>NC_135234.1:636064051-637264051 GCF_051348905.1 Ranitomeya variabilis | reverse complement strand
TCTCCGCGCCGCAGCTTCTCCTGTATGAGCGGTCACGTGGTGCCGCCCATTACAGTGATGAAAATGCGGCTCCACCTCCCATAGGGAGAGGTGGGAGGGGGGTGGTGACAAAGATCTTTATTTCTACCACAAAAAAACCCAAAAAACAGTGATTTTTCATTTCTTCTCTCCAGCGAACGCTGCTGGAGAGAAGAAATGAATGGCAGCTTCAGCACCCAAAGCAGGGGACAGCGCTTACTGTAGCGCTGTCTCCTGCACGGTCCGTGTGGTACCCAGTCGGCCACATTGATGTGCCACATGAGCTCACGGACACGGATAACTCCGGTACCGATTTTTCCGGTACCGGAATTATCTTGATGTGTGGGACAGGCCTTAAGGCCAGAAGTGGCAGGCCAAGAAAAACATCAGAAAGGCAGAGAAGAAGAATGGTGAGATCAGTCAAGAACAATCCTCAGACCACCTCCAGAGAGCTGCAGCATCAACTTGCTGCAGATGGTGTCACTGTGCATCGGTCAACTATACAACGCACTTTGCACAAGGAGAAGCTGTATGGGAGAGTGATGCGAAAGAAGCCGTTTCTGCAAGCACGCCACAAACAGAGTCGACTGAGGTATGCAAAAGCACATTTGGAGAAGCCAATTTCTTTTTGGAAGAAGGTCCTGTGGACTGATGAAACCAAGATTGAGTTGTTTGGTCATACAAAAAGGCGTTATGCATGGTGGCAAAAAAACAGAGCATTCCAAGAAAAACACTTGCTACCCACAGTAAAATTTGGTGGAGGTTCCATCATGCTTTGGGGCTGTGTGGCCACCGGGAATCTTGTTAAAGTTGAGGGACGCATGGATTCCTCTCAGTATCAGCAGATTCTTGATAATAATGTTCATGAATCAGTGACAAAGTTGAAGTTACGCAGGGGATGGATCTTTCAGCAAGACAATGATCCAAAATACCGCACCAAATCTACTCAGGCATTCATGCAGAGGAACAATTACACTGTTCTGGAAAGGCCATCCCAGTCCCCAGACATGAATATCATTGAACATCTGTGGGATCATTTGAAGAGGGCTGTCCATGCTCGGAGACCATCAAACTTAACTGAACTGGAATTGTTTTGTAAAGAGGAATGGTTAAAAATACCTTCATCCAGGATCCAGGAACTCATTAAAAGCTACAGGAAGCAACTAGAGGCTGTTATTTTTGCAAAAGGAGGATCTACTAAATATTAAAGGGAACCTGTCACCACGTTTTTGGAAGATGGGATAAAAATAGCGTTAAATAGGGGCAGAGGTGGGCATTACATTAGTGTGTTTGTTATGCGTTTATTACCCACCTAAGTTGCCGAAATACCTTTGCAAAGTCTCCGTTTTCGCCTGTCAATCAGGCAGGTCTGGTCAAAAGGGCGTCTTGTCTTCCCCCAGATTTTGCGTAGTTTTCCGTTGGTGGCGTAGTGGTGTGCGCATGCCCAAAGTCCTGAATCCTCTGCCAGGGGATTTAAAAGAGCGCGCTGTTCGTTTTCATTGGTGATCGGTGGGCGCGGCCATCTTCCTTTGGCCGCGCGTGCGCAGAAGCGGCGCTCTGCTGGCCGCGGCTTCAGGAAAATGGCCGCGGGATGCCGCGCGTGCGCAGATGGATATCGCGGCGGCCATTTTCCTGAAGCCGCGGCCAGCAGAGCGCCGCTTCTGCGCACGCGCGGCCAAAGGAAGATGGCCGCGCCCACCGATCACCAATGAAAACGAACAGCGCGCTCTTTTAAATCCCCTGGCAGAGGATTCGGGACCTTGGGCATGCGCACACCACTACGCCACCAACGGAAAACTACGCAAAATCTGGGGGAAGACAACGCCCTTTTGACCAGACCAGCCTGATTGACAGGCGAAAACGGAGACTTTGCAAAGGTATTTCGGCAACTTAGGTGGGTAATAAACGCATAACAAACACACTAATGTAACGCCCACCTCTGCCCCTATTTAACGCTATTTTTATCCCATCTTCCAAAAACGTGGTGACAGGTTCCCTTTAATGTCACTTTTCTGGTGAGGTGCCCATACTTATGCACCTGTCAAATTTTGTTTGAATGCAGATTGCACATTTTCTGTTAGTACAATAAACCTCATTTCAAGGCAGAAACATTACTGTGTCCATAGATATATGAAACTGAAATAGCTGTTGCAAAAAAAACAATTTTTATAAAACATTAAGCTTAAGATTAATAGGGGTGCCCAAACATTTTCATATAACTGTATATATATAAGTCGGCCTCCGGACAGCTCTGTGAAGGGAGATATGTATCATTGAGGTTGGTAGCTTCGGTGATGTAAGACCAGGAAAGCCGCATGTATAGCGCTGAGAGCCCCGCCTCCATGCTCCACCCTTCGAACTGTCCACAGTCCCATCGTTCTCTCTTGGAAAAACTCCACTTCTGAAATCACACATTACCAGTTCCCAGATCACACATATAGCCGGCAGCTTTTGTTTTGTCCAAAAGATTTTTTAAGCCACCACCATAACACGGTAGACACTTTTGGCCGGGCCCCACTCTGCTGTAACCTATTAAATATTTGTTAAAATATGCAATACAATTTAGGTATATTTTTATTTATTTTTCAATTTTTAAAATGACCAATAATATCACATACAAGGAACAAATACCGCTACACCATGTCAAGACCACATATTACCACCAGTGACCGAATAATATCACATAAAAGGAACAAATACCACCGCACCATGACCAGTCCACATATTACCACCACAAAGTGACCAAATAGCACATACAAGGGACAAATACCACCACACCATGTCCAGACCACATATTACCACCACATAGTGACTGAATACTACAATACTCATCAGTAATAAAAAAAACACAATACTATCACCATAAGTGCCATTGTACACAGGAGATCTGTATATAGTATACAGTAATAAATACACCAAAATTGACATCCTATAAATATGGGGAATGAGTATCAAAATACTAGTCAAGCCAAGAGATGGTCCCCATAATATATATATATATAGACAATTTTAGGATAAACTGCAATACTCACTAAAGAAAAGAAAACGCACCATAGGCAGTTTTTAAATATCCCAAATGACAAAATACTTTATTAATGATAAAAAGAACACACAGGTACATTCAAGAACATAGGAATACATGAAAGAATATGGCGCAAAGTGCCCAAAGAGAGCCGTGGACGGTATCCATGAAATATATCAATAAACAAATAGTAGAACCAAGTTATAGCATGGCATGACCTTGTATATAACCAAACTTGGCTACCCTGGTCAAAGTAAGATCAAAAGGCTATAAAGTGATAAAGTGCACATGTTAGCATAGCAACATACCAGGGTTACACGTCCGTCACCACGCCGTCCACCGCTATCCCCGACGCGCGTTTCGGTTAAGAAACCCCCTGAGGAAGTGTATCCAGCATTGTGCCCCCAGTGTATCCAGCATTGTGCCCCCAGTGTCTACAAAATTCTGCCCCCCAGTGTCTCCAGCATTCTGCCCCAGTGTCTCCAGCATTCTGCCCCCACTGTGTCCAGCATTCTGCCCCCACTGTGTCCAGCATTCTGCCCCAGTGTCTCCAGGATTCCGCCCCAGGCCCCCCAAATCGCTGCTCTCAAAAAAAACAAAAACTCGAGTTCTTCTTACCTGGCCACGCTCCAGCGGCAAAGCTCCCTCCACGCAGCTGAAGTGCACACTCGCCAGCGACTGACAATGACGTCAGATGCCAGTGACATGCGTGCTGCGGCTGACATCAGCTGCCAGCCTCTGATTGACTGGCGGCTGTTAACTGGCCCGCACTTCAATAGCGTTACACTGCGGCAGCACCGGTAGGGGTCCGGTGAGCAGATGAGACGGGGCCCGATTCGGGCCCCCTCTGCCCACTGGGTCCCATATGCCAGTCAGGGCAGTAATGCCCTGATGGTGGCCCTGGCTGAGAGAGTTAATAAGTATTCCAGGGCCGGGTTTTCCGAGCAGTCAAAACAGATAAGTGGGAATGACTGCTCACATATCCCCACACCAGGGGTATGGTTTGGCAGATAAAATGGAGACCAAGTGTCTCATTCGGTTTCTGGGTTTGGAGATGTGTGGATCTCCTATGTGTTGATCTGTGCTAAGGCCTTAAGAACTGGACACTAACCTGAGCGGGCGAACCCACTATATTGTATGGACTTTTTACTTTGTGCTTTCACTTTAGTTTGTGTTTTCACTTTGGGATGTAAAAGGCTGTTCTTTTGTTTGGTTTCTTGAGCGGTTTATGCAGTTCTCATAAACCTGACATTTTAACGAAAACCGCTACCTGTGCCTACCTCAACCGCAACTGAGTACAAACCTCTAATGTATATATAAATATATACATACAGTACGGACCAAAAGTTTGGACACACCTTCTCATTTATAGATTTTTCTGTATTTTCATGACTATGCAAATTGTACATTCACACTGAAGGCATCAAAACTATGAATTAACACATGTGGAATTATATACTTAACAAAAAAGTGTGAAACAACTGAAAATATGTCTGATATTCTAGGTACTTCAAAGTAGCCACCTTTTGCTTTGATGACTGCTTTGCACACTTTTGGCATTCTCTTGATGAGCTTCAAGAGGTAATCACCGGGAATGGTCTCCCAACAATCTTGAAGGAGTTCCCAGGGATGCTTAGCACTTGTTGGCCCTTTTGCCTTCACTCTGCGGTCCAGCTCACCCCAAACCATCTCGATTGGGTTCAGGTCTGGTGACTGTGGAGGCTAGGTCATCTGGTGTAGCACCCCATCACTCTCCTTCTTGGTTAAATAGCCCTTACACAGCCTGGAGGTGTGTTTGGGGTCATTGTCCTGTTGAAAAATAAATGATGGTCCAACTAAACGCAAACCAGATGGAATAGCTGCTTTTTTCTTGCCATAATACAAATTCTAACAGTGCATTCAGTAGGACTATCAGCTGTGTATCCACCAGACTTCTGCACAACACAACTGATAGTCCCAACGCCATTTATAAGGCAAGAAATCCCACTTATTAAACTTGACAGGGCACACCTGTGAAGTGAAAACCATTCCCGATGACTACCTCTTGAAGCTCATCAAGAGAATGCAAAGAGTGTGCAAAGCAGTCATCAAAGCAAAAGGTGGCTACTTTTGAAGAACCTAGAATATAATACATATTTTCAGTTGTTTCACACTTTTTTGTTAAGTATATAATTCCACATGTGTTAATTCATAGTTTTGATGCCTTCAGTGTGAATGTACAATTTTCATAGTCATGAAAATACAGAAAATTCTTTAAATGAGAAGGTGTGTCCAAACTTTTGGTCCGTACTGTATATATATTTCAATTTAATAATATAAGATGCTGCAACATGTCAATAATTGTTCATTCTATGCCTAGAAAACTTGGTGCTGTTGAAAGAAGTGCAACATAAGAGACAAGGATTCTCAGGGCTGCACGGCATTTGTGCAAGAAGACTGCCATCTACTGTCCAAACGAGACCATGTGGAACTAACAAAAGATGGAAGAGTTTAAGGGAGGAAGAGTTTTAATGGATCACAGGGTCAGGTGACCATGATGATGCAGTTCCCTGATATAAAAGGCCAGCGAGCCAATATGGGATATTTAGCGCCAAGTAAAGGAACAGGCAGTACATGCATCAAGGAAAATGCTGAGGCCAAGGTGACAGGCTGCGGCAGAAGGCCCAAGGCAGTGAGCTGTGGCGTGCCTGTAAACAGAATCAGGGTGGCATCAAGCGAGTTCCTTTATCCAAATGACGCCGGTCAAGACCCGATCCATGCCAGTCAAGTTCACGAGCCCAGACGATGCCGGTCAAGATCCAGAAACTCCACTCGAGGGAGGACACCCATAGTGATGAAAAGGAGATGCAAGTTATCTGGGATGTTGCTTGCAGCACCGAAGTACGGTACAGAGGTAGGTCAAGGCCAGTGCTGCACACTGGGCAAGGGCCAGTTGAAGTGAAGGCAGCCCAACGATCCTTGTTAAACTTTGTCAGGAGGACTTGCAGCCTAGCGGGAAGAACCCAGAGACCTCTTCTAAGGGCCTGTGTTAGAAGAAGAAATAATATAGTGACTTTGGCTACTCCTGGTATCATCCTCTTTGTCAGATGTTGCTAGAACTGTGAAGATCTGTGGTTGTGGGTTGTAATAATCACCTAGGCAGGTTAACAATGCAACTATTTTTTATTTCTTATGTCCATAGTTTTACAATAACTACGGGTATATAGCCAAAATACAATGTCCCCAGTCCACAAAATCCCCTCCCCAGGTCCGGTTTTCCCACTGCCCCCATACCAGGCAATACACACTGTCTCCCAAATTTTGATTGGAGCACATATTTTGTATCTCCCGTCAGTATAGTCTGTAGTCACAGTCCATGCTCCTCTAAATGACAGGTAACACAACCAAAGCCCATGTATCCAGCAGCAACAGTTCCAGTTAAGAAAGTTCCTGAAATCCAGATGACAAATCCCTCAACAGTAGCACGTGTCCAGCCCAGTCAGCAACCGACCTCAAAACTCCACAGGCCATCCATACATGTCCTCCAGGACTTCATCCTTGATCCTCTCTCTTCGACGTCACTCTAACAACTCCCTGACCAAACATGTGGCGTCTTTTTCTCCCTCCTCAAAACATTTGCCTTTAGCTCAAAGAATGAAGCATATTCCATAAGCCCATCAGCTGGGACTGTATGTGAGACCCCCTGTAATGACAATTCCCCTGGGCCACGACGCCCATCGGACCGGACCGCAGCGGGACCACCATTGGGGAAGTGTAATCTGGCCTCTTTTTCTCGTCTTTCTGGGTGCATCGGGGGCTTGTCTGTGGCATTGCAAGGTGCTGGGGGTGGGCCCCTGATGCCGGTGGGGTTGGCTCGCCTTTCATTTTGGGGGTGACAGGTTCCCTTTAAACTGTCCAAGTGAAAAATTGCCTTTTGCTCCACACAGCAACCAATCAGAGAGCAGCTTTCATTTTGTGTTCTGCACTGGTAAAATGAAAGCTCTAATTGGTTGCTCTTTTTTTTACTTGGACAGTTTCACAAATCTGGTCAAATATTTCTGCTTTATATAAAAGTGCATTGATATGAGGTAAGACAGCAGTATACGTCATGGAGGTTACACTGAGACCGCTTTTATTACATCACGCAGGATACAGTGAGACCGCTTTGTAAACCTACCTTTGCCCGACATTGCCATCTCTGTGTGCGGTTCCACCATTACTCCAAAGCAACATGCCCGCTGCCTTGGAGTCATCCTTGATTCCGAGCTTTCATTCACCCCCCACATCCGATCACTGGCTCGCTCTTCTTATCTGCATCTCAAAAACATTTCCAGAATTCGCCCTTTTCTTACTTTCGACTCTGCAAAAACTCTTACTGTCTCACTTATTCATTCTCGTCTGGACTATTGTAACTCTCTACTAATTGGCCTACCTTTTACCAGACTCTCCCCGCTCCAATCTGTCCTGAATGCTGCTGCCAGGATCATATTCCTCGCCAACCGTTACACCGATGCCTCTACCTTGTGCCAGTCATTACACTGGCTACCCATCCAATCCAGAATCCAGTACAAAACTACTACCCTCATCCACAAAGCACTCCATGGCTCAGCACCACCCTACATCTCCTCTCTGGTCTCAGTCTACCAACCTACCCGTGCCCTCCGCTCTGCTAATGACCTCAGGTTAGCATCCTCAATAATCAGAACCTCCCACTCCCGTCTCCAAGACTTTACACGTGCGGCGCCGATTCTTTGGAATGCACTACCTAGGTTAATACAATTAATCCCCAATCCCCACAGTTTTAAGCGTGCCCTAAAAACTCATTTGTTCAGATTGGCCTACCGCCTCAACGCATTAACCTAATTATCCCTGTGTGGCCTATTAATAAAAAAACAACAACATAATCACGTTCCTCCATCATGTTCTCATACACTTTATGCAGTTAGTAGCCTCTGTGTCTGTACTGTTACATACTTAGGCAGTTAACTGGTTCATGCAGCTTTACATGAACACCCGAGCCTTACACTATGGCTGGTCCAAATAACTAAAGCAATTGTTACCATCCACCTCTCGTGTCTCCCCTTTTCCTCATAGATTGTAAGCTTGCGAGCAGGGCCCTCATTCCTACTGGTATCTGTTTTGAACTGTGATTTCTGTTATGCTGTAATGTCTATTGTCTGTATAAGTCCCCTCTATAAGTTGTAAAGCGCTGCGGAATATGTTGGCGCTATATAAATAAAATTATTATTATAATTATTATTATTTGTATACATCATGCAGGAAACAGTGAGACCACTGTTTATACATCACGCAGGCTACACTGAGACTGCTGTGTATACATCACTCAGGCTACACTGAGACTGCTGTGTATTCATCACGCAGGATACACTGAGACTGCTGTGTATACATCACGCAGGATACACTGGGGCCGCGGTGTGTGCACCACATGGGATACACTGTGCTTTTTGGACTATGGGGCTCATTTTACTTTAAGATTTACCCCCGTTTTAGATATAAGAAAATAGGAAAAACATTCCCTGCTAATTAAACTTATCTGGAAGTGTGAAGTTGTGGAGGGGTCAATGTTGTGAATTTGGATTCTGGGCTCCCCCGGTGGCCGCTTGTGGAATTGGACTTGTCATCCTCTTTCCTGTTTCACCTGGTTCCATCAGTAGTGGGTGTCGCTATTTAAGCTCATTTCTCTGGTGGTTTCTTGCCGGTCAACAATGTTATCTGATGCCTCTCAGTGCTTGTTCCTGCTTCTAGACTACTACTAGATAAGTTGGACTTTTGTCCATGTTTTGTTTTGCCTATTTGTTCCAGTTCACAGCTGAAGTTTTGTTACTGTGTCTGGAAAGCTCTCGTTGATCAGGGATTGCTACTCTGGCGTTATGAGTTAATGCCAGAGTTTAAGGTAATCTCTGGATGGTGTTTTGTTAGTGTTTTTCTGCTGACCATGAAAGTATACTATCTGTCTTCTGCTATCTAGTAAGCGGACCTCAAATTTGCTAAGACTATTTTCCTGCTGCGTTTGTTGTTTCATCTGAACTCACCGTCATTATATGTGGGGGGCTACTGTCTTCTTTGGAATATTTCTAGTTGCGCGGCAGGCTTAGTTCATGGTCAGTATAGTTCCATCTTCCGAGAGCTTGTCCCTCTATAGGCTTGCTATGATCTCTGCCTGCAGAGATCATGACAGTTTGACCGGCCCATAAAGTGTTAAAGACCCAGGTTGAGAAAGGAGAGTTATAAGAAGTCTGCTGGAATTTTTTTTTTTTTTTTTTCCCTCCAGTCTGCCTTGCTGCAGTCTTTTTTCTCTCTCTCCTCCTAATCTCTGTATGGCTCTGTGTGCACCTGACAATAATGGATCTCCAGAGTGTAACTGCGGGTTTGAATAATCTCATCACGAAAGTACAAAATTTACAAGATTTTGTGGTACATGCTCCGGTATCTGAGCCGAGAATTCCTTTGCCGGAGTTCTTCACAGGGAATAGAGCTAGCTTCCAGAATTTCCGAAATAATTGTAAGCTTTATTTGTCCCTGAAGTCTCGTTCAGCTGGAGACCCTGCTCAGCAGGTTAGGATTGTGATTTCCTTGCTCAGGGGTGACCCTCAAGATTGGGCCTTCTCATTGCCAGCAGGGGATCCTGCGTTACGCGATGTGGATGCGTTTTTTCTGGCCTTGGGCTTGCTTTATGAGGAACCTCATTTGGAACTTCAGGCAGAAAAAACTTTGATGGCACTATCTCAGGGGCAAGACGAAGCTGAAGTTTTCTGCCAAAAATTCCGTAAATGGTCTGTGCTTACTCAGTGGAATGAGTACGCCTTGGCGGCAACTTTCAGAGAAGGTCTCTCTGATGCCGTTAAGGATGTTATGGTGGGGTTCCCTGTGCCTGCAGGTCTGAATGAGTCCATGACAATGGCTATTCAGATTGATAGGCGTCTGCGGGAGCGCAAACCGGTGCACCATCTGGCGGTGTCTATGGAAAAGACGCCAGAAAGTATGCAGTGTGATAGAATTCTGTCCAGGAGCGAGCGACAGAATTTTAGACGGAAGAATGGATTGTGTTTCTATTGTGGGGATTCTACTCATGTTATATCAGCATGCTCTAGGCGTACAAAGAAGCTTGATAAGTCTGTTTCCATTGGCACCATTCAGTCTAAGTTTATTTTGTCTGTAACCCTGATTTGCTCTTTGTCATCCATTGCCACGGACGCCTATGTTGACTCTGGCGCCGCTCTGAGTCTTATGGATTGGTCCTTTGCCAATCGTTGTGGTTTTGATTTAGAGCCTTTGGAGACTCTTATTCCTCTGAAGGGGATTGACTCCACCCCATTGGCTAATAATAAACCACAATACTGGACACAAGTAACCATGCGTATCAATCCGGATCACCAGGAGATTATTCGTTTCCTGGTGCTGTATAATTTACATGACGATTTGGTACTGGGATTGCCATGGTTGCAGTCTCACAACCCAGTCTTGGACTGGAGAGCAATGTCTGTGTTGAGCTGGGGATGTAAGGGTATTCATGGGGACTTACCTTTGGTTTCTATTTCGTCGTCCATTCCCTCTGAAGTCCCTGAGTTCCTCTCTGATTATCAAGATGTCTTTGACGAACCCAAGCTTGGGTCGTTACCTCCGCACCGTGAGTGCGATTGTGCCATAGATTTGATACCGGGTTGTAAATATCCCAAGGGTCGTTTGTTTAATCTGTCTGTGCCGGAACATGCTGCTATGCGGGAATATATAAAGGAGTCTTTGGAAAAGGGACATATTCGTCCATCTTCTTCTCCCTTGGGAGCTGGGTTTTTCTTTGTCTCAAAAAAAGACGGCTCTTTGAGACCATGTATTGATTATCGGCTTCTGAATAAGATCACTGTTAAGTATCAATACCCATTGCCATTGCTTACTGATTTGTTTGCTCGTATAGAGGGTGCTAAGTGGTTCTCTAAAATTGATCTTCGTGGGGCGTATAATTTGGTGCGGATCAGGCAGGGGGATGAGTGGAAGACCGCATTTAATACGCCCGAGGGCCACTTTGAGTATTTGGTCATGCCTTTTGGTCTTTCTAATGCCCCTTCAGTTTTCCAGTCTTTTATGCATGATATTTTCCGCGATTTTCTGGATAAATTTATGATAATATATCTGGATGATATTCTGATTTTTTTCTGATGACTGGGACTCTCATGTCCAGCAGGTCAGGAGAGTTTTTCAGGTTCTGCGGTCTAATTCTTTATGTGTGAAGGGGTCTAAGTGCGTTTTTGGGGTCCAGAAAATTTCCTTTTTGGGGTATATTTTTTCTCCCTCTTCCATTGAGATGGATCCCGTCAAGGTGCAAGCTATTTGTGACTGGACTCAGCCCTCCTCTCTTAAGGGTCTTCAGAGATTTTTGGGCTTTGCCAACTTTTACCGCCGATTTATTGCTGGTTTTTCGGATGTCGTTAAACCACTGACTGATTTGACCAGACAAGGCGCTGATGTTGCTAATTGGTCCCCTCATGCTGTAGAGGCCTTTCAGGAGCTTAAGCGCCGTTTTGCCTCTGCCCCTGTGTTGCGTCAGCCTGATGTGAATCTGCCTTTTCAGGTTGAGGTTGACGCTTCGGAGATCGGAGCTGGGGCAGTGTTGTCGCAGAAAGGTTCCGACTGCTCCGTCATTAGGCCTTGTGCCTTCTTTTCTCGCAAATTTTCGCCCGCAGAGCGGAATTATGATGTTGGGAATCGGGAGCTTTTGGCCATGAAGTGGGCGTTTGAGGAGTGGCGCCATTGGCTCGAGGGGGCTAGGCATCAGGTGGTGGTATTGACTGACCACAAAAATTTGATTTATCTTGAGACTGCCAGACGCCTGAATCCTAGACAGGCGCGCTGGTCTTTATTTTTTTCTCGCTTTAATTTTGTGGTGTCATACCTACCGGGTTCTAAGAATGTTAAGGCAGATGCCCTTTCTAGGAGTTTTGACCCGGACTCTCCTGGTAATTCTGAACCCACAGGTATCCTTAGGGAGGGAGTAATTTTGTCGGCCGTTTCTCCTGATCTGCGGCGGTCCTTGCAAGAGTTTCAGGCGGATAGACCGGATCGTTGTCCGCCTGATAGACTGTTTGTTCCGGATGATTGGACCAGCAGAGTCATCTCTGAGGTACATTCTTCTGCATTGGCGGGTCATCCCGGAATTTTTGGTACCAGGGATTTGGTGGCAAGATCCTTCTGGTGGCCTTCCCTGTCACGAGATGTGCGAGTCTTTGTGCAGTCATGTGACGTTTGTGCTCGGGCCAAGTCTTGTAGTTCTCGGGCTAGCGGACTGCTGTTGCCCTTGCCTATTCCTAAGAGGCCTTGGACACACATCTCGATGGATTTTATTTCAGATCTGCCTGTTTCCCAGAAGATGTCTGTCATCTGGGTGGTCTGTGACCGTTTCTCTAAAATGGTCCATTTGGTTCCTCTGCCCAAGTTGCCTTCTTCTTCTGAGTTGGTTCCTCTGTTTTTTCAGAATGTTGTCCGATTGCACGGTATTCCTGAGAATATTGTTTCTGACAGAGGTACCCAATTTGTGTCTAGATTTTGGCGGGCATTCTGTGCTAGGATGGGCATAGATTTGTCTTTTTCATCTGCTTTTCACCCTCAGACTAATGGCCAGACCGAGCGGACTAATCAGACCCTGGAGACATATCTGAGGTGTTTTGTCTCTGCTGACCAGGATGATTGGGTTGCTTTTTTGCCATTGGCAGAGTTCGCCCTCAATAATCGGGCCAGCTCTTCCACCTTGGTGTCCCCGTTTTTCTGTAATTCGGGGTTTCACCCTCGATTTTCCTCCGGTCAGGTGGAATCCTCGGATTGTCCTGGAGTGGATGCGGTGGTGGAGAGATTGCATCACATCTGGGGGCAGGTTATGGACAATTTGAAGTTGTCCCAGGAGAAGACTCAGCGTTTTGCCAACCGTCATCGTCGTGTTGGTTCTCGGCTTTGTGTTGGAGATTTGGTGTGGTTGTCTTCTCGTTTTGTCCCTATGAGGGTCTCTTCTCCTAAGTTTAAACCTCGGTTCATCGGCCCTTATAGAATATTGGAGATTCTTAATCCTGTTTCTTTCCGTTTGGACCTCCCTGCGTCCTTTTCCATTCATAACGTTTTTCATCGGTCGTTATTGCGCAGGTATGAGGTACCTGTGGTACCTTCAGTTGAGCCTCCTGCTCCGGTGTTGGTTGAGGGTGAGTTGGAGTACGTTGTGGAGAAAATTTTGGACTCTCGTGTTTCCAGACGGAGACTCCAGTATCTGGTCAACTGGAAGGGTTACGGCCAGGAGGATAATTCTTGGGTCAATGCATCTGATGTTCATGCTTCTGATCTTGTTCGTGCCTTCCATAGGGCTCATCCTGGTCGCCCTGGTGGATCTGGTGAGGGTTCGGTGCCCCCTCCTTGAGGGGGGGGTACTGTTGTGAATTTGGATTCTGGGCTCCCCCGGTGGCCGCTTGTGGAATTGGACTTGTCATCCTCTTTCCTGTTTCACCTGGTTCCATCAGTAGTGGGTGTCGCTATTTAAGCTCATTTCTCTGGTGGTTTCTTGCCGGTCAACAATGTTATCTGATGCCTCTCAGTGCTTGTTCCTGCTTCTAGACTACTACTAGATAAGTTGGACTTTTGTCCATGTTTTGTTTTGCCTATTTGTTCCAGTTCACAGCTGAAGTTTTGTTACTGTGTCTGGAAAGCTCTCGTTGATCAGGGATTGCTACTCTGGCGTTATGAGTTAATGCCAGAGTTTAAGGTAATCTCTGGATGGTGTTTTGTTAGTGTTTTTCTGCTGACCATGAAAGTATACTATCTGTCTTCTGCTATCTAGTAAGCGGACCTCAAATTTGCTAAGACTATTTTCCTGCTGCGTTTGTTGTTTCATCTGAACTCACCGTCATTATATGTGGGGGGCTACTGTCTTCTTTGGAATATTTCTAGTTGCGCGGCAGGCTTAGTTCATGGTCAGTATAGTTCCATCTTCCGAGAGCTTGTCCCTCTATAGGCTTGCTATGATCTCTGCCTGCAGAGATCATGACAGGTCAATATCACTGGTTATAATACTGTAGGCTATATAACATACAGTGGGTACGTAAAGTATTCAGACACCTTTAAATTTTTCACTCTTTGTTTCATTGCAGCCATTTGGTAAATTCAGAAAAGTTCATCTTTTTCTCATTAATGTACACTCTGCACCCCATCTTGACTGAAAAAAAAAACAAATGTAGAAATTTTTGCAAATTTAATAAAAAAGAAAAACTGAAATATCACATGGTCATAAGTATTCAGACCCTTTGCTCAGACACTCATATTTAAGTCACATGCTGTCCATTTCCTTGTGATCCTCCTTGAGATGGTTCTACTCCTTCATTGGAGTCCAGCTGTCTTTAAACTGATAGGACTTGATTTGGAAAGGCGCATACCTGTGTATATAAGACCTCACAGCTCACAGTGCATGTCAGACCAAATGAGAATCATGAGGTCAAAGGAACTGGCCAAGGAGCTCATAGACAGAATTGTGGCAAGACCACATCTGGCCAAGATTACAACATAATTTCTGCAGTTCTTAAGGTTCCTAAGAGCACAGTGGCCTCCATAATCCTTAACCAGAAGTCTTCCTAGACCTTGCCGTCCAGCCAAACTGAGCAATCATGGGAGAAGAGCCTTGGTGAGAGAGGTACAGAAGAACCCCAAGATCACTGTGGCTGAGCTCCAGAGATGCAGTAAGGAGATGGGAGAAAGTTCCACAAAGTCAACTATCACTGCAGCCCTCCACTAGTCGGGACTTTATGGCAGAGTGGCCCGACGGAAGCCTCTCCTCAGTGCAAGACATATGAAAGCGCCCATAGAGTTTGCTAAAAAACACATGAAGGACTCCCTGACTGTGAGAAATAAGATGGACCGTCTGGTGGCTGTAGTCAATATATAATATATACCGGTCACATGTTACTCTGTATGGACCGTCTGGTTGCTTTAGTTCGGCTGAGCGCTCTTGTGTTCACTATTAGAGAGCCACTGCTGGGAAGTTTTGTATCACACATGCCTGACCGTCCCCAGCAATCCGTTGTCCGGCACACCCATACGCCATAGACTGTCAGCCAAACCTGAAAATATTGGCGCGTGCAGCTGACGTTAGCCATCCGTAGCCTGTCTCCTCCATATATCTCTGAACTAATCTGATATCTTCCCTCTTCTAATCTCTGGTCCTCCCAAGACCTCCTTCTCTCCTCCACGCTTATTCGCTCCTCACCCGATCCCCTCCAAGACTTCTCCAGAATATCCCCCATCCTCTGGAATTCTTTGCCCCACCACATCCGACTATCAACCACATTCGGATCCTTCAGATGGAACCTGAAAACCCACCTCTTAAGGAAAGCTTACATCCTGCACTGACCCTGCTGCCTCCTCACCACTACCGAAGCATCCGCCTCACCAACACTGGAGCTCCTGCAACCCTCAACCTATTGTCTCTATCCCCACCATCCTGTAGAATGTAAGCCCGCAAGGGCAGGGTCATCACCCCTCTGTATCAGTCTGGAATTCTTAGTTTGCTTACTGTAGGTGATGTCTGTAATTTGTAAGTAACCCCTTCTCATGTACAGCACCATGGAATCAATGGTGCTATATAAATAAATAATAATAATAGTCTACAATCACCATCCACACAATGGGACTAGTGGCTATAAGAACAATGGAATGATAGAGTTCCTTGATTACTATTCTTGGGTTTGGCCTTATGTATGAATATGATCTAGCCTGCACATCTTCCTCTGCTTGCTGTCACTGAATGGAAACATTGATTCCTGAGGCTGAACTGACAAGAAAGAAAATCTCTAATAAAACACAGCAAGCAAATCTCTAATAAAATACAATAATATAGACACAACCAGTGCTCCCTGCTGGAAAAATTCTGCATACCGTAGAGCTCTGGACTCCGCTCTACGAAAATTGGTCCAATAGTCATTAGTAAGTGGCTAGCTCCACACAAGGACGTTTAACACAAGACTGTTAGAGCAGTTGGAGAAAACCCGAGGATTCATTGTATATTTGTTGATGTATATTTCCTGCCGTAATTATCCTGTTTAACATTATTTGTCTTTGGTTTAGTTACCACAATTTCTGCCAAGTCAGGAAAATAAATAGTTTTAGTGGTTACTTCCACCTAGTGCTTTGTCTGTGCGTTGCATTCACTCACCTGCTTGCATTTGGTGTAGATGGTAGGATGCAAGATTTAAGCATAAAAATCACGGATCAGTCAGTAACTGAGTGGCACATCCTCCTGGGGGCCCTACTGTTGTGGGACTGGGTGAAGCGACTGAGGATTAGAGATGAGCAGACACCTGGATATTCGGGTCCGGTGGGTTCAGGTACCAGAACAGTACCTGCACCTAAACTCAAACCCAGACCCCATTCACTTGAATGGGGAGCCCAAACATCCATTGTTTGCCACTGTTAGGATTTGAACCCAGCAGCTCCTGTGCACCAGACGGCGGCTCTTCCCTCTGAGCTATTCAGCTTGCAGGACAGTTCCGTGCTAAATCCAAATACTTGTACCCATGTTGTTGCTGATGTTTCCACCCTGAATTTCTTGTTGGTTACCACCCTGAGTTCCTGATTGGCTCATTCTGATTGCACACTCTATTTAAACTTGGACTTGCTCTCCTTTCCTTGCGTGATTATTGAGCTACCAGCCTCTAGTCAAGCTTCCTTCCACCCGCTGCTTCTTCCTTCAAACTACATTGCTGTTCCTGTGCATCGACTCCTTAGCTATCCCCAATTCCTCTACCTGCCGATGCTGCCCCTAGTGGTTGCAATATCACTACTTCAAAGCAGGTAAGTCCATGACAGAATAATCACGCGCACAAAGTGGAGTCTGTTGCTGTTAGGGCTGGCGGAACGCACCGAGTAAATATGTATGTTAAATAGGTGCGTTCGCAACCCGGGGTCCACCGTACAGGAAAGAAACCTGCTGCTAGCAAATGGCGGCGCTATATGGAGCTATAAGCGAACTCTGTTACTTCACAGAATCGCAAAGATATGAAAACGCTGTGCCCTGTTTAGCTCACAGAGGATCACAGCTACATAAGTGAGCAAACGCAAAGAGTGGTCATGCAGTCAGCCTAGCATATGAACAACTCCTCTGCGGTGGAGCCGGAATTCTAGTGGCTATACGCCAGCCCTGAATCCATACACACAAAACTCCTCACCAGAGGTGTCGGTATTCTAGGGGCTTATTTCATCCATCCCTGACCACATGCATACATGACCACAAGATAGCAAAGCTCATAACAATGGTTGATAATAGCGCATGGTCGTGCGGCCATGCGAACCTTTTATAGCTGCAGTAGACAAGGACCTTCCTAGTGGTCCAATAGGAGCTGCTACAGGACCTGAGCGTGTGACCCCCGACCTCCAATGAGAGGTCCTCCCGTGGGCATGCTCAGTGTGTGCAAAGCAGAACTTAGTCCCAGAAAAGCCTGCTTGCCTCTGACCAGTGCTGGCTACAAAAGCAGAGCCTGGTAACCCTTTGCACAGTATCAGGCTGAGCGAGATGCTGGGACCGACATCTCCGCTGAGCAGGCTCCAATGCGACTGATGTAGAATGGGAGACCGCAGCAGACATGGTTCAAGATTCCCCCAGTGCAGCGGCGGGAACTTGACACCTAACATTACCCCTCCTCCTAGGGCCCCCCTCCTTGGGCCTCGCTACGCTCAAAGGCTGCAATGAGCAGCGGAGCCCGAATGTGCTCCACAGGGTCCCAGGTTCTGTCTTCTGGGCCGTGGCGCTTTCAGTCCACCAGAAAGTATTTTTTGCCCCGTACCACCTTGCACCCCAAGATAGAATTCACCTCGTACTCATCCGTGGAAGAACCCGATGTCCCGACAGATGACTCGGAAAACCGGGACATATAGACGGGCTTTAACCCTTTCATGACCCAGCCTATTTTGACCTTAATGACCTGGCCATTTTTTGCAATTCTGACCAGTGTCCCTTTATGAGGTAATAGCTCAAGAACGCTTCAACGGATCCTAGCGATTCTGAGAATGTTTTTTCATGACATATTGAGCTTCATGTTAGTGGTAAATTTAGGTCTATAATTTTTGCGTTTATTTGTGAAAAAAAATTGAAATTTGGCGAAAATTTTGAAAATTTAGCAATTTTCAAATTTTGAAAATTTAGCAATTTTCAAATTTTGAATTTTTATTCTGTTAAACCAGAGTTATGTGACACAAAATAGTTAATAAATAACAATTCCCACATGTCTACTTTACATCAGCATAATTTTATAAACAAATTTTTTTTTTGCTAGGAAGTCATAAGGGTTAAAATTTGAGCAGCGATTTCTCATTTTTACAACAAAATTTACAATTTTTTAGGGACCACCTCACATTTGAAGTCAGTTTGAGGGGTCTATATGGCTGAAAAAAACAAAAGTGACACCATTCTTAAAACTGCACCCCTCAAGGTGCTCAAAACCACATTCAAGAAGTTTATTAACCCTTCAGGTGTTTCACAGCAGCAGAAGCAACATGGAAGGAAAAAATTAACATTTAACTTTTTAGTCACAAAAATGAACTTTTAGCAACAATTTTTTTATTTTCCCAAGGGTAAAAGGATAAACTGGATCCCAAAATTTGTTGTACAATTTGTCTCGGAAGGGAAGGAGCGCCATTTGACTTTTTGAATGAAAAATTGGCTCCAATCTTTAGCGGACACCATGTCGCCTGTGTGCCCAAAGATTGGAGCTCCTCCACAAGTGACCCCATTTTGGAAACTAGACCCCCCAAGGAACTTATCTAGATGCATAGTTAGCACTTTCAACCCCCAGGTGCTTCACAAATTGATCCGTAAAAATGAAAAAGTACTTTTTTTTCACAAAAAAATTGTTTTAGCCTCAATTTTTTCCTTTTCACATGGGTAACCATATAAAATGGATCGAAAACGTTGTTGGGCAATTTCTCCTGAGTACACCAATACCTCATATGTGGGGGTAAACCACTGTTTGGGTACACAGCAAGGCTCAGAAGGGAAGGAGCGACATTTGACTTTTTGAATGAAAAATTAGCTCCAATCGTTAGCGGACACCATGTCGTGTTTGGAGAGCCCCTGTGTGCCTAAACATTTGAACCCCACAAGTAACACCATTTTGGAAACTAGACCCCCCCAGGAACTCATCTAGATGTGTGATGAGCACTTTGAACCCCCAAGTGCTTCACAGAAGTTTATAACGCAGAGCCATGAAAATAAAAAATCATTTTTCTTTCCTCCAAAATTATTTTTTAGCCCACAATTTTTTATTTTCACAAGGGTAACAGAAGAAATTGGAACCCAAAAGTTGTTTTCCAGTTTCTCCTGAGTACGCTGATACCCCATATGTAGGGGTAAACCTCTACTTGGGCGCATGGCAGAGCTCGGAAGGGAAGTAGTGATGTTTTGGAATGCAGATTTTGATGGAATGGTCTGTGGGTGTCACGTTACGTTTGCAGATCCCCTGATGTGCCTAAACAGTAGAAACCCCCCACAAGTGACCCCATTTTGGAAACTAGAGCCCCCAAGGAACTTATCTAGATGTGTGGTGAGCACTTTGAACCCCAAAGTGCCTCACAGAATTTTATAATGCAGAGCCGTGAAAATAAAAAATCATTTTTTCCCCACAAAAATATTTTTTTAGCCCCCATTTTTTTATTTTTCCAAGGATAACAGAAGAAATTAGACCCCCAAAATTGTTGTACAATTTTTCCTGAGTACGCTTATGCCCCATATGTTGGGTAAACCACTGTTTGGGCACACGTCGGGGCTAGGAAGGGAGGGAGCACCATTTGACTTTTTGAATGCAAGATTGGCTGGAATCAATGGTTGCGCCATGTCGTGATTGGAGACCCCCTGATGTGCGTAAACAGTGGAAACCCCTGAATTCTTACTCCAACACTAACCCCAACACATCCCTAACCCTAATCCCAACTCTAACCATAACTGTAATCACAACCCTAACCCCAACACACCCCTAACCACAATCCTAACCCCAACACACCCCTAACCCTAATCCCAACCCTAACCCTAATCCCAACCCTAACCCCAACACACAACCAACCCTAATTCCAACCCTAACCATAACCCTAATTACAAGCCTAACCCTAACCTCAACACACCCCCTAACCTTAATCTTAACCCTAATTCCAACCCTAACCCTAATTCCAACCCTAACTCTAGTTCCAGCCCTAACCCTAAGGCTATGTGCCCACGATGCGGATTCGTGTGCGGATTTTTCCGCACATTTTTTTGAAAAATCCACAGGTAAAACGCACTGCGTTTTACTTGCGGATTCACCATGGATTTCCAGTGTTTTTTGTGCGGATTTCACCTGCGGAGTCCTATTGAGGAACAGGTGTAAAACGCTGCGGAATCTGCACAAAGAATTGACATGCTGCAGAAAATACAATGCAGCGTTTCCGCACGGTATTTTCCACACCATGGGCACAGCGGATTTGGTTTTCCATAGGTTAACATGGTACTGTAAATGTGATGGAAAACTGCCACGAATCCGCAGCTGCCAATCAACTGCGGATCCACAGCCAAATCCGCTCGTGTGCAAATAGCCTAATGCTAACCCTAATTGCAAAACTAACCCTAATTCTAACCTTAACCCTAATTGCAACCCCAACCCTAGCCCAAACCCTAGCCCTAACCCTAGTTCTAACCCTAGCCCTAACCCTAACCCTAACCCTAGTTCTAACCCTAGTACTATCCCTAACCCTAGTAGAAAAGTAAAAATAAATATATTTCATTTATTTCATTATTTTCCCTACCTATGGGGGTGATAAGGGGGGCTTTATTTACTATTTTTTTTATTTTGTTCACAGTGATCAAAATGTACCTGTAATGAAGAGGGAACCTCCGGTCGCAAATTAGATGGAATGAAAGTCTTGCCTGGGGACACAGACTCTAGCGAAACTAGAGCCACAGTTCTCAGGCTCTCTGAAGGGACAATAAGCCAAGGCTCCTCCTCCTCTGATGACACTACAGAGCGAGAAAGAGCGTCGGCACGAATGCTCTTCTCCCCGGAAAGAAAATGGAGAGTGAAATGGAACTGGGAGGAAAACAGGGACCATCTAGCCTGGCGAGAATTTAGCCGCTGGGCTGTCTGTAAATACACCAAGTTCTTGTGGTCTGTGAACACTTGGAAGGGAAAACGAGCTCCCTCCAGAAGGTGTCTCCACTCTGAGGAAGCCAACTTCATGGCTAGCAACTCCCTGTCCCCGATGGAATAATTCCTCTCCGCTGGTGAAAAGGTCTTGGAGAAGAAGAAGCAAAGATGCTTCCAACCTTGAGCATCCTTTTGGAAGAGGACTGCTCCAGGACCAACGGATGAAGCATCCACCTCCATAATAAATGGCTTATCTACATTGGGGCGATGTAGGATGGGAGCGCTAGCGAAGTGTGACTTAATTGAGAGAAAGGCCTTGGAGACCTCCTCCGACCACAACTTGGGATTTGCTTCCTTCTTGGTGAGGGCAACCAAGGGAGCTACCAAAGTTGAGAAGTGGGGAATGAACTGGCGATAGTAATTAATGAACCCCATAAAGCCCTGCACCGCTTTGAGAGAATGGGTTTCCTGCCAGTCCATCACAGCCTGTAGCTTTGCAGGATCCATAGCCAATCCCAGGGCAGAGATGATATAGCCAAGGAAAGGTAAGGACTCCTGCTCAAACACACACTTCTCCAACTTGGCATAGAGGGAGTAAGCCCGTAGAAGGTCGAAGACCTTGCAAACATCTCTCCGGTGGAAGTCAATATCTGGAGAGTAAATGAGAATATCATCCAGATAAACTATGACCGAGGTGGAGAGCATATCCCAGAAGATGTCGTTTACAAAGTCTTGGAAAATGGCTGGGGCATTACAAAGCCCGAAGGGCATCACCAGATTTTCATAGTGCCCATCCCTAGTGTTAAAAGCCGTCTTCCATTCGTCCCCATCACGGATGCGAATCAGGTTGTAAGCACCTCGCAGATCTAATTTAGAAAATACCCTTGCTCCCCGTAGCCTATCAAAAAGCTCAGATATCAGTAGTGGGTACTTATTCTTAATGTTAAGACCCCTGTAATCTATGCATGAACGCAGTTCTCCACTCTTCTTCTATATGAAGAAGAACCCAGCACCTGCGGGTGACACTGACTTCCTAATGAATCCTCTTGCCAGATTCTCTCGGATATACTGGGACATTGCCTCCATCTCCGGAAGAGATAACGGATAGACTCGACCCCGGGGAGGCTCTGCACCAGGCAAGAGGTCAATAGGGACGGTGAGGCGGAAAGGTCTCTGCAGCCGTTTTGGAGAACACATCTGCATAAGACCAATAGTGCTTGGGAAGAGAGGTAAGATCTGCGGGTACCTGAGTTGTAGCAACCTGAACACACTCCCTCTGACATCTACCCTCACAGGATTTACTCCATCCCAGAATTCTCCCCGAGGACCACTCTATATGAGGAGAGTGATACCGTAGCCAAGGTATCCCTAACAGGAACTCATCAATTCCCTCAGGAATGACAAGCAAAGATATTATCTCATGATTAGATGGCGACATAGACAGAGTAAAAGGGATAGTCAGGTGTGTAATCTCTGAGGGCAGTGTCGACCCATTCACCACACGTACGGTCACTGGTTGGGCGAGCATCACCAGAGGTATTGCGTGTCGTTGGGCGAAGTTAGATGACATAAAATGGCCCTCCACCCCAGAATCCACGCAAAGCTCTACCGAAAGAGTTGATGAGCCTATTGAAATTGTCCCCTTAAAGGAAAATTTGGAGGCAAACGTTGCCGTGTCTAGTGTACCTCCACCTACTGCCACTAGATGCTGCCATTTCCCCAACCGCTGGGGATGGGGACATCTGTTGGCAAGATGTCCTGACTGCCGGCAGACATGAGACCTTGGGTGCAAGAGTGGTCCGGGACTTAGATCCCACTCGTGACACCTCTATGGCCTCATGTGACTCGGGCGCCTGGACCGGAGATTCCAAAGGTTTGGCGAAGGTGGGAGCCAGCCAAAACCTCTGCCTACACTGGGCTCACTCTAACCTCCGCTCGTTAAAAACGGAGGTCAATATGAGTGGATACAGCTATTAGCTCCTCCATTGTGGTGGGAATCTCCCTAGTGGCCAAAGCATCCTTCACATGGTCAGCCAGCCCCCTCCAAAACACCGGGATGAGAGCTTTATCTGGCCACTCCAGCTCAGAGGCTAGAGTCCGGAAACAGACGGCAAAATGGCTGACCATGGACGACCCCTGAGTCAATGCCAGCAGTTGGAGCGCCGTATCATGGGTGACTCGAGGTCCTAAAAAGTCCTGCTTCAGAGTGCTCAAGAACCGAGAAGCACTCTACACCACATGATCGTCGTGCTCCCACAGCAGCGTAGCCCACTCCAACGCCCTGTCCGACAGCAGAGAAATTATAAATCCCACCCTTGCCTGCTCTGTGGGAAAACATGCAGCCAGAAGCTCGAGGTGTATACCGCACTGGCTCACAAAAAACCCCTACAGGTTTTACTGTCACCAGAAAATTTCTCTGGCAGCGGGAGATGGGATAAGGTCGGAACAGGGGAGGCAGTGGTTATAGTTGCTGCAGCCACGCTAGCAGCCTGAACAGCTATTGCGGTTACATCCACAGCTGAGGTTGCACGCTCGAGAGTCTCCAACCTTCTCTCCAGCTGCTGGATGTACCCCAGCAATCGCTGTTTGTCCGCCATTACTAGCTAGACCCTGGCGCTAGTATACTGTTAGGGCTGGCGGAACGCACCGAGTAAATATATGTTAAATAGGTGCGTTCGCAACCTGGGGTCCACCGTTCAGGAGAGAAACCTGCTGCTAGCAAATGGCGGTATAAGTTAACTCTGTTACTTCACAGAATCGCAAAGATATGAAAACGCTGTGCCCTGTTAAGCTCACAGAGGATCACAGCTACCTAACTGAGCAAAAGCAAAGAGTGGTCATGCAGTCAGCCTAGCACATAAACAACTCCCCTCTGGTAGAGCTGGAATTCTAGTGGCTATACGCCAGCCCTGAATCCATACACACAAAACTCCTCACCGGAGGTGCCGGTATTCTAGGGGCTTATTTCAGCCAACCCTGACCACATGCATACATGACCATAAGATAGCAAAGCTCATAAAAAAGGTTGATACTAGCACATGGCCGTGCGGCCATGCAAACCTTTTATAGCTGCAGCAGACAAGGACCTTCCTAGTGGTCCAATAGGAGCTGCTACAGGACCTGAGCGTGTGACCCCCGACCTCCAATGAGAGGTCCTCCCGTGAGCATGCTCAGTGTGTGCAAAGCAGGATTTAGTCCCAGAAAAGCCTGCTAGCCGCTGACCAGTGCTGGCTACAAAAGCAGTGCCTGGAAAGGCAGCAGTGCCTGGAAAGGCAGCAGTAACCCTTTACATGGTATCAGGCTGAGCAAGACGCTGGGACTGACATCTCCGCTTAGCAGGCTCCACTGCGGCTGATGTAGAATGGGAGACTGCAGCAGACATGGTTCGAGATTCCCCCTGTTCAGCGGCGGGAACTCGACACCTAACAGTTGCAACCCAACTGAGGCTGAAGTTCAGAATTTTGGTAGCACATACCAAGAAAAATTTTCTAAGTTGCAGACACAGGTGTTGGTTGGGTCAGCAAAAGGAAATTATTGAGTTGCATAGGCAACTTCTTGAATTGCACAACTCGGGCCAGGAATCAAATGCACGCATGCTGCTGCCCGGAAAATTCAGGGGCCATCGTTATCACTACCGTGGATTCCTAAATCATTGCCGTATCTGTTTCCAGATGCATCCTTTCTCCATTTACCAGTGACAAAAAAGGGTTATGTTTATAATTAATCTCCTGACTGATGAGGCTCTTGCATGGGCCTTACCTTATGTGGAAAAGAACTCTGACCTCCTAAATGACTTAGTTTCATTCATCACTGCTATGGACCAAGTGTTTGATGACCTAAATAGTTGTGCTACAGCAGAAACCAAATTGCATAACCTACGTCAAGAGCAGCGCTCTGTATCTGAATATACTTCCAAATTCCGCCGCTGGGTGGCAGACACCACATGAAATTTGGCTGCCCAGAGGAGTCAATTTCGCTGAGGATTATCAGAGCTAATAAAATTTGCAAGGGTTGAGACCCCTGATAATTTGGAGGACTTAATTTGGCTAATCCAAATTGATCAGAGACTCACTGAACGAAGAAAGGAAAGGCTGTGAGTGTTTGGAAACACCCCTAACTACTCCTTTACTCAATCAACATTACAAAAAAAAAACAACAGGTAAAGGAAAGTGTTCCTGAACCTACTCAAATTGATGTAATCCGTAAACCTCTCTCTGCAGTAGAGAAGGAGAGCGTACAGAGAATCTTTGTCTCTATTGTGGGGGCAGTGGACATTTTGCCATCAACTGTCCTAATAAAAGGACCATAGCCTTCACAAATGCCAGGACTGAATACGATTTAGACCTCTTTGAACGGCCAGATCCAGTTCTGCAGATCATCTCCTCCGTAATGCAAGATAAAGGAAAAGAGCAATCACCATCATCTCATTTTGTCGTTCACATATAGGTCATAATTGGAAGCCAAAAATACAATGCTCTGCCATGTTAGCTTCTGGAGCAGGAGGGAATTCCATGGACTTACAATTCACTCTTGACAATAACATTGCAAGTAGGATTAAATCCATGCCCATCGATATGTAAACTGTGGATGGATCACCTTTATCGTCTGGACCTGTTACTCATGAGACAATTGAACTGGAAATCTGTTTGGAACCGAATCATCATGAAGCAGTTAATTTTCACCTTATTTCATCTCCAAAATTTCCAGTTATTCTAGGAATTCCCCAGTTTTCAATCCATAACCCATATATCAACTGGGCATCGAGGACTATTACCTTTCCCTCTGAGTACTGTAAGAACAATTGCCATGCTAATGTATCTGTTTTCAAACAAATTCAAATTTATGAGATTTCTCATCAGAATTTTGATTGCTTCCTGGAGCATCCATTCCATTTGGACGAATTTACAATCTTTCTGAGGCAGAATTAAAAGTATTAAAGGGGTTGTCCACTACTTTCAATTAACCCCCCAATGTATCCCCCCGGGGCCCCTGATGAATTGTGTAAATACCTTCCTTAGCCGTTTTCGCCTGTGAGCGGCGCTATGCTGGTGGCTGAGTCCGGGTCACGTGACCCCCAGGCTTCAGCCGCCGCTCATTTCCGCCAACGTCACGTCAATTTCCAGACTCTGGAAATTGACGTGATGTCAGTAGCAGGCGTGACCCCAGGCTCCACAGACAGCAGTCACTCATAAAGAGTGACTGGGCTGTGGGCGGGGCTGAGGCTGCCTGCGGGGCTGTGCTGGGGGCGGGCGGGGCTAGGCAGGGATGTGCGGGCGGGCGCCGGTGCTGCGCGGTCCCCGGTGCCTGTGCTGTGCGGTCCCGGGCGCCGGCGCTGTGCGGTCCTGGGCGCCGGCGCCGTGCGGACCGGCGCCGGTATGTGCTGGGGTCTGCTGGGGGGTGGTCTTGTGGTCTTTGGGGTGTGTGTTGTGTGTGTGTGTGTGTGTGTGTCTCTGTGTACAGGCATCGTCCGATGGGACTGCAAGTCCCATCGGGCTCTGCCTGCTACAGTGTCTTTATGGTGGACACTTGTCCATATAGGAACCAGTATTGTATCACATTACCATGTGTTAGATAGGTATATTTATTTATTTTTCACCATGGTGTGCTATACTGTTATGTGCCTGTGATGAGGATGTTCTTTGTACTAGGGTCTCCTTTCGTTTTTCATGTGTATTTTTGTATTAAATACTAGATTTTATATTTCTACAATAAATATTGATTTTATAAATTAAATTTGTATAGAACTCCTTTTCTCTCCTTTTTGATCAGTGGCAGTGAGTGACACATTAGCCAATGATGGGACAGTAGTAGTCCCATCATCTGGCTAATGTGTTGAATGTAAAAAAAAATAAAAAATACACATATACATATACAGTACATACATACATACATACAACACACACCATGCGACGACATGCGCCATGCGATGACACTCACCATGCGGCGACATGCAACATGTACCATGCAATGACATCCGCCAAGCGACGACATGCGCCATGCGACGACATGCGACATGCACCATGCGCCGACATGCACCATGCGACGACACGCACCATGCGACGGCATGTGACATGTACCATGCAATGACATGCGACATGCACCATGCGACGACATGCGCCATGCCACAACATGCGCCGACATGCGCCATGCGACGACATGCGCCATGCGACTACATGCGCCATGCAACGACATGCACCATGCGACTACATGCGACATGCAGCATGCGACGACATGCGCCATGCGACGACATGCAGCATGCAACGACATGCAACATCATGCGACATGCCACATACATACAGTACATACATACATACAGACATACAGTACATGTAACATAGAGTACATACTCACCATCACTTGTCACTTTGATCCCCGAAGCCAGTGTCATCTGTAAAAAATATTAAAATAATAAACAAACACTATACTCCCTGATCCGCAGAAATCCAATTATAACGAGTGTCCCTCGACGATCTCCCGTGGAGAGCAGGAGCATCAGATAATGCGACTGCTCTCCAGGGGCTCCAGGAACACAATGAGGGGAGGAAGGTATCCTTCCACAATGTATTCCCCACAATGTATTCCTACGTCCCTGTGAGAAAATAGTCCCTAGTCTCACTTTATGGCATTGCTGTGTGAGGAAGTTCCCACGCAGCTTTTTGCCATAAAGTGAGACCAGTGAACTTTAGTAACCTCTCAGTGATGCACTGCAGGAGCCATTGTCTCCTGTCAGTGTGTCACTGAGGGTCCTATAGAGCAGTGACATCACCCGATGTCACTGTTCTATAGGGGAAATCGTCGTGGGACACTCGTTATTAATTGGACTACGGCAGACAGGTAGTATACGGTTTATTATTTTACGTTTTTTGCAGGCGCTGAAGTATGGTTAGTATGGTTAAATGAAGAATATTAAAATACTTTTTCCTAATGTGTGCATGTTTTATTAACCCTTTCCTACTATTGGATTAATAATGGATAGGCGTCTTATTGACGCCTCTCCGTTATTAACCCGGCTTAATGTCACCTTACAATAGCAAGGAGACATTAACCCCTTATTACCCCATATCCCACCGCTACACGGGAGTGGGAAGAGAGGGGCTAAGTGCCGGAATTGGTGCATCTTACAGATGCGCCATTTCTGGGGCGGCTGTGGACTGGTATTTGTAGCCGGGGGGGGACCAATATCCATGGCCCCTCTCTAGGCTATGAATATCAGCCTGCAGCTGTCTGCGTAGCCTTTCTGGCTATAAAATATAGGGGGACCCCACGTCATTTTTTTGGGGGGGTCTCCGTATTTTAATAGCCAGTAAAGGCTACACAGACAGCTGTGGGCTGATATTCCTAGCAGGCTACAAATATTGGCCCCCGGCCGTCGGTTTTCCCCCTCTGGTGCAGAAAATTGCGCGGGAGCCCACGCCATTTTTTTCCGTTTTTTAATTAAATTAAACGCTCATAAAGGCCTATTTAACCCTTGCGTCGGTACGGGTCCGTCGCTATGCATCGGGCCTACGTACTGACGCACGTTGTGAAATTTGTGCACGTCGTGGGCAGCGGATGCAGTTTTTCAACGCATCCGCTGCACATTCTGAAGTCCGGGGAGGAGGGGGCGGATTTTTGGCCGCGGATGCGCGGTAGAAAATGGCGGACGCGACAGACAAAAAAAACCCTTTCACTTGAACGTTTTTTCGTCCCAACGTGCCGCCTAAACACGACGCATCCGTTGCAGGACGGACGCGACGTGTGGCCATCCGTCGCGATCCGTCACTAATACAAGTCTATGGGTAAAAACGCATCCTGCGAGCACATTTGCAGGATCCGTTTTTTTCCCAAAAAGATGGATTGCTAAAAACGCAAGTGTGAAAGTAGCCTTAGGCTGCTTTCACATTAGCGTCAGCCCGACGTACCGACGCATACTGGTCCAGTCTTAAGGCGCTTCCGCTGCCCCATTGCAAGGTCCGGGGAGGAGGGGGCTGCGTTTCGCCCGTGCAAGCGCCGTCGAAAATGGCGGACTAGATGCACAAAAAAACGTTACATATAACTTTTTTTGTGCCGGCGGTGCGCCAAAACACGGCGCAACCGTCGCGCTACGGTTGCGACGTGTGGCACTGGGTCGCTAATAAAAGTCTATGGAGAAAAAACGCATCCTGTGGGCAACTTAGCAGGACGCGTTTTTTCTCCACAACGACGCATTGCGACGTGCAGTGCACGACGCTAGTGTGAAAGTAGCCTTAGAAACATCGGCCTTTCTATTATATATCTATGGATATATCTATCTATAGATATATTTATAGATAGATATATCTGTAGATACATAGATGTATCTATCCATATATTTGGCTGCTTTCACATCAGGTTTTTGCCGTCAGGCACAATCCGGCGAGTTTTGAAAAAAACGGATCCATTTTTTTCCGCCGGATCCGTTTTTTTCTCATATAGTTGTGTTAGCGATGGCCACACGTTTCATCCGTTTTTTTGCTGGATCCGTCAAAAAAGCTGTTTCCGCCGGACGGAAAACACATACAGAGGAACGTTTTTTCTGTCCGGCGAAAAAACGCACAGCGACGGATCCGGCAAAAAACGTATGAAACTGAGATGTGAAATGATGAATCCAGCCTTGGAATCCGTTTTTTCATGCATGTTTCCATTCAAATCATGCACATGTTCCGTTTATTTATTTCCAAAAACGGCATTAAAACCGTGCATAAACCGCACCAAAAAAAGCATCAAAACTGCACCAAAAACTGCATAAAAACTGCATGAAAACCTGGTGCAGTTTTGCAGTTTTGGTGCGGTTTTGATGCAGTTTTTGGTGCAGTTTTGGTGCGGTTTTGATGGAGTTTTTGGTGCGGCTTTGATACAGTTCTTGGTGCGGTTTTGATACAGTTTTTGGTGCGGTTTTGATGCAGTTTTTGGTGCAGTTTTGATGCAGTTTTTGGTGCAGTTTTGGTGCGGTTTTGATGGAGTTTTTGGTGCGGCTTTGATACAGTTCTTGGTGCGGTTTTGATACAGTTTTTAGTGCGGTTTTGATGCAGTTTTTGGTGTGGTTTTTGCGCAGTTTTGATGCAGTTTTTGGTGCGGTTTTGGAGCAGTGTTGTTGCAATTTTGGTGCGGTTTTGATGCAGTTTTGATGCGTTTTTTGTGCAATTTTGATGCGTTTTTTTATGCAGGTTTTTGCACGGTTTTGATGCATTTTTTAATTCGCTTTTGGTGTGGTTTTTATGCGTTTTGGAAAGCTAAATAAAGGTGTATTATTGAACAAAAAAAAAGATTTGTGATGTCATTATTGTCCAACCTCCTCTTTTACATTTGTCCAACCCACACTCCATTACACACACAGATAGACAGATAGATGATAGATTAAATGGATAGACATATCTACATATAGATAAATCTATAGATGCATACAACTATCTATTCATATATCTATCTATAGATATATCTGGATAGATATATCTATTGATAGATGTATGGATAGCGTAGGGTGTGTGTCCACTGTCCGGATTACATCCGAATGAGCTGCAGATTGGATGCTGCGTACTTGTAGTCCCATCGGATGATGCCTGCACACACACCCCAAAAGACCCCCCGCACAGCCCCGCACACACCCGAAGAGTCCCGCACAGGGCCGCACACATCTGAACAGTCCCGCACACATCCGAACAGCCCGCAGACCCCGCACACACCTGAACAGTCCCGCACAGCGTCGCACACATCCGAACAGCCCGCAGACCCCGCCCGCCCACACATACACGCACACCGTCACCGCCCACACACTTCCCTCCTCCCGAGCTGCAGCGTTTCTCGGACCCACATCCACATCTAAACTGCAGATCTTTTTTACATCTGCGGTTTTGCTGTGGATGTGCCCAACTCAATGAAAGTCTATGGGTGCAGAAACGCTGCAGTTCCGCACAAAAGAAGTGACATGCTGTGAGAAAAAAAAAAGCTGCGTTTCGGTGCGGCTTTTTCCGCAGCATGTGCACAACAAGTCTGCGGCTCCCATAGACTTACATTGGTTGTGCACTACACTGCGGATTTGATGCAATTCAGTGCGGCAAAAAACCCTGCGGATCTGCAATCAAATCCGCAACGTGTGCACACAGCCTTAGCATTTAGTGAACCTAGCAAAAAAGCCAAGCAAAAAACAAGTGTGGGATTGCACTTTTTTGCAATTTCATTGCACTTTGAATTTTTTTCACATTTTCTGTTACACAACATGGTAAAACCAATGGTGTCGTTCAAAAGTAGAACTTGTCCCGCACAGAGCAGGCGCTTGTAAGCCAGAAAGCAGTTCACGTCAGATCGCTGATCTGACATAGCGCATTGCAAAGAGTCAGATCAGCGATCTGACCTTATAACATGATGCACACCCCCCCCCCCTGGGGCAATGCTATAAAGTAAAAAAAAATATTTAGATGTGTAAAAAAAAAAAAAAAACTAAAAAAAGAAAAAAAAATATTGTTCCCATAAATACATTCCTTTGCCTAAATTAAAAAAAAAAAACAATAAAAGTACACATATTTAGTATCGCCGCGTCCTTAACAACCCGACCTATAAAACTGTCCCACTAGTTAACCCGTTCAGTGAACACCGTAAAAAAGAAAAATGAAGGCAAAAAACAACACTTTATTATCATACCGCCGATCAAAAAGTGGAATAGCATGCTATCAAAAACACAGATATAAATAAACATGGTACCGCTGAAAACGTCATCTTGTCCCGCAAAAAACAAGCCACCATACAGCGACATCAGCGAAAAAATAAAAAAGTTAGTCCTCAGAATAAAGCGATGCAAAAATAATTATTTTTTCTATAAAATAGTTTTTATCATATAAAAGCGCCAAAACATAAAAAAATGAATGAAGTATCGCTGTAATCGTACTGACCCAAAGAATAAAACTGCTTTGTCTATTTTACCAAACGCAGAATGGTATAAACGCCCCTCCCAAAAGAAATTCATGAATAGCTGGTTTTTGGTCATACTGCCTTACAAAAATCGGAATAAAAAGCGATAAAAAAATGTCACGTGCCCGAAAATGTTCCCGCAAAACACAAGACCTCATATGACTCTGTGGACCAAAATATGGAAAAATTATAGCTCTCAAAATGTGGTGACGCAAAAAAATATTTTTTGCAATAAAAAGCGTCTTTTAGTGTGTGACAGCTGCCAATCATAAAAATCCACTGAAAAACCCGCTATAAAAGTAAATCAACCCCCCTTCATCACCACCTTAGTTAGGGAAAAATACAAAAATTAAAAAAATGTATTTATTTCCATTTTCCCATTAGGGTTAGGGCTAGGGTTAGGGCTAGGGCTAGGGTTATGGTTAGGGTTGGGGCTAGGGTTAGGGCTAGGGTTATGCTTAGGGCTAGGGCTACGGTTAGGGCTAGGGCTACGGTTAGGGCTAGGGTTAGGGCTTGGGTTAGGGTTGGGGCTAGGTTTGGGGTTAGGGTTGGGGCTAGGGTTAGGGTTGGGGCTAGGGTTAGGATTACATTTATGGTTGGGATTAAGGTTAGGATTGTGTCAGGGTTAGGGGTGTGGTTAGGGTTATGGTTGGGATTAGGGTTAGGGGTGTGTTGGAGTTAGGGGTGTGGTTAGGGCTGGGGTTAGGGGTGTGGTTGGGATTAGAGGTGTGTTTGGGTTAGGGTTTCAGTTAGAATTGGGGGTTTTCACTGTTTAGGCACATCAAGGAACCTGAAGACTCACCTCTTCCGACAAGCCTACAACCTGCAGTAACCACCGATCGACCAAACCGCTGCATGACCAGCTCTACCCTCACCTACTGTATTCTCACCCATCCCTTGTAGATTGTGAGCCTTCGCGGGCAGGGTCCTCTCTCCTACTGTACCAGTTATTACTTGTATTGTTCAAGATTATTGTACTTGTTTTTATTATGTATACCCCTCCTCACTTGTAAAGCGCCATGGAATAAATGGCGCTATAACAATAAATAATAATAATAATAATAATAATCAGGGCTCTCCAAACGCGACATGGCATCCGATCTCAATTCCAGCCAATTCTGCATTAAAAATTGAAAACAGTGCTCCTTCCCTTCCGAGCTCTTCCGTGCGCCCAAACAGTGGTTTACCCCAAAATATGGGGTATCAGCGTACACAGGACAAAATAGACAACAACTTCTGGGGTCCAATTTCTCTTGTTACCCTAGGAAAAAAAAAATTGTGGTGCTAAAAAACAATTTTTGTGGGAAAAAAAGATTTTTTATTTTCACAGCTTTGCGTTCTAAACTGTAGTGAAATATTTGGGGGTTCAAAGTTCTGAAAACACATCTAGATAAGTTCCATGGGGGGTCTAGTTTCCAATATGGGGTCACTTGTGGGGGGTTTCTACTGTTTAGGTACATCAGGGGCTCTGCAAATGCAACGTGACACCTGCAGACCAATCCATCTAAGTCTGCATTCCAAATGGTGCTCCTTCCCTTCCGAGCTCTGCCATGCGCCCAAACGGTGGTTACCCCCCACATATGGGGTATCAGCATACTCAGGACAAATTGCACAACAACTTTTGGGGTCCAATTTCTCCTTGGAAAAATACAAAACTGGGGGCTAAAAAATAATTTTTGTGGAAAAAAAAAAGAATTTTTATTTTCACGGCTCTGCGTTATAAACTGTAGTGAAACACTTGGGGGTTCAAAGCTCTCACAATACATCTAGATAAGATCCTTAGGGGGTCTACTTTCCAAAATGGTGTCACTTGTGAGGGGTTTCAATGTTTAGGCACATCAGGGGCTCTCCAAACGCAACATGGCATCCCATTTCAATTCCAGCCAATTTTGCATTGAAAAGTCAAACGGCACTCCTTCCCTTCCGAGCTCTGCCATGCACCCAAACAGTGGTTTACCCCCACATATGGGGTATCAGCGTACTCAGGACAAATTGCACAACAAAGTTTGGGGTACAATTTCTTCTGGTACCCTTGGGAAAATAAAAAATTGGGGGCGAAAAGTTCATTTTTGTGAAAAAATATTATTTTTTATCTTTACGGCTCTACATTATAAACTTCTGTGAAGCACTTGATGGGTCAAAGAGCTCACCACACATCTAGATAAGTTCCTTAGGGGGTCTACTTTCCAAAATGGTGTCACTTGTGGGGAGTTTCAATATTTAGGCACATCAGGGGCTCGCCAATGCAACATGGCATCCCATCTCAATTCCAGCCAATTTTGCATTGATAAGTCAAACGGCGCTCCTTCCCTTCCGAGCTCTGCCATGCACCCAAACAGTGGTTTACCCCCACATATGGGGTATCAGCGTACTCAGGACAAATTGCTCAACAATGTTTGGGGTACAATTTCTTCTGGTAACCTTGTGAAAATAAAAAATTGGGGGCGAAAAATTCATTTTTGTGAAAAAATATTATTTTTTATTTTTACGGCTCTACATTATAAACTTCTGTGAAGCACTTGGTGCATCAAAGAGCTCAACACACATCTAGATAAGTTCCTTAGGGGTTTACTTTCCAAAATGGTGTCACTTGTGGGGGTTTCAATGTTTAGGCACATTAGTGGCTCTCCAAAAGCAACATGGCGTCCCATCTCAATTCCAGCCAATTTTGCATTGAAAAGTCAAATGGAGCTCCTTCCCTTCCGAGCTCTGCCATGTGCCCAAACAGTGGTTTACCCCCGCATATGGGGTATCGGGGTACTCAGGACAAGTTGTTCTACAACTTTTCGGGTCCATTTTCTACTGTTACCCTTGGTAAAATTAAACAAATTGGAGCTGAAGTAAAATTTTTGTGAAAATAAATTAAATGTTCGGTTTTTTTTTAAACATTCCAAAAATCACCTGAAGGGTTAATAAACTTCTTGAATATGGTTTTGAGCACCTAGAGAGGAGCAGTTTTTAGAATGGTGTCACACTTGGTTATTTTCTATCATACAGACCCCTCAAAATGACTTCAAATGTGATGTGGTCCCTAAAAAAAATGGTGTTGTAAAAATGAGAAATTGCTGGTCAACTTTTAACCTTTATAACTCCCTAACAAAAATAAATTTTGTTTTCAAAATTGTGCTGATGTAAAGTAGAGATGTGGGAAATGTTACTTATTAAGTATTTTTTGTGACATATCTCTGTGATTTAAGGGCATAAAAATTCAAAGTTGGAAAATTGCTACATTTTCTAAATTTTCACCAAATTTCCATTTTTTTTCACAAATAAACGCAGGTAATATCAAAGAAATTTTACCACTATCATGAAGTACAATATTTCTCAAGAAAACAATGTCAGAATCACCGGGATCTGTTGAAGCGTTCCAGAGTTATAACCTCATAAAGGTACAGTGGTCAGAATTTTAAAAATTGGCCCGGTCATTAACGTGAAAACCACCCTCGGGGCTTAAGGGGTTAAGCACTTAATCAATGATGCTTTTCGAGATTTTTTGGATCGATTTGTTGTTGTTTATCTTGATGACATTCTTATATTTTCAAATACCATGGAGGAGAATCGCAGACATGTCCAGTTAGTCTTGGAACATCTACTGGAAAACTATCTCTATATCAAACGTGAAAAATGTGAATTCGAACAGACCAGAACTCAATTTCTGGGATATATTATCTCCACAGAAGGTGTGAGCATGGATCCCAATAAATTCAGAGGTTGACTGGCCTACCCCAAGAAATTTAAAAGACGTCCAACTCTTTGTAGGATTTGCAAATTTCTACAGAAGATTCATTAAAAACTTTTCAAAAATAATCTTACCAATTACTTCACTCACAAAGAAAACCAGAGTGTTTGACAAATTAGGAATGGCGTTTAACAAATTAAAGACACTTTTTACTTCCGACAATTACTTTTCCATCCAAACCCTGAACTGCTGTTTATTGTCAAAGTAGACGCCTCAGACTCTGCGGTGGGAGCCGTTTTATCATAGCGAGTTGGAGACAAAATGCAGCTTCATCCTTGTGCATTTCTTTCTCATACCATGTCAGCTGCAGAAAAGAACTATGATATTGTGAATAAGGAACTTTTAGCCATTCTCCGACTGGAGAATTTAAGCCTTCTCCGACGGGAGAAATCTTTTGGAAGGGGCCAATCATCCGGTGACTGTTCTTACTGACCACAAAAATTTAGAATTTATCTGTACAGCTAAGAGGTTGTCTGCAAGACAAGCATGTTGGGCATTATCTTTCGCCAGGTTTAATTTTATAATTTATTATCGGCCTGGTTCAAGAAATGGCAAGGCTGATGCTCTGTCCAGAATTTTTGCTAGGAGAGTTCTAGCACTGACTGTACCATTCTACGTCCAAAAATTTTTTGGGGAATACTGTACTCCAAAGAATTTTTGTGGAAAATTAAAGAGGGATACCAAACTGACTCCTTTCTTAACTATTTTTCTACAGACATTGATCTTTCTGTGGGCAGCACGGTGGCTCAGTGGTTAGCACTGCAGTCTTGCAGCGCTGGAGTCCTGGGTTCAAATCCCACCAAAGACAGCATCTGCAAGGAGTTTGTATGTTCTCCCCATGTTTGCGTGGGTTTCCGCCCACATTCCAAAGACATACTGATACAGAATCTGCAAGGAGTTTGTATGTTCAACCCATGTTTGTGTGGGTTTCCTCCCACATTCCAAAGACATACTGATAGGGAATTTACATTGTGAGCCCCATCGGGGACAGCGGTAATAATTTGTTCAAAACTGTAAAGCGCTGTGGAATATGTTAGCGCTATATAAAGATTATTATTTCTTTTAAGGAGGGATTTTGTATGCAGAGCCAACAAGTATGTGTCCCTGAATCTGCTCGACTTGAAGTCCTCAAATGTGTCCCTGATTCTTAACTTGTAGTCACCCTGGAGTAATGAAAACGCAAGAACTACTACTTTGTTCTTTTGATGGCTTTACTGTAGGAAGGATGTGAGAAAATATGTTTCTTCCTGTTTAACATGTGCACGTAACAAGACGCCACGATCTTCTCTTCTAAGGCTTCTTCAAACTCTTCCAGTTCCATCTAGGCCTTGGGGATCAATCTCAATGGATTTTATCGTGGACCTACCTCCCTCAAAAGAAATAACTGTCATCCTTGTTGTGGTGGATTGGCTCACAAAGATGGCCCATTTTGTTCCAACTAAAGGAATTCCTACCACTGAACAAACTGCAGAATTAGTGGTCAAAGAGGTATTCACATTGCAAGGAATTCCTGACAATGTCATTTCTAATAGAGGTGTTCAGTTTACATCAAGATTTTGAAAAAACCTTCTGTACAGCGTTAAGAGTTACCATCAATTTGTATACTGCCTTCCACCCACAATCCAATGGCCAGACTGAAAGAATTAACCAAACCCTTGAACAATACCGGTGTCTTATTTCTTACCTACAAGATGACTAGGTGGATTATTTACCAACAGGAGAATTTGCATATAATAACTCCAAACACAGTTCTACATCCCAAAGCCCATTTTTTGCTAACTATGGCTTGCATCCGGTATTTATTACTAATCTTCCATTTAATACCTCAGTTCCTACTATTACAGACTTACAGAGTTGCAGAAAGCTCAAAAATAACTAACTGAGATCTTACAAAAGGCTCAACAAGATTACAAAGAAACTGCAGATAAACATCGCAAAGCCTCTCCTACCCTTCAAGTCGGTGACAAGGTTAGGCTTTCCACCAAAAATCTGAAGACAAATGTACCATCTTCTAAATTGGTTCAAAAATTCATTGGACCTTTTCAAATTTCTGCACAAATTAAACCAGTTGCTGTTTAAAACTTCAAAGCAGCCTTAAAATTCACCCTGTGTTCCATGCATCCTTGCTCAAGACATTCAATGAGAACCAATTTCCAGGAAGAACTCAGCCACCTCCTCAACCGGAAAAATACCATGGTGAAGGGTACATCATGGATGAATTTCTGGTCTCTAGAAAATTTAGAGGGAGACTACAATATTTGGTGCAATGGAGGGGATACAGACCAGAAGATAATTCATAGGAGCCAGAGGGCAACGTCTATGCACCCAGGCTTACAAGAGCTTTTCATCTGAGACATCCAGAGAAGCCAGCACCTAAGATGTCCAGAGGCCATCTGTTATGATCCTAGTGGCAAGGATCGCAAGTTTGACTAGCTAAGTAACTAAACCGACGACCAGCTCTGGGGAAGTGGTATCTGGATTGACCGCAAACCTGAACCTATCCGCAAACAACTATAGGCAGCCGTGGAACGTTTCCTGAAAATCCTAGACGTCTCTTCACGGCCTGAGAAACTACCTATTCCTAGAGGGAAAGTAAAGTCCTTACTTGCCTCAGAGAAATGACCCCAAAGATATAGAAAAGCCCCCCACAAATATTAACGGTGAGTTAAGGGGAAAGCACAAACGCAGAGATGAAATAGATTTAGCAAATGAGGCCCGCTAACACTAGATAGCAGAAAATAGGAAGGGAGCTGTGCGGTCAATAGAAAACCCTAAGCAAAATATCCACGCAGAGATTGCTCGAGCCCCCGCACCAACTAACGGTGCGGGGGAAGCAACTCCGTACCCCAGAGCTTACCAGCAGCAAGAACTCACATATTAGCTAGCTGGACTAAACTCATCATACACTGAAATCAAATTGCAGACTGATGAGCAAAAAATAATCAAACAGAAACTTAGCTTCTCCAGAAGAGACTGAAAACGAAGATAATCAGGGGAGACCAGAATAGCACTGAATACATCGACAGCCGGCAACAAGTGGAGGTGAAGCAGAGCTAAATAGGAAACTCCCTAGTGCATAACGAGGCAGCTGATTCAGCCACAGATCCGCAGGATAACAAACAAAGCCACCAGGGGGAGCCCAAAAACAAAACTCACACAATACCACCTGTGACCACAAGAGGGAGCCCGAAAACAGAGTTCACAACAGTATCCCCCCCTTGAGGAGGGGTCACCGAACCCTCATCAAAAACCCCCAGGGCGATCAGGGTGAGCCACATGGAAGGCACGAACCAAATCAGCCGCATGAACATCAGAGGCGACAACCCAGGAATTATCCTCCTGACCATAGCCCTTCCACTTAACCAAATACTGAAGCCTCCGTCTAGAAATACGAGAATCCAAGATCTTCTCCACCACGTATTCCAATTCTCCCTCAACCAGCACAGGGGCAGGAGGCTCAACCGAAGGAACCACAGGCACCACATACCTCCGCAACAACGACCGATGGAACACATTATGAATAGCAAACGATGCAGGGAGGTCCAAACGAATTGACACAGGGTTAAGGACTTCCAAAATCTTATAAGGACCAATAAACCGAGGCTTGAACTTGGGAGAGGAGACCTTCATAGGAACAAAGCGAGAAGACAACCATACCAAGTCCCCAACGCGAAGTCGGGGACCCACACAGCGACGGCGGTTGGCAAAGCGCTGAGCCTTCTCTTGTGACAGCTTCAAATTGTCCACCACATGATCCCAAATCTGATGCAACCTATCCACCACAAGATCCACTCCAGGACAGTCAGAAGGCTCCACCTGACCCGAGGAAAAACGAGGATGAAACCCCGAATTACAAAAAAAAGGCGAAACCAAAGTGGCAGAACTAGCCCGATTATTAAGGGCAAATTCGGCCAATGGCAAAAAAGCCACCCAGTCGTCCTGATCAGCAGAAACAAAACATCTTAAATAGGTTTCCAAGGTCTGATTAGTTCGCTCGGTCTGGCCATTCGTCTGAGGATGGAAGGCCGACGAAAAAGACAAATCAATGCCCATCTTAGCACAAAAGGTCCGCCAAAATCTAGACACAAACTGGGATCCTCTGTCGGAAACAATATTCTCAGGGATCCCGTGCAAACGAACCACATTTTGAAAAAACAGCGGAACCAACTCGGAGGAGGAAGGCAACTTAGGCAAGGGCATCAAATGGACCATCTTAGAAAAACGATCACACACCACCCAGATGACAGACATTCTCTGAGAGACAGGGAGATCCAAAATAAAATCCATGGAAATGTGCGTCCAAGGCCTCTTCGGGACAGGCAAAGGTAACAGCAAACCACTGGCACGAGAACAGCAAGGCTTAGCCCGAGCACAAATTCCACAAGACTGCACAAAGGAACGCACATCCCGCGACAAGGAAGGCCACCAAAAGGACCTGGCCACCAAATCTCTGGTACCAAATATTCCAGGATGGCCTGCCAACACCGAAGAATGAACCTCGGAAATAACTCTGTTGGTCCATCTATCTGGGACAAACAGTCTCTCCGGTGGACAACGGTCAGGTCTATCCGCCTGAAACTCCTGCAGCACTCGTCGCAAATCTGGGGAGATGGCGGACAAAATCACCCCTTCTCTGAGAATACCAGCCGGCTCTGAATCTCCAGGAGAGTCAGGCACAAAACTCCTAGAAAGAGCATCAGCCTTCACATTCTTCGAACCAGGCAGGTACGAGACCACGAAATCAAAACAAGAGGAAAACAACGACCAACGAGCCTGTCTAGGATTTAGCCGCTTGGCCGACTCGAGATAAATCAGATTTTTGTGATCAGTCAAGACCACCACACGATGCTTAGCTCCCTCGAGCCAATGTCGCCACTCCTCAAATGCCCACTTCATAGCCAACAACTCCCGATTACCGACATCATAATTTCGCTCGGCAGGCGAAAACTTTCTTGAAAAGAAAGCACATGGCTTCATCACAGAGCCATCAGAGCTTCTCTGCAACAAAACAGCCCCCGCTCCAATCTCAGAAGCATCAACCTCGACCTGGAAAGGAAGAGAGACATCTGGCTGACATAAGACCGGAGCCGAGGAAAACCGGCGCTTCAGCTCCCGAAAGGCCTCCACAGCCGCAGGAGACCAATTAGTAACATCAGAACCCTTCTTGGTCAAATCCGTCAAAGGCTTAACAAGTTAGTGTTGAGCATTCCGATACTGCAAGTATCGGGTATCGGCCGATACTTGCTGTATCGGAATTTCCGATACCGAGATCCGATACTTTTGTGGTATCGGGTATCGGGTATCGCAACAACATTAATGTAATAATGTGTAAAAAAGAGAATTAAAATAAAAAATATCGCTATACTCACCTGTCCGACGCAGCCGGGACCTCAGCGAGGGAACCGGCAGCGTTGTTTGTTTAAATTTCGCGCTTTTACTTGGTTACGTGAAGTCCCGGCTTGTGATTGGTCAGGGTGGCCATGTTGCCGGGACGCGGACCAATCACAGCAAGCCGTGACGAAATTACGTCACGGCTTGCTGTGATTGGTCCGCGTCCCGGCAACATGGCCGCCATTAACCAATCACAAGCCGTGACGTCACGGGAGGCTGGACATGCGCGTATTTTGAAAAGCGCGCGTGTCCAGCCTCCAGTGACGTCCCGGCAACATGGCCGCCATTAACCAATCACAAGCCGTGACGTCACGGGAGGCTGGACATGCGCGTATTTTGAAAAGCGCGCGTGTCCAGCCTCCAGTGACGTCCCGGCAACATGGCCGCCATTAACCAATCACAAGCCGTGACGTCACGGGAGGCTGGACATGCGCGTATTTTGAAAAGCGCGCGTGTCCAGCCTCCAGTGACGTCCCGGCAACATGGCCGCCATTAACCAATCACAAGCCGGGACGTCACGGGAGGCTGGACATGCGCGTATTTTGAAAAGCGCGCGTGTCCAGCCTCCCGTGACGTCACGGCTTGTGATTGGTTAATGGCGGCCATGTTGCCGGGACGCGGACCAATCACAGCAAGCCGTGACGTAATTTCGTCACGGCTTGCTGTGATTGGTCCGCGTCCCGGCAACATGGCGCCGTGACCAATCATAAGCCGGGACGTCACTGGAGGCTGGACACGCGCGCTTTTCAAAATACGCGCATGTCCAGCCTCCCGTGACGTCACGGCTTGTGATTGGTTAATGGCGGCCATGTTGCCGGGACGCGGACCAATCACAGCAAGCCGTGACGTAATTTCGTCACGGCTTGCTGTGATTGGTCCGCGTCCCGGCAACATGGCCGCCCTGACCAATCACAAGCCGGGACCTCACGTAACCAAGTAAAAGCGCGAATTTTAAACAAACAACGCTGCCGGTTCCCTCGCTGAGGTCCCGGCTGCGTCGGACAGGTGAGTATAGCAATATTTTTTATTTTAATTCTTTCTTTTACACATTAATATGGTTCCCAGGGCCTGAAGGAGAGTTTCCTCTCCTTCAGACCCTGGGAACCATCAGGAATACCGTCCGATACCTGAGTCCCATTGACTTGTATTGGTATCGGGTATCGGTATCGGATTGGATCCGATACTTTGCCGGTATCGGCCGATACTTTCCGATACCGATACTTTCAAGTATCGGACGGTATCGCTCAACACTATTAACAACACCAGAAAAATTAGCGATGAAGCGACGGTAAAAATTAGCAAAACCCAAGAACTTCTGAAGACTCTTAACAGATGTAGGCTGAGTCCAGTCATGAATAGCCTGAACCTTGACTGGGTCCATCTCAATAGTAGAAGGGGAAAAAATGAAACCCAAAAAAGAAACCTTCTGGACTCCAAAAAGACATTTTGAGCCCTTTACAAATAAAGCATTGGCACGCAGGACCTGAAACACCATCCTGACCTGCTTAACATGGGACTCCCAATCATCAGAAAAAAACAGAATATCATCCAGATACACAATCATAAATTTATCCAGATACTCGCGGAAGATGTCGTGCATGAAGGACTGAAAGACAGAAGGAGCGTTAGAAAGTCCAAAAGGCATCACCAAGTACTCGAAATGGCCTTCGGGCGTATTAAATGCAGTTTTCCATTCATCACCCTGCTTAATACGCACAAGGTTATACGCACCACGAAGATCTATCTTGGTGAACCAACTAGACCCCCTAATGTGAGCAAACAGATCAGATAACAATGGCAAAGGATACTGAAATTTGACCGTGATTTTATTTAGAAGGCGATAATCAATACAAGGTCTCAGGGAACCATCCTTCTTAGCCACAAAAAAGAATCCTGCACCAAGAGGGGAGGAGGACGGGCGAATAAGTCCTTTCTCCAAAGACTCCTTTATATAACTCCGCATAGCAGCATGCTCCGGCACTGACAAATTGAAAAGTCGTCCCTTAGGAAACTTACTACCAGGAATCAAATTTATAGCACAATCACAATCCCTATGAGGAGGTAGAGAACTGAGTTTGGGCTCATCAAATACATCCTGGTTGTCCGACAAAAACGCAGTCCTTCAGAAGGAGTGGATGAAGCAATTGACACCACAGGAGCGTCACCATGAATTCCCTGGCAACCCCAACTTGACACAGACATTGCTTTCCAATCCAGGACTGGATTATGAGTCTGCAACCATGGCAGACCCAACACGACAACATCATGCAAATTATGCAGAACAAGAAAGCGGATCACCTCCTGATGAACAGGAGTCATGCACATGGTCACTTGCGTCCAGTACTGAGGTTTATTCATAGCCAATGGTGTAGCATCAATACCCTTTAGTGGAATAGGGAATTTTAAAGGCTCCAAAACAAAACCACAGCGCCGGGCAAATGACAAATCCATCAGGCTCAGGGCAGCACCTGAATCTACAAAAGCCATAACCGGGTAAGATGACAGGGAACATCAGGGTAACAGACAAAATGAACTTAGGCTGTAAAGTACCGATGGTGACAGATTTATCAATCTTTTTTGTGCGCTTAGAGCATGCTGAGATAACATGAGCTGAGTCACCACAATAAAAGCACAACCCATTTTGCTGTCTATAATTTTGCCGTTCACTTCTGGTCAGAATTCTATCACATTGCATAGACTCAGGTGTCTGTTCAGAAGACACCACCAAATGGTGCGCAGGTTTGCGCTCCCGCAAACGCCGATCAATCTGAATGGCCAGAGTCATTGACTCATTCAGACCTGTAGCCGTAGGGAACCCCAACATGACATTCTTAATGGCTTCAGAAAGACCCTTTCTGAAATTTGCAGCCAGGGCACACTCATTCCATTGAGTAAGCACCGACCATTTCCGAAATTTCTGGCAATACACCTCTGCTTCATCTTGCCCCAGAGAGAGGGCCAACAAAGCTTTTTCAGCCTGGTTCTCAAGATTAGGTTCCTCATAGAGCAATCCAAGGGCCAGAAAAAACGCATCCACACTGAGCAATGCAGGATCCCCTGGCGCCAATGCGAAGGCCCAATCTTGAGGGTCGCCGCGCAAGAAAGAAATAATAATCTTAACTTGCTGAACGGAATCACCAGAGGAACGAGGTTTCAAAGAAAGAAACAATTTACAATTGTTCTTAAAATTCAGGAACCTAGATCTATCTCCAGAAAACAACTCCGGAATAGGTATTCTAGGCTCTGACATAGGACTGTGAACAACAAAATCCTGAATACTTTGTACCCTTGCAGCAAGATGATCTACACTGGAGGCCAAACTCTGGATATCCATGTCAGCAGCTGAACTCAAAGCCACACCAAGATTAAGAGGAGGAGAGAAGCTAGACACACAGCAGCTAGACACACGGCAGCAAAAAAAAAAAAATCCTCAAGGCTTCTCTTCTCCTGCTTCTGCCATGCAATTAACACTTTATGGGCCGGCTGTACTGTTATGATCCTAGTGGCAAGGATCGCAAGTTTGACTAGCTAAGTAACTAAACCGACGACCAGCTCTGGGGAAGTGGTATCTGGATTGACCGCAAACCTGAACCTATCCGCAAACAACTATAGGCAGCCGTGGAACGTTTCCTGAAAATCCTAGACGTCTCTTCACGGCCTGAGAAACTACCTATTCCTAGAGGGAAAGTAAAGTCCTTACTTGCCTCAGAGAAATGACCCCAAAGATATAGAAAAGCCCCCCACAAATATTAACGGTGAGTTAAGGGGAAAGCACAAACGCAGAGATGAAATAGATTTAGCAAATGAGGCCCGCTAACACTAGATAGCAGAAAATAGGAAGGGAGCTGTGCGGTCAATAGAAAACCCTAAGCAAAATATCCACGCAGAGATTGCTCGAGCCCCCGCACCAACTAACGGTGCGGGGGAAGCAACTCCGTACCCCAGAGCTTACCAGCAGCAAGAACTCACATATTAGCTAGCTGGACTAAACTCATCATACACTGAAATCAAATTGCAGACTGATGAGCAAAAAATAATCAAACAGAAACTTAGCTTCTCCAGAAGAGACTGAAAACGAAGATAATCAGGGGAGACCAGAATAGCACTGAATACATCGACAGCCGGCAACAAGTGGAGGTGAAGCAGAGCTAAATAGGAAACTCCCTAGTGCATAACGAGGCAGCTGATTCAGCCACAGATCCGCAGGATAACAAACAAAGCCACCAAGGGGAGCCCAAAAACAAAACTCACACAATACCACCTGTGACCACAAGAGGGAGCCCGAAAACAGTTCACAACAGCCATCCTGGAAGGAGGGGTGTACTGTCAGGATTCAAACCCAGCAGTTCCTGTGCCCCAGACAGTGACTCTTCCCACTGAGCTATTTAGCTCACTGGACAGTTCTGTGCTAACTCAAATACTTGCACCTATGTTGTTGCTGATGTCTCCACCCTGTTCCTCTTGGTTACCACCCTGAGTTCCTGATTGTCTCATCCTGATTGCACACTCTATTTAAACTTGGCCTTGCTCTCCTTTCCTTGTGTGTTTTTTGAGCTACCACCATCTAGTCAAGCTTCCTTCCACCCGCTGCTTATTCCTTCAAACTACATTGCTGTTCCTGTGTATCGACTCCTTGGCTATCCCTGACTAGGTTACCTGCCGATGCTGGTAGTAGTGGTTGCAATATCACTACTCCAAACCAGGTCAGTCTATAACAGCCATACTTTCATGTGCATGACAGCGTGGCAAACATTGCTTACGATCGGCGGTAAAATCATTACCACTGATCAAACAGCGGTTGTTGCAACACTGTCAAATGACAGTGAGCCCACAGCAGTGATGGAGGTATAATGTTTATGTCCGGTCACTGGTGTCAGCTGATATGACTACTGCTCTCATCAGCCGACGCCTGCTGCCACTAATAACAGTGAAAGCAGGAGCAGCTGATGGGAGTATTCATCAGCCGATGCCTGCACTGTAAATAATTAAAAAAAAAATGGTGTGGGTTCCCCTGTATTTTTGATAACCAGCCAGGCAAAACTCAGAGCTGGGTGCTGCAACCCTCAGCTGTCAGCTTCAGCAAGGCTGGTTATCAAGAGTAGTGGGGTCTCCATGCCATATTTTGTAATTGTTTAAACAAATAAGTTAAAAAAACGGCGTGGGTTCCCCCCATTTTTGACAACCAGACAAGTTAAAACAGGTAGCTGGCGCTGGTATTCTCAGGCTGGTAAGGAGCCATGGATATTGGCCCCCCACCATAATATAGCAGCCTACAGCTATCAGATGTGCCAATTCTGGCGCTTTGCCCAGCTCATCCTCCTTGCCCTGTAGAAGTGGCAAGTGAGGTAATATTTGTGGTGTTGATATCACCTTTGTATTATCAGGTGACATCAAGCCCATGGACTAGTAATGGAGAAGCATCTGTAAGACACCTATCCATTGCAAATCCTATAGTTATATTGTAAATAAACACACAGCCAGAAAAAAGTCAATTAATTGAAAGAATGATACATACATTTTAATGATTCTAAATTAAACCATACTTACATCAACGCCCATTTCATTGAATCTCTTGCCTCCTGTAATAAAACAAAAATTAAAAACAACAATATCCTTCACCTGTCTGTTGTTCTGTCCCACGCCATAATCCATGTCCGGGGATAAACAGTTTTCAACCTGGACGGTGCCAAGATGCGACTGTCCAGGCCGAGAACCACTTGTGAGTGAGGTGCTGCGAACGCAGCATCAGTGACTAGTGGTGACATCAAGAGTTTGAATGGAGCACTTTGCCAGGTGACCATGATGACACGGTTTATCGATATAAAAGGCTAGAGCACCAAAATGGGAATAGATTTGGTGCGAAGTAAAGGAGCGAGCAGGACGTGTTTAAATGAAGGCCCGAGGCAGTGGGCTGTGGCACACCTATAGTCAGAAACTGTGTGGTGCCAAGTGAGTTACGGAATCCAGATGATGCCAGTCAAGACCCAAAGACCTGACCCACGCCAGGCAAGTTCAGGAGCCCAGATGATGCTGGTCAAGACCCAAGACCCCAATATGCACTGGTCAAGATCCGGAGTCCAGACTACGCCAGTCAAGCCCTCATCCCACTAAGTACCAGAGATATCCACTGTCGGTCAAGCACGAAGTATCCATGAAAAGACTCCACTCGAGGGAGGAAGCTCGTAGTGATGAAAGGAAGGCGCGAGTGAACCAGTTTGTTGCTTCCAGCACCAACATACGGTACAGAGTTTGGTCTGAGCTAGTGCAGCAGACTGGGCAGGAGCAGTCTGAAGCAGAGGCAGCCCAGTGAGCCTTGTTATACTTTGTCAGGAGAACTTGCGGCCTAGCAGGAAGAACCCAGAGATCTCTGCTAAGGGCCTGCGTGTCATGTCGGACGCTATTCACACTAGGGCGTCCGACAGACAGCGGTAATTCCACATTCGTCCACTACACGCTCAGTGGCGCCGGCTAGACTTTATCCAGGTTGTCCGGGGTTAATCTAGCTGGTAATTGGGTTGGAGGCTGGGTCACGCCCATGGCCTTTAAATTGTCATTCTGGACTTTGGGCGTTGCCGATTATAGCTTGTGTCTTCTGCCTGGTGATCTCGGTCTGGAGTGGTGGTCTAGGAGAAGAAATATCGTATCTGGTGGTGTATTATCCTTTGTCATATTTCTCCTTCCTATATTTGTATTTGTTTTGCCCTGTGCACATTATAGTATTTTTCTGTGTGTCTGCGGCGTGGTGCGTTTTTAGTTTTCCCTGTCTGTGCTTTCTGTAGGGGTTGGTGTGTGGTCTTATCACTGGGTGGCGGGTGAAGGTTTCAACATAGGACTGAAACAGGAGTCAGGGTCAGGCCTGGCGGCCCAGACAAGCACACCATCAGTGTAAATTCTGGGAGAGGGACAGACAGGGTTTTCCCTAGTCTGAGGGATATCGCAGGGGCCCGGGCAATCAGCTGTAGTCTACCCAGTACCCGCATGACATTATAATCGGCCTAAATCAATTTTTTCAATTTTGGATGCCATGGATCTCATGACTTCCATAACCCGCCAGTTGGAGGCGCTGTCCTTACAGGTGACTGAGTTGAAGGGGGCAGTTCAGCAACAGGGTCTTGTAGTATCTAATGTGCAAGCTGAAACTGCAGGTAGAGTTGCAGAGCCAAAGATTCCTTTACCTGAAAGGTTTGCTGGGGAACGCAGTAAATTTGTTGTTTTTTGTGAAGCTTGCAAATTATATTTTCGTATGCGCCCGGTTTCCTCAGGTAATGAGGCTCAGCGTGTGGGCCTGGTATTGTCATTACTGAATGGAGACCCCCAAGCATGGGCATTTTCATTACCAGCTGATTCAGCTGCATTTAACTCAGTGGAGTTTTTTTTCTGCTCTTGGGCTTATATATGATGATCCTGACAGATTGGCTCTTGCAGAATCTAAAATACGTGCTCTCCGCAAGGGGGAGTGAATGGCGGAGGATTACTGTTCTGAATTTCACCGCTGGGCGGTGGACACACAATGGAATGACCCGGCGCTGCAGAGTCAGTTTGTACATGGGGTTTCAAGAAGGGTTAAACAAGCCCTCCGGATGTATGAGACTCCTGCTTCTCTAGAGTCTGCCATGAGTCTTGTTGTCCGCATTGATCGCCGTTTGCGTCAGAGGGTGCAAGAGATGCCGCTTATGGGGGAGGGCGTAGGTGCACGTGAGGTTGCTGCAGGTGAGCCCACGGAGCCTATGCAAATCGCAGGGGTGTCACATCATCGAGCCCCCTCGCTCAGGAAGTAGGGAGCCTGTTTTTGCTGTGGTAGAAAAGGGCATTATGTTAATGCTTGTCCTCTGTTTTCTAAGAAAAGCACAACGGCGGAAAACTACTAAGCTCAGAGGGTGTGGAGGAGGCCAATCTGAGCTTATGCATACCCTCCATGGTGGTCTCTCAATGTATGCTTCCTGCCAGAGTTATGGTCGCTGGCAGAGAGCTGCCAATCACTGTTTTTGTGGATAGTGGGTCGGCCACTAATCTCATTGATGAGGAGTTTGCGCGCACGGCCGGGTTCACGGTCGAAAAACTGCCTCATACTATCCGGGTGGTCACCATCAATGCTACTCCACTCCCACAGGGGGAGATTACTGAGTTTGTGGCTGAGGTTAAACTCCACATTGGGGTCCTACATTCTGAGCAAGTTACATGTAGGGTGCTCAGTAATCTTCCTGCACAAATGTTTCTGGGTTTTTCATGGTTGTCTATGCACAACCCGGTGATTGACTGGAAAACTCAGGACATAATTCAGTGGAGCGGATTCTGCCAGGAGAATTGCCTGGCCACATGTGTGTCCGCTGTGACTCCTAGCATTCCTGAGTCACTGCTGGATTTCGCAGATGTGTTCCCTAAGAAGGGTTGCTCAGAATTGCCACCACATCGACCCTATGACTGTACTATTAGGTTTAAACCAGGGGCCAAATTGCCTAAAGCTAGAATGTTTAACATCTCTGGTCCTGAGAGACAAGCTTTAAAAGACTACATTGCTGAGAGTTTGAGCAAAGGGCACATCAGGCCTTCGTCCTCGCCGGTGGCAGCGGGATTCTTCTTCGTTAAGAAGAAAGATGGCGGACTACGCCCGTGTCTGAATTTCAGGGAGTTAAACCAGATTACGGTTCGTGATCCATACCCTATGCCACTGATACCTGATTTGTTCAACCAGGTGGCTGGTGCTAAGTGGTTTTCCAAGCTTGACCTCAGGGGGGCATACAACCTCATAAGAGTCCGTCAAGGTGATGAGTGGAAGACGGCTTTTAATACTCCTGAGGGTCATTTTGAAAATTTGGTGATGCCATTTGGGTTGACAAACGCGCCTGCTGTATTTCAACATTTCATAAATGATGTGTTCTCGCATGTACTGGGGAAATTCGTTATTGTGTACCTAGATGACATTCTCATTTATTCATGCGACCGTGATACTCATTTAGAGCATGTGAGGCAGGTGTTACAGCTACTCAGAGAAAATAAGCTCTATGCAAAACTGGAGAAATGTGTTTTTTCGGTTCAGGAGTTGCCTTTCTTGGGTTATATTGTGTCCGCTTCAGGGTTTAAAATGGACGCCGCTAAGGTGCAAGCGGTGCTGCATTGGGAACAGCCTGATAACCTAAAAGCACTCCAGCGGTTCATTGGATTATCTAATTATTATAGAAAATTTATCAAAGATTTTTCTACCATTGCTAAACATGACATGACATGACGAAAAAGGGTACCAATTTCTCCGCCTGGCCTGAGGCTGCTGTGCGCGCATTCGAATTTCTGAAGAACAGTTTTTCTTCGGCCCCGATTTGTGGTGCAACCGGACGTATCAAAACCGTTTACCGTGGAAGTCGATGCGTCTGAGGTTGGAGTGGGGGCGGTGCTGTCACAAGGCTCATCCTTGGGCGAGTTGCGTCCATGTGCCTACTTTTCCAAGAAGCTGTCGCCCGCTGAACGGAACTACGATATCGGCAACAGGGAGTTGTGGCTATCAAGTTGGCTTTTGAGGAATGGCGACACTTCTTGGAGGGGTCGGTCCACCAGGTTACAGTTGTCACCGACCATAAAAATCTGCTTCATTTAGAGTCAGCCAAGCGTCTGTCCCCCAAGCAGGCTTGCTGGGCATTGTTTTTCACGCGATTCAACTTTTTTGTTACATACCGACTGGGGTCTAAGAACACTAAGGCAGATGCTTTATCCAGGTGTTTTCCGGGGGGAGAACCTTGGGAAGATCCGGTACCCATCCTCCAAAAGGGTGTAGTGGTCTCGGCTCTCACGACAGAGGTTGAGGCTGAGATTGCCGAGGCTCAGGAGGAAGTACTACCAGAGCTTCCCATTAACAAATCATTTGTACCGCTCCATCTTCGCCTAAAGGTGTTGGGTGACCATCATGATGCTGTTCTGGCTGGTCATCCAGGGGTTAGGGGTACCTTGGAGTTGGTGTCACGTCGGTTTTGGTGGCCCAAAATCTGACAGGACGTGGTCTCGTACGTATCAGCATGTACCACGTGTGCTAGGGCTAAGATGCCTCGCTCCCATCCTGCTGGCTCATTACATCCTCTAGGGGTACCCAGTAGGCCATGGACGGAGATCTCCATGGATTTTATTACAGACCTACCCTCCTCAGCTGGGAACACGGTCATCTTGGTGGTTGTTGATCGGTTCTCAAAGATGTCGCACTTTGTGTCCTTGCCTTCGTTGCCTAGCGCGAAGACTCTGGCTCAGGTTTTTGTGCAGGAGGTGGTCAGACTTCACGGGGTCCCATCTGACATAGTGTCTGATAGGGGTATTCAGTTTGTGGCAAAGTTTTGGAAAGCATTTTGCTCACGGCTGGGGATCAAGTTGTCGTATTCTTCGGCTTTTCATCCCCAGTCAAATGGTCAGACCGAGTGTATGAACCAGAATTTGGAGCAGTACTTACGCTGCTTTGTTTCTGACAACCAGGAGGAGTGGTCGACGTTCCTTCCTTTGGCTGAGTTTGCCATTAATAATCACCGCCAGGAATCGTCTGGGGAGTCCCTGTTCTTTTGTGTTTACGGGCACCATCCTCAATTTTGTACTCTGTGTCAGGGTGGCTCTGCTGGCGTTCCGGAGGAGGACCAGCTAGGAGCACAACTGTCATCCATTTGGAGGAGAGTGAAACAGCGCTTGCTGAGTGTGGGTGCAAGGTACAAACGAGTGGCTGACAGTAGACGTGTGCCAGGTCCGGACCTGATGTGGGTGATTGGGTGTGGTTGTCCACAAAAAACATAAAACTCAAAGTACCATCCCTGAAATTGGGTCCTAGGTTTATTGGTCCATTTAGGGTCGCCGCCATCATTAACCCGGTAGCCTACCGATTGGAGCTTCCTACAGTATATAAGATACACAACGTGTTTCACAGATCTCTTTTAAAGAAGGTGGTGGGTTCCGTGGACGCGGCGCCGATGCCACCTCCAGTCTTGGTGGATGGCAATTTGGAGTTTGAAGTCTCCAAGGTGGTTGACTCTCATATAGTGCTCCGCACATTACAGTACCTGGTACACTGGCGTGGTTATGGGCTGGAGGAGAGGTCTTGGGTACCAGCTTCGGACATACATGCGGATCGGCTGGTCAATATGTTTCACCGCCGCCTTCCGGACAAGCCGGGTCCTATAAGTCGTGAGGGCCCTGGGGTCCCTCGTAGAAGGCGGGGTACTGTCATGTCGGACGCTATTCACACTAGGGCGTCCGACAGACAGCGGTAATTCCACATTCGTCCACTATACGCTCAGTGGCACTGGCTAGACTTTATCCAGGTTGTCCGGGGTTAATCTAGCTGGTAATCGGGTTGGAGGCTGGGTCACGCCCATGGCCTTTAAATAGTCATTCTGGACTTTGGGCGTTGCCGATTATAGCTTGTGTCTTGTGCCTGGTGATCACGGTCTGGAGTGGTGGTCTAGGAGAAGAAATATCGTATCTGGTGGTGTATTATCCTTTGTCATATTTCTCCTTCCTATATTTGTATTTGTTTTGCCCTGTGCACATTATAGTATTTTCCTGTGTGTCTGCGGCGTGGTGCGTTTTTAGTTTTCCCTGTCTGTGCTATCTGTAGGGGTTGGTGTGTGGTCTTATCACTGGGTGGCGGGTGGAGGTTTCAGCATAGGACTGAAACAGGAGTCAGGGTCAGGTCTGGCGGCCCAGACAAGCACACCATCAGTGTAAATTCTGGGAGAGGGACAGACAGGGTTTTCCCTAGTCTGAGGGATATCGCAGGGGCCCGGGCAATCAGCTGTAGTCTACCCAGTACCCGCATGACACTGCGTTAAAAGAAGAGATAATATAGTGACTTTGCTTACTAGCGGTATCATCCTCTTTGTCAGAGTTTGTATGAACTGTGAATATCTGAGGTTGTGGGTTGTAATAATCACCTAGGCAGGTTAAAGGTGCAACTATTTGTATTCCTTATGTCCATGATTTTACAATGACCCCGGGTATATGGCCAAAATACAATGACCCCAGTCCACAAGATCCCCTCCCTGAGGCTGGTAGTCCAACTGAAGATACTTACTGTCTCCCAACTTTTGTTTGGCTCATGGATTTTGTATCTCCTGCCAATATAGTCTGTAGTCACAGTCCACACTCTTCTAAATGACACGCCACACAACTAAAGCCTATGTATCCAGCAGCAACAGTTCCTGAAATCCAGACAACAAATCCCTTAACAGTAGCACATGTGTTCAGCCCAGCCGGCAACCAATCTCCAAACTCCATAGAGAATCCATACATGTCCTCCAGGACGTCATCCTCGATCCTCTCAGGAGGACTTGCAGCCTAGAGGGAAGAACCGGAGACCCCAGCTTTGGCCTATCTTAGAAGAAGAGATAATATAGTGACTTTACCTAGTACAGGTATCATTCCCTTTGTCGGAGGTTATAAGAACGTTTAAGAAGAAACTGTTATAGCAGTTAGAGAGAACCCAAAGATTCATTGTATATTTGTTAATGTACATTTCCTGCCGCAATTCTCCTGTTTAGCATTGTTTGTTAATGCTATAGTTACAACAATTCAAGTGATATAAATAGTTTTAAAAGGTTACTTCCGCCGTGCTCTTTGTCTCTGCATTGCATTCGGTCACCTGCTTACACTGTCCTTAAAAATCATGGGAGTCATACAAAATACTACTAGTTTCATGTGAGGTGTATTAATTTATGCATAAAAAAATTTGAATAAAATGGTAGATTCTGTGATGAAAACTATATAATTAATCTTACTTTTATGTTTTATGCTAAAGAATGTTCTATTTAACTCGATATACAGTATACAAGTGCTTCTCACTAAATTAGAATATCATCTAAATGTTAATTTATTTCAGTTCTTCAATACAAAAAGTGAAACTCATATTATATAGTAATTACAAACAAAGTGATCCATTTCAATTGTTTATTTTTGTTAATGTTGATGATGTAACATCAGCTTGAAAAATTATTTTAAAATCTGAAATGTTGGCCTACTCAAATGTATGTTCAGTAAATGCACTCAATACTTGGTCGGGGCTTCTTTTGCATCAATTTCTGCATCAATGCAGCGTTGCATGAAGGCGATGAGCCTGTGGCACTGCTGAGATGTTATGGAAGCAACCTCCACCAGGGGGCGCAGGAAAGGGGAAAAAGGTAGCATTCACCGTGTAGCACCACAGTGCAAAGCGATGAGTGCCACTAGGAGGTGGCAGAGTAGTCAGACAGGCCGGTCAGCAACAAAGAGGAAGACGAAGTACCAGAAGTCAAAGCAATGCATGTGGTCAGAGACAAGCCAGAAATCGGAACCAGACGGGAGCGCAGGATCCAAAACGTGAGACAGAAGATATAGTCGGGGTATGAGCCAAAGAGTCAAAGCCAGACGGGAAATGTAGTAACAGAGACGGAAAGAAGGAGGCAGGGTTCAGAATTCAAGCCGAGTCATAGGCTGGAGTCACACTCAGGGTAGGGAAATACGGTCCGTATTTTACATGCGTAATACGCAGAAATGATCCCAAAACAGTGATCCGTATGTCATCCGTAGGCAGGGTGTGGCTGCGTATTTAGCCCATGTAAACCTCCGTATGTAATCCGTATGGCATCCGTACTGCGATATTTTCTTGCAGGCTTGCAAAATGGACATAGAATGGATTCATGGGCTCAAATATTCCTTAAAACATATACACAGTATATATATATATATGTCAGTGAGACACACATATATATATATATATATATATATATATATTTATATTTCATAGAGCGCAAGATAGCAGAAAAGCCGGTAATTCATTACCGACTTTTGCTATCTCCTTCCCCAACCCGACATGATATGAGACATGGCTTACATACAGTAAACCATTTCATATCCCTTTTTTTTCGCATATTCCTCACTACTAATGATAGTAGAGTGTGTGTGCAAAATTTGGGGGCTCTAGCTGTTAAAATAAAGGGTTAAATCGCGAAAAAAAATAGCGTGGGCTCCCACGCAATTTTCTCCGCCAGAGTGGGAAAGCCAGTGACTGAGGGCAGATATTAAACCCCTTCCCGACCCATGACGCCTATGTGGCGTCATGGAATGATCGCATCCCTGCAGATCGGGTGAAAGGGTTAACTCCTATTTTACCCGATCTGCAGGGAGAGGGGGAGTTATACTTTAGCCTAGGGGGGGTGGCTTTGCCCCCACGTGGCTACGATCGCTCTGATTGGCTGTTGAAAGTGCAACAGCCAATCAGAGCAATTTGCAATATTTCACCTATGAAAATGGTGAAATATTGCAATCCAGCCATGGCCGATGCTGCAATAGCATCTGCCATGGCTGGAAATCATGTTCTGGCCCCCCCCACCACCCCCGATCTCCTCCCCAGTCCTCCGTTCTGTCCGGTACCCCCCTCCGTCCCCCTGTCCGCTCCCCCGTGCTCCTGTCCGCTCCCCCGTGCTCCTGTCCGCTCCCCCCGTCCTCCGATCCCCCCCCTGTGCTCCGATCCACCCCACCACCACCCCCTCATACTTACCGAGCCTCCCGAAGTCAGTCCGTCTTCTCCCTGGGCGCCGCCATCTTCCAAGATGGCGGGCGCATGCTCAGTGCGCCTGCCGAATCTGCCGGCTGGCAGATTCGTTACAAGTACATTTTGATCGCTGTGGTAGGTTCTATCACAGCGATCAAAATTAAAAAAATAATAAATAAACCCCCCCCTTTATCACCCCCATAGGTAGGGACAATAATAAAATAAAGAAAATATTTTTTTTTTCTTTTTCCACTAGGGTTAGGGTTAGAACTAGGGTTAGAACTAGGGTTAGGGGTAGGGTTAGGGGTAGGGTTAGGGGTAGGGTTAGGGTTAGGGTTATGGCATGTGCACACAGTGTGGATTTGGCTGCGGATCCACAGCGGATTGGCCGCGGATCCGCAGCGGATTGGCCGCGGATCCGCAGCGGATTGGCCGCGGATCCGCAGCGGATTGGCCGCTGCGAATTCGTAGCACTTTTAAATCAGGTTTACAGTACCATGTACACCTATGGAAAACCAAATCCGCTGTGCCCATGGTGCGGAAAATTCCGTGCAGAAACGCTGCGTTGTATTTTCCGCAGCATGTCAATTCTTTGTGCAGATTCCGCAGCGTTTTACACCTGTTCCTCAATAGGAATCCGCAGGTGAAATCCGCACAAAAAAAACACTGGAAATCTGCTGTAAATCCGCAGGTAAAACGCAGTGCCTTTTACCTGCAGATTTTTCAAAAATCGTGCGGAAAAATCTCACACGAATCCGCAACGTGGGCACATAGCCTTAGGGTTAGGGTTGGAATTAGAGTTAGGGTTGGAATAAGGGCTAGGGTTAGAAATAGGGTTAAGATTAGGCTTGTGGTTAGGGTTACGGATAGGGTTAGGGGTGTGTTGGGGTTACAGTTGTGGTTAGGGTTGGGATTAGGGTTAGGGTTGGGATTAGGGTTAGGATTAGGATTGGAATTAGGGTTTCGGGTGTGTTGGGGTTAGGGATGTGGTTAGGGGTGTGTTGGGGTTAGGGTTGTGATTAGGGTTATGGCTACAGTTGGGATTAGGATTAGGGGTGTGTTGGGGTTAGTGTTGAAGTTAGAATTGAGGGGTTTCCACTGTTTAGGCACATCAGGGGTCTCCAAACGCAACATGGCGCCACCATTGATTCCAGCCAATCTTGCGTTCAAAAAGTCAAATGGTGCTCCCTCCCTTCCAAGCCCCGACGTGCGCCCAAACAGTAGTTTACCCCCACATTTGGGGTACCAGCGTACTCAGGACAAACTGGGCAACAACTGTTGGGGTCCACTTTCTCCTGTTACCCTTGCAAAAAAAAAAAATTACTTGCTAAAACATAATTTTTGAGGAAAGAACAATTATTTTTTATTTTCACGGCTCTGCGTTATAAACTTCTGTGAAGCACTTGGGGGTTGAACGTGCTCACCACACATCTAGATAAGTTCCTTGGGGGGTCTAGTTTCCAAAATGGGGTCACTTGTGGGGTGTTTCTACTGTTTAGGCACATCAGGGGCTCTGCAAATGCAATGTGACGCCCGCAGACCATTCCATCAAAGTCTGCATTTCAAATGTCACTACTTCCCTTCCGAGCCCTGTCGTATGCCCAAACAGTGGTTTACCCCCACATATGGGGTATCAGCGTACTCACAACAAACTGGGCAACAAATATTGGGGTCCAATTTCTCCTGTTACCCTTGTGAAAATAAAAAATTGCTTGCTAAAACATCTTTTCTGAGGAAAGAAAAATGATTTTTTATTTTCACGGCTCTGCATTGTAAACGTCTGTGAAGCACTTGGGGGTTGAATGTGCTCACCACACATCTAGATAAGTTCCTTGGGGGGTCTAGTTTCCAAAATGGGGTCACTTGTGGGGGGTTTCTACAGTTTAGGCATATCAGGGGCTCTGCAAACATAACATGATGCCCGCAGACCATTCCATCAAAGTCTGCATTTCAAAACGTCACTACTTCCCTTCCGAGCCCCGGCATGTGCCCAAACAGTGGTTTACCCCCACATATGGGGTATCAGCGTACTCAGGAGAAACTGGAAAACAACTTTTGGGGTCAAATTTCTCCTGTTACCCTTGCAAAAATAAAAAATTCTGGGCTAAAAAAATATTTTTGAGGAAAGGAAACACATTTATTAATTTCATGGCTCTGCGTTATAAACTTCTGTGAAGCACTTGGGGGTTCAAAGTGCTCACCACACATCTAGATAAGTTCCCTTGGGGGTCTAGTTTCCAAAATGGAGTCACTTGTGGGGAGTTCCTACTGTTTAAGCACATCAGGGGCTCTGCAAACGCAACCTGACACCCGCAGAGCATTCCATCAAAGTCTGCATTTTAAAACGTCACTACTTCCCTTCCAAACCCCGACGTGTGCCAAAACAGTGGTTTACCCCCTCATATGGGGTATCAGCGTACTCAGGAGAAACTGGACAACAACTTTTGGGGTCCAATTTCTCCTGTTACCCTTGGGAAAATAAAAAAATGTGGGCTAAAAAATCATTTTTGAGAAAAGAAAAATTATTTTTTATTTTCATGGCTCTGCGTTATAAACTTCTGTGAAGCACTTGGGGGTTCAAAGTGCTCACCACACATCTAGATTAGTTCCTTCGGAGGTCTAGTTTCCAAAATGGGGTCACTTGTGCGGGAGCTCCAATGTTTAGGCACACAGGGGCTCTCCAAACGCGACATGGTGTCCGCTAATGATTGGAGCTAATTTTCCATTCAAAAAGCCAAATGGCGTGCCTTCCCTTCCGAGCCCTGCGGTGCGCCCAAACAGTGGTTTACCCCCACATATGGGGTATCATCGTACTCAGGACAAACTGGAAAACAACATTTGGGGTCCAATTTCTCCTATTACCCTTGGGAAAATAAAAAATTCTGGGATAAAAATAATTTTTGAGGAAAGAAAAATTATTTTTTATTTTCACGGCTCTGCGTTATAAACTTCTGTAAAGCACCTGGGGGTTATAAGTGCTCACTATGCATCTAGATAAGTTCCTTGGGGGGTCTAGTTTCCAAAATTGGGTCACTTGTAGGGGAGCTCCAATGTTTAGGCACACAGGGGCTCTCCAAACGCGACATGGTGTCCGCTAATGATTGGAGCTAATTTTCCATTCAAAAAGTCAAATGGCACGCCTCCCCTTCCGAGCCTTGCCGTGCACCCAAACAGTGGTTTACCCCCACATATGAGGTATCGGCGTACTCAGGAGAAATTGCCCAACAAATTTTAGGATCCATTTTATCCTGTTGCCCATGTGAAAATGAAAAAATTGAGGCTAAAAGAAATTTTGTGTGAAAAAAAAGTACTTTTTCATTTTTACGGATCAATTTGTGAAGCACCTGAGAGTTTAAAGTGCTCACTATGCTTCTAGATAAGTTCCTTGGGGGGTCTAGTTTCCAAAATGGGATCACTTGTGGGGGAGCTCCAATGTTTAGGCACACAGGGGCTCTCCAAACGTGACATGGTGTCTGCTAGCGATGGAGATAATTTTTCATTGAAAAAGTCAAATGGCGCTCCTTCCCTTCCGAGCCCTGCCATGCGCCCAAACAGTGGTTTACCCCCACATATGAGGTATCAGCGTACTCAGAACAAATTGGACAACAACGTTCGTGGTCCAGTTTCTCCTTTTACCCTTGGGAAAATAAAAAAAATTTCGCTAAAAGATCATTTTTGTGACTAAAAAGTTAAATGTTCATTTTTTACTTCCATGTTGCTTCTGCTGCTGTGAAACACCTGAAGGGTTAATAAACTTCTTGAATGTGGTTTTGAGCACCTTGAGGGGTGCAGTTTTTAGAATGGTGTCACTTTGGGGTATTTTCAGCCATATAGAACCCTCAAAATGACTTCAAATGTGAGGTGGTCCCTAAAAAAAATGGTTTTGTAAATTTTGTTGTAAAAATGAGAAATCACTGGTCAAATTTTAACCCTTATAACTTCCTAGCAAAAAAAAAAATTTGTTTCCAAAATTGTGCTGATGTAAAGTAGACATGTGGGAAATGTTATTTATTAACTATTTTGTGTCACATAACTCTCTAGTTTAACAGAATAAAAATTCAAAATGTGAAAATTGCGAAATTTTCAAAATTTTTGCCAAATTTCCATTTTTTCACAAATAAACTCAGAAATTATCGACCTAAATTTACCACTAACATGAAGCCCAATATGTCACGAAAAAGCAATCTCAGAATCGCTAGGATCCGTTGAAGCGTTCCTGAGTTATTACCTCATAAAGGGACACTGGTCAGAATTGCAAAAAACGGCAAGTTCATGAAGGGGTTAATAGCCTAGAGAGGGACCATGGTTATAGGACCCCCCTGGCTAAAAAAAAATCTGCCCTGGCCACCCCAGAAAAGGCACATCTGTAAGATGCGCCTATTCTGGCACTTAGCCTCTCTCTTCCCACTCCCCTGTAGCGGTGGGATATAGAGTAATAAAGGGTTAATGCCACTTTGCTATTGTAAGGTGACCTTAAGCCTGGTTAATAATGGAGAGGTGTCAATAAGACACCTATCCATTATTAATCCAATAGTAGTAAATGGTTAAATAAACACACACTTTAGGAATAAAGTATTTTATTGAAATAAAGACACAGGGTGTTGTAATAGTTTATTATACTCTTAATCCAAATGACGACCCTCGTTCTGTAAAAAAGGAAAAATAAAAAAACAACAATATCTCATACCTTTCCGGCGCTCAGTCATGTCCCACGATGTAAATCCATCTGAAGGGGTTAAATAATTTTACAGCCAGGAGCTCTGCTAATGCAGCTGTGCTCCTGGCTGTACAATCTGGGGAATGAATGGAAAGCAGGAGAACGTAGCTACATAGGCTTGCGGTGCTGCACCCCCTGCTGGCATAACCTAATATGAACTCTAGCGTGAGAAAATATTCAGACAAATTCCCACGCTAGAGTTCATATGAGGTTATGCCAGCAGGGGGCGAAGCACCGCAAGTCTAAGTAGCTATGTTCCCCTGCTTTCCATTCATTCCCCAGATTTTACAGCCAGGAGCACAGCTGCATTAGCAGAGCTCCTGGCTGTAAAATTATTTAACCCCTTCAGATGGGTTTACATTGTGGGACGTGACTGAGCGCCGAAAAGGTATGGGATATTGTTGTTTTTCTATTTTTCCTTTTTTACAGAACGAGGGTCGTCATTTGGATTAAGAGTATAATAAACTATTACAACACCCTGTGTCTTTATTTCAATAAAATACTTTATTCTTAATGTGTATGTGTGTTTATTTAACCATTTACTACTATTGGATTAATAATGGATAGGTGTCTTATTGATACCCCTCCATTATTAACCAGGCTTAATGTCACCTTACAATAGCAAGGTGGCATTAACCCTTTATTACCCCATATCCCACCTCTACAGGGGGAAGTGGGAAGATAAGTGCCAGAATAGGCGCATCTTACAGATGTGCCTTTTCAGGGGTGACCAGGGGCAGATTTTTTTTAGCCAGGGGGGGTCCTATAACCATGGTCCCTCTCTAGGCTATTAATATCTGCCCTCAGTCACTGGCTTTCCCACTCGGGCGGAGAAAATTGCGCCAGAGCCCACGCCAGTTTTTTCTGCAATTTAACCCTTTATTTTAACAGCTAGAGCCCCCAAATTTTGCACACACACTCTACTAACAGTAGTGAGGAATATGCAAAAAAAGGGATATAAAAAGGTTTACTGTATGTAAACCATGTCTCATATCATGTCGGGTTAGGGAAGGAGATAGCAAAAGCCGGTAATTGAATTACCGGCTTTTCTGCTATCTAGCGCTCTATGAAATATAAATATAAATATATCTACTATATAATTGTCTAAGGGTCACTTCCGTCTGTCTGTCTGTCCTTCTGTCTGTCGCGATTATTCGTTCGCTGATTGGTCTCGCCAGCTGCCTGTCATGGCTGCCGCGACCAATCAGCAACGGGCACAGTCCGGAAGAAAATGGCCGCTCCTTCCTCCCCGCAGTCATTGCCCGCTCCATACTCTCCTCCAGTCAGCGCTCACACAGGGTTAATGGCAGTGTTAACCGACCACGCTATGCCGCGGTCGGTTAACGCTGCTATTAACCCTGTGTGACCAACGTTTTACTATTGATGCTGCCTATGCGGCAGCGTCAATAGTAAAAATATCTAATGTTAAAAATAATAATAAAAATAAAAATTGTTATATACTCACCGTCCGTCGGCCCCTCGGATCCACAACAGGCCTTCCCTGCTCGCGTCGCTCCGGTAACCGGTCCATGCTGCGATCTTGCGAGATGATGACGTGCGGTCTCGCAAGACAGCTACGTCATCATGTCGCGAGACCGCAATGCAATCTTCAGACCGAAGCACGCGACGAGCTTCGGTAACCGGCCGCTTCGATCCTGAGGCTCCGGAAGGTGAGTATGTAACTATTTTTTATTTTAATTCTTTTTTTAACAGGGATATGATGCATACTACGTGACTGGGCAGTATACTACGTGACTGGGCAGTATACTATGTGGCTGGGCAATATACTATGTGGCTGGGCAATATACTATGTGTCTGGGCAATATACTACGTGGCTGGGCACTATACTATGTGGCTGGGCAGTATACTATGTGACTGGGCAATATACTATATATATACTACTATATATACTATATATATATATATATATATATACTAGTATATATATATATGTGTGTCTCACTGATATATATATATATATATATCTATCTATCTATATATATATATATATATATATATATATATCTAATATATAAAGCTGAATGTGTGTGTGTGTGTATGTATGTATGTATGTATGTATGTCCGGGATTGGCATCTGAACCGTCGCAGCTACAGCCACAAAATTTTGCACAGTCACACGTCTGGACCCCGAGAGCGTCATAGGCTATGTTGTGAGGTGAAATTTTAACCCCGCGCTTTCCAATTCACCAAACAATTTTGCCCCTATCGACATAATGGGGAAAAAGTGAAAGGAAAAGTGTTGGAGGCGTCGCAGCTACAGGCACAAAATTTTGCACAGTCACACGTCTGGACCCTGAGAGCATCAAAGCTATGTTGTGAGGTGAAATTTTAACCCCGCGCTTTCCAATTCACCAAACAATTTTGCCCCTATCTACATAATGGGGAAAAAATGAAAGGAAAAGTGTTGGAGGCAAATTAACAGCTGCCAGATGTGAACAAGGGGGACTTAAAGAATGACAGCGATGGCGCCAAAGAGTATATACTGTACAGTTGCTAAGGTGGGGCCCCAACATGGGATAATCACCACACCACCACGGGGATATGAACACACACACAAAATGCGCCACATACTACCACGTGCTCGAACACATATACCACCCTCAGCGCACATTTCACCACACATACACCAACCTCGCCACATAAAAGTAGAAACACAAAAGTCGCCGCTCAAAACTCGCCACGCGCAAAACTCTGTACATGCAAAACTCGCCACACGTGCAAAACTCACCTCATGGAAAACTCGCCACACGCAAAACTTGCACACGCAGAAAAATTGCCACACGCAGAAAAATTGCCACATGCACAAAAGTTGCAACACATGCAAAAGTTGCCTCACACAAAACTTGCACATACTCAAAAGGCACCACACATAAAACTCGCCACGCGCAAAACTCGCCATGCGCAAAACTTGCTGCACACAACGCTAACCTGTCACATGCAACTCGACACACAAAAAGTTGCTACACGCATGTCGCCACACAAAACTCATCTCACAAAAGTCCCTACATGCATGTCGCCACACGCAACTCAACACACACAACTTGACACACGAAACTCGCCCTAAAACACACACAAGTCTGGTATTATCCTTCAAAAATAAAAATCTGATTAATAAGCAGACAAACTACACGAGCAACAAATGTACCATATAGGAATCCGGCAGCTGTCAGTCACATGACCAGTCTATTATGTGTATGTGTGAGCTAATATATACTGCCAGGGGGTGGGCTTACTGTTGGCTGGGGATTTATCAGGCTGCCATTTTAGCTTACAAATACTGAGGTAAAAATACTGACCAAATAACGTGTGAACGAGGTCTAATACAGGAGGAGATGACATACAGATATATACTATATACAGGAGGAGATGACACACAGGTATATACTATTTACAGGGGAGATGACACACAGGTATATACTATATACAGGAGGAGATGACACACAGATATATACTATATACAGGAGAGATGACACACAGGTATATACTATATAGAGGAGGAGATGACATACAGGTACATACTACATACAGGACGAGATGACATACAGGTATATACTATATACAGGAGGAGATGACACACAGGTATATACTATATACAGGAGCAGATTACCTACAGGTATATAGTATATACAGGAGGAGATGACATACAGGTATATGCTATGTATAGGAGGAGATGACATACAGGTATATACTATATACAGGAGGAGATGACACACAGATATATACTATATATAGGCGAGATGACACACAGGTATATACTATATACAGGAGATTACATACAGGTATATCTAATATATAAAGCTGAATGTGTGTATGTATGTATGTGTGTATGTCCGGGATTGGCATCTGCACCGTCGCAGCTACAGCCACAAAATTTTGCACAGTCACACGTCTGGACCCCGAGAGCGTCATAGGCTATGTTGTGAGGTGAAATTTTAACCCCGCGCGTTCCAATTCACCAAACAATTTTGCCCCTATCTACATAATGGGGAAAAAGTGAAGGGAAAAGTGTTGGAGGAAAATTGACAGCTGCCAGATGTGAACAATGAGGACTTAAAGAATGAGAGCGATGGCGCCAAAGGGTATATACCGTACAGTTGCTAAGGTGGGGCCCCGACATGGGATACTCACCACACACGGGGATATGAACACAAACACAAAATGCGCCACACACTACCACGTGCTTGAACACATATACGACCCTCAGCACACATTTCACCACACACACACCAACCTCGCCACATAAAAGTCGAAACACAAAAGTCACCACTCAAAACTCGCAACGCGCAAAACTCGCTACATGCAAAACTCGCCATATGCAAAACTAGGCTCACGCAAAACTCGCCACACGTGCAAAACTCACCTCATGGAAAACTCACCTCATGCAAAACTTGCACACACAGAAAAATTGCCACATGTACAAAAGTTGCACCACATGCAAAAGTTGCCTCACACAAAACTTGCACATACTCAAAACGCACCACACATAAAACTCGCCACGCGCAAAACTCGCCATGCACAAATCTTGCTGCACACAACTTGCTACACTAACCTGTCACATGCAACTCGACACACAAAATGTTGCTACACGCATGTCGCCACACAAAACTCATCTCACAAAAGTCGCTACATGCATGTCGCCACACGCAACTCAACACACACAACTTGACACATGAAACTCGCCCTAAAACACACACAAGTCTGGTATTATCCTTCAAAAATAAAAATCTGATTAATAAGCAGACAAACTACAAGAGCAACAAATGTACCATATAGGAAATACGGCAGCTGTCAGTCACATGACCAGTCTATTATGTGTATGTGTGAGCTAATATATACTGCCAGGGGGTGGGCTTCCTGTTGGCTGGGGATTTATCAGGCTGCCAATAGCAACCAATCACAGCTCAGCTTCTATTTTGCTACAGTTAATTAACCTGAGCTCTGATTGGTTAATATAGGCAACAAAGACATTCTCAGTATAACAAAGCTAATATATGTTGTGAAATGCTTCTATTAGCTTAGTTTTTGCCTTTTAATAATTACATTTCTATCTATTTGTTTTGTGGTTTTTGTGTGCAGAATACATTTTTGTTAACACATTCTATTTTGCTAACAGCAGTCATTAACCCGGGCGAAGCCGGGTAGTACAGCTAGTATATATATATATATATATATATTCCCATACTATGTGTAGACATTTATTTTATCTATTCTAACCTGTCAGTGTGATTTTACTGTACACCGCACTGAATTGCTGGCTTTTCTATAGAGCACCGGTGCGTATTTCTCGCAAGTGACACTGATGGTCCGTGTGTAATCTGTATTTTTCTCACCCCCATAGACTTTCATTGGCGTATTTTTTGCGCAATACACTGACAAACGCAGCATGCTGCGATTTTTTATGGCCGTAAAATACAGATGCGTAATATACGCCAGATAGAAGCTGCCCCATAGAGAATCATTTCTCCATGTGCAATGCGTAGTTTTTGCGCCTCTCATACGTCAGTAAAACTCTCTAGTGTGACCCCGGCCATACACTGAAGGAAACCACCAAAAACACTATGTCAAGGATAGGGAATGGGTCAGGCACAAATACGGGTAATCAGAGGCAGAAGGATCACTAGGGTATACGGTTCAGCTGCTCAAGCCAGGGACGGGAACTATCACTGACAAATGCTACCAGGAGTGGCACCAATAAATAGCCACCCCACGAACCAAAGAGAGGCAGGAAAGGTTAACCCCACCATAACCAGGCCGGGGAAAGAAAAGCAAGAAGCAAACCCCGAAGTAGATCATGACAGTACCCTCCTCTCAAGGGGGGCCACCGGACCCCCAGGTTTCCCAGGATACCGAGCATGAAAGGCCTGAACCAACTGATCCGCATGGACCGATCGTGTCGTAACCAAGGACCGATCCTCAGAACCGTAACCCTTCCAGTGGACCAGATATTGGAGTGAGTGACGGACCATGCAAGAGTCCACAATCCGTTCTGCCTCATACTCACTCTGACCATCCATCGAAATACGTGACAGCGGAGATGGAGACCCCCTGAGGAAGACCCAATGGTTTCAAAAGAGCTTTATGGATCACATTGGGGATCCATAGTGAAGGGAGAAGGTGCAAATGGAAGGCCACAGGATTGACTACTTCCATAGTCTCATAAAGGCCAATGAACTTGGGCCCCAACTTAGCTGAAGGAACTTTAAGCTTAATATTCCTGGTGGACAACCATACCTTATCCCCAACCCGGAATACTGGCCCCACAGATCGTCTTTTGTCAGCAAAGAATATATACCTCCCCTGAGCCTCCCTAATGTTGCTCTGGACCTCCTGCCACACCTCCCCCAACCGGTGAACAGCTAGATCAGCCCCAGGACACCCTGAATCCAGTCAGGAAAATTCCCCAAAATGAGGGTGAAGCCCATAATTATAGAAGAAAGGGGAGGTGCCGTGGACTGATTAATGCGATTATTAAAAGCACACTCAGCCACAGGCAAAAAGGAACACCAATGATCCTGCCAAGCTGTGGTCAGACATCGCAAGATTTGTTCCAGGGACTGATTGGTCCTCTCTGTCTGACCATTAGTCTCAGGATGATATGCAGAAGAAAAGGTCAAACAGATACCTAATCTTTTGCAAAAGGCCCTCCAAAACTTGGACACAAACTGCACTCCCATGTCTGAAACCACACTCATAGGCACACCATGCAACCGCAACACATGTTAGACAAACAATTTAGCTAACGTCTCTGCATTAGGCAGACCTGTTAAAGGAACAAAATGCGCCTGCTTGCTAAATCTGTCCACCACCACCCAAATGACCATTTTACCACTAGAAGGAGGAAGATCGGTGATAAAATCCATGGACAGATGAGTCCATGGTCTATCAGAAATTGGCAATGGCACCAATTTCCCGGCCGAACGGCTATGGGAGTTCTTGGCACAAGCACATACATTACAGGATGACACAAACGTCATCACATACGAGGCCAATGAGGACCACCAAAACAACCTAGAGTGTTATGACCCCAATGGCAGAGGGTCTCAGAAATAATTACTAAGTCTGCAAACACAAAAAACCAGCTCATAGGGCAGTGGTAACTGAGCTGACCATATATCTAATCCTAGCACCACAAATAGCAGCAGCCGGGGAACGTGCCTACGTTGGTTCTAGACGTCTCGCGCCAGCCGGAGAACTAACTAACCCTAGAAGGGAAAAGAAAGACCTTTCTTGCCTCCAGAGAAAAGACCCCAAAAGTAGGATACAAGCCCCCAACAAATAATAACGGTGAGGTAAGAGGAAAAGACAAACGTAAGAATGAGCTAGGTATTTAGCAAAGAGAGGCCCACTAGCTAATAGCAGAATATAGTAAGATGACTTATATGGTCAGCAAAAAACCCTATCAAAATATCCACGCTGGATATTCAAGAACCCCCGAACCGTCTAACGGCCCGGGGGGAGAACACCAGCCCCCTAGAGCTTCCAGCAAAGTCAGGAATCACATTTAGTACAAGCTGGACAAAAATAAGAGCAAAGCAATTAACCAAAAAACAAAGAAGCAGGACTTAGCTTAATTTTGCACGAACCGGGACCAGCAGACAGGAGCAAACAGAAGGATCTGATTACAACGATGCCAGGCACTGGACTGAGAATCCAGGGAGTTTATATAGCGACACCCCTAGACTAACGACCCAGGTGAGTGCCAAACTGAGGAGAGACAATCCCAGAGTCATATCACTAGTGACCACAAGAGGGAGCCAAAAAAGTCTAATTCACAACACTAGAGACAGCTTTATGAGTAGCCAAGATTCCAGGATGCCCACTCAGGGCAGAATCATGAAACTCCCGGAGTATCCTGAGGCAAAATTGAATGGACACAAAGAGCTTATTGTCCAGCAATGATGGAGGGGCAAAAGACTGGGCCTCACGAATCTCCCGCTCCAATACTATAGATACCCCAGCCACCACTACACTGTGCTGAAGAATGGAGGAAGGAGGTTCAGGAGGTGATATCGGGCCCAGACTACGAGACCAGGCATCAGCCTTGAGATTTTTAGAACCGAGTCGAAAGGTAATAGAAAATTGAAACCGTGGGAAGAAAAGTGACCATCTCGCCTGTCTAGATGTCAACCTTTTAGCAGACTCGATGTACGCCAGATTCTTATGATCTGTAATTACAGTGATTCGATGGACCGCCCCCTCCAAAAAATGCTTCCATTCTTCAAACGTCAGTTTAATGGCTAGTAGCTCTATGTTACCTACACCATAGTTCTTTTCTGCAGAAGAGAATTTCTTTGAGAAGACACAAGGTCTTAAAATGATCAAAGTGGTAGGTTTCTGGGACAATACCGCCCCCACCCCCACGTCCATGGCGTCCACCTCCACAATAAATGGTTCAGATGGATCTGGTTGAATCAATACAGGGCCAGACATAAAACATTTCTTTAACGCTAAAAATGCCGCTGCGGCTGGAGCAGTCCAACTCTTGATATCAGCCCTGTTATGGTTCTCAATGGCAAGAGAACATAGCCCAGCAAACATAAGTACTAGCTCTTGGAAGGATGGAAACTAAACTGACCATGAACTAAACCTGCCGCACAACTAACAGTAGCCGGGTAGCGTTGCCTACGTTTTTTATCCCTAGACGCCCAGCGCCGGCCGGAGGACTAACTAATCCTGGCAGAGGAAAATATAGTCCTGGCTCACCTCTAGAGAAATTTCCCCGATAGGCAGACAGAGGCCCCCACATATATTGGCGGTGATTTTAGATGAAATGACAAACGTAGTATGAAAATAGGTTTAGCAAAATTGAGGTCCGCTTACTAGATAGCAGGAAGACAGAAAGGGCACTTTCATGGTCAGCTGAAAACCCTATCAAAATACCATCCTGAAATTACTTTAAGACTCTAGTATTAACTCATAACATCAGAGTGGCAATTTCAGATCACAAGAGCTTTCCAGACACAGAAACGAAACTACAGCTGTGAACTGGAACAAAATGCAAAAACAAACGAGGACTAAAGTCCAACTTAGCTGGGAGTTGTCTAGCAGCAGGAACATGCACAGAAAGGCTTCTGATTACAATGTTGACCGGCATGGAAGTGACAGAGGAGCAAGGTTAAATAGCGACTCCCACATCCTGATGGAAACAGGTGAACAGAGGGGATGATGCACACCAGTTCAATTCCACCAGTGGCCACCGGGGGAGCCCAAAATCCAATTTCACAACAGTACCCCCCCCTCAAGGAGGGGGCACCGAACCCTCACCAGAACCACCAGGGCGATCAGGATGAGCCCTATGAAAGGCACGGACCAGATCGGAGGCATGAACATCAGAGGCAGTCACCCAAGAATTATCCTCCTGACCGTATCCCTTCCATTTGACCAGATACTGGAGTTTCCGTCTGGAAACACGGGAGTCCAAGATTTTTTCCACAACGTACTCCAACTCGCCCTCAACCAACACCGGAGCAGGAGGCTCAACGGAAGGCACAACCGGTACCTCATACCTGCGCAACAATGACCGATGAAAAACATTATGAATAGAAAAAGATGCAGGGAGGTCCAAACGGAAGGACACAGGGTTAAGAATCTCCAATATCTTGTACGGGCCGATGAACCGAGGCTTAAACTTAGGAGAAGAAACCCTCATAGGGACAAAACGAGAAGACAACCACACCAAGTCCCCAACACAAAGCCGAGGACCAACCCGACGCCGGCGGTTGGCAAAAAGCTGAGTCTTCTCCTGGGACAACTTCAAATTGTCCACTACCTGCCCCCAAATCTGATGCAACCTCTCCACCACAGCATCCACTCCAGGACAATCCGAAGATTCCACCTGACCAGAAGAAAATCGAGGATGAAACCCCGAATTACAGAAAAAAGGAGACACCAAGGTGGCAGAGCTGGCCCGATTATTGAGGGCAAACTCCGCTAAAGGCAAAAAAGCAACCCAATCATCCTGATCTGCAGACACAAAACACCTCAAATATGTCTCCAAGGTCTGATTCGTCCGCTCGGTCTGGCCATTAGTCTGAGGATGGAAAGCAGACGAGAAAGACAAATCTATGCCCATCCTAGCACAGAATGCTCGCCAAAATCTAGACACGAACTGGGTTCCTCTGTCAGAAACGATATTCTCCGGAATACCATGCAAACGGACCACATTTTGAAAAAACAGAGGAACCAACTCGGAAGAAGAAGGCAACTTAGGCAGGGGAACCAAATGGACCATCTTAGAGAAACGGTCACACACCACCCAGATGACAGACATCTTCTGAGAAACAGGAAGATCCGAAATAAAATCCATCGAGATGTGCGTCCAGGGCCTCTTCGGGATAGGCAAGGGCAACAACAATCCACTAGCCCGAGAACAACAAGGCTTGGCCCGAGCACAAACGTCACAAGACTGCACAAAGCCTCGCACATCTCGAGACAGGGAAGGCCACCAGAAGGACCTTGCCACCAAATCCCTGGTACCAAAGATTCCAGGATGACCTGTCAACGCAGAAGAATGAACCTCAGAAATGACTTTACTGGTCCAATCATCAGGAACAAACAGTCTACCAGGTGGGCAACGATCAGGTCTATCCGCCTGAAACTCCTGCAAGGCCCGCCGCAGGTCTGGAGAAACGGCAGACAATATCACTCCATCCTTAAGGATACCTGTAGGTTCAGAGTTACCAGGGGAGTCAGGCTCAAAACTCCTAGAAAGGGCATCCGCCTTAACATTCTTAGAACCCGGCAGGTAGGACACCACAAAATTAAACCGAGAGAAAAACAACGACCAGCGCGCCTGTCTAGGATTCAGGCGTCTGGCGGACTCAAGATAAATTAGATTTTTGTGGTCAGTCAATACCACCACCTGATGTCTAGCCCCCTCAAGCCAATGACGCCACTCCTCAAAAGCCCACTTCATGGCCAAAAGCTCCCGATTCCCAACATCATAATTCCGCTCGGCGGGCGAAAATTTACGCGAGAAAAAGGCACAAGGTCTCATCACGGAACAATCGGAACTTCTCTGCGACAAAACTGCCCCAGCTCCGATTTCAGAAGCGTCGACCTCAACCTGAAAAGGAAGAGCAACATCAGGCTGACGCAACACAGGGGCGGAAGAAAAGCGGCGCTTAAGCTCCCGAAAGGCCTCCACAGCAGCAGGGGACCAATCAGCAACATCAGCACCCTTCTTAGTCAAATCAGTCAATGGTTTAACAACATCAGAAAAACCAGCAATAAATCGACGATAAAAGTTAGCAAAGCCCAAAAATTTCTGAAGACTCTTAAGAGAAGAGGGTTGCGTCCAATCACAAATAGCCTGAACCTTGACAGGATCCATCTCGATGGAAGAGGGGGAAAAAATATATCCCAAAAAGGAAATCTTTTGAACCCCAAAAACGCACTTAGAACCCTTCACACACAAGGAATTAGACCGCAAAACCTGAAAAACCCTCCTGACCTGCTGGACATGAGAGTCCCAGTCATCCGAAAAAATCAAAATATCATCCAGATACACAATCATAAATTTATCCAAATAATCACGGAAAATGTCATGCATAAAGGACTGAAAGACTGAAGGGGCATTTGAAAGACCAAAAGGCATCACCAAATACTCAAAGTGGCCCTCGGGCGTATTAAATGCGGTCTTCCACTCATCCCCCTGCTTAATTCGCACCAAATTATACGCCCCACGGAGATCTATCTTAGAGAACCACTTGGCCCCCTTTATGCGAGCAAACAAATCAGTCAGCAGTGGCAACGGATATTGATATTTAACCGTGATTTTATTCAAAAGCCGATAATCAATACACGGTCTCAAAGAGCCATCTTTCTTAGCCACAAAGAAAAAACCGGCTCCTAAGGGAGATGACGAAGGACGAATATGTCCCCTTTCCAAGGACTCCTTTATATATTCTCGCATAGCAGCATGTTCAGGCACAGACAGATTAAATAAACGACCCTTAGGGTATTTACTACCCGGAATCAAATCTATGGCACAATCGCACTCCCGGTGCGGAGGTAATGAACCAAGCTTAGGTTCTTCAAAAACGTCACGAAATTCAGTCAAGAATTCAGGAATCTCAGAGGGAATAGATGATGAAATGGAAACCACAGGTACGTCCCCATGCGTCCCCTTACATCCCCAGCTTAACACAGACATAGCTTTCCAGTCAAGGACTGGGTTATGAGATTGCAGCCATGGCAATCCAAGCACCAACACATCATGTAGGTTATACAGCACAAGAAAGCGAATAATCTCCTGATGATCCGGATTAATCCGCATAGTTACTTGTGTCCAGTATTGTGGTTTATTACTAGCCAATGGGGTGGAGTCAATCCCCTTCAGGGGTATAGGAGTTTCAAGAGGCTCCAAATCATACCCACAGCGTTTGGCAAAGGACCAATCCATAAGACTCAAAGCGGCGCCAGAGTCGACATAGGCATCCGCGGTAATAGATGATAAAGAACAAATCAGGGTCACAGATAGAATAAACTTAGACTGTAAAGTGCCAATTGAAACAGACTTATCAAGCTTCTTAGTACGCTTAGAGCATGCTGATATAACATGAGTTGAATCACCGCAATAGAAGCACAACCCATTTTTTCGTCTTAAATTCTGCCGTTCACTTCTGGACAGAATTCTATCACATTGCATATTCTCTGGCGTCTTCTCAGTAGACACCGCCAAATGGTGCACAAGTTTGCGCTCCCGCAGACGGAAAGGCATAACCAAATTTTCAAACAACCCTTCAGAGGTGAGGAATGCGGTTTTCCACTCATTCCCGTCCCGTATATGGAAAGGATTGTATGCCCCTCGGAGATCCAATTTGGAAAACCACTTGGCCTCAGACAATTGGTTATATAAATCAGGGATAAGTGGGACGGGGGTTCTTCTTTGTGCAGAAGAACAATGGGGGGTTACGTCCATGCATAGACTACAGGGGTCTTAATGCTATAACCATAAAAAATAAATACTCTCTGCCTCTAATCTCAGAGCTCTTCAGTAGGTTGCAGGGAGGGAGGGCATTTACTAAACTAGATGTGCTGGGCGCTTATAACCTGATACATATCCGTGAGGGGGACGAGTGGAAGATGGCATTCAACACTAGGGACGGCTAATATGAGTACCTAGTGATGCCCTTCGGGCTCTGTAATGCTCCTGCCATTTTCCAAGACTTTGTGAATGACATCTGGGATCTGTTATCCACCTCAGTCGTAGTCTATCTTGATGATAGTCTCATCTACTCACCAGATATAGACTCCCACTGGAAAGATGTCTGCAAAGTCTTCGACCTCCTACGGACTATCTCCCCCTAAGCAAGCTTGAGAAGTGTGTGTTTGAGCAGGAGTCTTTGCCTTTCCTGGGTTATATCATCTCTGCACAGGGATTGGCCATGAATCCTGCCAAACTGGAATCTGTAATGAACTGGCAAGAACCCCATTCTCTTAAAGCTGTGCATCGCTTTATGGGGTTCATTAATTACTATCACCAGTTCATTCCCCACTTTGGTAGCTCCCCTGGTCACCCTCACCAAGAAGGGAGCTAACCCCAAATTGTGGTTGGAGGAGGTCTCCAAGGCCTTTTTCTCTATAAAGACACACTTCACTAGCACTCCCATTTTACATTGCCACGATGTCGATAAGCCATTTATCATGGGGGTGGATGCCTCTTCCGTCGGTGCTGGAGCCGTCCTCTTTCAGAAGGATGCTCAAGGTCGGAAGCATCCTTGCTTCTTTTTCTCCAAGACCTTCTCACCGGCGAAGAGGAATTATTCCATCAGGGAAAGGAGTTGCTAGCAATGAAGTTGGCCTTTTCAGAGTGGAGACATCTCCTGGAGGTGGCCCATTACCCCTTCCAAGTATTCACCAACCACTAAAACCTTATGTATTTGCAGACGACCCAGCGGCTAAATTCTTGCCAGGCCAGATGGTCCCTGTTCTTCTCCCGATTTCACTTCACCCTCCATTTTCTTTCTGGAGAGAAGAACTCTCGTGCTGACGCTTTCTCTAGCTCCATTGTGTCATCTGAGGAGGGAGAGGAGCCTCGGCTTATTGGGCCTTCAGAGAGCCGGAGAACCATGGCCCCGGTTTCACTAGAATCTGTACCTCCAGGCAAGATTTTTGTCCCTCCTAATTTGTGACCAGAGGTTCTAGCTTGGGCTCATTCCTCCAGGGTGGGTGGACATTTTGGGACCAAAAGGACACCTGAGCTCCTGGCGAGGTTGTACTAGTGGCCGCATATGGCCCGTGACGTTTGAGACTATATTCGGGCCTGTGTCTCATGCGCCAAGAATCGGTCTCCCCGGCAGCGGTCTGTGGGTCTACTGTATCCTCTGACGGTGGCCCTGGAAAATGGTCGGGATGGACTTTGCTGTGGGTTTGCCCAAATCCTGGAACTGTACCATTATCTGGGTAGTCACCTGCCATTTCTCTAAAATGGTGCACTTGGTGCCTCTTCCACGGGTACCTTCTGCACGGGCTTTGGCAGCGCTGTTTATAAAACATGTGTTCTGTCTTCATGGTATGCCTGACAAAATTGTCAGTGATCGGGGTCCCCACTTCGTGTCTCGTTTCTGGTGAGAGCTTTGTCGTCTGCTCAGCATTGAGCTAAACCTCTCTTCAGTTTACCATCCTGACATGAACGGGTTGGTAGAGAGAGACAACCAGACTCTGGTCACATATATGCGACATTTTGTTTCTGCCAGGCAGGATGACTGGGCATCCTTGCTACCGTGGGTGGAGTTTGCCCTTAATTATGGCCCACATCCACATGTTCCCATGCCCATGCCCGTGTCGTCCACTGACTCTAGGGTGGTAAACTGGGCGGTGGAGGCTCCTGACATTTGGGACCGCACACAGGATGCCATTCGAGCCGCTAAGGAGAGAATGAGGGTCTCCGCCGATGCACATCGGTGCCCTGCTCCAACTTTTGCCCCTGGCGACTTATTGTGGCTCTCCGCCCATAGCATAAAGCTGCGAGTTGAGTCCACTAAGTTTGCTCCTCGCTATTTAGGTCCCTTCAAGATCCTGGAACAGGTCAACCCTGTGGTCTACCGCCTAGCCCTTCCTCCGCGCCTGGGTATCACCGATACCTTTCATGTGTCCCTCCTAAAACCCGTTCACATATCCTGGTGTTCTGAGACATCTCCCAGGACATCGGGCTCGTCTGCGGACGATTATGAGGTGAACGCCATTGTTGGGTCCAAGGTGGTACGTGGCAAAAGATTCTATCTGGTGGACTGGAAGGGTCATGGTCCACAGGACAGGACCTGGGAACCTATTGAGCACATTTGGGCTCCTGAGCTCATTGTGGCATTTGAGCATAGCAAGGCCCAAGGAAGGGGGCGGCATTGTTAGGCGTCGAGATTCCACAGCTGCACAGGGGGAATTTCAAGCCATGTCCTCTGCAGTCTCCCATTCTATCTCAGCCACAGAGGATCCTGCTCAGCAGAGACGTCAGTCCCAACATCTTGCTCAGGCTAATGCTGTGTATCTGGTTGCTGCTGCAGTTCCAGATCCAGCTATAGCAAACAGCATTAGTCAGTGGCGAGTAAATGCTCCTGGGACTAAGTCCTGCATTTGGCCATCTGAGCATGACCGTGAGACGACCACTCATTGGTGGTCAGAGGTCACATGCTCAGGTCCTCAAGCTGCTCAGATTGGTCCAGTAGCAAGGTCCCGGAAGACTGCAGCTATAAACGGTTCGCACTGCCATGCGCTAGTATATCCAAAATCGGGGTGTGTGTGGATGCATGTATGTAACTGGTACAAGCTCCTAATAACCCCCTTCCCTCGTGTTGTGTCTGAGTCAGGGTGATTGGAGCAAATACAGCGCCAAGTAGTGCACTGTTAGCACTGTGCACGATAGCCAGCGTCTATTAGTGGCGTTCACCAGTGCGACGCCGTGCGCAATCGGTGCGCTTAAATCCCTAGTCAGAGTTGGTTAGTGTCGTTCATCAGTGCGATGCTGCGCACACTCTGTGCGCTAAATCTATTAGGGTAGTTTCACATTTGCGTCTAAATCCGCAGCGTTTAAAACGTATCCGCAAGTGGTGGAAAAAACGCATGTAAACGCGTACAAACGCGGCGTGTTTTTGACGCATGCGATGACGCATGCGTTTAAAAAAATGCCGCGTTTGTACGCGTTTACATGCGTTTTTTCCTGCATTTGTGTTTTTGGTGCGCATGATGAGAAATTTCACAAGAGAAAAATAAAGATAACCAGACACCGCCAATGGGACTACAGAGGGCGTGTGTTATGGAATCTCTATATATAGACCCTAGGGCTACTGAAATTTTTACAGTTTGCTACTGTATCCTGTGTCATGATGGATCTTCGCATGGAGAGCTTTTATTTCAACCTCGATTTCAGCTTCAAGCTGTTTCTTGCCTGTGCTTTTGCTTGGGAGCAAGACAGAAATCGCCAAAGATGGAGAAGGAGACAACGTAGGCGTTTTTGGAGGCACCCCATTATCGAACTACGTGAGAGCCGTGGAGCCTACCACATGCTCTATGCCGAGCTTAATGCCAACCTGGAGAAATTCCAGGAATACACACGAATGTCGCAAGACTCATTCCTGGATTTGTTGTCTCGTGTCCAAGGAGCCATACGGCGACAGGACACCCAGCTCCGTAAAGCTATTCCACCCGAGGAATGTCTGCTGGTTACATTAAGGTACGTTCAAAATCTAAACCAATGACAGTCCAAATTAAGTGTTTTCTGACATGTATTTTTTGGGTATTTTCCTTTCTTTCTTGAGCATAACCACACCATAAAAAGAATAGATTGTAATGGTTTTTGTGTTTGTTTTTCTTACAGATTTCTGGCCACCGGAGAGAGTTTATCATCCCTCCACTTCCAATACCGGCTTGGAATATCCACCCTGTCCGGAATAGTTGCGGTCACCTGCTTTGTGGAATGTACTCCGGGAAGAGTTTATACCCCTACCCACCTAGAACATGTGGCTAGAAATTGCAGAGAAATTCTGGAGTGTGTGTGATTTCCCCAACTGTTTAGGAGCGGTGGATGGAAATTATCAATCCAGCCAGAACAGGATCGGAGTACTTCAATTACAAAAAATATTTTTCTGTTGTGCTCATGGCAATAGCCGATGCGAACTATCGCTTCATCGCCGTGGACATTGGAGCTTTTGGCCGTGGCAACGATTCCCAGACTTTCAAGAACTCGGATATGGGCCGCCGTGTGTATGGCAAAAATTTTAATTTTCCCCCACCACAACCTCTTCCCAACACTCAAGGACCACCGATGCCATTTGTTATGGTTGGGGATGAGGCCTTTCAGATGTGTGAAAACCTACTGAAGCCCTATTAGAGTCGGGACTTGAACCACACTAGAAGTATCTTTAACTACAGACTGACCAGGGCCCGAAGAACTGTAGAGTGTACCTTTGGCATTCTGGTCGCTAAATGGCGCATTCTTGCATCAGCCATAAATCTAAAAGTGGAAACAGTCGACGAGGTGGTCAAAGCCTGTGTGGTTCTGCATAATTATATAATGGTTAAGGAGCAACCCCACATTGAACTTGATGAACCAGTTGCACACCCACTGCCCGATTTCCAGCATCACCCGTTGCGGTCAACAGTAGCAGTTGGTCAAATGCGGGACCAATTTGCGGCCTTTTTTGATTCAGATATTGGACGTGTGTCATGGCAGGACGTGTGTCATGGCAGGACAATGTAGTGTAAATGTCCTGTTGTAATTCAATCTGTACCAGTTATTTTCTACAATGATGATAATATTTCTCATTAATAAACTTCATAATATTTCTCATTAATAACCTTTAGTTTTGGTTGAGTTGACCGTGTCTCCTATCTTTTTCCTCTCCAAACCCAGGGTGTCCTAAACTTCCAATATTTGATCTGTATGTAATATCAGTTTTTATAATCCAAAACCAGGAGTGGGGGATAAAAGCAGAAGTGCTAGTTATTATGTTAATATCATAATTTAACTCTAATGGTTCCACTCGTTTTGGCTTACAAATACTGATATACAACACTGGCCACATACTGCTAGTAGTGGCAGCCATGTTGCTTTATTGGTAAGCTTGTTGACGTCATTGCGTCATGATTCTCTTCTCCTGTATCCATTGGACATGATGAAGAGACAATCACTGTCACACAATCTATACTCATCAAGTCAGGTGTCAGAAATAATGAATTCATGATAAACATATACAGGCTCATGAATTCACTATTTCTGACACCTGTGCAGGTGAGCATAGACCACCATTGTCCCTCAAGTTGTGTGTAATATAAGAAGAGAAAATGGTGGTTATACAAGGTATTTCTCCATACCTCCCAACCGTCCCGGATCCCGCGGGACTGTCCTGATTTTGACAGTCAGCCCCGCGATCCCGGGAGGGACATTAGTTGTCCCGCACTACGCAAGGTTTGTTGCTGGTTTTTTTTTGTTTTTTTTTTTATAAAAGCTGGGCCACCTCGCGCCCCCCCCCCCCCCGCCTCCCACCTACCTCCCAGCCATGCATACAGGGGGGGGAAATGAGCCATGCATACAGGTGGGAGGGAATGAGCCATGCATACAGGGGGGGGGGAGATGAGCCATGCATACAGGTGGGGAGGAATGAGCCATGCATACAGGGGGGGGGAAATGAGCCATGCGTACAGGGGGGGAAATGAGCCATGCATACGGGGGGGGGAAATGAGCCATGCATACAGGGGGGGGGAAATGAGCCATGCATACAGGGGGGGAAATGAGCCATGCATACAGGGGGGGGGGAATGAGCCATGCATACAGGGGGGGGAATGAGCCATGCATACAGGGGGGGGAATGAGCCATGCATATGGGGGGGGGGAATGAGCCATGCATACAGGAGGGGGAAATATGAGCCATGCATTCGGGGGGGAATATGAGCCATGCATACAGGGGGGTGGGAATCTGGGCCATGCATACAGGGGGGGAATATGAGCCATGCATACAGGGGGGAATATGAGCCATGCATACAGGGGGGATATGAGCCATGCATACAGGGGGGGATATGAGTCATGCATACAGGAGGGGGGGTCATTATACAGTATTAAGCATCATGTGTGGCCATTATACAGTATGGAGCATAATGTGGCCATTATACAGTATGGAGCATTATGTGTGGCCATTATACAGTATGGGGCACTGTGTGGCCATTATACAGTATGGAGCATCATGTGTGGTCATTATACAGTATGGAGAATCATGTGGGGCCATTATACAGTATGGAGCATCATGTGCGGTCATTGTACAGTATTGAGAATCATGTGCGGTCATTATACAGTATTGAGCATCATGTGTGGTCATTATACAGTATGGAGCATCATGTGCGGTCATTATACAGTATGGAGCATCATGTGCGGTCATTATACAATATGGAGCATCATGTGTGGTCATTATACAGTATGGAGCATCATGTGGGGTCATTATACAGTATGGAGCATCATGTGCGGTCATTATACAATATGGAGCATCATGTGTGGTCATTATACAGTATGGAGCACTGTGTGGCCATTATACAGTATGGAGCATCATGTGCGGTCATTATACAGTATTGAGCATCATGTGTGGTCATTATACAGTATGGAGCATCATGTGCGGTCATTATACAGTATGCAGCATCATGTGCGGTCATTATACAGTATGGAGCATCATGTGTGGTCATTATACAGTATGGAGCATCATGTGTGGCCATTATACAGTATGGAGCACTGTGTGGCCATTATACAGTATGGAGCATCATGTGCGGTCATTATACAGTATTGAGCATCATGTGTGGTCATTATACAGTATTGAGCATCATGTGTGGTCATTATACAGTATGGAACATCATGTGTGGCCATTATACAGTATGGGGCACTGTGTGGCCATATTTTTTTGTTTATAATTATTGTATATGAAACAGTGTGATCAGCGGTGCTAAATGGGTGTGGTTGGGACGTGGATATGGGTGTGACTAATTATGAATGGGTGTGGTCAGAGGCGTGGCCTAAAATTTGCCGCGGCGCGCTTCGCGCACCACAAACTTTGTCCCTCTTTGCTGTCTTCAAAAGTTGGGAGGTATGTTTCTCTAATCAACAGGTCAGGTGTCAGAAATAAAGAGTTTTTGACACCTGACCTGTTTAGTAGAGGTCTGCACTGTATTTCCACCATTTTCTCTTCAGAGTGGCACACTAAGCACAGACCAAAAGAGATTATGGAGATACATGTAATATTTTTTGGGCCACCTCATATCTGTATACTAAAGACACATAAAGCTGCAGTCTTTTTATTTTTAACTAGTGGAGATATGATGTGGCCCAAAAAATTAGTGTGTGGCGAAGTTTCATGGCGCACGGTGTGTGTTGCCGGTGGCAGAAGACACAATAAACCAAACATAATTGTGGCAAATCAAACTTTTTTTATTTTGTTAACAACTGAAAAAAAATTATTTTTTACTGCGCCGGCTTGGGGTAGAGTGATGTAAACGGGGGTGTGTGAAGTACTGAGGCCTGGCTAACCGTGGACGACGCAGAGGTGGCAGGAGAAGGGCAATGAAACTAGAAGGGTCTGGAAGTTCGGGGATGGGGCTTGACTAGTGTTGAGCATTCCGATACCGCAAGTATCGGGTATCGGCCGATACTTGCGGGTATCGGAATTCCGATACCGAGATCCGATACTTTTGTGATATCGGGAATCGGTATCGGGATTAATATCAATGTGTAAAAGAAAGAATTAAAATAAAAAATAGGGATATACTCACCTCTCCGACGCAGCCTGCACCTTACCGAGGGAACCGGCAGCCTTCTTTGCTTAAAATGCGCGCGTTTACTGCCTTCCGTGACGTCACGGCTTCTGATTGGTCGCGTGCCGCCCATGTGACCGCGACGCGACCAATCACAACAAGCCGTGACGTAATTTTCAGGTCCTGAATGCCTAATTCTAGGCATTCAGGACCTGAAAATTACGTCACGGCTTCTGATTGGTCGCGTGCCGCCCATGTGACCGCGACGCGACCAATCACAACAAGCCGTGACGTAATTTTCAGGTCCTGAATGCCTAATTCTAGGCATTCAGGACCTGAAAATTACGTCACGGCTTCTGATTGGTCGCGTGCCGCCCATGTGACCGCGACGCGACCAATCACAACAAGCCGTGACGTAATTTTCAGGTCCTGAATGCCTAATTCTAGAATTAGGCATTCAGGACCTGAAAATTACGTCACGGCTTGTTGTGATTGGTCGCGTCGCGGTCACATGGGCGGCACGCGACCAATCAGAAGCCGTGACGTCACGGAAGGCAGTAAACGCGCGCATTTTAAGCAAAGAAGGCTGCCGCTTCCCTCGATAAGGTGCAGGCTGCGTCGGAGAGGTGAGTATATCAATATTTTTTATTTTAATTCTTTATTTTACACATTAATATGGATCCCAGGGCCTGAAGGAGAGTTTCCTCTCCTTCAGACCCTGGGAACCATCAGGGATACCGTCCGATACTTGAGTCCCATTGACTTGTATTGGTATCGGGTATCGGTATCGGATTAGATCCGATACTTTGCCGGTATCGGCCGATACTTTCCGATACCGATACTTTCAAGTATCGGACGGTATCGCTCAACACTAGGCTTGACACATGAGAGGCTTCAGACGCACTGGAAGGGTGAGACAAACCTGACATTACAGACACATTGGGAGGTGAAGGGGGAGGAATGCTAAGAGTCCTCGGTTTTTTAGTTTTTGGTCCTTTCTTTTGGGCTTGCCTGGTTGTGGGAGGTCTTGGTGGGCTCATATGGCGTGGCGTGGTGGCGGGTGACCTATCAGGGTCCGGCTGCACTGTGCCAGAGTCCATACCGCTCATAGAGGGTGCAGCCATGCCAGAGTCCCTAGCGCTCGTAGAGGGTGCAGCCTGCCAGAGTCCATAGCGCTCGTAGAGGGGAAAGACATGCCAGGGTCCTGCTGCATCGTGGAGGTGGTACGGAATGCCATGCCAGGGTCCTGCTGCATCGTGGAGGAGGCGGTACGGAATGCCATGCCAGGGTCCTGCTGCATCAGGGAGGAGGCGGTACGGAAGGCCATGCCAGGGTCCTGCTGCATCGTGGAGGAGGCGGTACAGAAGGCCATGCCAGGGTCCTGCTGCATCCTGGAGGAGGCGGTACGGAAGGCCATGCCAGGGTCCTGCTGTATCGTGGAGGAGGCGGTACGGAAGGCCATGCCAGGGTCCTGCTGCATCAGGGAGGAGGCGGTACGGAAGGCCATGCTAGGGTCCTGCTGCATCCTGGAGGAGGCGGTATGGAAGGCCATGCCAGGGTCCTGCTGCATCATGGAGGAAGTGGAGGAGGTCCAAGCAGGAGCAGCGGATGTCATGGTGGTGGCGGTGGGATGTCCAACTGCACTCGGCATGGTTGTGGTACTGTAGTGGTGTCCGGCTGTGGAAGGAATTGAGGTGGCCGTGCAGTGGGATGCAGCAGAGGTGGACATCAAGCGTGACAGTGAAGGCACAGGTGGATATGCCCCCACTGTCTGCTGAAAATACCGACTCTGCTGCATAGCCTGCACGTAAGCAGCATTGCAGGCCTGCATGACACTCAGCTAGAGATCAGGAGTAAGGTGTTCCGACATGCCCTGCTCAATTTGATTAAAAAAATGATGTGCTGGCCTCTGGAGATCGGCTTTCACTTGATCAAGGCTTTTGCTGACCTCCTGGATACGTGCATTTAAGAGGTTATGCGAAGCATCCATTCGGTCACCTAAAGCCTTGATCGCATCGTGTAAAACCGAGCTCAAGTGCAAAAACTCGGGCATGAGTGACCTGTCCGAAGCCCTCTGCCTCTGCCGGGATGAGCCCAAAAAAAAGGGGGCAGTGGAAGAGGACTGCGAAAGGGGAAGACCTGATGGACCAGCTCCTTGGTCTCCAGTTAGTGTGGAAGGCCCACTTGCTGCTGCGCTGGTGGATGGCTGGGATGGGTCCATGGCTGTCGGATGAAGGACCGCTCCAGAGCCTGGACCGACAGTCGTGCTGTATGTGCTGTGAAAAAAGGAAAAAGATAATTAATATCAAAAAAATTACCAGACGCAATATTCTGTGGAATTAAAAAATACAGATTATGGCAATACAATACAACCTAATGCACGTGATAAATACTTACGTTCTCTGGGCAAGGACCGGTCTTAAAAATGCCAGAACTCGATGGTATTTGTAGCATCTGATCCTTGCTCCTGAACCACTGGGAACACGGCTCTCTTGACGCAGGTCCTTGTTGAAGCGGTCCTTCATCGAACGCCAACGTGTTTTGACTTTGGCTACTGTTAAAAAAAAAATTGTGGTCAGAAAAAGTACTTTTGGCCGTGCTCACACATCTGTGTGTGATGAGAGAAACTCTTGAGAGTTTCTTTCATCACACAGTCGAGTGAGCACGGCCAAGGTCTCTGCTACTTCACACTGCAGTGCAATACTTACCAAATGCAGCTCGGACCCGTGTCGGGGCGTTGTCCCAGCCATCCCACATCGCTTGGGCCACCTCATTCCATAACCGCCGGATCGTGACGTTGTTTGAGTGCAGCGGATCCCAGGTGTCCCACAACGGGACTCGCTCCTGGACCAGGGTGATAAGGAGGTCATTCTCAATTAGGTCATCCTCCCGTTGTGAAACCTAAAAATTAAATAAAGTCATTAAAGTTTGCTCAATTTACATAAGGAAAAGAAAGAAAAAAGATGCTGAGAAATGGCATGAATAGGAAAGTAAACATACAAAAGGATTCCAGAAGAAAAAAGTTAAGAAATACGAATGGAAAGAAAGGAAGATTCAAGAATAATACACTGAGGACAGTCAGCCTTGTAAACCTACCCACTGCCGTCTTTCCACCGGACCTTGACTCCGCTGCTCCTGCCCTGTCTCATCCGCAGTAGAAGAGCTCTAAAAAACAGAAAAAAACAAATTGTCACGTGTCGATGTGACAGTGAATACTTACCAATCTGACGAGGCAAGTACTCACCTCAATGACATGCTCCACTTCCGACTGTCCTGGCCGAAACTCCTCACCAGATGAACAATCCGAAGAAGACATTCTGATGCATGTAGAAAGAAAGAAATGGCAGAAATTAGGACATGTAGAGACAGAAAATAGAAAATGAAGGCATTGGCTAGGATATACTCACATTGTTCAGGGTCTTGTTTTCCTCCAAGATGTAGCCTGTCTGTGTCCCGTCTGCTTCAGAGTCTGGTGAGAAGTAACCTGCAACTGTCCACACCCTCCCTTTTATCACCTTGATGGTCGGGGGTAGCTTATCAGTGTCTAGACATGTTTTTCTCAATTGAAACGCATGCGTTCAAAAATGCAACCAAACGCATGTGCAAAAAACGCATGCATTTACATAGACAGCAATGCGTTTTTTTGCCGCAATCCTTGCGCAATCGACCGTATGCGTTTCCTGGCAGCAAATAGACGCCTCAAGAAAATAACTACATGTTACATTTCCGCGCCAAGCCGCAAACGACGAGACAACGCATGCGTCGTCAAACGCGGCAAAACGCGAACAAAAAAAACGCATGCATTTTTAATGTTAAATATAGGAAAACACGACGCATGCGTTTATATGCGGTACAAACGCTGCGGCAACAAACGCAAATGTGAAACCAGCCTTAGTCAGTTGTAGTCCAGGCATCGCACGTGCAACGCCGTGCACTTAGTGGGTCTAGAGAAACTCTTACCCCCCCGTCCTTGTGACCAAACACTAGCGCTGATTCAGCTGTGCCCTGTAACAGCTAACAGGGTACAGTATCTGTGCTCTGCGGCACTGCAGCTCTGTGAGGTAACAGAGCTCGTCGCAAGTACACACCGGGTGACGGTTAACCCACGTGTGTCCAGTGCGATACTGCCACTCTGTGTCTGCCACTACCGAGCAGCAGTTAACATCTCTGCATGGTGGACCCCGGGCCGCGAAAGCACATTATTATTATCCTTATATTTATTTGGTGCATTCCGTCAGCCATAACAGTGTGTGTGTTTGTGTTCATATTGTGAAAGGGTCACTGGCATTGTGAGAGGAGATATGAGTCACGTAGGTTGCTATCTTCCGTGATGTGAAACCCTTAAAGGGCCACTGTCACCCCCTCCAGCCGTTATAAACTAAAAGAGCCACCTTGTGCAGCAGTAATGCTGCATTCTAACAAGGTGGCTCTTTTAGTTTTTGGTGCATGTATTCCCAAAATAAAGCGTTTTATAATTTCTCCAAAATACCTGTCTTTTGCCAGGGAGGCAGGTCCTCACCCCCTGCTTGAAACGCCACACTGCCATCACTCAAGTCTTCAGGGACGCCGGGCGCCGCCCCCTCCACGCTGTTTTCGCATGAAATCCGGCGCCTGCCCTGTGTAGTACTGTCTGGTGCAGGCGCAGTGAGCTCTGGCCGTCTGACCTCACATGCAGTCTTGCAGACTGCGCCTGCCCCAGCCAGTACTAAACAGCGCACGCGCCGGATTAGAGTGGAAAACAGCGCGGAGGGGGCGGCGCCTGGCGCCCCTGAAGATTTGAGTGACGGCAGTGTGGCGTTTCAAGCAGGGGGGTGAGGACCTGCCTCCCTGGCGAAAGACAGGTATTTTGGAGAAGTTATAAAACGCTTTATTTTGGGAATACATGCACCAAAAACTAAAAGAGCCACCTTGTTAGAATGCAGCATTACTGCTGCACAAGGTGGCTCTTTTAGTTTATAACGGCTGGAGGGGGTGACAGTGGCCCTTTAAGTTTATCTCCAACATGCTATGTGCTGAGGGGGTTAACCAGCCATTACAAGGGTTTAGGTTTTTTTGTGTAAGAGATTGGCAGGACACCAACTCACCATATTTCCACCTCAAGGGTGTGGTTAGGGGGTTAAATGTCCGGTGACATTCCAGCAACAGTTTTATTTGTCTATTGTATGTTTGGATAGGAAGTCTCGAGATGGTAGCTCCAAGAGGGAGCTGAAGACCTATGAGGTTCTGAGTGGGCGAATCCTGCAAATATAAGGACTCTGCTATACGTTATCTTTTGCTTTGTCATTATGCTGGAAAGGCCATGTTCATTCTGTTAAATCCTTCCAAGGCTTATTTCATACTTAATAAACCAGCGGGTGATTGACCAAAGAAGTGTTCCTGTGTCTACTAGTGATGAGCGAACGTGCTCGCCACTACTCGTTACTCGCCCGAGTATCGCTATGCTCGGCATACTCGGCGAACAGCGAGCATTTCCGGTATTATTCGGCAGTAACTGCAGTCTCCACCCAGCAGTTTTGGCAGACTTTAGAGACCCAATCACGGTGCAGGGATTGTCTGCCAGGCCATGACACATCGCAGCCATCTTTGTTGTGGTCGTGCAGTGATTGGCTGGGTCGTACAGCATCATCCCGAGTATAAGAGACCTGGTGCCGCCCTGCTCGTCGCATTCTGTTCCTGTTTCAGCGAGAGTAGGGAGAGCTGCTGCCAAGATATGGCCAGAATCATGGTTTTAGAGTTAGTGTAGGTCTGCAACTCTTACATAATAATAATAATAATCTTTATTTTTATTTTTATATAGCGCTAACATATTCCGCAGCGCCTTACAATTTTGCACACATCGCTGTCCCTGATGGGGCTCACAATCTAAATTCCCTATCAGTATGTCTTACATCCACAACTCCTCAGAAACCATAAGTCCTTTTTAGGGCTAATTCATGGGTCCCGATATTGCAGCGCTAGGTAGGCAGGGCACAGCATATCCACATCAGTGCAAGGCCTGCAGGCACTGTATGAGCGTCCATTGGTCCCACTGCATCCTTCCCAAAGCTCCATAACTGCCTGCTGCGGCTGCTGCAGCTTATTTACTGTCTATATACCTTTTTTTTTTTTTTTTTTTCAAAATACTCCCCCCCCAAAAAAAAAAATATATATATACAGTCTGTTCTGTCAGACTGAGGCCTGTTGAAAAGTTATAGTTTGTCAGGCATACGTAGCATAGTTGTGTGTGCTACCCTTGTACCCCTTTTTTTTTGGTGTTTTAAATTCACCGAAAAAGGCCTCATATATCTGCGTGCTCCAAGTTTGGTCATTGGAGGCCGGTGTACTTATTTTTTGGCTGTGTGATACTCAAATTCTATACCGCGCTATTTAACATTAAAAAAAATTGAAAGGCCACAGATTTGCCAGTGTGGTATTTCCGTTACAGCCATCATATATCTCTGTGCTCCAAGTTTGGGCATTGGAGGCCAGTGTACTTATTTTTTGGCTGTGTGATACTCAAATTCTATACAGCACTATTTTGCATAAAAAAAATTCAAAGGCCACAGATTTGCCAGTGCGGTATTTCTGTGAGAGCTCTCATATATCTCTGCTCCAAGTTTGGGCATTGTATGCCGGTGTATTTATTTTTTGGCTGCGTGATACTCAAATTCGTTACAGCACTATTTCACATAAATTAACTTAAAAAAAAACAAAAATTTAATACAGTCTGTTAGGTCAGGCTGAGGCCTGCCTGGTGTTTGGGTTTGAAAAATCGTAGATTTGCAGGCATACTGATCACATATTATTTTGCTACTAATAAATACATTTGTGTTGAGCATTTGAAATACTGCAATAGTCCATTTAAAATGGTTAAGGCAAGAGGCAAGGGACGGGGAAGTGGACGTGATGCTGATGGTGCATCCAGAGGACGAGGCCGTGTGCAAGGTGAAAGTGGGCAACAGCAAAGACCCACATCTTCTCGCTCGACCTTCCTGTCCCAGTTTCTAGGGGACCGCAGCACACCACTATTGAAGCCACAGCAGTGTGAAACGGTTGCTGGTTGGATAGCGGATAATGCTTCCAGTCACTTAGCCACCACCACCACCTTGTCTTCCACATGGTCAGTCTGAGTAGCCGTGAGTGTGGCCAAGATATTCCTCACACTGATCCTCCTTCCTCCCACCATGCCGAGTGCCCTGAGACAACTGATCCCACACTTGGACACTCTGAAGAGCTGTTCAGTTTTCCATTTCAAGATTCATAAATCTCTGCCGGTCAACTTGAAGTGGGGAAAGATGAGATCGCATGTAGAGCTGCCCAAAGCTTTGACCAGCCCCGGTCACATGAAGGCAATGGTAGGAAAGTGTCAAGAGGTGGACGATGATGAGACACAATTGCCAGAAAGTCAGGAGGAGGAGCAGGGTGTGGATGTGGAAGATGAGGTGGTGGACGACATAGTGACTGACCCAATGTGGCAGGAGGATATGCATAGCGAGGGCAGCAGCACAAATGGGGAAGGAGGCATATCCCCCCAACAGGCAGGAAAAAGCAGTGTGGTGGCCACAGACAGAAGGCGTGCATCTGTTCCCCGTAACACCAACATGAGTGAAGTTGCCATTCCACCTGTGAGATCTTCCCGAGTCTGGCTAATTTTTAAAGACTCTGCCGATAACCCCAAACAGGCCATTTGCAGCACCTGCCATGCCCACATCAGCAGGGGTAGCAAAACAACCAGCCTGACCACCACCAGCATGATCAGGCACATGCAAGCAAAGCACCCGACTTTGTGGGCAGAACCCCAGGCTCCAGGACCACTGCCTGCTGGTCACACCACTGCTTCTTTCACTGTTTTGCGTAGAAGCCAATCCCCAGTACACCGTGCATGTGAAGATGTCTCTAGCCCTGCACCTGTTGTGGCCCACAGTCAAGCAGCACCATCAGCAAGCCCATCCACGTCCTTGTCCCAGCACAGCATTCAGTTGTCTATAACCCAGTCTTTGGAACGCAAGCGGAAATATCCAGCCAACATCCAAAAAGCCACAGTCTTCAATTCTAATATTTCTCTTCTGCTTGCGCTAGAAATGCAGCCTTTTAGGCCTGTAGAGACAGAAGCTTTCCACAACCTGATGGCAGCAGCCGTCCCAAGGTACTCGGTCCCCAGTTGCCACTATTGCTCCCGGTGTGCCATAACGGCATTACACCAGCATGTGCCCCACAACATTACCCGTGCCCTCAACAATGCTGCTACTGGGAAAGTTAACCTAACAACGGACACGTGGACAAGTGCTTGTGGGCAGGGACGGTACATCTGGGTTAACATAGTGGAAGCCGGGACCCAGTCGGACCTTGGGATGGAACACATCCTCCCCACGCCGAGGATTGCTGGCCCTACGTCAATCAGGGTTGCCCCACAGTCTACAACTCCTGCACCTCTTCCTCCTCCATCTCTGAAATCAACACATCAGTCAGAAGCTGGAAGCACTGCAGCACTGCCTCAGCCAAGCTGCAACAGGCTGTGCTGAAGCTAATCTGCATAGGTGACAAACCGCACAATGCAGAAGAGTTGTGGACAGCACTGAAAGAGCAGTCAGATGTTTGGATGACACAGCTGAACCTACAACCAGGCATGGTCATGTGTGACAATGGCCGTAACCTGGTGGCAGCTCTGAGGCAAGGTGAGCTCACACACGTACCTTGCTTGGCCCATGTGCTTAACCTCGAGGTTCGACGTTTTCTGAAAAGCTACCCGGAGCTGCCGGATCTGCTAGTGAAAGTACACCGTCTGTCTGCCCATTTTAGAATGTCAGCTACAGCTTCAGCCGCCCTTGCCTTCAGCAGTGTTTTCAGCTTCCAGCTCACCGACTGTTGTGTGATGTCCCCATGCGCTGGAACTCTACGCTGCAGATGTTGGAAAAGATTTGTGAGCAGAAGAGGGCCGTTATTGACAAACATCACAAGGCCATCGAATTTCAGGTCAAACTCCACACATAAGACCTCAGGAGTGGACAAGGATGTCAGACATATGTAACATCCTCCAAAACTTTGAGGACAGCACCAAGATGGTGAACGGCAATGACGTCATAATTAGCATCACCATCCCGCTTCTAAGCATTCTGAAAAACTCTCTGCTCACAATCAAAGAGGATGCATTGCAGGCAGAGCACGAGGACATGGAGCAAGGAAACATACAGGGGGATTACACTCAGCCCAGCCTCATGTCTTCTCAATGTGGATTGGTAGGCAATGAGGAGGAGGAGGAAGAACAGGAGCTACTTTCATGCGCTATAGACGGTACTACAAACACATCTGTATTAGCTTCTGTTCAGCGGGGATGGCCTGAGGACAGGAAGGAGGAGGATGAGGAGGAGGAGGACAGCATGGTCAGTTGTCCTGTTGGTGAGGATACGGAAGTCTTTCCTGTTAGCAGTCTGGCACGCATGGCTGACTTTATGTTGCGCTGCATTTCACGTGACCCTTGGATTATTAAAATTTTGGGTGACACTCATTACTGGTTGGTGACACTTCTAGACCCATGCTACAAGGAGAACTTTCAATCTCTTCTGCCTGAGGCAGAGAGGTGTACTAAAATGTTGCAGTACCAGAGGGCCCTTGTAGCGGAATTACTTAGAAAATTCCCAAGTGAGAACGCAAGCAGCAGACGTCAGAGTTTGTTTTAAAACCAAGGAGTCCAAACGAGAGAGACAGAAGTACAATCTAGCTCAGGCAGGGGAACAATGGCCAAGTTCTGGGACAGTTTTCTCAGACCCTCCCATTGTGGCGGCACAGAGGCAAGGGGTGCTGTCACAAGAAGTGCAATGTTTGGCAAGATGGTGAGGGAGTACCTTGCAGATCGTACAAACATCCTCCGTGATTCCTCTGTGCCTTTGAATTATTGGGTATCCAAGCTGGACACGTGGCATGAACTGGCTCTCTACGCCATGGAGGCCCTGGCCTGCCCTGCTGCTAGCGTTCTGTCAGAGCGGGTTTTTAGTGCCGCTGGTGGAATTATCACAGATACGCATCCGCCTGTCAACTGAAAATGCTGACAGGCTGACTCTTATAAAAATTAACAAGGCCTGGATTGGGAAAGACTTCTGTACACCACCAAGGGAAACCAGCGAAACATAACCTTAAATACATTCTCTCTTTTTTGGGGAGGTGTATTCTCATGCACCTCCACAACCACACATGGGTATACACTTCCACATTTGGTCTGTTTGTTGTTCTCCTCCTCCTTATCCTCATCCTCATCATCCAGAACCACTAGATGACCAGGGTGCATGTGCTCAGTACTGTTATAGGCCGGTGATTTTTGGGCACGGGGGCTGTGAAGGCACTATTTTATATTGTAAAAACAGGACCCCACATTGGGGAATTGGGCATTACATTACATTGGGCCTACTTCTTAAGTCCGTCTCCTGCAATGTGTACTTTAACTGCCACTAGATGACCAGGGTGCACATGCTCAGTACTGTTATAGGCCGGTGAATTTTGGGCAAGTGGGCTGTGATGGCACTATATTTTTAAGTCCAAAAAGGACAACACATTGGGGAATTCGGCATGACATTTCTTTCGGCCTACTTCTTAACTCGGTCTCCTGCAATCTGTCCTGTCCCTGCCAGTAGATCACCAGGGTGAACATGCTCTGTACAGTGCATTTTGGCCAAGGGGGCTGTGATGGCACTCTTTAAAAAAAAAAAAAAAAAAGGATCCCACATTGGGGAATGGGGCATGACATTCCATTGGGCCGACTTCTTAACTCGGTCTCCTGCAATCTAAAATGTACCTGCCACTAGATCACCAGGGTGAACGTGCTCAGTACTGTTATAGGCCGTTGAAGTTTGGGCTAGGGGCATGCGACGGCACTAGTGTATTTTTAAAAAAGGTACCCCCATTGGGGAATTGTTTGGTAGATCATGCACTGCATTACAAGTCTCAGAGACCAACACCACTACATTGGCCCTAATTCTTAAGTCTGTCTCCTGCAATGTCTCTTCCTTATCTCCGACGACATGACCTGGGTGAACATGCTTTGTACTGTTATAGGCCCGTGAAGTTTGGGCAAGGGGGGCTGTGATGGCAATAGTATATTTTTAAAAAAGGTACCCCCATTGGTGAAATCACATCCTTGATGGCAAACACTTCATAACATTTGTGTACCTTAAACTCACTTGAAAAGTTCCTTTTTGTGTTGCCTGGTTGGTCAAATTGGACACAATACATTTCATATATATTTGATAAAGCAATGCTGTTAGTTTGGCTCAGTAGTTCATTAAAAATATAGCTTTGTCCACTATATTAGTTTCTCTCCTTGAGAGCCATAACTTTGGCTGCCTCAAATGTACAAATGGTGAATATACAAATGGCGATTTGTAAACAAGATTGAAATATTGTACACCGAATGCATACAATCACATAGCTGCAAGTCTTGTAAAACATTTACAGATGTGACAGACACTGCTCATAGTGACACAATCTTGATAAATGTTTGTTTACTCACTTCACAAACAGTTCGAAGCCTCTATATGTTTGCTGTTTGTCATTGTAAAACATTAAGGTTTACTGAAACTCTGCCTGTGGTGGTTTGATCTAAATCTTTGTGGCTTTTATTTTCTAGGGGTTTATGGCCCCCTCGTCTGATGAGTCCACAATATCTCCGTTTCATCCAACCTTGAAAAGTGGCCACTTGAAGGTCTAGGTGAAACTAGAGTTACTACATAGTGTAAATCACTATATAAGACCAGAGAAACATGACTAAGACAGATGCCAAAACTGGGGTACCTGTACATGTACAGTATGCTCATACCTGCATAATTGGGGACGCCCATGCAGTGTAGGTAATCTCCCAGGGTTTCTCTGTCTTGGTGTTGCTTCTCGGATATTCCAGACGGATGATATTTAAAAGCCTCTTGGTGATGATCTAAGTAGACTGTATGAAGTTAATCTTCATATATACGTAATCAGTATATTTATGCAATCCTTATATGTACTTATTAACCTTTGTATGTTATTGTTAACATATACAAAAATATACGCACTCACACTATTCAATCTTAATATTCCTTAAATTTTGTAGTTTGCAATGAAATTGCTTTGTATTGCAAGGATTAGCCTTTTTTAAAGCCGTATCTGAACCTTAGTGTTAAAAACATGGCAAACACAATTGCCAAATTCTCCTGTAAATAATTCTGCAAAGAGGGAACCATCATACCATTAAAAAATACGAGTGGATTTTCATGGGCCCATTCAATATGTGGGTTCCAAGGGGTGGAATGGGGTGCATACGACTGACTATGCAGCAGGGCTGGCCTTGCTGGCAATGTGTAAAACCAAGGAGTACAGGAGTACAAAATGCATATGGGATTTTCATGCGCACATCCACTATGTGGGTTCCAAGGTCTAATGGGGTGCATATGAATTAGCAGGGCAGGTCTTGAATTCAATGCAACACTTTTTCAGGAGTCCCCCCTGGACATCTTATGACAGGGGTATTGTGGTGCATCGTAATTCTTGGCAGCCTATCCACTCACAGCATAGGCTACAACAGCTTAGGAGACCCAATGTTTCATAATGGCCCTTTAAGAAGATTAATGCTGCCTGATGCACCAGTAAAAATAGGCTCTGTGACTTTAAGAGTCCCTCCTTCGTAAATGAAACAAGATGGGTCTGCTTATGTGTCACACACCACATGGCCCGCTAGCGGTGTTAAATGTTACAATTACATTTCCCAGTGAATGCATTTGTAGTGGTTGAAAGCAATGTTAAATTTGAAAAACGCTTCAAAAACGCTGCTTCTGAACTAAGCCTAAGTGGGAGAGGAATTTTCGGTCTGGGGTTGGCCTTACAGGCAAATCATTAACCTGCAAAGGATGTACCTTGACACATTTCCAAGCAAAGCCCGTTTTCGTTTCGTTTTCATGTGTCTTTTGTGGCACCAGGAAAAATGGCATGAATCTCGGAAAAAAATGATTAAAGCTGTGAACTAGGAGTCAGGAATGCTTCCAGGGGCGATCCCCATGAGGTTCCTGTGTCATTTGAGCATCATTTTCAGATGTTTTTAGACCTTAAAAAGACCCCCGGGGGGAATCGCGGTAAAAATACTCGGGTCTCCCATAGACTTACATTGGGCTCGTTGTTCTGGCCGAGTTCCCAAGTATTCCAATTTGCTCGACCAGAGCAATGAGCACCCAAGCATTTTAGTGCTCCCCATCACTAGTGTCTACCTCTTAAAGCAACCAAGTGAGTCAACCTACCACAGTTGGTGCTTCGAATGCGGGCAATGATCCAGGAACACGTGTAGCTGCTACACAGGACACTGTATGTCCTGGTTAAAAGCTGCCATCCAGCAGGAGACATCTGGCAGCATGGAGGAAATAATTAAACACCTGGTCCAGATGCAGCAACAGCAGCAGGAGATGAACAAGCTACTCCTGCAGCAGATGCAGTAGAAGCAGGAGAAGTGGCAGCAGATGTGGCTTCTGGCAAGCGCCATCCAGGGCAGGTCGACCGCCCCACCCTCAAGTCTGTCTGATGACTCCCACGTCCAGAAGGCGGTAAGACGGCCATGCAGAAGATTACCCCCGGGTATGATATGGAAGCTTTTCCTACTGTTTTCAAGAGGGTGACTGATCATGAGAAATTTCCGCCAGAGCAGCCTACGGAGGTGATGGTGCCATAGTTGATGGGCGAATCCCAAAAAGTTTATTATGACTTAGCATTATGGGATGCCAAGGAATACGCTAAGTTAAAGACCGAAATCTTGGCACACCTGTTAGTTATGACGACAAATCCCCATCGCTCGAAGATATTTGACTTGTTGCATCTAGTCCAAAAGTGGTTGCAGCCCGAGTCTTCCACTCCTACCCAGATAGTTGAGCGTGTACTGATGGACAAATGTATCCACTCCTTTCCCAGACCAATACAGACCTGGGTGTTCCAGGGCAACCCCTGGAACACAGACGACCTGGTTAGCCTAGTAGAGAAATCCCTTGGGAAACCAGACATCACTACTTACCCTGCTGGAATACAAAAAGGGGTGGGTTCACCACAGGGGGCATCTAAAGCCACAAATGAAGGTAGTCTCAATCCCGCAGAGGGGTCCCCAAAGGATGTAGCCAAGGACATGGTCTGTTGGCAATGTCACAATCTTGGCCAGGTAGCCATATGTCCCCTAAACCAATTGCTGCCTAGGCCGGTGGTGTTCTTATTACGCCTATCAACCTGTACTGTGGACTGTCCACCCATTGAGGGGCCGCAGTCATGTACCGTGTCAGTCAAAGGGTTATTGGTTCCTGGAGATGGACTCTGAAAGCCCCAAGTCAGTGCTACTCTTCCCCATCAGTTAAAGAAGAAAAAAAGAAGGTACAAAAATAGTGCACTCAACCGGTAGAAATATAGAAAATAGCTTTATTGATAACAAAAGAGAGTGCACATACATAATATATTGGGTTACACATGTTATATTGGCATTGCATATTATGATCAGGATTCAGAGTCCATAACAATTTTATAAGCAACCAATAGCCTTGCTGACTAACACTATATTAAGTTTATGCTTTATCCCTGTATAATATTTATAGCATGCAATTATAGCAAATAATAATAATAATCTTTATTTATATAGCGCCAACATATTCCGTAGCGCTTTACAGTTTAACAGCTTCAAACACAACAGTCATAAGTAACAATACAATAATTAAAGCAACACAAGACGACCCTGCTCGTGAGAGCTTACAAACTACAATGAGGTGGGGGAGATACAAAGTACAGGTGTGTATTTACAATGATGTATTTACAATGATGGTCCGGCCATCTTCAGGGATTGGGGGATAGATGGAAGTAGTGAATGGGCTACACTCAAACAAAATAACTGATTAGGGAACATGATAGGCCGCTCTGAACAAATGTGTTTTGAGGGAGCACCTAAAACTATGCAAATTGTGGATGGTCCGAATTTCTTGGGGTAGAGCATTCCAGAGGATTGGCGCAGAACGGGAGAAGTCTTGGAGTCGGGAGTGGGAGGTATGGATTAGTGCAGAGATTAGTTGAAAGTCATTTGCAGAGAGCAGCGGTCAGCTAGGCCGATAGACAGAAATGAGGGAGATGTAAGGGGGTGCCGCACTGTGAAGAGCTTTGTGGGTGAGAACAAGTACTTTTGATTGTATCCTGTAATGAATGGGCAGCCAAAGTAATGACTGGCGAAGAGCGGACGTGTTTGAGTAACGATTAGCTAGATAGACGAGCCTGGCTGCTGCATTAAGGATAGACTGGAGAGGGGAAAGTCGAGTGAGGGGGAGGCCAATTAATAGAGAGTTGCAGTAGTCCAGGCGGGAGTGGATCAGGGAGACAGTGAGTGTTTTTGTTGTTTCTATAGTGAGAAAAGGGCGGATTCTAGAGATGTTCTTTAGGTGTAAGCGGCATGAGCGGGCAAGAGATTGTATATGGGATGTGAAGGAGAGATCGGCGTCAAACATAACACCCAGACAGCGTGCCTGCTGCTGGAGTGTTATTATGGTGCCACCCACGGAGAGGGAAACATCAGGTTTAGGGAGGTTAGTAGATGGTGGGAGCAGAAGAAGTTCAGTTTTGGAGAGGTTGAGTTTCAGATAGAGAGCAGACATGATGTTGGAGACTGCGGACAGACAGTCAGTGGTGTTCTGTAGTACAGCAGGAGTAAGGCCAGGGGATGACGTGTATAGTTGTGTGTCGTCGGCATAAAGATGGTACTGAAAGCCAAATCTGCTGATGGTCTGTCCAATTTGTGCTGTGTAGAGGGAGAAGAGAAGGGGGCCAAGGACTGAGCCTTGGGGTACCCCGACAGTGAGAGGAAGAGGAGATGAAGTGGAGCCAGAGAACAGAACACTGAAGGAGCAGTCAGAAAGATAGGAGGAGAACCAGGAGAGAGCAGTGTCCTTAATGCCAAGTAACTGGAGCCTAGAGAGTAGGAGAGGGTGGTCAACAGTGTCGAAAGCTGCAGAAAGGTCGAGAAGACTGAGCAGAGAGTGGTCACTGTTACATTTTGCTGTCAGAAGGTCGTTGGTCACTTTGACGAGTGCAGTTTCTGTCGAGTGTAGGGGGCGGAAGCCGGACTGTGAAGGGTCTAGGAGGGAGTGAATGGAGAGGTAACGGGTAAGGTGGGAGTAGACTAGGAACTCCAAGAGTTTAGAGATGAAGGGGAGATTGGAGACCGGTCTGTAGTTGTTTGTGCAGGATGGGTCGAGGGTGGGTTTCTTTAGTAATGGAGTAATGATAGAGTGTTTGAAGGAGGATGGGAAAATGCTTGAGGAGAGTGAGAGATTAAAGATTGTAGTTAGGTGAGTAGTGACGACTGAAGAGAGAGACTGGAGGAGATGTGAGGGAATGGGGTCGGTAGTGCATGTAGTCGGACGAGAAGAAGAGAGGAGCCTGGAGACTTCTTCTTCTGTGATGGGATCAAATGCGGAGAGTGAGCCAGGGGAGATGCAGGGAGGGATGGGAGTCACTGAACTTGGTGATTGGGAGCGGATTTCCTGACGGATATTGTCTATTTTCTCTATAAAGTGGGAGGCCAGGTCATCAGCACAAATGTCTGGGGCTTGAGCTTTTGGCCTGAGGAGGGAGTGAAAGGTGTCAAAAAGTTTCTTGGGGTTGTTGGATAGTGAGGAGATCAGAGTGGTGAAGTAGGTCTGTTTGGCGATGTGAAGGGCAGAGTTATAGGTTTTTAACATAAATTTGAAGTGTATGGTGTGCGAGTTTTCCTCCATAAGCGTTCAGCACTCCTAGAGCATCGCTGGAGAAATCAGGTTTGCGATGTGAGCCAGTGCTGTTTTACTCTGTGTTTGGAGGTTATGAGGGTGAGGGGAGCTACTTGGTCTAGGGTGCTTCTAAGAGTGTCATTGTAGTGATGTACCGCCAGATCAGGACAGGAAAAAGAGGAGATCGGGGACAGTGATGAGTGTAAGGAGTCTGAAAGTGTATGAGGGTTAATGGTTTGTAGATTTCTGACTGAATAATAGGTAGGAGGGTGCTGGGGTGAGCGAGGATTTGTGAGCATGAAGGAGAGAATGTTGTGGTCAGAGAGGGGAAGCAGTGAGTTATTTAGGTAGGAGATTGAACACAGCCGGACAAAGACCAGGTCAAGGGTGTTACCGTCCTTGTGTGTCTCAGAGGTTGAGAGCTGTGAAAGGCTGAGCAAAGTGGTTAGTGATAGAAGCTGGGATGCAGATGTAGAAGTGGGGCTGTTTATGGGGATGTTTAAATCTCCCAGGATAAGGGTTGGGAGTTCTGAGGACATGAAGTGCGGCAGCCAGGCAGAGAAATGGTCCAGGAAGAGGGTGGGCGAGCCTGGGGGCCGGTATATGACCGCTACTCTGAGGAAGAGGGGACAGAAGAGCCTGATTGTGTGGACCTCAAAAGAAGGGAATGAGAGTGATGGAGTTGGTGGGATGACCTGGAAGGTGCATTGTGGGGAGAGAAGTATGCCGACTCCACCACCAGGTTTGATTGTGGGTCTCGGGGAGTGGGAGAATTGTAGCCCACCATGGGAAATGGCAGCAGGGGAGACCGTGTCAGAATCCTGGATCCAGGTTTCAGTGAGGGCCAATAGATTTAGAGAGTTGTTCAGAAAGTAGTTGTGCAGGAAAGGAAGCTTGTTACATACAGACCGTGGATTCCAAAGGGCACAATTAAAAGAAGGAGATGAGGGAGTGCAAGTAATATTAATAAGGTTAGAATGGTTTTGATGTGAGGTAGGGTAGCAGTTGAGGTTGTGGGTTGGTGGACCAGGGTTAGGGGAGATGTCTCCCGAAATCAGTAGGAGTAGGAAGATAAAAAGCAAGAAGTTTTTGGAATTGTAAGAAATTTTTTTGTGCATTGTGTTTTGGCAAGACGGACTGAGGTTTTTCAGGAAGGTGAGAAGTGCATGGGAGCTGTACATGGGAGAGGGAAGGAGTGAGGAGCTGATGTGTATGAGTCGTACTGGAGGGGGGATTGGGCGGTGAAAGTGAATTGCAAGGGAACATAGGAGGATAGGAATTAAGCACATGGATAGAAGGGAGAGCAGAGTGTGGGTTACCTGACTCCTGCCCTGACTAACTGCCATGGAATAACTGCTATAACTTGATGCTTAGCTAATGCGATGCTTTGCTGAATGCGTGCGACCCCACATTTTCAGCATGCCTTCAGTTGTTATTTAACTATAAAGCAATATTAGGTAGTGTCTCTATTTTGATAGACTATATTTTGGCTGCTATATGGTACTTTGAATCCTTGTATCCGTTTTTAGTGTTTTTTAATGTTCTTATTATGTATGTGCACTTTCTTTTGTTAACAATAAAGCTATTTTCTATATTTCTACCGGTTGAGTGCACTATTTTTGTACCTTCTTTTTTTCTTCTTTTTACACATTATCTGCTTTTGGGTACAACTGTAGGACCCTGGTGATATTATACAAATTCAATTAGCGGTGCCCGCTGTTTTCCTTTATATACTTCCCCATCAGTTGTTTCCTGATAAGTTTGTGGGCATCCGCCCCATACATGGGGACACCAAGGACTACACTGTGGCCAGAGTGACCATGGGAACAGACTATTATTAGTATTATTTATTTATATAGCACCATTAATTCCATGGTGCTATACATGAGAAGGGGTTAAATCAAATACAAATATCACTTACAGTAAACATACTAACAACGACAGACTGGTACAGAGGGAAGAGGACCCTGCCCTTGCGGGCTTACATTCTACAGGATTATGGGGAAAGAGACAGTAGGTATGGGGTTGCAGTAGCTCCGATGGTGTTGAGGTGGCCGTGTAGTCATTACAGGTTGTAAGCATTCTTGAAGAGGTGGGTTTTCAGTTTTCTTTTGAAGGATCCAAATGTGGTGGATAACTGGACATGTTGGGGCAAAGAATTCCAGCGGATGGGGGATATTCAGGAGAAGTCTTGGAGGCGATTGGGTGAGGAGCGAATATGCGTGGAGGAGAGGAGGTGGTCTTGGGTGGACCGGAGATTACGTGAGGGAAGATATTGAGATATTAGCTTGGAAATATACGGAGAAGAAAAGTTATGGATGGCTTTGTAGGTCAGTGTTAGTAGTTTAAACTGGATATGCTGGGAAATTGGGAGCCAGTGAACAGATTTGCAAAGAGGGGAAGCAGGAGTGTAGTGAGGAGAGAGATTAATTAGTTGGGCAGCAGAGTTAAGGATGGACTGGATGGGTGAGAAAGTGTTAGAAGGTAGGCCACAGAGGATGTTGCAGAAGTCGAGGCATGAGATTATTAGGGCATGCACAAGCATTTTGGTAGAGTGAGGGTTAAGGAAAGGACGGACTCTGGAAATATTTTTGAGCTGGAGGTGACCAGAGGTGGCGAGAGCTTGGATGTGCGGCTTGAAGGACAGGGCAGAGTCAAGGGTTACTCCGAGGCAGTGGATTTCGGGGACAGGGGAAGTGTGATTTCATTTATTTTGATAGATAGATCAGGTAGGGAAGATATGCGAGATGGAGGAAATATAATTACTTCAGACTTGTCCACATTGAGCTTGAGGAAGCGAGAGGAGAAGGAGGATATGGCTGATAGATACTCTGGGATTCTGGAGAGCAGAGAGGTGACATCTGGGCCAGAGAGGTAGATCTGAGTGTCATCAGCATATAGATGGTACTGGAAGACATAGGACTTTATGAGTTGTCCCAGGCCAAGTGTATAGATTGAGAAGAGTAAGTGTCCTAGGACAGAGCCTTGAGGGACACCAACAGAGAGGGGGCAAGTAGAAGAGGTAGTATGGGAGTAGCAAACGCTAAATGTGTGGTTGGTAAGGTATGAGGAGATCCAAGATAGGGCAAGGTCTTTGACACCAAATGAAGAGAGGATCTGTAGTAGGAGCCATTGGTCTACTGTGTCGAAGGCAGAGGACAGGTCTAGAAGGAGGAGTATAGAGAATTGTCTGTTAGCTTTGGCTGTAAGTAGGTCATTAGTAATTTTGGTCAGGGCAGTCTCAGTGGAATGGTGGGGACGGAAGCCAGATTTTAGAGAGAGTTAGATGCAAAGTGAGAGGAAAGTTCAGCATGGACATGCTGCTCAAGGAGTTTGGAACCAAATGGGAGCAAAGATATGGGGCGATAGCTGGACAAAGCGCTCGGGTCAAGGGATGGCTTTTTGAGGATACGTGTGATTGTGGCATGTTTGAAAGCAGAGGGGAAGGTACCAGAAGTTAGTGATAGGCTGAAGAGATGGGTACCAAGTCCCATGAGGTTGGGGTAGTAAAAGACTTGATACATCCAGTCATACTGGGATGGCATTTTTCCATATTTTGGGACTTGTGGCAAAAGGGGGCTGTACAGAGTGTCTCAGACAAAAGCCAGATACCTCGGGAGGAGACTCCATCAAACTCAAAGATGGAAGAGTTTCCCCTTTGTGTCCTGGCTGGAGAGGAGAATAAGATGGTGACAGAGGAGCCTAACTTCCCTGAGTTAGAGGTGCCAAAGAGAACTTTGGGACTGCTCAAGTTAGGGACCTTACCTTAAGGGGGCATTTGACAATGTTGTGATATGTAAAGGGGTTGCTCAAGAGCTGGGGCTGACACCAGGTTCCCACACTTTGCAGTCAATGGTGAGTTGTTGCATTGGGTGACCACAATGATGGAAGGTGAGATAGTGGAGCCGTTATTGGTTCCAGGACCCTACAGGAGGAGGGTTTTAGACATAGCCCATTAACATGTTTTGGGGAAACATCTGGGGGTAGAAAAAACTCAGAAGAGAATAATGGTTCTACTGGTCAGGCTGTTACTAGGAGATTCTAAATTATTGTAGGTCCTGTCCTACCTGCCAAATAACTGCTCCCTCTTCTCACTTCCAAAGTCCCCTAGTTCCGTTACCTGTAATAGAGGTCCCATTTGAGAGCATTGCCATGGACCTAGTAGGATCCCTAGTTAAGTCTGCATGGGGACATCAATACATTCTAGTGGTCATGGACTATGCGATCCAGTACCCTGAAGCAGTACAACTAAGGAACTCTTCGTCCAAGAGTACCGACTGTGAAACTTGTCCATATTTTTCCTAGGATGGGCCTGCCAAAGGAGATTTGATGGAGCAAGGTGATGAGGGAGCTGTGCAAGGTCCTTCAGATTGCCCAGCTGCGAACCTCAGTCTACATCTGCAGACAGACGACCTGGTAGAGCATTTCAATTAGACTTTAAAGGCCATGCTCAAGAAGGTCATTGAGAAGGATGGATGAGACCTGGACTATCTGCTTCCATTTCTACTTTTTTCTGTCAGAGAAGTTCCTCAAGCCTCCACTGGCATGTCGCTGTTTGAGCTCCTGTATGGTCGACATCTGCGATGGCTCCTGGACATTGCCAAGGAAACCTGGGAAGCCGATGTCACACTACACTGGAGAGTCATACAGCATGTCGCTCAGTTGCAGGAGAGGATGGCGAACATCATGCCTATCATGAAGGCGCATCTTCTCCAGGCACAGGCAAGGGCATATAACCGATAAGCGAGGCAGAGGCAGTTCCAGCCGCGTGCTAGTGCTTATCCCCACGGTAGAGAGCAAGTTTCTGGTCAAGTGGCAAGGCCCACACGAGGTGGTGGAAAAACTGGGCGAGGTGAATTACAAGGCAGACCAGCCAGTTCGAAGGAAGCCACACCAAGTATACCATGTGAATTTGCTCAAGCCATGGGAAGATCAGGAATCACTGGAAGCTCCTTACCTGGGAGTCCATCCCAAAGCCAAAGTGGAGGATGTCACAGTTTCAGAGACTCTAACGCTGGCCCAGAGGCAACAGTGTCAGGAGCTACTGCAGTGGAACCGTGACCTGTTCTCGGAGTGGTGGAGCATGACGTGTTGACAGAGCTGCGTTAGAACCTCAAGCCCTACATTATTCCCAAAGCACTCTGGGATGTAATATCAAATGAGGTAAAGAAAATGCTAGACCTCAGGCGTGATAGAGGAATCAAAAAGTTGATGATCGAGTCCCACTGTCCTTATGCCGAAGCCCGAGGGAGGTGTGAGGAAGTGGCCACGGACTAAGGACTATTGGACCAATGCCCGTAGAGCAGAGTCCACAGCTCTACAGAATGCAGACTTTCCCAGCATGGTTCATTCTCAGGAATCAATGTTTCCATTCAGTGACGGCAAGCAGAGGAAGGCATGCAGGCTAGCTCTTATGTATACCTAAAGGTACCGTTACACTAAACGATTTACCAACGATCACGACCAGTGATACGACCTGGCCGTGATCATTGGTAAGTCGTTGTGTGGTCGCTGTGGAGCTGTCACACAGACAGCTCTCCAGCGACCAACGATGCCGAAGTCCCCGGGTAACCAGGGTAAACATCGGGTTACTAAGGGCAGGGCCGCGCTTAGTAACCCGATGTTTACCCTGGTTACCGTTGTAAATGTAAAAAAAAAAAAACACTACATACTCACATTCCGGAGTCTGTCACGTCCCTCGCCGTCAGCTTCCGGCACTGACTGTGAGCGCCGGCCGTAAAGCACAGCACAGCGGTGACGTCACCGCTGTGCTCTGCTTTTACTTTACGGCCGGCGCTCACAGTCAGTGCGGGAAGCAGACGGCGAGGGACGTGACGGACATCGGAATGTGAGTATGTAGTGTTTTTTTTTTTTACATTTACAATGGTAACCAGGGTAAACATCGGGTTACTAAGCGCGGCCCTGCACTTAGTAACCCAATATTTACCCTGGTTACAAGCGAACACATCGCTGGATCGGTGTCACACACACCGATCCAGCGATGACAGCGGGTGATCCAGCGACGAAAGTTTCAAACGATCTGCTACGACGTACGATTCTCAGCGGGGTCCCTGATCGCAGTAGCGTGTCAGACACAGCGAGATCGTATGTATATCACTGGAATGTCACAGATCGTGCCGTCGTAGTGACCAAAGTGCCACTGTGAGACGGTACCCTAAGGCCAGGCAGAAGATTGCCAAAGGTAAATGTAAAGCAATCCTTTTAATCTCATCTGTATCTCAAGGTCTCAATCTATTGTGCTGCCAGCAACTAGGCCCATTGTGTGGATGGGGATTGTAGACACAGGGGAGTTGTCACTACTGGGGGTCCCAGGTGATGGGCTTATGGAATATGCTTCATTCTTTGAGCTAAAGGCAAATGTTTTAAGGGGAGGGAGAAAAAGACGCCACATGTTTAGTTAGGGAGTTGTTGGAGTGACGTCGAAGAGAGAGGATTGAGGATGATTTCCTGGAGGACATGTATGGATGGACTATGGGGTTTGGAGATTAGTTGCCGTCTGGGTTGAACACATGTGCTACTGTTGAGGGATCTGTCATCAGGATTTCAGGAACTTTCTTAACTGGAACTGTTGCTGCTGGATACATGGGCTTTGGTTGTGTTACCTGTCATTTGGAGGAGCCTGGACTGTGACAACAGACTATACTGGCTGGAGATATGAAATCTGTGGTCCAACCAAACGTTGGGAGACAGTCAGTATTGCCTGGTACGGGGGCAGTGGGACTATCGGCCCCGGGGAAGGGATCTTGTGTACTGAGGACACTGTATTTTGTCCATCTACCTGGATTTGTTGTGCAACCATGGATGTATGGAACAAAATATAGTTGCATCGTTAACCTGCCTAGGTGATTATTATAACACACAACCTCAGATTTTCACTGGAGGTTTTATAACGACTAATGCAGGCTGAATGAGGTGTCCAGTTTTGATGTGTATCTGATGCCGTGCGTGGACGAATTCATTCAGAAACTTGGACCCGTGAGGTACATTACAACTACCGACCTGACGAAGAGCTTCTGGCAGATACCCATGTTCCAGAGTGCCAAGAAGAAGAAGGCCTTCTTGACACCTGATGGGTGTATTCAATACACCAGAATTCCCTTCAAACTGCAGGGGGCCCCAGCTACCTTCCAGAGGGCTATGGATTGGGTCTTGGCTCTGCTTAAGAAGTATGCAACAGCCTATCTTGATTATTGTAGCCCTGCACCGGCTGGTGACACTGAATCTGCAGTAGGCAAGCAGCTTGGGATGATGAAATCAACTACGTGTCACGGGGGAACTAGATGAGCGAGAGCTAATAACCCGGGCCCCTGCAATTTCCCTCAGACTAGGGAAATCCTGACTGACCCTCTACCTGAAGTTTACACTGATGGTGTGCATGTCCAGGCCTCGAACCTCACCCTGTCTCCTGTTTCAACCCTAGGCTGAAACCTGCGCCCACCACCCAGTGAAGAGGTAATACACCAATACCCACAGTTAGCACAGACAAGGATAAAGGAAAATATTCACCACGCCGCAGTCACTCAGGAATACACTATAAATGTGCAGGGCAAAATAAATACAAATATAGGAAAGAGTAAATAAGACTAAGGAAAATACACCACCAGCAACGAATCTCCAACAACCAGCTCTCCACTCCAGACCGAGATAACAACGCACAAGACAGAAGCTATAATCGGCGACGCCCAATGATCAGGAGAACTATTTAAAGGCAATGGGCATGGCCCAGCTTCCAATCCGAGGATCATGTAAATTAACCCCGGAACAGCTAGATAAAATCTAGCCGACGCCAATGAGCAAATAGTGGTCAAAAGCGGAATTACCGCTGTCTGTCGAACGACCTGGTCTGAACAGCGTCCGACATAACAGTACCCCGCCTTCTACGAGGGACCCCCAGGGCCCTCACGGCTTATAGGACCCGGCTTGTCTGGATGGCGACGATGAAAAAACCTGACCAGCCGATCCGCATGAATATCCGAGGCTGGTACCCAGGACCTCTCCTCAGGCCCATAACCACGCCAGTGTACCAAGTACTGTAAAGTGCAACGCACTACACGAGAGTCAACCACCTTGGAGACTTCAAACTCCAAATTACCATCCACCAAGACTGGAGGTGGCATAGGCGCCGCGTCCACAGAACCCACCACCTTCTTTAGAAGAGACCTGTGGAACACGTTGTGTATCTTATACACCGTAGGGAGCTCCAATCGGTACGCTACTGGGTTAATGACGGCGATGACCCTAAATGGACCAATAAACCGTGGACCCAATTTAAGGGACGGTATTTTGAGTCTTATGTTTTTTGTGGATAACCACACCCAGTCATCCACACTCAGGTCCGGACCTGGCACACGCCTACTGTCAGCCACACGTTTGTACCTAGCACCCACACTCAACAGGCGCTGTTTAACTCTCCTCCAGACTGATGACAACTGTGCTCCTAACTGATCCTCCTCCGGAACGCCGGAAGAGCCCCTCTGACTCAAGGTACAAAATTGAGGATGTAGCCCGTAAACACAAAAAAACGGAGACTCCCCAGACGACTCCTGGCGGTGATTATTGATGGCAAACTCAGCCAAAGGAAGAAAGGTAGACCACTCCTCCTGGTTATCAGAGACAAAGCAGCGTAGGTACTGTTCCAAATTTTGGTTCATAAGCTCAGTCTGACCATTTGACTGAGGATGGAACGCCGAAGAATGAGACAACTTGATCCCCAGCCGTGAGCAAAATGCTTTCCAAAATTTTGCCACAAACTGAGACCCCCTATCAGACACGATGTCAGACGGAACCCCATGAAGTCTGACCACCTCCTGCACAAATACCTGAGCCAGAGTCTTAGCGTTAGGCAACGAAGGCAAAGACACAAAGTGCGACATTTTAGAAAACCGATCAACAATCACCAAGATGACCGTGTTCCCAGCTGATGAGGGCAAATCAGTGATGAAATCCATGGAGATTTCCGTCCATGGCTTACTAGGTACTTCAAGAGGAAGAAGTGTGCCAACAGGACGGGAGCGGGGCGTCTTAGCCCTAGCGCACGTGGTACAAGCTGACACGTATGAGACCACGTCCTGTCGGATCTTGGGCCACCAAAACCGACGTGACACCATCTCCAAGGTACCTCTAACCCCTGGGTGGCCAGCCAGGACAGCATCATGATGCTCCACCAAAACCTTTAAAAACCAACTTATATGACTAATCACCATGGTAACACATAATATTGCAGTAATCTGTACCATAGGTGAATGGGACCCACAAGACCTATCATGTGATATATACAACCAACATCAAGAAAAGGATGATAACTGGTCAGACAAAGTATAATGTAAGAAATATAAACTTTATTGATAATATTATTAAAACCAGGTGAAACGGGGGAATATAGTGACAACACAAAGAAAATGCTGAATAGATAGCAGGAGGAGCGCACCCAGGATTACCCGTCCCCTAGGACTACAAATTATACGTATACACAAAATATACACATAATAAGAAAAATTTAGCAAAATGGAAACACAATAAATAAAAACTTAGTAAACATAACAAAAAATAATACTCATAAATGAGCCTAGCAAGGAGGGAGACCTAACTGCGGGCATGACCCCCTGACGAAGGTGTGATCGCCGAAACGCGCGTTGGGGCGGAGGCGCGTTCCCAGGATTCCCTGTCCTCTGTGCGGTGGGTACCCGATGGCAGCTGCATTTACTGATTTGGTTTAAAAATGGGCTATTATATTTGTATGTGATGGTATTATGGCGGATATGGTCCAATTGTTTACACACACTCTTTGAATTGCTGCCCGCAGTTAGGTCTCCCTCCTTGCTAGGCTCATTTATGAGTATTATTTTTTGTTATGTTTACTAAGTTTTTATTTATTGTGTTTCCATTTTGCTAAATTTTTCTTATTATGTGTATATTTTGTGTATACATATAATTTGTAGTCCTAGGGGACGGGTAATCCTGGGTGCGCTCCTCCTGCTATCTATTCAGCATTTTCTTTGTGTTGTCACTATATTCCCCCGTTTCACCTGGTTTTAATAATATTATCAATAAAGTTTATAATTCTTACATTATACTTTGTCTGACCAGTTATCATCCTTTTCTTGATGTTGGTTCCACCAAAACCTTTAAGCGGAGATGAAGCGGTACAAAAGATTTGTTGATGGGAAGCTCAGATGGTACCTCCTCCTGAGCCTCGGCAATCTCAGCCTCAACCTCGGTAGTGAGAGCCGAAACCACAACACCCTTTTGGAGGATGGGTACTGGATCTTCCCGAGGTTCACCCCCCGGAAAACACCTGGACAGAGCATCCGCCTTACTGTTTTTAGACCCCGGTCTGTAAGTGACAACAAAATTGAACCGCGTTAAAAACAATGCCTAGCGAGCCTGCCTGGGGGACAGACGCTTGGCTGACTCCAAATACAGCAGATTCTTATGATCGGTAATAACAGTAACCTGATGTACCGACCCCTCCAAGAAGTGTCGCCATTCCTCAAAGGCCAACTTGATTGCCAACAACTCCCTGTTGCCGATATCGTAGTTACGTTCGGCGGACGACAGTTTCTTGGAGAAATAGGCGCACGGACGCAAACCACTCAAAGATGAGCCTTGAGATATTACCGCCCCCACACCAACCTCAGACGCATCGACTTCCACAACAAAGGGTTTTGATACGTCTGGCTGCACAAGAATGGGGGCTGAAACAAAACTGTTCTTAAGAAATTCAAATGCGCACACAGCAGCCTCAGGCCAAACGGAGAAATTGGTACCCTTTTTAGTCATGTCAGTTAGAGGTTTAGCAATGATGGAAAAATCCTTGATAAATTTCCTATAGTAGTTTGAAAACCCAAGGAACCGCTGAAGTGCTTTCAGGTTATCAGGACGTTCCCAACGCAGCACCGCTTGCACCTTAGCGGCGTCCATTTTAAAACCAGAAGCAGACACAATATAACCCAAGAAAGGCAACTCTTGAACAGAAAATACACATTTCTCAAGTTTAGCATACAGCTTATTCTCCCTGAGAAGCTGTAACACCTGCCTGACATGATTTAAATGAGCATCACGGTCGCAAGAATATATGAGGATGTCATCTAGGTACACGATAACGAATTTCCCCAAAACATGCGAGAACACATCATTGATGAAATGTTGGAACACTGCAGGTGCGTTAGTCAACCCAAAAGGCATCACCAAATTTTCAAAATGACCCTCAGGGGTATTAAAAGCCGTCTTCCACTCATCACCTTGAAGGACTCTTATGAGGTTGTACGCCCCCCTGAGGTCAAGCTTGGTAAACCACTTAGCACCCGCCACCTGGTTGAACAAATCTGGTATCAGTGGCATCGGTTATGGATCACGAACCGTAATCTGGTTCAACTCCCTGAAATCCAAACACGGGCGTAATCTTTCTTCTTCACGAAGAAGAACCCTGCTGCCACCGGCGAGGATGACGGCCTGATGTGCCCTTTGCTCAAGCTTTCAGCAATATAATCTTTTAATGCTTGTCTCTCTGGACCGGAGATGTTAAACATCCTTGCTTTAGGCAACTTAGCCCCTGATTTAAACCTGATAGAACAGTCATAGGGACGATGTGGCGGCAAATCTGAACAACCCTTTTCAGAGAACACATCCACAAAATCCAGAAGTGACTCCGGAACGCTTGAAGTCACCGCAGCCACACATGTGGCCAGGCAATTCTCCTGGCAGAACTCGCTCCACTGAATTATGTCCTGAGTTTTCCAGTCAATTACCGGGTTGCGCATGGACAACCAAGGAAAACCCAAAACCACTTGAGCAGGAAGATTCCTGAGCACCTTACATGTAACCCGCTCGGAATGTAGAACCCCAATGTGGAGTTTCACCTCAGCCACAAATTCAGTAATCTCCCCCTGAGAGAGAGGAGCAGCATTGATGGTGACCACGCGGATAGGATGAGACAGTTTTTCAATCCTAAAACCTGCTGTGCGTGCAAACTCCTCATCAATGAGATTTGTGGCTGAACCACTATCCACAAAAACAGCTCACTGCCAGCGATAAAAACCTTAGCAGGGAGCATGCATTGAGAAACCACCATGGAGGATATACATAAGCTCAGATTGGTCTCCTCCACACCCTCTGAGCTTAGAAGTTTTCCACCGTTGCGTTTTTCTTAGACAGCAGAGGAGAGATGTTAATAAAATGACCAGTTTTACCACAGTAAAAACAGGCTCCCTGCTTCCTGAGCTCAGGGGCTCGACGCATCACATGTGACAACCCTGCGATTTGCATAGGCTCTGTGGGCTCACCTGCAGCAACCTCACGTGAACCTAAACCCTCTCCCATAGGCAGTGTCTCATGCTCCCCCTGACGCAAACGGCGATCAATGCGGACAACCAGACTCATAGCGGAATCTAGAGAAGCAGGAGTCTCATACATCAGAAGAGCTTTTTTAACCCTTCCAGAAACCCCATGAATAAACTGACTCCGCAATGCTGGATCATTCCATTGTGTATCGATCGCCCAGCGACGAAATTCAGAACAGTAATCCTCTGCAACTCGCTACCCCTGGAGAATAGTGCGTATCTTAGATTCTGCTAGAGCCATTCTGTCAAGTTCATCGTAGATTTTTCCAAGAGAGGAAAAAAAACTCTCCACAGAGTCAAATGCAGCAGAATCAGATGGCAAAGAAAACGCCCATGCTTGGGGATCCCCGCTTAACAATGACAACACCAGGCCCACGCGCTGAGCCTCATTACCCGAGGAGATCGGGTGCATACGGAAATATAGTTTGCGAGCTTCACGAAAAGAAACAAATTTACTGCGTTCCCCAGCAAATTTTTCAGGCAAAGGGAATTTAGGCTCAGCAACTCTTCCTGTCGCTCCAGCTTGCACATTAGATACTGCTAGTCCCTGTTGCTGAACTGCCCCCCTCAACTCAGTGACCTGTAGGGACAGCGCCTCCAACTGGCGGGTTAAGGAAGTCATGGGATCCATGACAAAAGAAAAAAAAGAAACCCTTTTTTTTTTTCCTTTTTTGTTGTTGGGCCGATCATAATGTCACGGGGGAACTAGGTGAGCGAGAGCTAATAACCCGGGCCCCTGCAATTTCCCTTAGACTAGGGAAATCCTGACTGACCCTCTACCTGAAGTTTACATTGATGGTGTGCATGTCCAGGCCTCGAACCTCACCCTGTCTCCTGTTTCAACCCTAGGCTGAAACCTCCGCCCACCACCCAGTGAAGAGGTAATACACCAATACCCACAGTTAGCACAGACAAGGATAAAGGAAAATATACACCACGCTGCAGTCACTCAGGAATACACTATAAATGTGCAGGGCAAAATAAATACAAATATAGGAAGGAGTAAATAAGACTAAGGAAAATACACCACCAGCAACGAATCTCCAACAACCAGCTCTCCACTCCAGACCGAGATAACAACGCACAAGACAGAAGCTATAATCGGCGACGCCCAATGATCAGGAGAACTATTTAAAGGCAATGGGCATGGCCCAGCTTCCAATCCGAGGATCAGGTAAATTAACCCCGGAACAGCTAGATAAAATCTAGCCGACGCCAATGAGCAAATAGTGGTCAAAAGCGGAATTACCGCTGTCTGTCGAACGACCTGGTCTGAACAGCGTCCGACATGACACTACGGGAGCAATAATAAGAAAATGGAAGACATGCAAGACCACTAATAATCTCCCTCGATCTGGGGGTCCACCACGCAAGATCTCGCCATATGGGGTCAAAATGATCACAAGAACAGTGAGCAAAAATCCCAGAACCACACGGAGGGACCTAGTGAATGACCTGCATAGAGCTGGGACCACCGTAACAAAGACTACCATCAGTAAAACACCAGGGACTTAGATCCTGCAGTGCCAGACGTGTCCCCCTGCTCAAGCCAATAGATGTCCGGGCCCATCTGAAGTTTGCTAGAGAGCATTTGGATTATCCAGAAGAGTATTGGGAGAATGTCATATGGTCTGATGAAACCAAAGTAGAACTGTTTGGTAAAAACAAAACTTGTCGTGTTTGGAAGAAACAGAATGCTGAGTTGCATCCAAAGAACACCATACCTACTGTGAAGAATGGGGGTGGCAACATCATGCTTTGAGGCTGTTTCTCTGCAAAGAGACCAGAACGCCTGATCCATGTGCATGAAAGAATGAATGGGGCCATGCATCGTGAGATTTTGAGTGCAAACATCCTTCCATCAGCAAGGGTATTGAAGAAGAAGCGTGGATGAGTCTTTCAGCATGATAATGATCAAGAATATAAGACATAATTTCAGTTGTTTCACACTTTTTTGTTAAGTTTATAATTCCACGTATGTTAATTCATAGTTTTGATGCCTTCAGTGTGAATGTACAATTTTCATAGTCACGTAGGGACACATGAAAGGTGTCGGTGATACCTAGGCGTGGAGGAAGGGCCAGACGGTAGACCACAGGGTTAACCTGTTCGAGGACCTTGAAGGGACCCAAGTAGCGAGGTGCAAACTTAGTGGCCTCAACTCGCAGCCTGATGCTACGGGCGGAGAGCCACACTAAGTCGCCAGGAGCAAAGGTCGGAGCAGGGCGCCGATGTGCATCGGTGGAGGACCTCATTCTCTCCATGGAGGCCCGGATGACATCCTGAGTGCAGTCTCAAATGTCCTGTGCCTCCACAGCCCAGTCTGCCACCCTGGAGTCGGCGGAAGACATGGGCATAGGCACAGGGACCCACGGATGCTGGCCGTAATTAAGGAGGAAAGGAGTCTGACCAGTGGAGTCGGCTACAGCGTTGTTAAGCGCAAACTCCGCCCAGGGTAGCAAGGATGCCCAGTCATCCTGCCTGGCAGAAAGAAAAATGTCACAGATATGTGACCAGGGTCTGGTTGGCCCTCTCTACCAACCCATTAGTCTCGGGATGATATGCTGAGGAGAGATTCAACTCAATGCTGAGTAGACGACAAAGCTCTCTCCAGAATCGAGATGCAAACTGGGGACCCCGGTCACTGACAATTTTATCTTGCATACCGTGTAGGCGAAATATGTGTTTGATAAACAAAGCCGCCAGAGCCCATGCAGAAGGTAGCCGTGGAAGAAGCACCAAGTGCACCATTTTGGAAAAATGGTCGGTGATCACCCACTTAATGGTGCAGCTACGAGACTTGGGTAAGCCCACCACAAAATCCACCCCTGCCACCGGCAGGGGGTGAAGCAACCCAGCTGGCCGTTGGCGAGGAGACTTGTTCCTGGCGCAGGAGACACATGCTCGAACATAGTCTGCGACGTCACGGGCCATATGCGGCCACCAATATGTCCTCGCCAGTAGCTCAGATGTCCTTTTGGTCCCGAAATGTCCACCCATGCTAGACGAGTGAGCCCAAGAGAGAACCTCCGGACGCAAACTGGATGGTACAAAAGTCTTGCCCAGAGGTACAGACTCTAGCGAAACCGGCGCCACAGTTCTCAGGCTCTCGGAAGGGACAATAAGCCGAGGCTCCTCTTCCTCAGATGATATAACGGAGTGAGAGAGAGCATCGGCACGAATGTTCATCTCCCCGGAAAGACAATGGAGGGTGAAATGGAACCGAGAGAACAAGGACCATCTGGCCTGGTGAGAATTTAGCCGCTGAGCGGTCTGTAAATAAACCAAATTCTTGTGGTCTGTGAATACTTGGAAGGGAAAGCGACACCTCCAAGAGATGTCTCCACTCTGAGAAGGCCAACTTTATTGCTAGCAACTCCCTGTCCCCGATGGAATAATTCCTCTCCGCTGGTGTGAAGGTTTTGGAAAAGAAGAAAGGATGCTTCTGACCTTGAGCATCCTTTTGGAAGAGGACTGCTCCAGCACCAACGGATGAGGCATCCACCTCCATTATAAATGGCTTATCTACATTGGGGTGATGTAGGATGGGAGCGCTAGCAAAATGAGATTTAACCCCTTCATGACCCAGACTATTTTGACCTTAATGACCTGGCCGTTTTTTGCAATTCTGACCAGTGTCCCTTTATGAGGTAATAACTCAGGAACGCTTCAACGGATCATAGCAGTTCTGAGATTGTTTTTTCGTGACATATTGGGCTTCATGATAGTGGTAAATTTAGGTCGATAATTTCTGAGTTTATTTGTGAAAAAAACAGAAATTTGGCGAAAATTTTGAAAATTTCACAATTTTCACATTTTGAATTTTTATTCTGTTAAACCAGAGAGTTATGTGACACAAAATAGTTAATAAATAACATTTCCCATATGTCTACTTTACATCAGCACAATTTTGGAAACAAATTTTTTTTTGCTAGGAAGTTATAAGGGTTAAAATTTGACCAGTGATTTCTCATTTTTACAACAAAATTTACAAAACCATTTTTTTTAGGGACCACCTCACATTTTAAGTCAGTTTGAGGGTTCTATATGGCTGAAAATACCCAAAAGTGACACCATTCTAAAAACTGCACCCCTCAAGGTGCTCAAAACCACATTCAAGAAGTTTATTAACCCTTCAGGTGTTTCACAGCAGCAGAAGCAACATGGAAGGAAAAAATGAACATTTAACTTTTTAGTCACAAAAATGATATTTTAGCAACAATTTTTTTATTTTTCCAAGGGTAAAAGGAGAAACTGGATGATGAACGTTGTTGTCCAATTTGTCCTGAGTACGCTGATACCTCATATGTGGGGGTAAACCACTGTTTGGGCGCACGGCAGGGCTCGGAAGGGAAGGAGCGCCATTTGACTTTTTGAATGAAAAATTGGCTCTAATCTTTACCGGACACCATGTCGCGTTTGGAGAGCCCCCGTGTGCCTAAACATTGGAGCTCCCCCACAAGTGACCCCATTTTGGAAACTAGAGCCCCCAAGGAACTTATCTAGAAGCATAGTGAGCACTTTAAACCCCCAGGTGCTTCACAAATTGATCCGTAAAAATGAAAAAGTACTTTTTTTCACAAAAAATTATTTTAGCCTCAATTTTTTCATTTTCACATGGGCAACAGGATAAAATGGGTCCTAAAATGTGTTGGGCAATTTCTCCTGAGTACGCTGATACCTCATATGTGGGGTTTAACCACTGTTTGGGTGTACGGCAAGGCTCGGAAGGGAAGGCGCGCAATTTTACTTTTTGAATGAAAAATTATCTCCATCGTTAGCGGACACCATGTCGCGTTTGTAAAGCCCCTGTGTGCCTAAACATTGGAGCTCCCCCACAAGTGACCCCATTTTGGAAACTAGACCCCCCAAGGAACTTATCTAGAAGCATAGTGAGCACTTTAAACCCTCAGGTACCTCACAAATTGATCCATAAAAATGAAAAAGTCTTTTTTTTCACACACAATTTCTTTTAGCCTCAATTTTTTCATTTTCACATGGGCAACAGGATAAAATGGATCATAAAATTTGTTGGGCAATTTCTCCTGAGTACGCTGATACCTCATATGTGGGGTTTAACCACTGTTTGGGTGTACGGCAAGGCTCGGAAGGGAAGGCGCGCAATTTTACTTTTTGAATGGAAAATTAGCTCCAATCGTTAGCGGACACCATGTCGCGTTTGGAGAGCCCCTGTGTGCCTAAACATTGGAGCTCCCCTACAAGTAACCCCATTTTGGAAACTAGACCCCCCAAGGAACTTATCTAGATGCATAGTGCACACTTTCAACCCCCAAGTGCTTCACAGAAGTTTATAACGCAGAGCCATGAAAATAAAAAATAATTTTTCTTTCTTCAAAAATGATTTTTAGCCCGGAATTTTTTATTTTCCTAAGGGTAACAAGAGAAATTGGACCCCAAATGTTGTTTTCCAGTTTGTCCTGAGTACGATGATACCCCATATGTGGGGGTAAACCACTTTTGGGGCGCACGGCAGGGCTTGGAAGGGAAGGCATGCCATTTGGCTTTTTGAATGGAAAATTAGCTCCAATCATTAGCGGACACCCTGTCACGCTTGGAGAGCCCCTGTGTGCCTAAACATTGGAGCTCCCCCACAAGTGACCCCATTTTGGAAACTAGACCTCTCAAGGAACTAATCTAGATGTGTTTTGAGCACTTTGAACCCCCAAGTGCTTCACAGAAGTTTATAACGCAGAGCCATGAAAATAAAAAATAATTTTTCTTTTCTCAAAAATGATTTTTTAGCCCACAATATTTTCCCAAGGGTAACAGGAGAAATTGGACCCCAAAAGTTGTTGTCCAGTTTCTCCTGAGTACGCTAATACCCCATTTGTGGGGGTAAACCACTGTTTGGGCACACGTCGGTGTTCGGAAGGGAAGTAGTGACGTTTTGAAATGCAGACTTTGATGGAATGGCATGCGGGCATCACGCTGCGTTTGCAGGGCCCCTGATGTGCCTATACAGTAGAAACTCCCCACAAGTGACCCCATTTTGGAAACTACACCCCCAAGGGAACTTATCTAGATGTGTGGTGAGCACTTTGAACCCCCAAGTGCTTCACAGAAGTTTATAACGCAGAGCCGTGAAAATAATAAATGTGCTTTCTTTCCTCAAAAATATTTTTTTAGCCCAGAATTTTTTAATTTTCCCAAGGGTAACAGGAGAAATTTCACCCCAAGAGTTGTTGTCCAGTTTCTCCTGAGTACGCTGATACCCCATATGTGGGGGTAAACCACTGTTTGGGCACACGTCGGGGCTCGGAAAGGAAGCAGTGACGTTTTGAAATGCAGATTTTGATGGAATGGTCTGCGGGTGTCACGTTGCATTTGCAGAGCCCCTGATGTGCCTAAAGAGTAGAAACCCCCCACAAGTGACCCCATTTTGGAAACTAGACCCCCCCAAGGAACTTATCTAGATGTGTGGTGAGCACTTTGAACCCCCAAGTGCTTCACAGAAGTTTATAACCCAGAGCCGTGAAAATAAAAAATAATTTTTCATTCCTCTAAAATTGTTTTAGCAAGCAATTTTTTATTTTCGCAAGGGTAACAGGAGAAACTGGACCCCAATAATTGTTGCCCAGTTTGTCCTGAGTATGCTGGTACCCCATATGTGGGGGTAAACCACTGTTTGGGCGCACGTCGGGGCTCGGAAGGGAGGGAGCACCATTTGACATTTTGAACACAAGATTGGCTGGAATCAATGATGGCGCCATGTTGCGTTTGGAGACCCCTGATGTGCCTAAACAGTGGAAACCCCTCAATTCTAACTCCAACACTAACCCCAGCACACCCCAAACCCTAATCCCAACTCTAGATATAACCCTAACCCCAACATGGAGCGCCCCCACTGCCGCAGGGCCGAGGGGTACCCGGTACCGGGCCTCTCTGTCTCGATTCTGGGAGTGTGTGTCACGGTGTCTAGACCCGGTCCGTGACCCTGCTAAGGGGCGTCCAATGAGAGATGTGATGATGGTGCGTGGTGCAGGTCGCGATGAATAACGAGGACACAGGGTTGCAGTCTCTTTACCTCTTTACTGAAGGCTTCAGGATCCTCAATCCGGAGTACGGTTAACAGGGCTGGCTGAGACCGGCCAGTCCGATGGCACCTCCGGAGTTTCCTTTACAGGTGGAAATCTGTGCCTACCTTCTAGCGCTTGTGTGTTGTAGTCCTTCCCTGCTTAGCACCACGGGATAGTCCTCACAACTGTTGTGTCTGTTTCTGAAGTTCCCTCACAACTGATTCTGATGTTCTTCTCCGTCCCCCAGATGATATGGCTAGGACGCACCCGTATGACGGGTAGGCCTGGAGGTCTTCCGGGACCCTAGAGTCACCCCTCTCCAAATGTTGCCCCCTATGTCTTCTTAGGTGATTTGGGTGAGACAGCCCGCCTATAACTGACTGTCCTGCCATAGGTTTGAAGTAAGGCCTGGAGCTCAATACTTCCTCGGCATTTCCGGCCACCGGCTACGCGCCTCAGTAGGATGTTGCCTCGGTCTTACAGCACGACTCCTACTGGCGTTATCTCCTTGTTGCGTTGATCTCGTTTCTCACTCTTCACAATAAACCTCGCTTCTTGTCCTTTCTTGGGGTACCGCCGCAATGAAGTGCAGGTGCGGTCCCGTAACGTTCTTTTCTGTTCGCTAGGCCTCTGTCAGGATCCCACCCCTGACAGGGGCCCCCCTGAATCTTCCCCTGCAACACCCTCTGCCACAGGATGTTGCCTGGTTCCAACCCAGTCAGCTTTCTCCCTAACTTCCTATCTAACCCCCAGTTTTACCAGATTGTGAGGAGTGGCCTAATACATAGCACCCTTAGCCCCCCCTGGAGGCCAGACCGTGAAGTGTATTGGTGTCTGTGATACCTGGTCAGGTGAACTCCTTCAGTGCCATCAGACGTACCGACACCCCCCTTAGCGGTGGAGCATCAGTACTGCAATGACCAGGACTCTGGGGCGCTGCAAACACACCCCTAACCACAACCCTAACCCAACACACCCCTAACCCTAATCCCAACCCTAACCCTAATCCCAACCCTAACCACAACCCTAACCCCAACACACCCATAAACCTAACCATAACCCTAACCACAAGCCTAATCTTAACCCTATTTCCAACCCTAGCTCTAATTCCAACCCTAACCCTAAGGCTATGTGCCCACATTGCGGATTCGTGTGAGATTTTTCGGCACCATTTTTTAAAAATCCGCAGGTAAAAGGCACTGTGTTTTACCTGCGCATTTACCGCGGATTTCCAGTGTTTTTTGTGTGGATTTCACCTGCGGATTCCTATTGAGGAGCAGATGTAAAACGGAATCCACACAAAGAATTGACATGCAACACAGCGTTTCCGCGCGGTATTTTCCGCACCATTGGCACAGCAGATTTGGTTTTCAGTAGGTTTACATGGTACTGTAAACCTGATGGAAAACTGCTGCGGATCCACAGCCAAATCCGCACCATGTGTGCACATAGTCTAATCTAACCCTAACTCTAGTTCTAACTCTAATTCTAACCCTAGCCCTAACCCTAACCCTAACCCTAACCCTAGTGAGGGAAGAAAAAAAAATATATATTTTCTTTATTTTTATTATTGCCCCTACCTATGGGGGTGATAAAGGGGGGGTTCATTTACTATTTTTTTTTATTTTGATCACTGTGATAGGTTTTATCACCTATTTTGGAAGATGGCGGCGCCCATGAAGAAGACGGACGGACACCGCAAGGCTCGGTAAGTATGAGGGGGGAGATTGGAGCACAGGGGGGATCGGAGCACGGGGGGTGGATCGAAGCATGGGGGGAGCAGACAGGAGGATGGAGGGGAGCGAACCACAGTACGGGGCAGAAAGGAGGACTGGGGAGGCGATCGGTGGCGGTGGGGGGTCAGATTAGGTTTTCCAGCCATGGCCGATGATATTGCAGCATCGGCCATGGCTGGATTGTAATATTTCACCATTTTCATAGGTGAAATATTACAAATCGCTCTGATTGGCTGTTTCACTTTCAATAGCCAATCAGAGCGATCGTAGCCATGGGGGGGTGAAGCCACCCCCCCGGGCTGAAGTACCACTCCCCCTGTCCCTGCAGATCGGGTGAAATTGGAGTTAACCCTTTCACCCGATCTGCAGGGACGCGATCATTCCATGACGCCACATAGGCGTCACAGGTCGGATTGGCACTGACTTTCATGAAGCCTACGTGGCGTCAAAGGTCGGGAAGGGGTTAATAGAAGTGAAGGCCTTGGAGACCTCTTCAGACCACAATTTGGGATTTGCTCCCTTCTTCATGAGGGCTACCAAGGAAGCTACCAAAGTTGAGAAATGAGGGATGAACTAGCGATAATAGTAACTGAACCCCATAAAGCGCTGCACTGCATTAAGAGAATGGGGTTCTTGCCAGCCCATCACAGCCTGTAGTTTGGCAGGATCCATAGCCAATCCCTTGGCGGAGATGTAATAGCCCAGGAAAGGTAAGGACTCCTGCTCAAACACACATTTCTCCAACTTGGCGTACAGGGAGTTAGTTCGTAAGAGGTCGAAGACTCTGCAAACATCTCTCCGGTGGGAGTCAATATCTGGAAAGTAGATGAGAATATCATCCAGATAGACTACGACCGAGGTGGAGAGCATATCCCGGAAGATATCGTTTACAAAGTCTTGGAAAATGGCTGGGGCATTACAGAGCCCAAAGGGCATCACTAGATATTCATAGTGCCCATCCCTGGTGTTAAAATCCGTCTTCCATTCGTCCCCCTCACGGATGCCAATCAGGTTGTACGCACCCCGCAGATCTGGTTTAGTAAACACCCTTGCTCCCCGAAGCCTATCAAAAAGCTCAGATATCAGGGGCAGAGGATATTTATTCTTAACGGTGATGGCGTTAAGACCCCTGTAGTCTATGCATGGACGTAGTTCCCCGTTCTTCTTCTGCATGAAGAAGAACCCAGCCCCTGCAGGTGACGCTGACTTTCTAATGAATCCTTTAGCCAGATTTTCCTGGATGTACTGAGACATTGCCTCCGTCTCCGGGAGAGATAACAGATAGACTCGACCCCGGGGAGGCTCAGCACCAGGCAAGCGGTCTATAGGACAGTCATAGGGGCAGTGAGGGGGAAGGGTCTCCGCAGCCCTTTTGGAGAACACGACCGCATAGGGCCAATATTGCTTGGGCAGAGAGGATAGATCTGAGGGTACCTCAGTTGTAGCAACCTGAACACTCTCCCTCTGACACCTACCCCCACAAGATTCACCCCATCCCAAAATTCTGCCTGTGGACCACTCGATATGAGGAGAGTGATATCGTAGCCAAGGCATCCCTAACAGGACCTCATCAGTTCCCTCAGGAATGACGAGCAGATATATAATCTCCTGATGAGATGGCAACAAGGACAGAATGAATGGGATGGTCTGGTGTGTAATCTGTGAGGGCAGTGTCGACCCATTCACCACTCGTACAGTTACTGGTTGAGCTAGCATTACCAGGGGTATTGCGTGAAGTTGGGCGAAGGCAGAAGACATAAAATTGCCCTCCACCCCAGAATCCACGCAGAGCTCTACCGAGTGAGTGAATGAGCCTATTGTACTTGTCCCCTTAAAGGACAATTTGGAGGCAAACGTCACCATGTCTAGTGTACCTCCACCTACTACCACTAGACGCTGACGTTTCCTCGACCGCTGTGAACATCTGGTGGCAAGATGTCCTGACTGCTGGCAAACATGACAGACCTTGAGTACATGAGCGGTCCGGGACTTAGATCCCGCTCGTGACACTTCATGGCCTCATGTGACTCAGGGACCAGGACCGGAGATTCCAAAGGTTTGGCGAAGGTGGGAGCCAGCCGAAACCTCTGCCTACACTGGGCCCGCTCTAACCTCCGCTCGTGAAAATGGAGGTCAATAGGGGTAGACACAAGGGTTTTCACAAATTAGTGAAAAGCATTTTCTAAAAATATTTAGCTTTTTTTTGCACTTCCAAGTCCATCAAAAACGACCTAAAAAAATAATAATAATAATTTGCCCAAATGCAGACTGAGCCCCCTTTTTTTTTTTTAACTCCTCCAGTGTGGCCGGAATCTCCCTTGTGGCCAGAGCATCCTTCACGTGGTCAGCCAGCCCCCTCCAAAATATAGGGATAAGGGCTTTATCTGACCACTCCAGCTCAGATGCTAGGGTGCGGAAGTGGACGGCAAAATGGCTGACCAAGGACGAGCCCTGAGTCAATGCCAATAGTTGGAGTGCCGTATCATGGGTGACTCAAGGCCCTAAAAAGACCTGTTTCAGAGTGCTCAAGAACAGCGGAGCACTCTGCACCACATGATCGCCACACTCCCACAGCGGCGTAGCCCACTCCAACACCCTGTCCGACAGGAGAGACACAATAAATCCCACCTTTGCCCGATCTGTGGGGAAACGTGCCGCCAGGAGCTCGAGATGTATAGAGCACTGGCTCACGAAACCCCTATAATAATAATAATAATAATTTTTATTTATATAGCGCCAACATATTCCGCAGCGCTTTACAACTTATAGAGGGGACTTGTACAGACAAGATTTACTATCACCAGAAAATTTTTCTGGCAGCGGGAGGCGAGATAGAGTTGGAGCAGGGGTGGCCGTGGACAAGGTTGCTGCAGCCACGCTAGCAGCCTCAACAGCAACCGCAGTAACATCCACAGTTGAGGTTGTGCGCTCAAGAGCCGCCAACCTACCTTCCACCTGCTGGATGTACCGCAAGGATTGCTGTTTATCCACCATTTGCTAGCCAGACCCTGGCGCTAGTATAATATTAGGGTTGGTGGACCGCACCGAATATATACAGTTATATGAAAAAGTTTGGGCACCCCTATTAATCTTAAGCTTAATGTTTTATAAAAATTGTTTTTTTTGCAACAGCTATTTCAGTTTCATATATCTAATAACTGTTGGACACAGTAATGTTTCTGCCTTGAAATGAGGTTTATTGTACTAACAGAAAATGTGCAATCTGCATTCAAACAAAATTTGACAGGTGCATAAGTATGGGCACCCTTATCATTTTCTTGTTTTAAATACTCCTACCTACTTTTTACTGACTTACTAAAGCACTCTTTTTTGTTTTGCAACCTCATTGAGCTTTGAACTTCATAGCCAGGTGTATGCAATCATGAGAAAAGCTACTTAAAGTGGCCACTTGCAAGTTGTTCTCCTGTTTGAATCTCCTCTGAAGAGTGGCATCATGGGCTCCTCAAAACAACTGTCAAATGATTTGAAAACAATGATTATTCAACATAGTTGTTCAGGGGAAGGATACAAAAAGCTGTCTCAGAGATTTAACCTGTCAATTGCCACTGTGAGGAACATAGTAAGGAAATGGAAGAACACATGTACAGTTCTTGTTAAGGCCAGAAGTGGCAGGCCAAGAAAAACATCAGAAAGGCAGAGAAGAAGAATGGTGAGATCAGTCAAGGACAATCCTCAGACCACCTCCAGAGAGCTGCAGCATCAACTTGCTGCAGATGGTGTCACTGTTCATCGGTCAACTATACAACGCACTTTGCACAAGGAGAAGCTGTATGGGAGAGTGATGCGAAAGAAGCCGTTTCTGCAAGCACGCCTCAAACAGAGTCGGCTGAGGTATGCAAAAGCACATTTGGAGAAGCCAATTTCTTTTTGGAAGAAGGTCCTGTGGACTGATGAAACCAAGACTGAGTTGTTTGGTCATACAAAAAGGCGTTATGCATGGCGGCAAAAAAACACAGCATTCCAAGAAAAACACTTGCTACCCACAGTAAAATTTGGTGGAGGTTCCATCATGCTTTGGGGCTGTGTGGCCAATGCCAGCACCAGGAATCTTGTTAAAGTTGAGGGACGCATGGATTCCTCTCAGTATCAGCAGATTCTTGACAATAATGTTCATGAATCAGTGACAAAGTTGAAGTTATGCAGGGGATGGATCTTTCAACAAGACAATGATACAAAACACTGCACCAAATCTACTCAGGCATTCATGCAGAGGAACAATTACACTGTTCTGGAATGGCCATCCCAGTCCCCAGACCTGAATATCATTGAACATCTGTGGGATCATTTGAAGAGGGCTGTCCATGCTCGGCGACCATCAAACTTAACTGAACTGGAATTGTTTTGTAAAGAGGTATGGTCAAAAATACCTTCATCCAGGATACAGGAACTCATTAAAAGCTACAGGAAGCGACTAGAGGCTGTTATTTTTGCAAAAGGAGGATCTACTAAATATTAATGTCACTTTTCTGGTGAGGTGCCAATACTTATGCACCTGTTAAATTTTGTTTGAATGCAGATTGCACATTTTCTGTTAGTACAATAAACCTCATTTCAAGGCAGAAACATTACTGTGTCCAACAGTTATTAGATATATGAAACTGAAATAGCTGTTGCAAAAAAAACAATTTTTATAAAACATTAAGCTTAAGATTAATAGGGGTGCCCAAACTTTTTCATATAACTGTATATGTATTATTAGGTGCGCTCGCAACCCGGGGTCCACCGTGCAGGAGAGGAACCTGCTGCTGGCAAATGGTGGCGCTATATGGCGGTATAAGCAAACTCTGTTAACTCCACAAAGTCGCTAGGAACAAGATACTGTTCCCTGTTAACCTCACAGAGGTACACAGCTACCAACCAGAGCAAAGTGTGGTCATGCAGTCAGAGAAAACAGACAAACAACTCCGCACCGGAGGTGCCGGGATTCTAGCAGCTTATTTCAGCCAAGGCCCTGAATACACTCATACAAACTCCTCACCGGAGGTGCCAGTATTCTAGGGACTTATTTCAACCAAACCCTAACCGCATCCAGACATGACCACACTGGCGCTGAGCTCATAGACATTGGTTTGATACTAGCGCATGGCCGTGCGGCCATGCAAACTTTTTATAGCTGCAGCAACTTCAGGACCTTCCTAGAGGACCAATGGGAGCTGCTACAGTACCTGAGCAACTTCAGGACCTTCCTAGAGGACTAATGGGAGCTGCTGCAGTATCTGAGCATGTGACCCCCGACCTCCAATGAGAGGTCTTACCCTGGGCATGCTCAGAAGGGGAAAAGCAGGACTTAGTCCCAGAGACGTCTGTTCGCCGCTGACCAGTACTGGCTACAAAAGCAGAGCCTGGAAGAACAGTAATAACCAGTCGCCCAGTATCAGCCTTAGCCAGACGGTGGGACCGACGTCTCCGCTGAGCAGGCTCTACTGCGGCTGGAGAAGAATGGGAGACTGCAACGGAGGTGGTTCGAGATTCCCCCTGTGCAGAGGCGGGAATTCAACACCTAACACACAGCCTGGAGGTTTGTTTGGGGTCATTGTCCTGTTGAAAAATAAATGATCGTCCAACTAAACGCAAACCAGATGGAATAGCATGCTGCTGCAAGATGCTGTGGTAGCCATGCTGGTTCAGTATGCCTTCAATTTTTAATAAATCCCCAATAGTGTCACCAGCAAAGCACCCCCACACCATCACATCTCCTCCTCCATGCTTCACGGTGGGAACCAGGCATGTAGAGTCCAACCGTTCACCTTTTCTGCGTCGCACAAAGACACGGTGGTTGGAACCAAAGATCTCAAATTTGGACTCATCAGACCAAAGCACAGATTTCCACTGGTCTAATGTCCATTCCTTGTGTTCTTTAGCCCAAACAAGTCTCTTCTGCTTGTTGCTTGTCCTTAGCAGTGGTTTCCTAGCAGCTATTTTATCATGAAGGCCTGCTGCACAAAGTCTCCTCTTAACAATTGCTGTAGAGATGTGTCTGCTGCTAGAACTCTGTGTGGCATTGACCTGGTCTCTAATCTGAGCTGCTGTTAACCTGAGATTTCTGAGGCTGGTGACTCGGATAAACTTATCCTCAGAAGCAAAGGTGACTCTTGGTCTTCCTTTCCTGGGGCAGTCCTCATGTGAGCCAGTTTCTTTGTAGCGCTTGATGGTTTTTGCCACTGCACTTGGGGACACTTTAAAAGTTTTCCCAATTTTTTTGGGGGGACTGACTGACCTTAATTTCTTAAACTAATGATGGCCACTAGTTTTCTTTACTTAGCTGCTTTTTCTTGCCATAATACAAATTCTAACAGTCTATTCAGTAGGACAATCAGCTGTGTATCCACCAGACTTCTGCACACCACTGAGACCACTCTTCTTTTGCAAACTGCTCCAGGTCTCTCATACAGTGGGGAAAAAAGTATTTAGTTAGCCACCAATTATGCAAGTTCTTCCACTTTGAAAGATGAAAGAGGCCTGTAATTGACATCATAGGTTGACCACAACTATGAGAGTCAAAACTGAGAAAACAAATCCAGAAAATCACCTTGACTGATTTGGCAAGATTTCTTTTTTAAATTATGGTGAAAAATAAGTATTTGGTCATTAACACAAGTTCATCTTAATATTTTGTTATATATTCTTTGTTGGCAATGGCAGAGGTCAAACGTTTTCTGGCACACACTGTTGGTGGTATGTTGGCCCATTCCTCCATGAGGATCTCCTCTAGAGCAGTGATGTTTTGGGCCTGTCGTTGGGCAAAACGGACTTTCAACTCCCTCCAAAGATTTTTTATGGGGTTAAGATCTGGAGACTGGCTAGAAAAAGCAGCTAAGTAAAGAAAAACGAGTGGCCATCATTACTTTAATTGGGCAAACTTTGACAGTGTCCCCAAGTGCAGTGGCAAAAACCATCAAGCGCTACAAAGAAGAGAGTGATGGGGTGCTTCGCCAGATGACCTGGCCTCCACAGTCAGCAGACCTGAACCCAATCGAGATGGTTTGGGGTGAGCTGGACCGCAGAGTGAAGGCAAAACGGCCAACAAGTGCTAAGCATCTCTGGGAACTCCTTCAAGACTGTTGGAAGACCATTCCCGGTGACTACCTCTTGAAGCTCATCAAGAGAATGGCAAGAGTGTGCAAAGCAGTCATCGAAACAAAAGGTGGCTACTTTGAAGAACCTAGAATATAAGACATAATTTCAGTTGTTTCACACTTTTTTGTTAAGTATATAATTCCACATGTGTTAATTCATAGTTTTGATGCCTTCAGTGTGAATGTACAATTTTCATAGTCATGAAAATACAGAAAAATCTTTAAATGAGAAGGTGTGTCCAAACTTTTGGTCTGTACTGTATTTAACATTTTATGGATCATATCTTTAACTTTAGATAATTGTGTTTAAGATATACTTTTGCACTTGCACTTTTATTTAGGTGAACTTTCCCCCATGTTTGATTATGTTTATGCAATGACTATTAAGATTTATCAAATTCTGCATTACTTTATCAACCTCTATTTGGATTTCATGATTATTATTATCACTAGATGGTGGCCCGATTCTAACACATTGGGTATTCTAGAATATGTATGTAGCTTATTTATGAAGTTTTCAGAATAATGCAATTTATACACAGGATTCGGCCGGCCGGCCACGACCAATTAGCGAAGCGTGGTTCAAATTCCACACCAATTCATGGGTGGACTGCGCCTGTCGCTGATTGTTGGCGGCTGAGCATGACCTATCAGTGAAGCCAGGGCCGGCTCCAGGTTTTTGAGGGCCCCGGGTGAAAGAGTCTCAGTGGGCCCTCCTCTTTAACACATACCACGATTCATGATGCACAGATACAGCAGAGAAATATAGCATATACCCAAGTAGCGTATAACACAGCCCACGTAGTATATAGCACAGCCCACGTAGTATATAGCACAGCCACGTAGTATATAGCACAGCCACGTAGTATATTGCCCAGCCACGTAGTATATTGCCCAGCCACATAGTATATAGCACAGACACGTAGTATATTGCCCAGCCACGTAGTATATTGCTCAGCCACGTAGTATATTGCCCAGCCACGTAGTATATAGCACAGACACGTAGTATATAGCACAGACACGTAGTATATTGCCCAGCCATTTAATATATTGCACATCCACGTAGTATATTGCCCAGCCACGTAATATATTGCACAGCCACGTAGCTTATTGCACAGCCACATAATATATTGCACAGCCACGTAATATAACACTGCCCATGCAGAATATAACAAAGGCCACGTAGTATAGAGCACAGCGATGTAGTATATTGCCTAGCCACGTAATATATACCACAGCCACGTAGTATATAGCACAGCCCGCATAGTATATAGCACAGAGATGTAGTATATAACACAGCCCACGCAGTATCTAACACAGCCTACGTAGTATATAGCAATGTGGGCACCATATCCCTGTTAAAAAAAGAATTAAAATAAAAAACAGTTATATACTCACCCTCCGTCGGCCCCCCCGGATCCAGCCCAGGCGTTTACCGATACTCCTCATGACGCTCCGGTCCCAAGAGTGCATTGCGGTCTCGCGAGACCGCTACATCATCATCTCGCGAGACCACAATGCATGGACCGGTCACCGGAGCGTCGCGAGGAGCGGGAACAGCCTGGGCTGGATCCAGGGAGCCGACGGAGGGTGAGTATATAATGATTTTTCATTTTTTTAATTATTTTTAACATTAGATCTTTCTACTATTGATGCTGCATAGGCACCATCAATAGTAAAAAGTTGGTCACACAGGGTTAATAGCAGTGTTAACGGAGTGCATTACACCACGACATAACGCGGTCCGTTAACGCTGCCATTAACCCTGTGTGAGCGCTGACTGGGGGGGAGTATGGAGCGGGCACTGAGTACAGGGGAGTAGGGAGCGGCCATTTCGCCGCTGGACTGTGCCCGTTGCTGATTGGTCGTGGCCATTTTGCCGCAACCAATCAGCAACTTGGGATTTCCGTGACAGACAGCCAGACGGAAGTGACCCTTAGACAATTATATAGTAGACTAGATGGTGGCCCGATTCTAACGCATCGGGTATTCTAGAATATGCATGTCCACGTAGTATATTGCCCAGTCACATAGTATACTGCCCAGTCACGTAGTATATTGCCCAGTGACGTAGTATATTGCACAGTCACGTAGTATATTGCCCAGCCACGTAGTATATTGCCCAGCCACGTAGTATATTGCCCAGTGACATAGTATATTGCCCAGCCACGTAGTATATTGCCCAGCCACGTAGTATATTGCCCAGCGACGTAGTATATTGCCCAGCCATGTAGTATATTGCCAAGCCACGTAGTATATTGCCCAGCCACGTAGTATATTGCCCAGTGACGTAAAGTTGGGGACACACAGGGTCCGTTACCGCCGGCATTAACCCTGTGTGAGCACTGACCGGAGGGGTGTATGCGGGCGCCGGGCAGTGAGTGCGGGGAGTAAGGAGCGGCCATTTTTTTCCGGACTGTGCGCGTCGCTGATTGGTCGCGGCAGCAGCTGCCGTGACCAATCAGCGAACGAATAACCGCGACAGAAAGACGGAAGTACCCTTAGACAATTATATAGTAAATTATACCCCTATCTTCTGATACTCACTTATTGTGCTTACTGTGTTGTTGGAATTTGTCTATATTTTGATATAATAAAAAATATGTATTTTAAGCAGTTTAATAAATAATATATTTTAGTTTTTTATCAAAGTGTGGTATCTTTTTCTTGTTGTACTTATGATTGATTTGTTTTCACACAGATTATTTTTCTGCATGACTCAGTAATCTAATATCCAGTCACGGTGAAATGCTGGCGACTGCGAAATGCCGATTGGACATGGTGGAGGCCCCACTTGTGTGATTACTGTGATTGGCTAGATTGTTCTGACTGACTAATAGTAGCGATTTTAAAATAAGTTCCCACCCTACATGCTGTGTGCCTTCAATCTAATCTCCATGGGTGCTGTCTGCCTGTAATTGCTAATGAATAATATATCAAGCAACTCAAGACTTCAGCATCACCTTTATGGGCTATTGCCCTTCAGTTCCTGGTCAGTGACACCTGACACACATCTCTTATCAATATCTCTTCATTTTGCGTGCAGTGTTTTTTTGTATTTTTTATTTTTACACCAACGTGGTCTTCCTTTCCATCCTAGGCCACTGAATACTAATCAATGTGCCTTTTTTTTAGCAGAAGAGTTCACTGATTGCAGTGTTGGTAGTTTTCATTTTATTGAAAAAATTTTGTTATTTTTTTAGCTTTTTATGCTTTTAACTACAGTTTCATGCATTAAGTATTGTGGAGCATTAACTGCCTACTAGTGTGCAAAAGATCTAATGTAGTCAGTCAGTGATAGAAGTTTGGTTCAAACAGGGTTCCTCCCATTCTTTTCTATGGTGTCCAAAATAAATTTACATCCAGGCAAAAAAACCAATGAACCCCTGCTCACATGAACATTAACTAGACATCAGCTTTTTAATAGTGCAAATGACTTACTACCAACTACTTAAAAACCAAAAAGTAATTTGTTACCTCATGCCACTAGCACCAACTGGAGTGCAGTCCTCCATAATAGAGTCTCTTGAACAGACACCTACGGGGACTGAAGTAGCATTTCTGGCATACCAAAGCTGGCAGTTTTGATGGGCAGGAGTGGTCACACTCCACTTCCCAACTTTGCCCATCTCGGCGCAGGTGATTCAAGTTGGTGTGAAAATGCTAAAAGTTACAAATTTGTTGCTCAGCTTCACATTTAGGGCTCATTTCCACTGGCGAGGAAAACGGACGAGTGCAATCCGATAAAAAATCGGATTGCACTCGGACCAATGTTATTCAATAGGTGTCTTTTCATTTGCGATTTTTTTCTCTGCCGAAATCGGACTGAGAAAAAAATGGCAGCATGCTGCGATTTGCTGCGAGTCTCGGACGAGACTCGCCAATGCAAGTCAATGGGTGCGAGAAAAAAATCGCACAGCACTCGCACCATGCGAGTTCTGTCCGATTTTTACGCACCGGTGTCCTTTGAAAAGCCGGCAATTCAGTGCGGTGTACAGTAAAATCACACTGACAGGTTAGAATAGACTAGATATATACACATAGAATGTGTATATATACATATATATATATGTCAGTGAGACACCTATATATGTATATTTATATTTAATGCAGCGCTAGATAGCATAAAAGCCGCTAATTCAATTGCCGGCTTTTGCTCTCTCCTTCACAAACCCGACATGATATGAGACATGGTTTACATACAGTAAACCATCTCATATCCCCTTTTTTTTGCATATTCCACACTACTAATGTTAGTAGTGTGTATGTGCAAAATTTGGCCGCTGTAGCTGCTCAAATAAAGGGTTAAATGGCGGAAAAAATTGGCGTGGGCTCCCGCGCAATTTTCTCCGCCAGAGTGGTAAAGCCAGTGACTGAGGGCAGATATTAATAGCCAGGAGAGGGTCCATGGTTATTGGCCCCCCCGTGGCTAAAAACATCTGCCCCCAGCCACCCCAGAAAAGGCACATCTGGAAGATGCGCCTATTCTGGCACTTGGCCACTCTCTTCCCACTCCCTGTAGCGGTGGGATATGGGGTAATGAAGGGTTAATGCCACCTTGCTATTGTAAGGTGACATTAAGCCAGATTAATAATGGAGAGGCGTCAATTATGACACCTATCCATTATTAATCCAATTGTTTGAAAGGGTTAAAAAACACACACACACATGATTTAAAAGTATTTTAATGAAATAAACACAGCGGTTGTTTTAATATTTTATTGCTCTCTCAATCCATTTGCTGACCCTCGCTTGGCAAAACAATAAATGCACAAGATACATACCCTCTGTTGAACCGTCACGTCCCACGAGGTAATCCATCGGAAGGGGTTAAAATAATTTACAAGCAGGAGCCCTGCAAATGCAGCTGTGTGCTCGTGCTTGTAATTCCCCGGAGAATGAAGGAAATGTAGGTCATTGACCTACATTTCCTTCAGTCGCGGTGATGCGCCCCCTGGTGGATGTCCTCATATGACCTGGAGCGTGGGAAAAAGTTCCCAGGCTGCAGTTCATGAGAACATCCAGCAGGGGCGCATCACCGCGACTGAATGTAAGTATAGATCACTCTGCTTTCCTTTCAGCACCAGGGGGATTACAGGCACGAGCGAGTGGTTTATCGCAGCTCATGCCTGTAATATTAGTTAACCCCTTCAGATGGATTACCTCGTGGGACGTGATAGAACATCAGAAGGTATGTATATTGTGTGTTTATTATTTTGCCAAGCGAGGGTGTTGCTGATGGATTGAGAGAGAAATAAATTATTAAAACAACCTGTTTGTTTCTTTCATTAAAATACTTTTTAATCATGTGTGTGTGTGTGTGTGTGTTTTTTAACCCTTTCAGACAAATGGATTAATAATGGATAGGTGTCATAATTGACGCCTCTCCATTATTAATCTGGCTTAATGTCACCTTACAATAGCAAGGTGACATTAACCCTTCATTACCCCATATCCCACCGCTACACGGGAGTGGGAAGAGAGTGGCCAAGTGCCAGAATAGGCGCATCTTCCAGATGTGCCTTTTCTGGGGTGGCTGGGGGCAGATGTTTTTAGCCACGGGGGGGCCAATAACCATGGACCCTCTCCTGGCTATTAATATCTGCCCTCAGTCACTGGCTTTACCACTCTGGCGGAGAAAATTGCGTGGGAGCCCACGCCAATTTTTTCCACCATTTAACCCTTTATTTTAGCAGCTACAGCGCAGAAATTTTGCACATGCACACTACTAACATTAGTAGTGTGGAATATGCAAAAAAAATGGGGATATGAGATGGTTTACTGTATGTAAACCATGTCTCATATCCTGTCGGGTTTGTGAAGGAGAAGGAAAAAGCCGGCAATTGAATTAGAGGCTTTTCAGCTATCTAGCGCTGCATTAAATATAAATATACATATATAGGTGTCTCACTGACATATATATATGTATATATACACATTCTATGTGCATATATCTACTCTATTCTAACCTGTCAGTGTGATTTTACTGTACACGGCGCTGAATTGCCGGCTTTTCAAAGGACACTGGTGCGTAAAAATCGGACAGCAATACGGATGTCATACTGATGTCATACGGATGATGCGATTAAAAATCGCATTGCACTCGCATGACAATCGCATACGTTACATCCGTTTTTTCGGTCCAGATTACGGACCGATTTGTCTCTCGCCAGTGGAAATGAGCCCTTAGCAAAACATGTGCAACTTTTTAAAGCTCTTACTCCACTTTTGGGGTTAAAAGGTTTGATGAATCAGCATACTTCTGTCCCTCCAAGTTTTCTCTCATTAAAGTGCACAATCATGTAAATTTTACTATCCCTTTAAAATGTTCATACATGCCTTGTATAGTAGAGGAGTATTCTTACCAACACCAAGGGAATCCACCTGTGGTGTTTGCTGTTTTTCCTCTATGTACAATACTAAGCATAAATGAGTACTCCCACTTTGAAAAGTAAGGTTGTAATTAATATCTCCCTGAACACAAGAACAGTTTCCAAAATGTTTACAAGATTGAGTTTCTTAGAACATTTTTTAACCCATAATATGAAAGTAAGGTTAATAATACAATTTTCATTACAAAACCTTTAGTTTTACTCAAATTAATTGATGTAAAAATAAGTACACTTCACATCAAAAACAACTACATCTAGTATTTTGGGTTTCCTGAAAAATGCACACAGGAAAATTGCACACAGGAAAATTGCCCACATGAAAAATGCACACAGGAAAAATGCCCACACGGAAAATTCCCCACACGGAAAATTCCCCACACGGAAAATTCCCCACACGGAAAATTCCCCACACGGAAAATTCCCCACACGGAAAATTCCCCACATGGAAAATTGTCAATTACAGCATCACAAAAGTTTCAGATCTATATTTCAGGTGCAAGGTGAGGATGTTCACATAATATGTGATCAACTTGTGATTTACAGTTGACCTAGTGCAAAACTGCAAAAATGATGATCTGTGGTTTGCAGCAGTCTGTCATTATTAACAATAGATAGATCTAGTCTGCTCTCTTCTCTCACTGATTCTGCCTTACTCCTCCCACCAGCCCAGAGCAGCAGCACATGCAGAACCAGCAGCAGTGTGATCCAGAGGAGCCATAACTGCTATCAGTGCTCACAAAAGAATCACTGCTGCTGGCAGAGATATTTGGTCCTGGAAGCCCAGAAGGCACCGCAGAAAGGTGAGATTCTGTCACTTGTACCACTTTGTGTTCTTGCTGAGAATGTATGATGTGCTTTTGCAGTGGAGTCCGATGGGCCCCAGTGCGAAATTTGACCCTTCGCCCCCCCACACACACACACATTGGTCAGATGTATGGGCCCCTGTAGTGTTCTAAATTCTATAAACACGTATGAATTGCCCCCCTCCCCCTTCATTATGTAGTAATGTCCCCCATACTGGTACATATGCCCATCATCCTGGTGAATATGTCTGCATCCTGGTATATATGTCCTAATGCTGGTGATTTACAGTACAATGTAAATCAATGTGAAAAAAAAAAGCTGTGCACATGGTGCAGAAAAATCTGCGCAGAAATGCTGCAGATTTCAAAGAAGTGCATGTCACTTCTTTTGTGCGTTTCTGCAGCGTTTCTGCACCCCTCCATTAATAGAAATCTGCAGTGGTAAAATCTGCACAAAAAAATGCATAAAAAACGCACTAAAAACGCATAAAAAACGCACCTGTGGATTCTGCCAGGAGATGCAGATTTAGTGCAGAAAATTCTGCACCACATTTCCTACGTGTGCACATAGCCTAGGATTGGGGACCACGTAAACCAGGATAGGGACATATATACCAGAAAGGGGGCATAAATACCAGGATGGAGATCATGCGGACCATACATACTACCGTGTTTCCCCGATAGTAAGACAGCGTCCTACATTCTTTTACCACTCAAAAGTCCCACTATGTCTTACTTTCGGGGGGGTGTCTTACATTGGAAAAAAAACCTGTGTGGTCGCTGGAGAGCTGTCACACAGACAGCTCTCCAGCGACCAACTATGCGAAGTCCCCTGGTAACCAGGGTAAACATCGGGTTACTAAGCGCAGGGCCGCGCTTAGTAACCCGATGTTTACCCTGGTTACCAGTGTAAATGTGAAAAAAAAAAAAAAAAAGTGAGGTGTCATATCTTGTTTTTTCCAGAGGTGATTTTGGAGTTTTTGGGCTGTTGGGACAGAATACAGTGGCTCTTCCTTTGCCTTTTGGTGTTTTTAATCCTTCAGAAAGATACTGTTGACTTCCATCTCCAAGTTCTAATCGTCGCTTCGCCGGAGGGCGCCCCAGTGCAGGCTGCAGTAGGCCGACTCTGGCGGCGGGTCCATGCGGGGTGGAGTAGATGAAGCTGGCCGCTGCTTGCTGCTCCGGAGCGCACAGTCCGTGCGGGGGATGGTGCACCGGGCCGGGGGAGGACAGGACGTGCAGGTATCCGCCGCCTCCTGCGCCAACCACAGCGCCGCCCCCGGCCACAAACCCCCCGGAGAAGCTGGAGCATTTGTCGGGGAGCAGCAGCTGGTCATGCCCGAGGTGGCTTCCGTTTCTCATAGTACAGAGCCGCCGCCTTCTCCGCTCTCCTCCTACACCAAAAGGCAAAGGAAGAGCCACTGTATTCTGTCCCGACAGCCCAAAAACTCCAAAATCACCTCTGGAAAAAACAAGATATGACACCTCACTTTTTTTTTTTTTACATTTACACTGGTAACCAGGGTAAACATCGGGTTACTAAGCGCGGTCCTGGGGGACTTCGCATAGTTGGTCGCTGTAGAGCTGTCTGTGTGACAGCTCTCCAGCGACCACACAGATTTTTTTTTCCAATGTTAGGCTATGTCTCCACGTTCAGGATGGCCGGCGGTATCGCCGCAGCGGCAAAGCCGCTCGGCGCTAAGCCCCGCCCCCTTTCTGGGACGCGATCATGCCGGATGTGTTAACTCTTCACATCCGGGATGATCGCTCTGTCCCATAGGGCCCTGTGATATGCCTTGCGGGGACGCTGCGTCCCCGCAAGGTGTACGGACATGCTGCGATCTGAAAAGACGCGCAGCATGTCCGGAGTCGCAGGCCCGCCGCGTGCGGGTTTCCACGCATAGTGGAGACGGGATTTCATAAAATCCCCTCCACTATGCTGGAACATCTGGACGCTGCTTTTTTGACGCTGCAGCTCTGCGCAGCGTCAAAAAAGCAGCGTTTCCTGACCGTGGAAACATACCCTAAGACACCCCCCCGAAAGTAAGACATAGTGGGACTTTTGAGTGGCAAAAGAATGTAGGACGCTGTCTTACTATCGGGGAAACACGGTAGTATGTATGGTCCGCATGATCTCCATCCTGGTATTTATGCCCCCTTTCTGGTATATATGTCCCTATCCTGGTTTACGTGGTCCCCAATCCTAGGCTATGTGCACACGTAGGAAATGTGGTGCAGAATTTTCTGCACTAAATCTGCATCTCCTGGCAGAATCCACAGGTGCGATTTTTATGCGTTTTTAGTGCGTTTTTTGTGCAGTTTTTGTGCAGATTTTACCACTGCAGATTTCTATTAATGGAGGGGTGCAGAAACGCTGCAGAAACGCACAAAAGAAGTGACATGCACTTCTTTGAAATCTGCAGCATTTCTGCGCAGATTTTTCTGCACCATGTGCACAGCTTTTTTTTTTCACATTGATTTACATTGTACTGTAAATCACCAGCATTAGGACATATATACAAGGATGCAGACATATTCACCAGGATGATGGGCATATGTACCAGTATGGGGGACATTACTACATAATGAAGGGGGAGGGGGGCAATTCATACGTGTTTATAGAATTTAGAACACTACAGGGGCCCATACATCTGACCAATGTGTGTGTGGGGGGGGGGCGAAGGGTCAAATTTCGCACTGGGGCCCATCGGACTCCTCTGCAAAAGCACATCATACATTCTCAGCAAGAACACAAAGTGGTACAAGTGACAGAATCTCACCTTTCTGCGGTGCCTTCTGGGCTTCCAGGACCAAATATCTCTGCCAGCAGCAGTGATTCTTTTGTGTGTACTGATAGCAGTGATGGCTCCTCTGGATCACACTGCTGCTGGTTCTGCATGTGCTACTGCTCTGGGCTGGTGGGAGGAGTAAGGCAGAATCAGTGAGAGAAGAGAGCAGACTAGATCTATCTATTGTTAATAATGACAGACTGCTGCAAACCACAGATCATCATTTTTGCAGTTTTGCACTAGGTCAACTGTAAATCACAAGTTGATCACATATTATGTGAACATACTCACCTTGCACCTGAAATATAGATCTGAAACTTTTGTGATGCTGTAATTGACAATTTTCCATGTGGGGAAATTTCCGTGTGGGGAATTTTCCGTGTGGGGAATTTTCCGTGTGGGGAATTTTCCTGTGGGCATTTTTCCTGTGTGCATTTTTCATGTGGGCAATTTTCCTGTGTGCAATTTTCCTGTGTGCATTTTTCTGGTCACCAGTATTTTGCATGACCTCCATGATTTGTAAGGACAGCACCAATCTTCTAGGCATGGAACAAACAAATTAACAACATATTGCAATAGCTATCTCTTTCCATTCTTCAAGAATAAATTCTTGTAGAACCTGGATGCTGGATGGAGAGTGATGCACGTCTTGTTTCTTCAGAATTTTCCATTGGTGTTTGATTGGTTTCAGATCAGATCAGCAGGCTTTCATTTTAAAATAGCTGCTAGGAAACCACTGCTAAGGACAGGCAACAAGCAGAAGAGACTTGTTTGGGCTAAAGAACAGAAGGAATGGACATTAGACCAGTGGAAATCTGTGCTTTGGTCTGATGAGTCCAAATTTGAGATCTTAGGTTCCAACCACCGTGTCTTTGTGCGACACAAAAAAGGTGAACGGATGGACTCTACATGCCTGGTTCCCACCGTGAAGCATGGAGGAGGAGGTGTGATGGTGTGGGGGTGCTTTGCTGGTGACACTGTTGGGGATTTATTTAAAAATTAAAGGCATACTGAACCAGCATGGCTACCACAGCATCTTGCAGTGGCATGCTATTTCATCCAGTTTGCGTTTAGTTGGACCATCGCTTATTTTTCAACACGACAATGACCCCAAACACACCTCCAGGCTGTGTAAGGGCTATTTGACCAAGAAGGAGAGTGATGGGGTGCTACGCCAGATGACCTGGCCTCCACAGACACCAGACCTGAACCCAATCAAGATGGTTTGGGGTGAGCTGGACCGCAGTGTGAAGGCAAAAGGGCCAACATGTGCTAAGCATCTCTGGGAACTCCTTCAAGATTGTCGGAAGACCATTCTCGGTGACTACCTCTTGAAGCTCATTAAGAGAATGCCAAAAGTGTGTAAAGCAGTCATCAAAGCAAAAAGTGGCTACTTTGAAGAACCTAGAATATAAGACATAATTTCAGTTGTTTCACACTTTTTTGTTAAGTATATAATTCCACATGTATTAATTCATAGTTTTGATGCCTTCAGTGTGAATGTACAATTTTCATAGTCATGAAAATACAGAAAAACCTTTAAATGAGAAGGTGTCCAAACTTTTGGTCTGTACTGTATATCAGGATAAATATGCATTGTATCCGATCAATTTAAAAATATAATGGTGGATAATATCTAAAACTGCCCCCTGATGCGTTTTCGCCTGTTTATTCTTCAGAGGGGACATCAGGATGTACGTTGGTAGGTGTCCCCCCCGAGAAAGCAATGTGTGAAACGGGTGTCGGTACCTCTGGAGATTGGTTTGGGTACTATTCGCCATTATTAGGGATGAGTGGACTCATGGATATTCAGATACACTGATAGCAGCAAGAGCAGGCAACTCTCATGAGAGTATTCATCAGCCGGTGCCTGTGCATAGTGGTAGCTTTACTGCTATCCACAGGTGCCGCAGACAAAGAAAATGGATGTGGATTACTTTGTGGGATCATTTTATTAATAAGTGGGTGAACAAGGGCTAGTGTGGGGGAGAATTTAACCCCTTCCTGACATGCGCCGTTCTAATACTGCTCGGCGGGAACTGAGTTCCCGCAAACCGCAGTACTAGTATGGCGGCACGATCGCGCGGCCTCACAGTGAGCTGTATATGACAGCTGACACCCCGCAGCTAGCGCCAATCGTGGGCATTTAACCCCCTGATGCTGCTATCAATAGTGACAGCGACATAGAGGGGCATCACGCAGGGACGGTGGCTCTCTGCGCTTCCCCACCGGAAGAACGCGATGCGATCGCGTTGTTCCGGAAGGAGTCCTCCAGATCCAAGATGGCCGCGGGACTCCTTCCGGGTCATGAAGTGAGGTGGCTAGCCGGCACCTGCTCAGAGCAGGCGCCGGAAAGCCTCCTGCACTGCTTGTCAGATCGCTGATCTGACACAGTGCTATGCACAGTGTCAGATCAGCGATCTGATCTAATATAGTGACGTCTGTTATGATCCTTAGTGGCTGAGGATCACGAATAGACCAGCAAGTGAATAAACTAAGGACAAGCTCTAGGGAGATGGTAACTGGACTGATCGCAAATCTGAACCTATCCAAAACAACTAGAGGTAGCCGGTAAACGTGCCTAAAAAATTCCTAGACGACCCCAAGCCAGCCTGAGGAACTAGCTACCCCTAAAGAGAAAGAAAGACCTCGCTTGCCTCCAGAGAAATAATCCCCAAAGATATAGAAGCCCCCAACAAATATTAACGGTGAAGTAAGAAGAAGGCACATAAGTAGTGATGAAATCAGATTCAGCAAAAGAGGCCCACTAGTACTAGAAAGCAGAAAATAGAGCAGGGGTCTATGCGATCAATAAAAAACCCTTACAAAATATCCATCCTGAGAATACAAGAACCCACGCACCAACTAATGTGTGTGGGGAGAAACTCAGTCCACTAGAGCATCCAGCAAGTGAGGAAATCACATTTTAGCAAGCTGGACAAGAAAACATGATAAACACTGCTGATCAAAAAATGAGCAAACAAAACTTAGCTTTGTCCTGGATGGACTGGGAGCAAGGTAGTCAGAAGGAATCTGAGTAGCACTGATTACATCGACAGCCGGCAACAAGAGGAAGTAAAACAGAGCTATATAGGAACCTCCCAGAGGATAACGAACCAGCTGATAGCCAGAGACCAGCAGGATAACAAACAAAGCCACCAGGGGGAGCCCAAAGCAAAAGTCACACCATACCACCAGTGACCACAAGAGGGAGCCCGAAAACAGAGTTCACAACAGACGTCCCACCCTGGGACAATGTTAGAAAGTTAAAAAAATATAGAATTTACAAAAAAATATCCCCAAATAAAGAGCAAAAAATATTTCCCAATAAATCCATTTATTTATGTAAATTAAAAAAAACAATAAAAGTACACATATTTGGTATCGCCACGTCCATAACGACCCGCTCTCTAAAACTATCCCACTAGTTAACCCCTTCAGTGAACATCGCAAAAAAAAAAAGGCAAAAAAAACCACTTTATTATCATACCGGCGAACAAAAAGTGAAATAACACGCGATAAAAAAACGGATATAAATAAACATGGTACCGCTGAAAACGTCAACTCGTCCCGCAAAAAACAAGATCTGACATGACTCTGTGGGCCAAAATATGGATAAATTATAGCTCTCAAAATGTGGTGATGCAAAAACTATTTTTTGCAATAAAAAGCGTCTTTTAGTGTGTGACGGCTGCCAATCATAAAAATCCGCCAAAAAACGCTATAAAAGTAAATCAAACCCCCCTTCATCACCCCCTTAGTTAGGGAAAAATAATAAAATTTTAAAAAATGTATTTATTTCCATTTTCTCATTAGGGTTAAGGTTAGGGCTAGGGTTAGGGCTAGGGCTAGGGTCAGGGCTAGGGTTATGGTTAGGGCTAGGGTTAGGGTTGGAGCTAGGGTCGCGGTTAGGGTTGGGGCTAAAGTTAGGGTTGGGGTTAGGGATAGGGTTGGGGCTAAAGTTAGGGTTGGGGCTAAAGTTAGGGTTTGGATTACATTTACGGTTGGGATAAGGGTAGGGATTAGGGTTAGGGGTGTGTTTCGGTTAGGGTTTCAGTTAGAATTGGGGGGTTACCATTGCTTAGGCACATCAGGGGCTCTCCAAACGCAACATGGCATCCGATCTCAATTCCAGCCAATTCTGTGTTGAAAAACTAAAACAGCGCTCCTTCCCTTCCGAGCTCTCCCGTGTGCCGAAACAGGGGTTTACCACCACATATGGAGTATCAGCGTACTCAGGACAAATGGGACAATACATTTTGGGGTCCTATTTCTCCTGTTACCCTTCGGAAAATACAAAACCGGGAGCTAAAAAATAATTTTTGTGAAAAAAAAAGGATTTTTTATTTTCACGGCTCTGCGTTATAAACTGTAGTGAAACACTTGGGGGTTCAAAGTTCTCACCACCATCTAGATAAGTTCCTTAGGGGGTCTTCTTTCCAAAATGGGGTCACGTGGGCGGTTTCCACTGTTTAGGCACATCAGGGGCTCTTCAAATGCAACGTGACGCCTGAAGACCAATCCATCTAAGTCTGCAATCCAAACTGCACTCCTTCCCTTCCGAGCTCTGCTGTGCGCCCAAACAGTGGTTCCCCCCCACATATGGGGTATCAGCGTACTCAGGAGAAATTGGATAACAACTTTAGTGGTCCAATTTCTCCTGTTACCCTTGGGAAAAAAATTGCGGGCTAAAAGATCATTTTGTGGAAAGAAAAAATTATTTTTTAATTTTCATGGCTCTACATTCTAAACTTTAGTGAAAAAATTGGGGGTTAAAAGTGCTCACCACACATCTAGATAAGTTCCTTAAGGGGACTTCTTTCCAAAATGTGGTCACTTGTGGGGGGTTTCCACTGTTTAGGTACATCAGGGGTTCTACAAACACGACATGGGTTCCGATCTCAATTCCAGCCAATTTTGCATTGAAAAGTCAAACGGCGCTCCTTCCCTTCTGAGCTCTGCCATGCGCTCAAACAGTTGTTTACCCCATATATGGGGTATCAGTGTACTCAGGACAAATTGATCAACAACTTTTGGGGTCCAATTTGTCCTTTTACCCTTGGAAAATAAAAAATTTGGGGCGAAAAGATAATTTTTGTGAAAAAAAATGTTTTTTTTTACTGCTCTACATTATAAACTTCTGTGAAGTATTTGGAGGTTCAAAGTACTCAACACACATCTAGATTAGTTCCCTAGGGGGTCTACTTTCCAAAATGGTGTCACTTGTGGGGGGTTTCCACTGTTTAGGCACATCAGCAGCTCTCCAAACGCGACATGGTGTCCGATCTCAATTCCAGCCAATTTTGCATTGAAAAGTCAAACGGCGCTCCTTCCCTTCCGAGCTCTGCCATGTGCCCAAACAGTGGTTTACCCCCACACACGGGGTATCAGCATACTCAGGACAAATTGCACAACAACTTTTGGGTCTAATTTGTCCTGTTACCCTTGGGAAAATAAAAAATGTGGGGCAAAAAGATGATTTTTTGTGAAAAAAAATATTTGTTTTTTTTTTACGGCTCTACATTATAAACTTCTGTGAAGCACTTGAAGGTTCAAAGTGCTCACCACACATCTAGATTAGTTTCTTAGGTGGTCTACTTTCCAAAATGGTGTCACTTGTGCGTGGTTTCCACTGTTTAGGCACATCAGGGGCTCTCCAAACGTGACATAGTGTCCTATCTCAATTCCAGCAAATTTTGCATTGAAAAGTCAAAAGGCGCTCCTTCCCTTCCGAGCTCTGCCATGTGCCCAAACAATGGTTTACCCCAACATATGGGGTATCAGCGTACTCAGGACAAATTGTGCAACGACTTTTGTGGTCCAATTTCTCCTGTTACCCTTGGTAAAATAAAACAAATTGGATCTGAAGTAAAAATTTTGTGAAAAAAAGTTAAATGTTCAATTTTTTTAAACATTCCAAAAATTCCTGTGAAGCACCTGAAGGGTTAATAAACTTTTTGAATGTGGGTTTGAGTACCTTGAGGGGTGTAGTTTTTAGAATGGTGTCACTTTTGGGCATTTTCTGTCATATAGACCCCTCAAAGTCACTTCAAGTGTGAGGTGGTCCCTAAAAAAATGGTTTTGCAAATTTTGTTGTAAAAATGAGAAATCGCTGGTCAATTTTTAACCCTTATAACTTCCTAACAAAAAAACTATGTTTCCAAATTTGAGCTAATGTAAAGCAGATATGTGGGTAATGTTATTTATTAACTATTTTGAATGATATGACTCTCTAATTTAAGGGCATAAAAACTAAATTTCTAAAAATTGCTAAATTTTCAAAATTTTCGCCAAATTTCCATTTTTTTCACAAATAAACGCAAGTCAAACCAAATAAATTTTACCACTATCATAAAGGACAGTATGTCACGAGAAAACAATCTCAGAATTACCAGGATCCGTTGAAGCGTTTCAGAGTTATGACCTCATAAAATGACAGTGGTCAGAATTGAAAAAAATGGCCTGGTCAGGAAGTTGAAAACAGGCTTCAGGGTGAAGGGGTTAATCAAATAAAGTTATTTTTTCTCTGTGTGTGGGTTCATTTATTATTACTACTGGGTTAGTAATTTGGTGTCTGACTGATACCTCTCCATTACTAACCTGAAAACTATTACCCTGATTGCCAACGCACCAGAGCAATCTGGAAGAGCTGAGGCTATGCACAAGAACTGGAGCATCAAATATGATGCTCCACTGCTGGGGAGGCTGCAAGCTGATTTGTAGGTTGGGAATGGCCCAATTAGAATGGGCATTTCCAGCTTAATAATATCAGCCCACAGCTATCTACTTTCCCTTAGCTGTTTATTAAAAATAAGGGTGACACAACACCGTTTTTTAAATTTATCTATTACTAATAAACAAATAAAAAATAAGAATAAATAAATAAGTGAATTAAAAAATAACGTGGGGTTACCCCTATTTTAAATAACCAGCCAAGGGAAAACAGACAGCTGTGAGCTGATCTTATTATTCTGGGAAGGGGCCAATTTCTATGGACCATCCCAACCTACTACACTCCCTGACAGAAGTTATGTCGCTTATCCACGTTATATAATTAAAAGCTTATAACCTGATGTCAAATTCATCCATTGGTTGTATAAATTATTCTTTTGAAAGCTGAAACCTTCCGAAATGTGGTTTAGGTTAAGAAAATAAATTGGCGTCAATGCAGAAAAATTGATCAGTTAATGGACACAGAATGGTCAGATTTTGGCAAGAAAAAAAGTTTTGTCGCCCGCAGAAAGTAAAGTGATATTCAAACAAATAATTAACTTAAAATACAAATATATGTTGCATAACATTGGTGAATGAAGTTGTGGTGCTATTAGAGTCATATTTAATATTTTGTGTGACTTCCATGAGCTTGAAGGACTGCATCCATGCGGTTCAACAATGATTCACACAAATTATTAATGAAGTCATCAGGAATAGCAAAGAATGCAGTCTTACATGCCTCCCAGAGTTCATCTAGATTCTTTGGTTTTGTCTTCCAAGCTTCCTCTTTCATCCTACTCCAAACATGCTCAATGATATTCATGTCTGGTGACTGAGCTGGCCAGTCCTTGAGCACCTTGATCTTTTTTGCCTGGAGGAACTTTTTTGTAAAGAAGATGTGTGAGATGGAGCACCATCCTGCTGCAGGATGACCCCTTTTATGATTTGGAATATAAGAGGTAGCTAATACTTCTTGATATTTTAGACTATTGATATTACTTTCCACCTTGCAAATGTATCGCACACCCCATACTGAATGTAACCCCAGACCATGATCTTTCCACCACCAAATTTAACTGTTTTCTGGGTGTATTTTGGATCCATACGGGCTCCAGTAGGTGTCCTGCAGTATTTGCGGTGGCTGTGGTGTAATTCTACTGAAGATTCATCAGAGAAGTCCACCTTCTGCCACTTTTCCAGTGTCCATCTGTTTAGCAGGCTGTGGGACTTTGCAAATGCCACACGGTTTTTTATTTGCCTTTTGTTTAGTGCTGGCTTCTGGGCACTGATTAGACCATGGAGGCCATTTCAAGACAGAATCCTACAAATTGTTCTAGTTGACAAAGGGACTTGAGGTGACCAGGCCTGTTGGAGCTCTGCTGCAGTGGAAGAGGGGCTTGCTTTGGATTTTCTAACCAACAAACGTTCCTCCTGAGAAGTTGTCTTGCAGGGTCTGCCATATCTGGGCTTGTCAAGCACATCTCCAGTCTCTTCAAATCTTTTTTTAATTCTTTGTACTTGACGCTGAGACACATTAAAGGTGACACCCACCTCTGCAGTGGATCTGATCTTCAGCCTCTTGATGATCCAGGCTTTGGTCGCAGGGTGGATTTTTGGCATGTTGTCAGAGCTCAAGTTGCAGTTCAAGTGAAGGTCTGGGGTGCTGAGTTTCTTTTTATACACACACACTAACCAATCATTTACTGAGCACAAGTGAGGATGTAAACTAGGATTGGGGGCATTGTATGACCAGGCGACAAAACTTTTGTCTTGCCAAAATCTGACCATTCTGTGTCCATTAACTGATCAATATTTCTGCATTGATGCCAATTTATTTTCTTAACCTAAACCACATTTCGGAGGGTTTCAGCTTTCAAAAGAATAATTTATACAACCAATGGATGAATTTAACATCAGGTTATAAGCTTTTATTTACATAACATGGATAAGCGACATAACTTCTGTCAGGGAGTGTAATATCAAACTCCAGCTATCTGCTTTGTCTTTGCTGGTTATAAAAAATGGGGTGACCCTAAAAAATGATGTGGGGACCCCCATTTTTAATAACCAGCAAATGCAAAGCAGACAGCTGGAGGCTAATATTAATATGCTTTGAAGGGCCATGGATATTGCTCCATTCCCAGCCTAATAAGACCAGCCCTTGGCCACTCCAAAAATGGGTCATCCATTAGATGCAAGAAATCTTGGCACGTAGCCTCGGCTCTCCCAACTGCCTTTGTGCAGTGGAAATCGGGTTAATGGGATTGTGGGATTGATGTCAGCTGTGTGATGTCCTCTGACATCAGGCACACAGGTTAGTAATGGGGTGGCGTCTTTCAGACACCCCCATTACTAACCCAGTAAGTAAAGAAAGCACATCAAAAAAATCTTTATTTGAAAAAAATACACAGAAAAAATTTTCTTTGAAAAAAAGCCCCAACAATTTCATCATTTCACCCATTTATTAAAAAAAATTATACTTAAAAAAATATTAATGCACAAGGTCCACCTAAATCCATAATACGGATGTCCCTCAATGATCCAAGTCTTCTTCATCCAGTCCATGGAGCTCCGTTCAGAGAAAGAAGCTCCATAGACTGGAGTAGCAGCCAGGGATCCTTTAAGGGAGACTTTAAAGTTATTGGCGTTTCCAGTTGTGAATTCTGTAAACTTAGCTGACAGCCTCCAGGTGTTCCGGCAGCTGGAAACTCCAGGAACCTTATAGTCTCCCTTAAAGGTTAACTAAAAGATTCTGGGTCTCACAGCTGCAGGGAAACCCAGTTACTGTTAAAGTTAACTGAGTTCACAGCAAGCAGGTCTCATGATAGTTCGAGTGCTGGACTAATGAGTGCCGAGTGCCGGATTCATGCTCGCTCAACAGTCCGGCACTAGTGTTGCCCTTGTGAGAACCGGCCGCTGTGAACTGAGATAACCTTACTGTCATCATCTCAGTTCACAGCAGCCGTATCTCATGGAGCGCATCGTGAGACCAAGCAGTGGCTGCTGCTCCAATCCATAGACTGGATGAAGAAGACTGGGATCAGAATGAGACCTCCATATTATGGATTAGAAAGGACCCTGTGAATTATTATTATTTTTTGTTATTTTTTTAATAAATGGAGGAAAGAGGGAAATTGTTGGAGAGTTTTTTCAATAAAGATTATATTTCAGTGTTATTTTTCAAATAAATATTTTTTGGTGTATTTTCTTCTTTTTTTACTCACTGGGTAGTAATGAGGGTATAGACACCTTTCTATTTCTATTACTAACCCATGGGCTTCATGTCAGTGGATATAACACAGCTGACATCAACCCCAAAATCCCATTACCCCAATTTCCACCATACCAGGGCAATAGGGAAGAAACGAGGCTATGCGCCACAATTGGTGCATCTAATGGATGTGCCATTTCTGGTGTGGCTAAAGGCTGGTCTTATTAGTCTGGGAAGGAGCCAATATTCATGGCCATTTTCAGCCTATTAATATCAGCCCCAAGTAGTCTCCTTTGCAGGCTATTAAAAATAGGAGGGAACCCAAGTCATTTTTTTTAAGGTTCCCCCATTTTTAATAACAAAGACAAAGCAGACAGCTCTGAGATTATGTTAATAGGTTGGGAAGGTCCATGGATATTGGCCTCTTTCCATAATAATAAGACCAGTTTACAGCTGTTTGCTTTCTCTTGGCTGGTTATTAAAAATAGGGAGGACCCCACATCTTTTTTTACATTTATTTATTAGTAATAAATAAAAGAAAAAACTAAGTGGGGTCCCCCCTTGTTTTAATAACCAGCTAAGGGAAAGCCATCAGCTGCGGGCTGATATTAATAGCCTGGAAATGCCCATGGCTATTGGGCCATTCCCAATGTACAAATATCAGCATACAGCCACCCCAGAAGTGGCGCATCATATTTGATGCGCCAATTTTGATGCTTAAACGCGGCTCTTCCTGATTGCACTAGTGCAATGGCAATTGGGGTAATTGTTTTTTGGGGTTGATGTCAGCAGCTGGCAAGGGGATCCCTCTATTTTTGATAAACAGCAAATATAAAGCAGACAGCTGAAGGCTGAAGCCTGCAGCTGTCTGCTTTACCTGCGCTTGTTATCAAAAATAGGGGGGACCCCATGTATTTTTTTTCTAACATTGTGCGCCGGCCAATCACAGCTATGCCAATACTTGGCATGGCTGTGATGGTGTTGGATGTGCCCACCTCGAAAAATCTTGCCGAAGCCGAACAATAAACCAGACGTACAGTAAGAAGTCCGTGTTAGGGGTTCAGAACCGGGCACTAGGTGTTCGGTATGGACCCAAACTTTACAGTTTGGGTTTGCTCATCCCTAATTGTGACTGGTTCTTCTTAAAGATTGTTGACAAAATTCACCAGTCAAAATGGCTTTTCAGGGAATAAGTAAAGATGACTAGCTTTCAGGGATATCAACCATATTGAATCAACGACATTGTTACTACACATGGCGACCCCTCATTGCTATGCAGTAAGTGTATGTCAGATTGTTGTAAGTGAATGGTGGCTCTGCCGCAAATGTATGGTAGATGTACCAAGATTGGCATACCCCTTTAACAAGTATTGTGTTATTAATTCATCGTTTATGTAAAATAATTTTGACTCTTAGTTTTTAAAGGTTATGTTGTTTTGTTAGTATGTTTTTCTATAGCTGCTGAAAAAACTTAAACTTTAAATTTTCTGTGTCAAAGTCCTTAGAATCAACTGCCTTGCTGTACGTTTGCTGTGAATATTTTAAGCACCTGAAGTGCCATCTAGTGGTTGTATCATCAAAGTACAGTAGATCACTATTTTTGTAAGGTAGCCATGTATGTTGTCCTACTATATTTAACATAATGAAATATAATTATTTACTGTGACTTCTATTATTACAATATTACAGTGACACTTTAATGTGAAATTTGTGAATTTTATCAACATAACTCTATACGCCAATATTACCTGCTATAACACTTTTAAGCATAGAAATTAGGTTGCATTACTATCTCCTTAAGCATTAGACATGTTTATGCATTCAGGACATCTGGAATTTTCTTGTTTTTGAAGTGTAGACTAGGTATTGTTAAAAAATTGCATTAAAATTACATAATATACATAACATTAGTTTATAAAATGTTGCAATATTAAAATTAATTTTAAAGAAATAGGTCATCTTGAAATTACAAATTAGTCAAATATGGAAACAAAAGTAATTTTTTAATAGACAATTAATAAAATACTGTACGCTGGTCAAACAAATTGTTAGTACATAGGAAGATGCTTTAGAAAAAAGGACTTTATGTTCATTTTAATAACCTATCGATGAAGCTATTTTACAATCGGAATTCAAGGCACTAAAGCCCCTATTCATCAAAGTGTTTCTCGCATTGTGCTAATATTTTGCTACTTTCGACATCTTCTTTATAAGAACAAACAAATATAAAAATCTACATAATAATCAATGATGTGCCAAAGAGAGGTAACACCATCAGAGGGAAATTGACAAAAAGTTTGAAAAAGAATATCAGAAGGCCAAACAGAATGTAGATGTTTATGTACAGGGGTATCAATACATAAATGAACGTATCAGGTATGATGACCGAAATTATCACAAGAAAAAATTCTGAAATACAAAAACTGGGCCAAAATAAATTCAAAGTATAGATAATATCAGCAAGTTCTGTGGTAGGAAACCATAGATTAAAAAATGTAATAATTATTGTAGATGATTCAGAACCTAAGGATAGTAAGTAATTATAGAATCATGACATACACTGACGAACAAAAGGGTAATAATGTTTTTAACTTTTGACTTTCAGGTTTCATATCTCACCATCTACTACTGCTTCAAACGTGAAGCTACCGTCATTTTATAGACAATCATCTTAGCTATCTCATGCTGTCACACTGTCACACTGTGACTGTTCGTTATTAGGGAAACGGGCCTTAGCTATCGCTACTCTCAAAAGTACTACCAAAAGTACCTGTCCCCTCACCTTCCCCCAGGAGGCCCGGGACAGACGAGATAGTGTAACAACACTTAAAGGTACCGTCACATTAAGCGACGCTGCAGCGATATAGACAACGATGCCGATCGCTGCAGCGTCGCTGTTTCATCGTTATGTGGTCGCTGGGGAGCTGTCACACAGACCGCTCTCCAGCGACCAACAATGCCGAAGTCCCCGGGTAACCAGGGTAAACATCGGGTTACTAAGCGCAGGGCCGCGCTTAGTAACCCGATGTTTACCCTGGTAACTGGTGTAAATGCAAAAAAAACCAAACAGTACATACTTACATTTCGGTGCCTGTCGCGTCCCCCGGCGTCCGCTTCCCTGCACTGTGTAAGAGCCGGCCCTAAAGCACAGCGGTGATGTCACCGCTGTGCTTTGCTTTACGGCCGGCACTGACACACTCAGTGCAGGAAGCTCTGAGCAGCAGCGCGGACGCCGGGGGACGTGACAGACATCAGAAGGTGAGTATGTAGTGGTTTTTTTTTTACTTTTACAATGGTAACCAGGGTAAATATCGGGTTACTAAGCGCAGGGCCGCGCTTAGTAACCCGATGTTTACCCTGGTAACCGGTGTAAATGCAAAAAAAAACAAACAGTACATACTTACATTTCGGTGCCTGTCGCGTCCCCCGGCGTCCGCTTCCCTGCACTGTGTAAGCGCCGGCCCTAAAGCACAGCGGTGATGTCACCGCTGTGCTTTGCTTTACGGCCGGCACTGACACACTCAGTGCAGGAAGCTCTGAGCAGCAGCGCGGACGCCGGGGGACGTGACAGACATCAGAAGGTGAGTATGTAGTGGGTTTTTTTTTACTTTTACAATGGTAACCAGGGTAAATATCGGGTTACTAAGCGCTGCCCTGCGCTTAGTAACCCGATATTTACCCTGTTTACCATTGTAAAACATTGTGGGCATCATTGCTTTTGCTGTCAAACACAACGATACACGCCGATCTGACGACCAAATAAAGTTCTGGACTTTAAGCTCCGACCAGCGATATCACAGCAGGATCCAGATCGCTGCTGCGTGTCAAACACAACGATATTGCTATCCAGGACGCTGCAACGTCACGGATCGCTATCGTTATCGTTGGAAAGTTGGTCAGTGTGAAGGTGCCTTAAGACAGACAGGGATAACAGAAAGCAACAAACATACAAACCCTCACCAAAGGTAGAGAGGTATATAGGGAAGGATAGGAATGTACCAACCAAATGGGAATAGGACAATGAGGAAAGCATACACCCAAAATCAGCAGGCAAAAATCTCCAGTAGAAACAACGATCTACAATTCAGCACTGTGTCTCCAAAGAGCTAAGAAGGAAAGCTTTCACTGGCAAACAAGAGAAGGTCTGGCCAGGTTTTATATTGAGAGGTAATGACCAGATCAGAAGCAGCTGTAATGGAGCTGCATGTTTCTGACAAGAATAGAAAGGATCATTAACCTCTTCATCACCAATCGAAACAAAATCCATTTAATATGGGACACAAACACACAAGCTAAATGGAAGATCTGCGATTCACAATACGTAGTGATCTTCTAACCCCAGATGTCCCAGGAGGACGTGATACACTCGTGACACATACATAAATTTGACTTACATCTATTGAGCACATGATTAGCTATGCAGATTATTGTCATGTCACTGCATGGTTACTGTTTTGCTACTAAAAATCTAAATTTAAATTTTTATTATTTTGTTAGCATTTTGTCCATCCACCTTTGGCTTTCTACACTTCCTGAATCCTTCTGGACATGCTCTTGATCAGATTAAAGCATGTCTCAACCAAAATTTGATCCCAGGTCTCTTCTACACATTCAGAAGTTGGTGCATACTGGTTAACTTGCTTAGTTATGTACAAAACTCTTTCTTTCTTGTACCCACAAGTGTTGTCGATTGCGTTGAGGTCTGGGGGCTGTGGGGGCGAATCCTGCACCTTTACTTCATTGTCATTGAGCCATTTCTTTGCCAGTCTCGATGTATGCTTCAAGTCATTGTCCTGCTGGAACACTATGTTGTACTTTTCATAGCCATAGTACTCAAGTGTACGGAGTAACTCGTCTTGTAGGATACTCACATATAGCTCAGCATTGAGACAACCCCATATCATCAGGCTTCCTCCACTGAACTTGACAGTTCCTTCAATTTCTCGATGTGCTAGCCCCTTTTTCCCTTGTTTCTTCCAGACCCATCTGCTCCTATTAGAATGTAGGCTATTGATTTTTGTCTCACCGCTCAAAATCTTCTACTGTCCACTTTTTGTAATTTTTTGCAAACTCACTCCAACGCGTCTGATAATGATATTGAAGTTGAAGCTTCTTCATCATTTTTGAGACACCATTCCAGACGTTTATATCGTACGTCGCGCGGTGCTTGCATGGATGTCTGTGATCTGACTATTACAAAGCATACGAGCCATCTTCACTGCTGTGTTTGTGACGCCAGAACTGAAAGACCTTGTGATGAGCCAACATGTTGACTCGGATATTTTACCTGGAAGCCCACGTCATTTTCTTGCTGGAAGACCCTGCCATGATCCATCTTCAATGCTCTTACTGAGGGAAAGAGGTTGTTGGCCAAAATCTTGTGATATATGACCCTATCCATCCACCATTCAATATGATGTTGTTGTTTTGTCCACTTTGCAGAAAAGCATTCCCAAAGTATGATGTTTCCCGCACCATGCTTCATGGCTTTGGACAGTGTTCTTGGTGTTGTGCTTATCCTTCTTCTTCCTCCAAACATGGTGAATGGAGTGGATACCAAAAAGTTCTATTTTGGTCTCATCTGACCACATGACCTTCTCCCATGCCTCCTCTGGATCATCCAGATGGTCATTGGCGAACTTCAAATGGGCCTAGATATGTGCTGGTGTGAGCAGGGGGACCTTGTGTGCACTGCAGGATTTTAATCCAAGACGGCATAGTGTGTTACTAATGGTAATGTTTGAGGCTGTGGTCCTAGCACTCTTCAGGTCATTGACCAGGTCTTTCCATGTAGATCTGGACTGATTCTTGACCTTTCTCAGAATCATCCTTACCCCACGAGGCGAGATCTTGCATGGACCCCCAGACCGAGGAAGATTGACAGTCATCTTATGTTTCTTCTATTTTCTAATATTTGTGCCAACAGTTGTTGCCTTCTCATCAAGCTGCACGCCAATTGTCCTGTAGCCCATCCCAGCCTTGTTCAGGTCTACAATTTTGTCCCTGGTGACCTTAGACAGCTCTTTGGTCTTGGCCATGGTGGAAAGGTTGGAATGTGATTGATAGAGTCTGTGGACATTTGTGTTTTTTATAAGTAGCGAGTTCAAACAGGTGCAATTAGTACAGGTAATGAATGCAGGATATGAGGGCTTCTTCAAGAAAAACTAACAGGTCTGTGAGAGGCAGAATTCTTGCTGGTTGGTAGGTGATCAAATACTTATTTCATGCAATAAAATGCAATTTAATTATTTAACCTCTTAGAGACCCTGCCCTTTTTCATTTTTTATTTCTATTTTTCACTTCCCTTCTTCCCAGAGCCAAAACTTTTTTATTTTCCATCAATATGGCCATGTGAGGGCTTGTTTTTTGCAGAACGAGTTGTACTTTTGAACGACACCATTGGTTCTACCATATAGTGTACTCAAAAACAGGAAAAAAAATCCAAATGCAGTGAAATTGCAAAAAAGTGCAATTCCAGAACATTTTTTTTGGATTTTTTTTACCATGTTCACTAATTGCTAAAACTGACCTTCCATTATGATTCTCCAGGTAATTATGTTCATAGACACCAAACATGTCTAGGTTCTTTTTTATTTAAGTGGTGAAAAAAAATCCAAAATTTGTTTTAAAAAACAAAAAGGTCTATTTTCCGTCTTCATTTTTTGTGATCTTGGGTTGGGTGAGAGCTTATTTTTTGCGCGCCGAGCTGATGTTTATATTGATGCCATTTTGGTGTAGATACGATCTTTTGATCGCCCATTATTGCATTTTAAAAAACAATTCTGTCATTTTGTCTTTTTTTCTCGCTACGCCGTTTAGCAATCAGGTTAAGGCTATGTGCACACGTTGCGGATTCTCTGCGGATCTGCAGCACTTTTTGCAGTGCAGAAACGCTGCAGATCCGCAATTGATTTACAGTACAATGTAAATCAATGAGAAAAAAAAATGCTGTGCACAGTTTGCGGAAATTCCGCTGCGGAAACACTGCGGTTTAAAAGAAGTAGCATGTCACTTCTTTTTTGTGAATCTGCAGCGTTTTTGTACCCATTCCATTATAGAAAACCACAGGGGTAAAAAACGCAGCAAATCCGCAAGAAAACCGCAGCAAAAACGCACAAAAAAACGCTGCGGAACCGCACAAAAAACCGCAGGTGCGTTTTCTGCCAGGAGAGACAGAATCCGCACCAGAAATTCCTAAGCCTAATCCGCAACGTGTGCACATAGCCTAATCCTTTTTTTGTATTGATAGATTGGGCAATTCTGAATGCTGCAATGCAAAATATGTGTATGTTTGATTTTCTTTTATTGTTTTATTTTGAATGAGGCAAAAGAGGGTGATTTAAACTTTTTTTTCATTTTTTTAATATTTTTAAATACTTTTTTTTTACTTTGGCATGCTTGAATAGTCTCCATTGGAGAATAGAAGCTGTCATTACCAGATCACCTGTATGTAACAGAATTGCTGACTTGCTATGAGCGCCGAACACCGGTGCTGCTCATAGCAATCCAGCACTGACAACCATAAAGGTCTCCAGGAGACCTCTGGTTGTCAAGCCAACCCACCGGTGACCCGCAATCACGTGACAGGGGTCACCGGATTTCCGGCCTAATGGCCAGAAGCGCGCATTAAATGCCGCTGTCTGAGTTTGACAGCGGCATTTAACGAGTTAATAGCTGCAGGTGGATCGAAATTCCACATGGCAACGTTTTGGCTCACACTAAGACTTTCTCAAGCTTAAGAGAGGCTCAGTGTGAGTCAAAATGTCGCCATGTTATGTGGGTCTAAAGAAAATCCACTTTTTTCACTTTTGAACTAATGGAGTGCTGCCTTCCTTTTCATTTTTGTCTAGATAGATAGATAGATTAAAAAAAAGTGTAGTAGAACTAGTAGTATATTGCTGGGTGCACGCATTCAGAGGATTACCAAAGTTCCCAATAAAGAGCGACTTTTAAAAAAAAGGAAGGCAGCACTCCAATATTTATTGTTCAAAAAAGACACATTCTTTATTAGCCCATAAAGTGAAATGCAAAGTTTTGGCTCATGCAAATTGAGTCTTTCTCGAGCCTAGAAAAGCTCATTGTCTATGAGCAAAAACGTTGCATGGCATGAAAGTACAAGAAAATCGCTATGTCAAGAAAAAGTTAAAGTTATTATTTCATGAAGACAACCTCTGACAATATGCCCTAAAAGTTCACATACACATTATAATCTGTTAGGTTTCTCCTCTAATAGCCAGAACCGATTGCTGCTCTGTAAGATCGGCTTCCAGTACTACATGGACAGTTATTTATCTGAATGACACTGTATACTACATTTTCCATGCAGGTGTGTGGGATGGCCAGGCAAAAATCTTATTAATTTAGATCTACTTCAGAATGTATACATTTTATTTTGGTTCAGAGGAAGGAAAAGAAAGGAAAAGCCTTTAGTTTATGGGTGTATTGCAGCATATACAGTTATGGCCAAAAGTGTTGGCACCCTTGAAATTGCTCCAAAAAATTAAGTATTTCTCAATACTTGCCACAGGTGATTTTGAATGAGCATCACATGCTTGAATCAAAGTTGTTTATTATTATTATTATTTATTTTTAAAGCACCATTTATTCCATGGTGCTTTACACGTGAAAAGGGGTGTACATACCGTATTTTTCGGCGAATAAGACGACTGGGCATCGTCTTATACGGCGTGTGCAGGGAGCGGTCCCGGATGGTTCCCAGGGTCATGCGACCACGACGTCACAAAGGTCCTTTGCTGCACGCAATGCATTTCTGGGAACGAAAGGCGTCGCATGCACCGCTGTGAACCGGGAGAACTCCGGGGGCCTTCGGAAGGTAAGTATATCCATATTTTAAATTTTTATTCTTTTTTACACGAATATGGATCCCAGGGCCTGAAGGAGAGTCTCCTCTCCTCCAGACCCTGGGATCCATCCGGGACTGCTCCCTGCACCATATGCAGGGACCTCAGAGCTCCGCACATGCCGTACCCGGCGTATAAGATGACCCCCGACTTTTGAGATTTTCAGGGGTTAAAAAGTAATCTTATACATCGGAAAATACAGTAATTAAAAACAAGTACAATAATCTTGAACAATACAAGTCACCAACTTGAACAGGAGAGAGGGCTCTGCCCATGAAGGCTTACAGTCTACAAGGCAGTGTTTACTAACTCTGGTCCTCAAGAGCCACCATCAGGTCATGTTTTCAGGATTTCCTTAGTATTGCACGGGTGATAATTGCATTACCTGGAAAGGCAAAAAATTCATCACCTGGGCAATACTAAGGAAATCCTAAATACATGACCTGTTGATGGCTCTTGAGGAGCGGAGTTGGGGAACACTGCTACAAGGGATGGGTGAGGATACAGTAGGTGAGGGTAGAGGTGGTTGTGCAACGTTATGGTGGTTAATGCTTGTTGGAAGAAGTTGGTCTTCAGGTTCCCTTTGAAGGTTTCCACGGTAGGCGAGAGTCTGATATGTTGGGTTAAAAAGTTCCAGAGTAGGGGGGATGCACGGAAAAAGTCTTGCATGTGATTGTGGGTAGAGGAGATAAGAGAGGAATAGAAAAGAAGATCTTGTGAGGATCGGAGGATGAATGTAGGTAAGTACCAGGAGACTAGGTCACAGTTGTAAGGAGGAGACAGAATTTGGATCGCTTTGTATGCCAAACTTAGGGTTCAGAACCAAAGTATCTGGGCAATGGGGAGCCAGTGCACGGACTGGCAGACGGGAGAAGCTGGGGAATAGCGGGCTGACAGGTGGATTAGTTGGGCAGCAGAGTTTAGGATAGATTGGATAGCTGTGATAGTGTAACAAGGGAGGCCACAGAGCAGGAGGTTGCAGTAGTCGAGGTGGGAGATGATGAGGCCATGCACTACTGTTTTTTTCAGATTCTAGATTAAGGAATGTATGGATATGGGAAATATTTTTGAGTTGAAATCAGCAGGAAGTGGAAAGGGCTTGGATATGTGGTTTGATGGAGAAATCAGAGTGAATGGTTACCCTAAGGCAGCTAGTTTGCGGGACTGAGGAGAGTGAGCAGCCATGGACTATGATGAATAGGTCTGTTGGTGGGGTTGAGTTAGATGGGGAAAGAAGATGAATTCTGTTTTCTCTATGTTAAGTTTTAAAAATCTAGCAGAGAAGAAAGATAGAACAGTGGACAGACATTGTGGGATTCTGGTTAGTTTGGAGGTGATATCAGGTCCAGAGAGGTAGATATGTGTGTCATCAGCATAGATATGATACTGAAAGCCATAGGATTCTATGAGCTGTCCCAGGCCGTATGTGTAGATGGAGAATAGCAGGGGTCCTAGAACTGAACTTTGGGAGGACACCGACAGATAGGAGGAGAGATGAGGAGGTGGTGTGGGGTTGGGAGAATGTCCGGTCTGTTAGGTATGAGGAGATCCAAGATACGGCCCAGTCTGTGATGCCAAGAGATGAGAGAACCTGTAATAATAGGGAATGGTCTACTGTGTCGAACAGATTCATGAGGAGAAGGGCAGAGTAGTGCTGCTTGGATTTGGCAGTTAGTAGGACATTGGACACTTCAGTCAGGGCAGTTTTAGTGGAATGATGCAGTTGGAAGCCAAATTGTAAGCGGGCAAAGAGGGAGCAGGAGGAGAGGTGGGAGGACAGTTCAAGATGAATGTGTTGTTCCAGTAGTTTTGAGGAATATAGGAGAAGTGATATCAGGCAATAGCTAGACACAGAGGATGGGTCAAGGGAGGGCTGTTTGAGGATGGGTGCAATCGAGGAATGTTTGAAGAAAGAGGGGAAAACACCAGTTGTTAGTGATAGGTTGAAGAGATTTGTTAGGACTAGGATGAAGACTGTGGTGAGGTTTGGGATGAGGTGGGACAGGATCGGGTCATGTGCACAAGTGGTGAGATGTGATCTGGAGAGTAGAGAGGAAAGTTGATATTCCATAATGAGGAAGAAGCTGGTTATGGTGGAGGAGGGCTGAGTAGTTATGAGGAGGGGCTTTGGGGACTGCATGCCAAAGTTTACTCTGATGTTATCAATCTTCTGCTTGAAGAATGAGGCAAAGTCTTCAGCTGAGATGAGAGGGAGGAGGTGCGGGTTGATGGATGAGAGATTTTAAAGTGTTGAAAAGCTGTTTTGGGTTGTGAGACAGAGAGGATTTAAGAGACGAGAAGTAGGTTTGTTTGCTGCTATGAGTGTGGACTTGAAAGTGGTGAGGGACTGTTTGAATATGACTCGTTGGAGTGGGATATTTTCCATCTCTGCCCAGAAACCCTGAAAGCCCACCTCAGATGTTTAGTCAGGCTAGTATGCCAGCGATTCCAGGTCTGCAGCTGTTGTGATGTTATATAAAGTGGCAGCAGCATCTGCATTGTGTAAGAAACCTATGTCTGCAAGAGAGAGAAGTTACTCAGAAAATGAGTGTAAATCTAAATCAAGGTGTATGCGATTTCTGCGGGAGTGTGCAAGTTTGTGGAGTAGGGATTGTGCACCTGGAGAGGAGAGGGAAGATAATGTAAGTAGGTTGTGATCAGACAGAACGAGGCGTCAGTTAGAGAGGTTAGATAGGTAACAGAGGTGGGTGAAGATGAGGTCCATCATCATGAGTGACTGCGGAAGACCACTGAGCAAGGCTGAAAGAGGAACTGAGAGTTAGAAGCTTAGAGACAGCTGAATAGAAAGTGTCAATGGGGATGTTGAAGTCACCCATGATGAAAGTGGGGATGTTAACAGAAAGGAAATGAAGTAGCCAGGTGGAGAAGTGGTCAAAAAAGGTGGTAGATGGCCCTGGGGGAGGGTAAATGACAGCCAGTCGGAGGTTGGAGAGAGAGTAGATGCGAACAGAGTGTACCTCAAAAGAAGGGAGAGTAATTGGGGCTGGGTGAATGGGTATAAGGCTAGAAAGGTTGCGGAAATTTGTGACAGATCGTGGATGACAGGTAGAAATTACTGTGGGGATGTGGAGAGGAGGATCAGGATTTGGAGAGCTATCATCAGCAGTGAGGAGGAGCAGAGAAAGTGTTAGTAGATGGGAGTGGGAGAAGGCATGAGGTAGCTGTCTCTGTTTCAAGACACAGGATTTTTATGTTGAGGAACAGTTCTGAAGAGGAGGTGAGATGAATGGGGAGGTTGGAGGGAGAGACAATCAGTTCATTACTAGGTGTAGGGATAAGGGTAGTTAGTAGGAGGTGAAGGACTATGGGGGTGAGAGAGGAAACAAACAGAAACATTGTTAACCATTTTTGGGGTTAAATACACAGTGGGCAATATTGTAGGGTTCATACAGACCACCCCAGGGTTTGTTATTTGCACATAGATTAGCAATACAGGTTTGTCAAGAAAGTAAACGCATTTTGAAATTCACTGATCAAATTGGGGAGATTCAGATATGGGATAATTCTGAGTTCCTGCACCTTCAAAATTTATAGGATCCGGTTTTCTGGAAACAAAATGGAATAACAACACTTAATCAGTTTTTTGAAAATGAAACTATATTATCGTTTGAACAAATCCATATCAGGTTTGGAATTCCCCATAGAGACTTTTATAGATATCTGCAACTAAGACACGCCATAATGTATCAGTTCCCGTTTCCTAGAATAAGAATATCTAAATACCCACTAATAGGAAAATTATCAACTCAAGGACCCACAGGTGTGAAATCCTCTCTTTATACTTTTATGTTAAACTCTAAAATTGCATCCACTCAGCTCGCTGTAGAGTAAGTGGCGACACCTAATACCCTCTATCACTGATGATAAGTAGAGAGATATCCTAGAAGCACATGCGATGGTGTCACCTGCTGCAAATAAAAAGTTAATACAATTGCATATTCTTCACCAATCCTATCTGACCCCAAGTAGATTACAAATTTGGTAGAGGAGTGACTGATGAATGTCACAGGTGTGGGAAATCCGGGGTTGATTTCTGGCACCTTATTTGGAACTGTATGATTATACAGGGATATTGGAGTGAGGTCGTAACTACATTGGAGCGGATAATGGGGATACCGATCGAATGTAGACTGGAATTGTGCATCCTGGGTGTCATGGATGAGGAGATGTGGGTTCACTATGATAGAATATTTCTTCGGGAAGCTCTATTTATGGCTAGGAAAGCAAAAGTATTGAGGTGGATGGGGAGGAAATCTCCTTCAATTAGTCAGTAGAAGAAACTTGTGAATGACATAATTCCTTATGAAAATATATTATACAGAAACAGAGGATGTCCCCAGAAATTTCAGAAGATTTGGGAGAGGTGGTGTGACTCGCCATTGATGCACCTGGCTCCTGGTGCTATGGTTTCTTCAGTCTTGCGATATAATCCCTGATGTGTATATCTATTCTGGACTATGAAAGTGTTGAGCTGTGTAGGAGTAATAACATGTCTATTATAACTTAATCTGGTACGAGCTTTCAAACATTTATAAAAACTCTGTTGATTAGGAAGGGCAATGCCTGGTAGAATATATTATACTGAAGGTTACCTTTTATTTGTTTGTTTGTATACTTTATTATTGAAGGTATGCTGTCATATTTATGTCAATTTGAATGTTGATATACGGATTATTTTGACTTTATGCAATGTTACCAAATGTTTGTAAACTTATTTTGTGGAATCTTTCAATAAAAAGAGTTTAACAAAAAAGAAACATTGTTTACTATCTCTATGTATCCCGTTACATTCAGTTCCCTTCAGTTTCCTTCTGGTTAAATTCTGGTCTAACTCATTGCAGTACACTTAGATGCTGCACTTGGATGATGCATGAGCATACTAATGTCTATGCAGACTTGTTACAATATATTTCCATACAAATACATTCAGGTGTGAAACAGAGGGGAGAGGGCTGTACTCATCTTGGTCAGATAATCAATGTTGAGCCAAATACAGGCTATATCACCAACAGAGTAAACAGGCGGTTTGTAAAGAAAAGTGGTGAGTGGGGTAGTGCAGTGGTCAATTCCAAAATATACTAAGTGAATACAAGCAGTAGAGGTAAGGAATATCACAGGTTGAGAGAGTTGGGCAACATAGCAAGTTGACCCACAATTTTGGAAAGGTGCCTACAATTTTGTCCGGCCCATTTTTGAGGTTTTATGTGAAATTATGTCAAATTTGACTTTTCTTCTTTGTTTTTTTGTGTTGTTCCAATACACACAAAACATGTGTAATTGCAATAATTGTCTGGGGGAAGTACTTCATTTTCTAGAACAATTTCAAGGGTGCCAACATTTTCGGCCATGATTGTAGTAAAAGGGACAAAATAATTGCAGCTTCAAATCCCCTAAGGAGATTTAAAAAAAGTAAAAAAAAAGTCTTGCAAAATATTATAAAGAACCATAATTGGTTTGAATCAGCCTCCTTTCCCCCTTTTAATAATAAAGATATTGAAAAAAAAAAAATCTGGTCTATTAAAATATAAAACTAACCCAATTGGTAAATACTGTAAAGAGAAAAACATTTGAAACTAAATTGTGAGTTTTTTTGTCGCTGCAACACTGCAAAATATGCAATAGAAAGCCATCAAAACATTGTATCTATCCAAAATAATAAGAACAGTAAAACATATTACTTCAAATTTAATTTAAACATATTTTTCACCACTAAAATAAGAATTGCCATAATCCTACTGCCTCAGAGAATCACAATGCTTTTTTTTTTAACTATAAAATGAACATCATAAAAATAAATTTAAAAAATGTTGACATTTGTTTTTTTTTGCAATTCCATTTTACTGTGTGCACATTATGATAAATAAATAAGTGTTTTGACCATATCATCTTTTTTACACAGATTTTCCATCTTCAAGCTATGTAAACTTGATTCAGATGAAGCGGATCAGTTGATGTGAATTTGTGTAATGAGGAAGGGTGCGGCCTAAGGATATCAACTCTATTTATCAGGGTGTACAGAATTATTAAGCAGCTTCATCAGGCAAAATGGGCCAAAAATGAGATTTAACTGACTCTGAATAGTCAAAAATTGTTAAAAGTCTTACAATGGAATATAGCACTCATAAAATTGCTAATATATTGGGGTGTGATCACAGAACCATCAAAAGTTTATTTGCAAATAGTCATCAGGATCACAAAAAAGTATTTTGAAAAAAGCTTCACAACTGCCAAAGATTTGAGTAGAATCAAATGTGAAGCAACCAGGAAGCCATTATCCTCCCCAGAACTGCAACCTCTTTGGAAGCCAAGAAGTACAAGGTGTTCAGTGCTCAGAGACATGCCCAAGATAAGGAGGGCTGAAACCCCACTACCACTGAACAAGAAAGAGAAGTTGAAACGTCAAGGTTGGGCCAAGAAGTCTCTAAAGGCAGATGTTTCAAAGATTTTATACAAGCATGATTTTTATGTAGGACATTTCTGCTTTGCATGAAAGTGCGCCACTGTTTGCCAGTAAAGGCTGTAAAGATGACAGAATAATGACATGGCCTCTTCCTCACTTGACCTAAACAATATTGAGAACTTGTCAGCCCTAATTAAAAAAGAGATTTTTGATGAAGGCGAACAGTCACCTCTCTGAACAGTACTACTGTAAAAATACTTGTTTGGTGTATTGAGAAGAATATATTTATTATTTGTAGAAAACTGACAAAAACAAGAGACGTTTCGGGTAATATATGACCTTCACCAGTCATCTGGATAGCGAGAGATTGCGTGCTGCAGCACCAGGAGAAGTTCTGCAGTATCCCCCGCTTAGACTAGAAGAGCCAATATATTCTTGTTGAATACACCGAACGACTGCCAAGTGTTTTTATAGTATAACCGACTGATTGGGATCCTACTCGTGCACTATTCTCTCCAGAAGTGCCTTGGATCTTTTCACACCACTCTGTACAGTGCCTGGGAGGCTCTGGTTGGTTCTCCCAAGTTGATAGTCAACAGATGAAGAAACTGACAGACTCCATGGATAGAAGGCTAATGACTGTTTGTTATTAAAAAGAAGGGGGATATATTGGTGACTGATATTTTTTGAAATGTCAGAAATATATTTTTGAAAAACACGTATTGGACACAGCAATAGATATATATCACTATTAGTGTGAAGTGAGACAGATAGTCAGTAGGTGATATATATCTGCTCTATCAAAAGGAATGGCAGACCATTTGGGAATAGTCTAGAACCAAAAGAGGACACGAAACAAGGATCAAGAAGTAATAGGACAATAAAAATTAAGGCTAAAAAATCTTTACTAGTGAGGGTAAAATGTAGCACTACAAACAAAACAAAACGAGGTGCCCGCACGGACAACGAAATAACACATAATTACACCAAATGGTAGCAATATAGATTGAATAATCAATATATCAAATAAATAAAAAAATATAATTATTAAAAATTGATCAATTAAAAACGAATACACCAGGTGTTATCTACAACAAGTTAATATAGACATTGCACATACCCGTATTTTCCGGCGTATAAGACGACTTTTTAACCCCCGAAAATCTTCTTAAAAGTCGGGGGTCGTCTTATACGCCGGGAATCGACTTGTACGCCGGTGTATATGGTGGGTGGGGAGGGGGAGTGATCCTGATGACGAGGGGGCGTCTCACAGGAAAGTGAGTAATCCCCATTACCTTATCCTAGCGGTGCAGCGTGGGGGTGTCAGTGCTGGGAGCGGCGGCAGCTGCTGTGTTCTGGTGCGGCGGCTCCTCTTCTGTGTGGGGCCTCTGTGCTGTGAGGTGGCGGCGGCAGCGGCGTATCTTTATCCAGTTGGGGCTCCTCCGGCATCTCCTTAGCCCTGGAGGCCCCGCCGCAACTCCATCGGTGCAATGTGGTGGCCTCCGGGAAAATGGCCGCTGCTCAGATTCAGATCTCGTGTCCCGAGATTTCGGGACGAGATCTGAATCTGAGCAGCGGCCATTTTCCCGGAGGCCACCGCATCGCACCTATTGAGCTGCCTCCGGGAAAATGGCCGCTGCATTGCACTCATGGAGTTGCGGCGGGGCCTCCAGGGCTAAGGAGATGCCGGAGGAGCCCCAACTGGATAAAGATATGCCGCCGCCACCGCCACCGCACAGCACAGAGGCCCCACACAGAAGAGGAGCCGCCGCACCAGAGCACAGCAGCCGCCGCACCAGAGCACAGCAGCCGCCGCACCAGAGCACAGCAGCCGCCGCACCAGAGCACAGCAGCCGCCGCCGCCACTCCCAGCACTGAGACCCCCACGCTGCACCGCTACGATAAGGTAATGGGGGATACTCACTTTCCTGTGAGACGCCCCCTCGTCATCAGGATCACTCCCCCCCCCCCCCAAAAGGCACATATTCACCGGCCCTATAAGACGACATAGGGTGTATAAGAAGACCCCCGACTTTTAAGAAGATTTTATATTTTAACTGGTAAAGTTGGGGGGTCGTCTTATACGCCCAGTCGTCTTATACGCCGGAAAATACGGTAAGTAATGAGCCAGAGTAAAAAAAAAAAGAGGGGGGACAAAAAGACCAATCATGTACTGTCGATGTGACAATGAATACTAGAATAGATGACAGAAAGTGAATAAGCTATATATACGTGCAAAACTCAGCAAACAATAAGATCAAAAATAAAAAATATATGTCACACAATAAAGTGCAAGTGCAAGGTCACAACAAAGACAAACTGCAAAAAATATATATAATAGTTAGAAACCTATTTGTTCAAAAACATGGTGATAAAAAATGAATTAATACGTAATGAAGCAACACTAGAAACATCACAAATAAGATGCATGTGCAAAAGAATGAAGGGGGAGGGGACAAGGGAAGTAAAGACTGATCAGAAAATAATATTCACAATATGTGCAATGTGTTGGTTAGGCAAAAGGTGCTGTAAATCCCATATATAATACAATAGATAGGGAAGAGGTAATGGCTATTCTAAAAAGGATGTAGCATCTAATAGCCACAGGCAACAAATATTAAGCCAGATCCATAGGCAGAGGAGCAATTGGTTACCTGTGTGTATGGTGGTCACCTTGTGGGGCATACCCCGATGCGCGTTTCGGAACCTTTCCTTCCTTTTTTAAGTAACAATTATGATAACTGGGCATTGTTAACAAAGTATATGATAATTATTGTTGTAGCAAAAGTTAGCTTTATCAGTTTCACAATTCATAAATGTATATGACATTTACACTTGGCATTGTTTACTGGTGCACCCATCACCCCTGAGGTTAAGGGTGTGGCCTGTGTGTCAAGATTGATGCTCTTATACTGTAAAATACAGGACCAAAAATATAGAATCTATGAACATTGAAAAAATGCTGTGAAACTGTGTAAAATGTAATGGAAACAAGAATGCAATTATTTGGAAAACTTTTATAGCCATTCTTTATACAGAACATCAGAACATATAAGAAAAATCAAAACTTGAAAGTTAGACATTTTTCCATTTCATTTGAAAAAAATAATACGTATAGAAATATTTGGCGTGATCATTCTTTGCCTTCAAATCAGCATCAATTCTTCTACAGTACAGACCAAAAGTTTGGACACACCTTCTCATTTAAAGATTTTTCTGTATTTTCATGACTATGAAAATTGTACATTCACACTGAAGGCATCAAAACTATGAATTAACACATGTGGAATTATATACTTAGCAAAAAAAGTGTGAAACAACTGAAATTATGTCTTTTATTCTAGGTTCTTCAAAGTAGCCACCTTTTGCTTTGATGACTGCTTTGCACACTCTTGGCATTCTCCTGATGAGCTTCAAGAGGTAGTCACCGGGAATGGTTAAAAACATATCATGCTTACTTCTCTTCGAAACTGGAAGATGTCTAGCATTTCCTATAAGCTCAGAACTGGCAAGAACCAGTGGGATCTATCTACAACCTTTCTATTGATCAGAGAAGTCTGGCCAGAAATGGTTTTCATGGGATAAATGTGGGCAAAAAGAAATAAATTCTACATGTAAATATGTCCATCCAATTAAACTATATACAAAAATGCAGAAAAATGGCAGCAGGTGCTCTAGACCGGTAAGTACATTTTTGAAATACAGTATTTGACTTTAACAGAAAGCAGTTTGTTCAATGAAAGGCTGGGGATAGGAACAATAATAAGTGTCTGCATGCAACACTGAACCATGGTGAAGGCTCCTTGCAACACGGTGTTTTTCATTGCAATTACACTAAAATTGCAAATGCAATAAAAATGCACCAAGACCGCATCATCCAAACCCTCTCCCCACGTTCAAGTTAGGCTACATTCCCAAGATGAGCTTTTGATGTTGCAGCTTTTCTGCACCATTTCTGAACCCATTAAGTAAAATAGGTTACTTGCAAATCTACCAGACATAAGAAGATACAACCTGGCCTGTATCTTCTGGCACATAATAGACTAGTGGAAAGATACGAATACATTCTCTGACACGGCCCTGGAATATCCTATGCAGATCTGTGGAATCTAGTTGCATTATTGCACACACCACAAAATCTAATGCCTAGCAAAATTAAAAACTCAATAGCATACCAGGACACGATAGCAACATGGAAAGAAATCAGAAAAAGACTAAAGTTATCGTGGAGAATTTCAAGGGATTTGCCCATGTGGAGGAATCCAGCGTTCCAGCAATTAGAGGTGAACAAATCATTCCAGGAATGGAAGCTGAAGGGGACACTCAAAATAGCTAATTTATTGCACGAGGAAGAGAATAGGTGGTTGACGAGAGAAGAGATTGTATTAACATTTAAATTAAGTAAACTATTTCTACAATTCAAACAAATCAGAGGAATGATTATGGTCCATCTGATAAATGTAAGGGAAGAAACGGAAAGAAGGGCAATGGATACTTTTTTATTAGACCAAGCAGGCATACACAGTATATCTATGTTATACAGAGGTTTCAAAGAAATTCTGAGGAAATTAGAAACAGAAAATGTATTTAGGTCATGGGATAGGCAAATAGAGAGAGAGGAAATTGGGAAAAAAATCCTAGTAGGGTGTAAGGTAGTACGGAAGAACATTTTCAGTGAGGTTTGGAGGGACACACAGTTTATGATCATGCATAGAGCAATCTTGGCCTTTAATATAACAATATCAAAAAATATGAGAAATTGTCTGGCACATTGTCCAAAGTGCAAACTTAAAGATTCAGACTTACGACATGGGTTGTGCAGTTGATCTAATCTACAAGTATTCTGAAAAGACATAAAACGTACTGTATATTGGAAAATACACGTGTTAAGAGTGTTCCTCTGTACCATTTCTTTTCCACTGCCGGAGGAGTGACGAAAATGTACAACAAAAAGAGAAGAAAAAACTAACCCCAGTATTTCATAAAATCTGTTTAGTAGCCAAAAGAAACTTTTTAGAACATTGGTTATCTGAATCTATAACAAATTGGAAAGAGATAATAGGCCAAGTGAAGGCCATATTCCATTTGGAAAGGATGGAAGCAGAATGTGATAAGGAAACATATGTAAAATTGCTTATGATAAAATGGATAGGCTTTTTACTCAATTACATACAGGAGGAACTTTATAAAATCATGAAGCCCTTTGACCAGACTAGTTGGTATTTATTGGAAAACCTTGGTGGAATTATGACTCAAATACAGGGGTAAGGCATGGGAGGGCATTGTAAAAATAAATAAAACTGTGATATTTTTCAGCTACTAATGCCACCCTATGCAACATGCTCCCATGCCTGTCCATACACACTTCAATTCTATAGGATAGGTTCAAACAGTTAACAGAATCTGCTCTAAGATTGTCTAGAAAAGTCAGCATTGAAACATGAGTTGAGAGAGACTTTAGGCCAGCTGTTACCTTTCATAGAAGTAGTACGTTTTCTTGGTATGTCTAAAAGTTTTTGTCACGTACAGTGTAGGAAAGACTAAGTGCAACACGAAGGGATGAGGGGAGCCCAACACTAGGAAAGGGGGAAGTGGAGACCCCTTGGGAGATAAAAAGTCACCCAGTCTGCCCTAAAGGTTCCTATATAGGTTCTGCTCTTATCACCGAGCAGGAATCTAATCCCTCCTTCATCCTGCCAGTAAGCTCTGCTTAGGGAATGACATGGTGTGCACTAGTCGAGCCCCACTACCACTAAAGACAGCTGGGATAGACAAACAGGGGGAACCCTTATCTTGAGTAGACTCAGAGATGTAACAGAGGTCCTCCAGCAACCCCAAAGAAGAAAATAGCTGACTGCTATAGCTCCAAGCCTCAACAGGGGGAAATGGAAATATCGCCGATGATTCCCAGCAGCAGGCTGGGAGTCTATAAACACCCAAGGCCAGGTGTGTCAATTAGAGCTGGAGAAAGGTTACTACTGGGTCAAAGAGTCAAAAGGTTTAAGAAGGTGTCTGCAAAGCCAAACGCAGAGACCTTCTGCAGCTAGATGCAGTGCGAAACTCTGCAGCTTCTGACATACCTGTGACAATTTTACATGTTAAGAGACAGATGGCATCAGTAAGGAATTTCTAAAGAAAAGGAGCATATAAAGAACGCATCAATGATTGTTATGATTTGTACATTTCTTTGCACTTGAAGCAATATTTAACCAGTGAAAATGTGAAAAACATTAAATAATCAATGGTTTATGTTCAAAAATTATAACAATACATGAATGATTCATTTTAAAGTTTGTTACGTTTAAATGTTTATTCTTCTACTTTTCTTCTCAAAACACTATGCAACTATGAGCATTTTTTTATTTTTTAAATGGCGGCATATGTACAAATGTTATAATGCCATTACTCACCTGAGCCTGGTAGAAATTTTTCAAACAATTGCTCTTAGGATGCAGGTAAAAGTCATAGGCAAGGTGAGGTTGCATATAAGATGGTGTCCAGATACATAGATTGTAAGCTTGCGAGCAGGGCCCTCATTCCTACTGGTATCTGTTTTGAACTGTGATTTCTGTTATGCTGTAATGTCTATTGTCTGTATAAGTCCCCTCTATAAGTTGTAAAGCGCTGCGGAATATGTTGGCGCTATATAAATAAAATTATTATTATTATTATTATTATTGATTTTGATGTGGGTAAGAACAGGGTTATACAGGTCTTTGAGGGTTAAGATAGGGTTAGGGTAAGGAATGGATTTTATATCAAAGAGTGTTAATGATTCCCTGAATGATAAACTCTAGAGCTTTTTCCAGCAGTTACTACATTCTTTCAGCATCAACAATATGATCTTTCTTCAGACTTTTCCTGGCTGATTTTTCAATTGCTAAAATGCTAATAACTGTAATTGAAATTTCCTGTCTTGCGGCATGGAAAAAGCAAGATTAAAATGATCCCCAATAATAATAAAACTAAAGATCACAAAGGCGCTAAACATGTGTGCCTGGAAGAACAGCAGCAGGCAAACCAGCCAGTATGGTGTGAGAAACTGCCAAAGAGTAATGAAAGTATATAAAGGGTTGCCGCGCTGAAAGGCACTTACAGATTGGAGTGTAGTCCTGTATAAGAAATGTCCATTTGCATAGCGGTATCTTCCCCACTGTTCAGTAGTGCTTGGCGATGGGAGCATCCTCCCCAAGGTGGCAAACCCCCGTAAAAGCCTGCCGCCATAACTCAGCGGTGGCCTTGGCCGTTGGCGCCGCTGTCAGCTTAGCGAGGTTAGCAAGGGGCGTGGTATAATGGTGACGTCACCTGTCCGTGTGTAACGGACGTGTGTAGGGGCCAATCCCGACGCGTTTCGAGGGAAACGTCCCTCTTTCTCAAGGTATGGCACCTGCACTGCCGCTAATCTTATATATCCACGCTTCTGCAACCCTGTGATCTTGCCAACAAAAAGTGCACTGTGCTAGTCAGCCCGGGCCCAACCAGACTTAGTATGATCAACCCAGCTGCTGCTCTCAAATACTGAGCTGTGGGTATACTTAAAGCTCATAATTGCAACTTCAATACGTGTATGAATATAAATCTAACAAAATAAGAATAGTATCATAATACTCCCTCCACCTTATAAAAATACGATCTTTATTTATTTCATAAAACTATTAAAACTAAATATAATAAATATGATAAATATAGAATGAAAAAATTGTATAGGAAAATTCCTGTTAAGAAGTATATATATATATATATATATATATATATATATATATATATATAAATATATATATATATATATATATATATATATATATATATATATATATATATATATATATATATATATATATATACATACATGCGGCATAATGTGTGCATACATGTATGAATAAAGAAAACCAATAAAACCATAAAACCGTTTATAAGACTTTGGCAGTAAATATTATAAAAAAATAAAAAAGTATACAAATATACACAGGGGGAAAAAAAGCCCCTCCAGTGCCAGTACCTTCCTTCAATCTAACGTGGTACATTGGAAATATATATCTCAACAAGAGATCTCTTGTTGAGATATATATTTCCAATGTACCACAGGGCATCGGCGGTATAGATAAGAGGAAAAAGGAGTAAGGGGATAGAAATATGGTATTACCATCACCGCAAACAGAACTTTGAAGACAGATCAATACATTAAACCAACGGACAAAAATATTCTTCTCCATTATACGAGTTGCCATCCTAAGCATGTTAAGAGGGCTCTCCCCAAATCCCAACACTACAGAGTTAGACGCATAGTTTCCAACTATATCGTCCAGGCCACTAGACATAATGAAATGGACTTAAGATTTTTCAATAGAGGCTACCCGAACGAGGTCTTAAAATCCTCACAGGCACAACTCCCACAAAGAGAGAAAGGACAGTGGATAGCCTACGTCAGTACTTTCCATCGATTCAGCAAATGGATTATTCAATGCATACTTAAGCACTGGGCAGTACTGCAAGATAACATTACGAATCACCTAGTTAGGGCTGACGTTGGCTCTTCCAAACCCGGGTTGATACAACGCACCTTAGCCACATCTCGTAACGGCACATTTCCATGTTTAGGATGCCTACAATGTTCTAACATCTCAAAGGGCGATTAATTTACTCACCCACGCTCTGGACTACGTTATCCCATTAGGAGCCACTATACTTGTGTGTCCTCAGTCATCTATCTGATTAAGTGCCCATGTGGTCTCGGACATGATGGAGAGACTACTCAACATATCTGAGACAGCATCTCACAACCCAAGTCTACCATTAGATGTGGATGCACCCTTCTACCAAATCCAGTCCATTTTATTTCTAGTGGCCATACAATAGCCCAACTTAAATACCAGGTTATTGATCATGTTCCACTTGCTAGAAGGGGAGGTCATAGAGTCAAGACACTTATAGAACATGAATCATACTGGAAATAGACAGTATGAGGTCTATCATTAATCATCACTTTCCACTTTACAGTCACTAAAATCAACCTCCGTCATTTTGTTTCTGTTTATATTATTTGTATTCTATTTACTGTATAAGTACATTTGTGCTCAATGTTTATTTAGATGGTTCACATATGGTGCTTTGATGTAGCATGTTGACTTATGCTTCCTTTCTTTTCTTCTCCATAGATGATATAGTAGACACCAACAGGTATATTATTCCTCCTACCTATCCTTTTCTCCATTTCCTTATTCCCCATTTTTTTCCTCCTTTTTTTCCTTCCTTTACTTGCTCCTTTGGTTACCTATTTTTCCTTCGTTATGGTATAATATTTAATATTAATATTTTCATTTTCATTAGTCATATACTAACCCACAATCCCCCGATTAACAATACTACCATGTTACATAATTCCTCTATTCCGATACATACCATATTCCTATTCCCTTACTCCTTTTTCCCTCTTATCTTATCTATACCACTGATGCCCTGCGATACACCCAACTATTAAAGGGAACCTGTCACCCCCAAAATCGAAGATGCGCTACAGTAAGCCCACCGGCATCAGGGGCTTATCTACAGCATTCTGGAATGCTGTAGATAAGCCCCTGATGTATCCTGAAAGATGAGAAAAAGAGGTTATATTATACTCACCCAGGGGAGTTCCCGCTGTGATCCGGTCTTATGGGCGTTGCGGTCCGGTCCAGCGCCTCCTATATTCATAGGATGACGTCCTCTTCTTGTCTTCACACTGCGGCTCCGGCAAAGAGCAAAGTACTGCAGTGCGCAGGCACCAGGCCTCTCTGACCTTTTCCGATGCCTGCGCACTGCAGTACTTTGCTCTGCCCTCAACAGGGTAGACAAAGTACACCTGCGCCGGAGCCGCAGTGAAGACAAGAAGAGGACATCATCGTAAGAAGATCGGAGGCCCTGGACCGGACCGCGACGCCCATCGGATCGGACCGCCCACCCAGGTGAGTATAATCTAACCTCTTTTTCTCATCTTTCAGGATACATTTGGAGCTTATCTAAAGCATTACAGAATGCTGTAGATAAGCCCCTAATGCCGGTGGGCTTAGCTCATCTTCGATTTTGGGGGTGACAGGTTCCCTTTAACCCATCCGACCGTTCCTTTACTAAATGGGACGCATGAGCGCTCTTTCTTCTTTGAGCCAATAAGACAGCGAGCACTGACTCGGATGCATTTGGATACACATGCGCAGATCACTGTGTTCTTGTTTTATTCCATTACTTGGACTTTTATTTCCACTAATACTGGCCCAAGTAGTCTTCAAAAAAATGTTCCAGGTCCATAGGCTTTCTACTCGTATAGTGTCTGACCATAGTGTGCTATTTGTTTCCAGCTTCTAGAGGTTCCAGATTCTGGAGGGCACTCTGCAGGTATAATAAAATTTCCTTAGACTTCTATTTTGCCTATAAGTCCCATAATAATGGATAAACAGAGAATCAATCAGCCTATGAAGCAATACCTTAAGATTTTCTCTAATTCCTATCGAGATAATTGGTTGGATTTACTTTCTTGGGGCAAAATCAACCACAATAATTCCATTTTTGAGTCTTTAGGACATCTCTCTTTGTTATGGTGTATGGTTGAAAGCATCGTCTTCCTCTGCTAATTGCATCAAAAAGTTAACTTACTGCTATGAACAGAGTGCAGCGCCCCAGAGTCCTGGTCGTTGCAGTACTGACGCTCCGCCACTAAGGGGAGTGATGGTACGTCTGATGGCACTTTAGGAGTTCACCTGACCAGGTATCACAGTCACACTTTACACTTCACATTCTGGCCACCAGGGGGAGCAAAGGGTTCTATGTACTAGGCCACTCCTCACAATCTGGTAAAACTGGGGGCTGGATAGGAAGTTAGTCAGAAGCTGACTGGGTTGGAACCAGGCAACATCCTGTGGCAGAGGGTGTTGCAGGTGAAGATTCAGGGGGTCTCTGTCAGGGGTGGGATCCTGACAGTGGCCTAGGGAACAGAGGAGAACGTTACGGAGCCGCGCCTGCACTCGAATGCGGTGGCATCCTAAGAAAGGAAAAGAAGCGAGGTTTACTGTGGAGAAGTGAGAAACGAGATCGCAGCAAAAAGGAGATAAAGCCAGTAGGAGTCGTGCCGTAAGATCGAGGCAACATCCTACTGAGGCGCGTAGCCGGTGGCCGGAACGCCGAGGAAGTATTAGGCTCCAAGCAATACTTCAAACAGCGGCAGGACAGTCAATTTTAGGTTGGCTGTCTCACCTAAATAACCTAAGCAGACATAGGGGGCAATTGTGGGAGAGGGGCGACGCTAGGGTCCCGGAAGAACTCCAGGCCTACCCGTCATACGGGTGCGTCCTATCCATATCATCTGGGGGACGGAGAAGAACATCAGAATAGATACGAGTTGTGAGAGAAGAACATCAGAAACAGACACAACAGTTGTGAGGACTATCCTGTGGTGCTCAGCAGGGAGGTACTACAACACACAGGCGCTAGAAGGTAGGCACTGATTTCCACCTGCAAAGGGAACTCTGGATGTGCCATCAGACCGGCCGGTCTCAGCCAGCCCTGTTAGCAGTACTCTGGATTGTGGATCCTGAAGCCTTCAGTAAAGAGGTAAAGAGACTGCAACCCTGTGTCCTCGTTATTCATCGTGACCTGCACCACGCACCATCATCACATCTCTCATTGGACGCCCCTTAGCAGGGTCACGGACCGGGTCTAGCCACCGTGACAACCCCAGAACTGAGACCGAGAGGCCCGGTACTGAGTACCCCGCGGCCCTGCGTCTGGGGGAGCTCCAAGTGTCTCTCAGGGCATTCATGACATCTGGAGTGAGGTGCAAACGAATCTGGCAGCAGCCATGGCCAAATCAAAGATGAGTGCTAATAAATACCATCAACCCATTCCCAACATCTCTCAGGTCATCAGTTCATTCCAGATTATAAAGCAAATAAATTCAGTTTTTTTCCATCTGAAATTACCTTCCACATTAAAAATTCTCAATATTTTTTATATATCTTTTCTGGGTCCTCTAATCCTCAACAAATTCTCTCCTACTGTCAAAGACAGCTTTTCCTTCTGTTACTGAACCTGACAAAATCAACTAATATCTGGTATTGCCCTTATTGGACAAACTATCAATACATTTGGTTTCCAGTTATCTCTATGCTAATGACAACCAATTATATCACTCTTCTCCTGATGTCACCCCCACCTTAATACAAAATATTAAGGATTTGTCTGTTTACAGTCTCTAACATTATGTCATCCCTCTATTTGAAACTAAGTTTCTTGTGTTTCCTCCCTGTACTAACATACATATACCCAATATTCTAATTTTGGTTCAACCATAATCCCAAGCAGCACGCTTGCTGTCATGGGGTCATGTTTAATAGAAGTTTCCTTTGTTCCTTATATCCAATCACTCACTTGCTCATTTCACCTGCAGCTTAAAAACTCGCTCATGTCACCTTTGAAATAGCAAAAACTCATACTGTCTCTCTTATTCATTCTTGTCTTGAATACTGTAACTATCTCCTGACCGATCTCTCTCTTAACTTCTTTCTCTTCTCAAAACCATCCTGAATGTGGAGCCAGGGTCGTATCTCTGTCCAGCCATTACACTTGTTCCTCCAACGTGTGCCAGTCATTGCAATGGTTACCCATCCATTACAAAATACTATATACCGTATATACTCGAGTATAAGCCGACCCGAGTATAAGCCGACCCCCCTAATTTTGCCACAAAAAACTGGGAAAACTTAATGACTCGAGTATAAGCCTAGGGTGGGAAATGCAGCAGCTACCGGTAAATGTCAAAAGTAAAAATAGATACCAATAAAAGTAAAATTAATTGAGACATCAGTAGGTTAAGTGTTTTTGAATATCCATATTGAATCAGGAGCCCCATATAATGCTCCATGCAGTTTATGATGGCCTCATAAGATGTTCCTTACTAAAATATGCCCCATATAATCCTGCATAAAGGTTAATAAAGGCCCCATAAGATGCTCAATAGACACATTTGCCCAATATAATGCTGCACAAATGCTGATTATGGCCCCATAAGATGCTCTATAAAGATATTTGCCCCATATAGTGCTGCACAAACCTTGATTATGGCCCTATAAGATGCTCCATACAGACACTTGCCTCATATAGTGCTGCACAAACGTTATGGCCCCCATATAGTGCTGCACAAGCGTTATGGCCCCCATACAGTGCTGCACAAACATTATGGCCCCATATAGTGCTGCACAAACGTTATGGCCCCATATAGTGCTGCACAAACATTATGGCCCCATATAGTGCTGAACAAACGTTATGGCCCCCATATAGTGCTGCACAAACGTTATGGCCCCCATATAGTGCTGCACAAACGTTATGGCCCCCATATAGTGCTGCACAAACGTTATGGCCCCATATAGTGCTGCACAAACATTATGGCCCCATATAGTGCTGCACAAAGTTATGGCCCCCATATAGTGCTGCACAAACATTATGGCCCCATATAGTGCTGCACAAACATTATGGCCCCATATAGTGCTGCACAAACATTATGGCCCCATATAGTGCTGCACAAACGTTATGGCCCCATATAGTGCTGCACAAACATTATGCCCCATATAGTGCTGCACAAACGTTATGGCCCCATATAGTGCTGCACAAACGTTATGGCCCCATATAGTGCTAGACAAACATTATGGCCCCATATAGTGCTGCACAAACGTTATGGCCCCATATAGTGCTGCACAAACGTTATGGCCCCATATAGTGCTGCACAAACGTTATGGCCCCATATAGTGCTGCACAAACGTTATGGCCCCATATAGTGCTGCACAAACGTTATGGCCCCATATAGTGCTGCACAAACGTTATGGCCCCATATAGTGCTGCACAAACGTTATGGCCCCATATAGCGCTGCACAAACGTTATGGCCCCATATAGCGCTGCACAAATGTTATGGCCCCATATAGTGCTGCACAAACGTTATGGCCCCATATAGTGCTGCACAAACGTTATGGCCCCATATAGTGCTGCACAAACGTTATGGCCCCATATAGTGCTGCACAAACATTATGGCCCCATATAGTGCTGCACAAACATTATGGCCCCATAGATGCCCCATACAGATATTTGCCCCATTTGCTGCGATAAAAAAAATAAATCACATACTCACCTCTCTGTCGGTCAGGCCCCCGGCACTTTCAATGGTCACCCGCACCTCGTTCCGGCGCCACTCCATGTTCAGCACCGACGTTCAGCAGAGGGCGCGCACTAACTACGTCACCGCGCCCTCTGACGTGAGCGTCACTGCTGAAGACAGATCGGCGCCCGGAACGAAGAAAGGTGACTATCGCGCAGCGCTGCGCTCCCCTACCCATATACTCACCTGGTCCTGGCGCTGTGCAGTCCCTGCTTCCCCGGCACCGCAGCTTCTAACTGTACTGAGCGGTCACCGTTAACGCTCAATACAGTAATGACCCTTATGGGAGGTGGAGCCGCATATTAATTTACTGTAATGAGCGGTACCATGTGACCGCTCAGTACAGGAAGAAGCTGAAGCTGCTGCTGCTGGCGCCAGGGAAGCCAGGGACCTGCAGGGACCGCGCCTGGACTAGGTGAGTATTTTTAGACAGCCCCCGCTCCCCCTCCCCTGCCGACCTCTGGGTATGACTCGAGTATAAGCCGAGAGGGGGACTTTCAGCCCAAAAAAGTGGGCTGAAAATCTCGGCTTATACTCGAGTATATACGGTAAACTTATCTCTCTCACTCACAAAGCTCTCCACAGTTATGCCCCACCATATATATCCTCCCTCATCCCTATCACCCTACTGTAAGTGCTGAACTATGTGTTACTCAGTAATGTCTTCATTGTCTGTACATGTCCCCACTTAATTGTAAAGTACTGCAGAATATTTTGGCGCTAAATAAATAAAATTATTAGTACTATTAAGGGTTCATGTGAATCTTTTCCACATGATAGGCTGGAAAGCTCCAATTTTACTCAAGAGATTTCATGGCCAATTTTACTCAAGAGATTTCACAGCCCTCACCATTTTTACATAGTAGCATAGTTATTAAGGTTGAAGGAAGACTTTAAGTCCATCTAGTTCAACCCATAGCCTAACCTAACATGCCCTAACATGTTGATCTAGAGGAAGGCAAACAAAAACCATGTGGCAAAGAGTAAGCTCCACATTGGGGAAAAAAATTCCTTCCCGATTCCACATACGGCAATCAGACTAGTTCCCTGGATCAACACCCTATCAAGGAATCTAGTATACAGTATATAACCTGTAACATTATACTTTTTAAGAAAGGTATCCAGTCCCCTCTTAAATTTAAGAAATGAATCACTCATTATGACATCATACGGCAGAGAGTTCCATAGTCTCACTGCTCTTACAGTAAAGAATCTGCGTCTGTTATTATACTTAAACCTTCTTTCCTCCAGACGTAGAGGATGCCCCCTTGTCCCTGTCTCAGGTCTATGATTAAAAAGATCATCAGAAAGGTCTTTGTACTGTCCCCTCATATATTTATACATTAAAATAAGATCACCCCTTAGCCTTCGTTTTTCCAAACTAAATAGCCACAAGTGTAATAACCTATCTTGGTATTGCAGACCCCCCAGTCCTCTAATAACATTGGTCGCTCTTCTCTGCACCCGCTCTAGTTCAGCTATGTCTTTCTTATACACCGGAGACCAGAACTGTGCACAGTATTCTAAGTGTGGTCGAACTAGTGACTCCTTCTTATTTTACAGACTTAAAAAAAGGGTACTGTTACTCACACTTTCTGCATTCAGTGCTGGGCTTTGCTCCATTCTCCTATAACCTTCTATCTCTGTACTAATCCACAACAGGTATGCTCAGACAGTATTCAGGAAAGCAGAGCCCTTTGCTACCATGTACTTTTCTAACAGTTACCCTCATTTTACTCTAGACTCTTCTCTGACCAGCTGGCTAACAATCCTTCTTGCAATTCCTGCCTGTTTTCTAACTACTACTTCCTAGCTCAGTCCAGTGAATCATGTTGCTATTGTTCTATCAGTTCTGCTGAATCAAGTTAAAAGTTACAAACTCATATCTGCTATCAAGGTACCTGTCTGCATATACATCTTTGATATTCATATGGTTAACTATGTCCATGCTGCAAGTTCATAATTGCATACGTCTCTGCTATTCTTTTGGTTAACCGTATCCTCACAAGTTTCTGATTGCATATATGTCTCTACTACTCCAGTGGTTAGCCATATCCCTACCAAACCGCATATGCTTCTCTGTTATTACTGTCTGCAATTGCCTTTAAGCTGCCCCTAATGCTTCCTGCTTCATTTGCCGATCTGCCGTATTGCATACCGTGCTGTACTGGTCCTCAAGTATACATGTGCTGTCAAGCAAGTCCATCTCCATTGTATCATCACCTTCGGTCCATTCTGCTCATTCGAAATAAAAAAATGTATTTAATAAAATATCCACTGTTTGCAGTATTAACGTTTCGGCCTCACATGGCCTTCATCAGAACAGCCATGGAATGGCACACAGCTGTGCTTTCCCTTGTACCATCTTATGGGCTATAAAAGTTAATACTGCAAATACTTTGTGAAATAAAAATTGGTTATTTTTTAACTAACTTTGAAGTACCGAATTCTAATTTGTATTTGTTGTGGAGTGAATCCTATTCGCACACCCTTAGTAGGAGTGCCACACGGTCTTCTATTTTCACTCTGCTCACTCTAACCTGAGGCTCAGAGAATTCATCTCACCAGATGAGCCCTTAACTGGATACTGAGGCCATGGATTTCAAATCCTTCAACACCTTTGCTGCTGCATACAGAGCACTTAACTAGTCTGTTTTTGCGTGGAACCTCTCATCTTATGTGAATTTACAACATGAAACTCATTTTCTTGGGAGAACATCTTTATATTTTCTTACTCCACGATTAAGGGTGCTGTGGTACCTGAAACATGCAGATGTCATTTTTTATTTTAACATGAAAGTTTTATCAGTTGTCCGCTATATGATACCTACTTGAAAAAAATACTGTAGATTGAATGTCCATTTAAGAAGGTTCACCTTCTATGTAAACTTCAGAGGCTTGGCATTTTTTTAATGTCTTCAAAATCTGTATAGTACACATAGTAGTAATGTAATTTAAAATAATCAAAATATACAAAGCTTTGTGTATAGCTGGCGCTCTCAGAGTGCTGCTGCATATTTTATGCCTTTTTGCTTTTACACCACAGTCACATCAGTGTGCACTTGCAAATTTATTTCATTTTGTTTGTAGAATGCAAGAGATGACTAAGTTTTTTCTTACAATATATGGAAAAAAAGTGCTATGTGTCAACTTTCCTCACGAATAACTGTTGTCATCACCAAAAATATTGGGAGGTAAGAAAGTCTAGGAAAAAATAGGCATAGCAGAAGAAACGTAACGGGTAAAAAAGGATGGAAAACAACAAGAACAAAAATGACACTTTTATGATATGTTGGCAACCCTACATGTAAAATGGAGAAAAAGAAAAAAGAAATACCTATATAGAAAAGAAAAACCAAAAATAAGGAATAATGTATCAATAAAATCTTTGAATACTAAACATATGTTACTCATACTTATCATCAATTTTTATAAGGTAATTAATCACAGAAAAATATAATTAAAATGCACAACACATTATAAAAAAAAACTAAATATAAAAATATATGAATAAGATTAAACATATATGTATGAGAGGAATGGGGTGTGCAGAATTACAAACATATTTTATTAACATTTGGCTGGCTGAATGAGTCACTAATATAATAACAGGTTTTAATTCAATAGTGTCACTACGTCAAAGGAAGAGATCCAGTTCATACCAATAGGCCATGATAAATTAAGTAAAGTGTCACTCCCTGACGAAGTGACAGCGAAACGCGCGTTGGAGTGGTGTGAGGGGAACTGTGGTGTGCCTTCTTTATGGTTTGTATTATGCACCATTGCTGCTTATATTCAATAACATTTGGCATGGCTGTATCTCCATATAAACTGTGATCGCTACATATTATATATATGGCCTTATATTTGGTGTTGATTATATTTTTTATGTTATCTTGTATTTTTATCTGTCATTATTAATTATACAATATTATACTGCACTTGGCACTTTAATTGATTTATCACGGCCTATTGATATGGACTGGATCGCTTCTTTTTACATAGTGGCACTATTAAATTAAAACCTGTTATGATATTAGTGACTCATTCAGACAGACAAATGTTTATAAAAATATGTTTGTAATTCTGCACACCCCGTTCCTTTCATACACATATATGTTTAATCTTATTCATATATTTTTATATTTAGTTTTTTAATCATGTGTTGTGCACTCATGTATTTTAATTATATTTTTCTCTGTTTAATTACCTAATAAAAATTGATTATATATGTTTATTTGACTAAATGTAAAATGGACTGTGATTTATAAGCAGAGAATAGAAATTTATCTTAAATGGTAACTATACTTTTAACAAACTTTGCATAAATCAATGGTACAATCGAATGTAAGAATCATCGTACTATATTTTATAGTAGAAATATTCTTTATTCTCTACTTATGAGCCACTTCTCTTCCTGCTTCCTAAACTCTTTATCCACTCTGAAAAACAGCTGTAATCTATCTTTCTAAAAGAGTAACTGACGTTTTACATTTTATTTCAGAAATCAATGGTATACATGAAGATAAGCAACTTTGTAATATACAGTACTCAAAAAGTTAGGGGTATTTGGCTTTCGGGCTAAATTTCAGGATGACCCTAAAATGCACTCTAACCATTCAGGTAAAATTAATCCCTTAACGTCCAATGACGGGCAGAGTCCGTCACTAGATGTCTCCCCATTTGGTGCGGGCTCTGGCGACGACCTGATCAGCTGACATGTGCCCCTAACAGCCGCGGGTAGAATCGCGATCCACCCACGGCTGTTAACATGTTAAATGCCGCTGTCAAACTCTGTCAAACATGCAAGAGCAGGAAGCAAGTCATTACCTCCTCCCATCGGCGCCCGTGTCCCATGATTGCAGGACCCCTGTGGTTGTCATAGCCAGATAGCTATGAGCGCCACCCAGCGGTCGGCACTCATAACAAGTGAGCAATCGGATGATCGCAGCTTCTAGTCTCCCATAGAGACTATTGAAGCAAGTAAAAAGTAAAAAAAGTTTTTAAAAAAATATTTAAAAAAAGTTAAAATCGCCACACTTTCGCCTCATTCAAAATAAAAAAATAAAAAAATCAAACATACACATATTTGGTATCGCCGCGTTTTATCAATATATAAAAATAATTAATCCAGTCGGTAGAAAAAAAATCGAAACCCCAGAATTACGTGTTTTGGTCTCTGAAACATTGCAATAAAATGCAATAACAGGCGATCAAAAGATCGTATGCACACCAAAATGGTATCAATAAAAATCTCATATCGGCGCACAAAAAATAAGCTTTCACCCGGCCCCAGATCACGAAAAATGGAGAAGCTACGTGTCTTGGAAAATAGCTAAATATTTTTATTTTTTTTACAAGTTTTAGAATTTTTTTTGCCACTTAAGTAAAAAATAACCTGGATATGTTTGGTGCCTGTGAGCTCGTAATGACCTAGAGAATCATAATGGAAGGTCAGTTTCAGAATTTAGTGAACATGGTAAAACTAAATCCAAAAAACAATTGTGGAATTGAACCTTTTTTTGCAATTTCACTGCATTTGGATTTTTTTTCCTGTTTTCCAGTACATGGTATGGTAAAATCAATAATGCCATTCAAAAATACAACTCGTCCCGCAAAAAATAAGCCCTCAAATAGCCATTTTGATGGAAAAAAAAGTTATGGCCGTGGGAAGAAGGGGAGCAAAAAATGGAAATGAAAAACGGAAATACCCCTGTTCCTTATGGGGATAATGTAACTATCTCTAAACTTTTGAATACACATGTCCAACTTCAATGTTTCAGTTATTTTTTACAACATTTGCTGTTCTCTAACAAGGAGCCTTATGGCAAAATTTGATCCATGGATAGCCCAATAAATTTTGGAATTGAATTAGACTTGGTATTTAAACAGTCCTCCTCATCATGCTGTTCACATTTTGACACCATAAGACCAAGACAACGCTTAACAATTGATCAGTACCTCGCCATTGTAAAGATTTAAGCAGGATGTTTTCAGAAGTGGCCACTGAGCACAGAGTGTCATCAGCAGATTGCAACAGAGACACACAGAGACTGGAAGAGTCACAGAAAGGCACAGAAATGGATGTCCTTTGGCCACATCCCACACTGATGACTGCTTCATTGAGAGTAATGCCCTTTGGAACCGGATGATGAATGCCAAACAATTCCAGGCACATTTAAGGGAGGTGAGAGGCACCCAAGTGTCACATTAAACCTTTCAAAACCATTTAAATCAGTGTGCTCTGCATGGTGAGGTACGTGACCATACCATCAGGCACAGGCGGCATCTTGAATTGGCAAGGGAGAATTTACGCTGGACGAGGGACCATTGGGCCTCACTGCTGTTCTTTGATGAAGGTTAAGTCATGCTGAGCACAAATAATGGCGGCCAAAGATGTTGGAGACCTCAAGGAGAGCGCTATGCATCAGCAAATATTGTCACCAGACAAGCCACTGGTGATGGTGGTGTTACAGTGTGGGCAGGTGTGTCCAGTAAATACAGAAATTCCCTACACTTTGTGAATGGTACAATGAAACAAGCCACCAATATTTTCATAACATCATTACTTCAGTCATTGGCCTCTGCATGAACAACACAGGACAAATTTCATCTTCATGAACAACAATACTCCAGCTTATTGAGGTTGTATCATTAGGGAACGGCTGCTGGAGACTGGTGTACCTCAAATGGGGTGGCCTGCACTCTCTCCAGACCTGAATCTTATAGAAAACCTATGGGATCAGCTGAGTCGCTGTGTAGAGGCTCGTAACTTTGCACCCCAGATCCTCAATGAACAGAGGGCCACCCTTCAAGAAGAGTGGGATGCCATGCATCAACAGACAATAACTCGACTTGTGAAAAGCATGAGACATCGTTGTCAAGCTGTAATGGATTCTCAAAGCAATATGACAACTTATTGAGATATTTACATTTTGGGGGGTATATCCATCACTATAGTTGGTTTTTGTTTCAATAAATTGCTTGAGATGAGGAAATCACCATTGCATGATTCTACTTAAATGCCCTACTTTCATGATAACATATCACTGTAGCGTGAACTTTCTACGTTTTCCATAAATGTGTACTATAGAAACCTCAACATTGACATTGCAACATCAAAAAGGAAAAGATTTGGAATTAGGGAAACCACAGGATCAACATACATGTTGTAAAGTTGAGAGGTGTGGAGCCACTGCACCATAGGCCGGGCTTACCCTGGAGTTGCATGACTAAGTGACTACCAGGTATTATTTAGAGCCTCTGATGGTGAGGATAGGTTTGGTCACAGACAGTCACCAACTACCACTCCAGGACAGTCCCCGGGTCTGCAGCAGCTGGCCGGAGGGTCAGAGACACAAGTACAAGGTACAGGTAGATGGAGGAAAAAACGTAGTCAGACATCCAAAGTCAGGACAGGCAGTACAGGGTCAATATATATGCAGCCGTGGTCAGGAACAGTTAGAATAAACGGATAGGCAAGCCTGGACAGAAAACAGGACATACAATACAAACATGCACGCACAGGATCCAGAGACAAGAACTGGAAACCAACGATCGGGTAAGGAGTGTTGGGAGAAGCTGCCTAATAAACCCGCTGCTGCCTATGGATAGACTAGGGAAGGCAAACCCTGTAGGACACAGCAGGGTTAAATTCCTACAGGATCTGATGAGAAGGAATGCAAGACGATGGTGTGACACATGTTAATGATATGTAAAGATGACAAAATAGAAACAAAAATTTCAAAACATCTCAATTTATTCAGTATCAGTATGAGTGCCAAATGCAGAAATACATGCACTTACATACCTTGGCTTTTGCATGCACTTAAGCACAGAAATCATCAAGATCTGCTACTGGCAGCTTCTTGTGCAATTGCCGACTAATGATGTCCATGATGTACTCAATTGTAGATAAGTCCGAGAACACCACAAGCAATGTTAGCACATTTAGACCATACAAGCAACATGCAGCCTGATGATGTTGTGTTGAAAAATGAATCCTGGACACTTTGGAGAAATTGCTGTACCACAGGTTCCACCACTGAACCAATAACACTTTGATCTGTTCGTGTACCCAGAATGAAGACTAAATGAGTCTGGCTATGGTACATTATGCAATCCCACATAATAATTCTGGGAGTAGAACCAGTCTGATGCTCCCCTCGTGAAGGCGTTGCCCATTTGATAGCCAGGCAGAGGCTAGAATGTAGCAGTGGAAGCAGTAATGGAAGTCTATTCTCTTCAATAATGAGGTCTATCATTGGATGCAGTGATAAACAGAGAGTGGTATGGAGAGTACATATGCAACGCTAGGAAAAGCCTTCAAGATGGATCGGCACACTGATTCTACTTTTGGGATTATGGCGTGGTGTGAGATGTATGGTAGACAGACCTATCTTGTCTATGCTCTTGGTACACCAACAACTCGGCATTACATTAATTTTGAGTTGGAACCAGTGGTGCAACCATTTCTCCAAGATTCATTCTTCAACACATCAACAGCTGACTTTTTCTATTGCTACTGTGAGCAGCCTGCATAGCTACCATTGCCTGCAGAGTCTCAGGACTTGTCTCCCATCAAGTACATCTGGAGCATCACTGGTCAGCAATTGCAGAAGTAGCTGCCAGCAGCAGATCTTGATGATTTGAGTACCCAAGTCCATTCAGCTTGGCAGAACATTCCTCAGATATTGATTAATTTCATTGAGAGCATGCCAAGGCAGACTGCGCATGGTGCTCATACTTAATTCATTGAGATGTTTCAAAAATGTTGTTTGCATTTTTTTTAATCATTTTTATATCATTAACATGTCTATTGATCTTGTGATTTCCATAATTCTATAACTTTTTCTTCTTGATGTAGCAATTTGATTAAAAGTGGATATAAAAGTTTAAACAGTCGCTGTCATTTCACCACCTTTATGAACATTGCATACTACCTACAGCAAACAAACAGGGATCAAGTAGAAAGCAATACAAAAAATGTTATTCAATAACAAAATATAAACCACAAACTTATAAAAAAAAATATATAGTCATGGCTAAAAGTGTTGGCACCCTTGAAGTTGTTCCAGAAAATGAAAAATTTCTCCCTGAAAATTATTGTAATTACATATGTTTTGTTATACAAATGTTCATTTCCTTTGTGTGTATTGGAACAACAGAAAAAAAAACAGAGAAAAAAGGCATATTGGACATAATTTCACACAAAACTCCCAAAAGGGGATGGACAAAATTGTTGGCACCTTTCCAAAATTGGAAGCAAACAACTTTGTTTCAAGCTTCTGATGCTCATTCAAACTCACCTGTGGCAAGTAACAGGTGTGGGCAATATGAAAATCACACCTGAAACGAGATAAAAAGGGGAGAAGTTGACTTAATCTTTCTACTATTTACCAAATGATGCTTACAAAAAAGAACACAGTACCTACAGTCAAATATGGTGGAGGTTCAATGATGTTTTAGGGTTGTATTGCTGCCTCTGGCACTGGGTGCCTTGACTGTGTGCAAGGCATCATGAAATCTGAAGATAACCAAAGGATTTTCGGTTGCAATGCAGTGCCCAGTGTCAGAAAGCTGGGTTGGCGTCCTAGGTCAAGGGTCTTCCAGCAGGACAATGACCCCAAACATACTTCAGGAACCACCCAGAAATGGATGGAAACAAAGCGGTGGAAAATTCTAAAGTGGTCAGCAATGAGTCCAGATCTAAATCCCATTGAACACCTGTAGTAAGATCTTAAAATTGCTGTTGGGAGAAGTCACCCTTTAATTATGAGAGATCTTTTATAAAATAAAAGTGGTCAAAAATTTAATTTGAGAGGTGTAGGAGGCTTGTTGATGGAAGTGATTGACTGCAGTTATTTATTTCAAAGGGGGTGTAACCAAATATTACGTTGAAGATGCCAACAATTTTGTCCAGTCCATTTTTGGAGTTTAGTGTGAAATTATGTCCAATTTGCCTTTTTTATCAGTTTTTTTGTGTTGTTCCAATACACACAGGGAAATATACATGAGTATAACAAAACATGTGTAATTGCAATAATTTTCTGGGAGAAACACTTGATTTTCTGGAACAATTTCAAAGCTGCCTACACTTTTGTCCATGACTGTAATAGTGGACCTACATGATAGGCAAAGAGTACAAATGTCTGAAAAGTATATATACAGTAAAGAGGCAGCTATAAAGATGACTTTAAATCAAAACTCAATGCAGCTATTCCAGAGGTAGCCAGCAGTATGGTCACATTAGCAATCCACTTAGTAATTAATCTAAAGGAGAATGCACAAAAAAATACAGAGATATATATAAAAAGTTAAAACCAATGGATGAATGCAGATGGTAATTTACAAAATGATTAGACCAAAGTACGTTCATAGATTTCATATGTGCATAAAAAGGATAGATTTATTTGAGTGGAAAAAGCAAGTGCCCTCAAAGAGAACCTGTCACGTGAAAGTTAATAGCATTTGAACCTGCCCGATGTCCGCAATTAAAGCCATACAGCTCGGAGGAAATAAACGTTATTCCTCCTGGCAGTGTTTGGGTTTCAGTCATGTGGAGGCACCGATTCAGTCACCGCTCTGTGCATAGTATTAGGCTAGTTTCACACTAGCGTTAACTGCATTACGTTTCAAAACGTCTTTTTTCAGAAAAAACGCATCCAGCAAAACTTTTTGCTGGATGCGTTTTTTTCCCATAGACTTGTATTGGCGACGTATGGCGACGGATTGGCATACGTCGTGTACGTTTTACGACGGATGCGTCGAAATTTGGCGACACGTCGTCTCAAAAAAACGTAGATTGTAACGTTTTTTGTCTCCGCCTAAAAAACGTGTCGCGACGCATCCTGCGGCATACGTCGTTGGCTGCAATGGAAGCCTATGAGCGACGGATGCGTCGGGACACGTCGTACGACGCAATACAGCGCTGCAATACGTTTTTTTTACACTGAGCATGCTCAGAAGCTGGATTTTGTTGCCAATTGGCCAGACACCCCCAAATCTATATAAACCTGGCCTGGGCCTTCAACCCCACATATGCCTGCAAGACCCAGAGAGGAGAAGACTGCCAGCAAGACCCCAGCCACAAGACCCCAGCCTGACACAGGAGCCAGCCACTGGAAGGAGCCAGCCACAGGAAGGAGCCAGCCACAGGACTCCAGCCATAAGACCTCAGCCACAAGACCACAGCCTGACACAGGAGCCAGCCACAGGAAGGAGCCAGCCACGGGACTCCAGCCACAAGACTCCAGCCACCATAGAGCCAGTGTGAGTATTGCAATTTTTGTGTGCATCTGTGTGCCTGTGCATTTGTGTGTGTATATGAGGTACTGACTACTGAAAGAGCTTAAAACCTGAAGAGAACCTGAGGCCTGCCATCGTCCTGCACCAGCCAGTGCCATGCTAGAGTCCAGATCCACCATGATGCCAGCCACTGTGAAGACCTGCAGCTTCAGCCAAAGGATTGTCAGCCTTTTGTATGTGTGTGTGTGTGTGTGTGTGTATGCGTCTTCTGATTGGGTTCACCTTTCTGCCTTTGTTGTACATATGTGTATTTGCCTAAAGCTATGTGCGTGCATGTGTGTATTTTTGTACGGCTGTGTGCTTTTGTATCATGTGCCTGCACCATATTATGCCTTTGCCAATTTTATGCCTGTTCATGTGGGAGGGTATGTGTCCATGTGCAGGATTGCATCAGGGTGTGGTCAGGATTTTCCATCAGTATTTGTACGCCAAAACTAGGAGTGGGTGATAAAAGCAAAAGTATGCCTTTTTTCGTTATACTTTACCTAATTTTTACACTCCTGGTTTTGGCTTACAAATACTGATGGAAAATCCTGACCAAATTCTGATGCGATCCTGAATGTGGACACATACCAGGCATGTTTTTTGTGTGCGTCTTGTTGATTGCATGTGCATTTGTCCATGCTGTAATTGGTTATTTGCCTTTTTCTGATGTATTGACTGTATAGTGGTCTGTGCAGCATGTGGTTTTATTTTTTTTTTTTTTTAAATCTGATGTGTTTTTTAAAAAAGTCTAGCGGTCTGCAGCTTGTGGTTTGAATGTGTGTGGGTTTTTTCTATTTAATAAAAGTGTTGATTTTTTTTAAATTACAGTTATAACCATTTGCAGTTGAAGTACTTGTATTTAAAATAAAGAGCATGTCAGCTCCTAATTGTGATTTAAAAAAAAAAAAAAGAGTGAAAAAAAAATTATAATAAAATGTTTATTAAAAAAATGTCCGTAGTATTATTTCATAAAGGTAAATTTAAAACTGGTGTATGTACCAATGGTTACACATGCAATACAGGGTTGGTTGAGGGCTAATTTTTTTAATAAAGGTTAACCTGTAAATTTTTTTTTTTTTTTTTTGGGGGGGGGGGGGAGGTTATTTTTTTCACATAAAATGTGTCAAATATATTTTTTCTTGGTGTTAAAATTAAAAAAATTTATTTTATGGGACATGGAAATGAATGGTATAACGTGCCACTTTTTGGGGGGGTTTTGGTGTTCACCTGTATGAACATTTCTGACATCATTTTAGTAGGGTGTTTATCATTGAGCATTACCTAGTTCAGGGGGTGGTCTAACTATAGATCCATTATACATATTAACAGATAAACCAGGACCGCTGCCCACCAGGACACAGCCGCTGCCCACCAGGACACAGCTAAAGTGCTAGAAGTTTTGAAGACCCCAAATCTGCTACTTCAATGTGTAGAGCAGATTGCAAGTGTCTTTTTAACTTACAGATACACCAGGACCACAGCCGCAGCAAGCCGCCTCTAGTCCCAACCAGGACCACAGTCGCAGCAAGCCGCCTCTAGTCCCAACCAACCAGGACCACAGCCACCAATCTTTTCAAGTAAGTTTTGAAGACCCCAAATCTGCTACTTCAATGTGTAGAGCAGATTGCAAGTGTCTTTTTAACTTACAGATACACCAGGACCACAGCCGCAGCAAGCCGCCTCTAGTCCCAACCAGGACCACAGTCGCAGCAAGCCGCCTCTAGTCCCAACCAACCAGGACCACAGCCACCAATCTTTTCAAGTAAGTTTTGAAGACCCCAAATCTGCTACTTCAATGTGTAGAGCAGATTGCAAGTGTCTTTTTAACTTACAGATACACCAGGACCACAGCCGCAGCAAGCCGCCTCTAGTCCCAACCAGGACCACAGTCGCAGCAAGCCGCCTCTAGTCCCAACCAACCAGGACCACAGCCACCAATCTTTTCAAGTAAGTTTTGAAGACCCCAAATCTGCTACTTCAATGTGTAGAGCAGATTGCAAGTGTCTTTTTAACTTACAGATACACCAGGGCCGCAGCAAGCTTGAGCAACAATGTCCTCTTCTGACAGCCCTCCTCCACAGCAACAGCGTGTATCGGTAAGTTAACACAAAACTTTTTTTTTTTTTTTTAAATTTCTTTAAATTACATTTTTATGGATAACTACATGCATAAATTATGTTTCAACAGGAAGCTGAATCAGATGAGGAGCTGTCAGAAGGGGGCGAGACGGGTGGAGAGATGCTAGTGGAGGAGGAACCAAGTGTAAGTAGTGGGGAAACAGTTTTTTCGCACATCACACTGCACCATACACAAAACAGATTTTCATACATAACTAAACACAGAAAATATATGCCTACATTACTGAGAATTTGTTTCCTTTATTTCAGGCTGCTGCTGCTGCTGCTCCTGCTGCTGCCGCTGAAGGTTCTCCCAGACAATCCCAGAGTCGGCGGACTCGACGCCGCGGTCGGCTATCAGTGAGTTTTTTTTTTTGGGGGAGGGGTATTCTATTGGTACTTTAGTGTTTCAGTGTACTAATTTGTTTGTTTTCCTTTTTTTTTTTTTTTTTTGGCACAGGCTTCACAGCGTGCTCCCGCAGAAGAGGATGATGATGATGACGACATTGATATCGAGAATCTCATCGAGGAGGTTCGCGAGCGGGAGCCGCTGTGGAACATGGCTGACCGCAGGCATGCTGATACCGGTGTCACCCGTCGGCTCTGGGACGAAGTGTGTCGCAACCTGTTTCCAAGGCGGGAGAGCCTTCATCCTCAGCAGCAGAGCAAACTAGGTAAGTATTCACTTTCCAGTGATGTTTTGAGCTGACTGTAATGTATTGCATTTACCAATTTTTGGTTTTTTCTTTTGATTCTTGTCTTCACAGTTGGAAAGATTAGGAAGCGGTGGCGGTCACTGAGGGATCGCTTTAAGAGGGAATTCAATGATGAGATGAAGGCCCCGAGTGGCTCTGCAGGAAGGAAGAGGAGCAAATATAAATATGGCCAGGCCCTCTCCTTCCTGAGGCGAACCATGCTAAGCAGAGTGTAAGTATTCTACAGCCCACTAATAACCATGTTAACCTGTCTACTTAGTTTGCTTTCAGTCAGGGCTTTTTCATTCCAATGTATTAATTTCATTTGTTTTTTCTTTCACAGCACCTTCTCCAGCCACCGGGCGCCTGCATCTTCCTCTGCGCCCTCTGGAGCGATCCCTCCTGAGTCCGCCACTGAGGGCCACGTCGGTAGGCCCCACACCTCTGTCCCCTCCTCTGACCCCTCCTCTGACCCCTCTGTCCCCTCCACTTCATCCGTCCCAAGCAGTGGAGCATTATTGCAGCCTTCATTGCTCGCATCTGATGCTGAACAGATAGCGTTTCCTTTACCCCACCCCTCTGATCCTGCCACCTCGACACCACCATTAGGTTCGTGGCGGCAGCGACAGAGGGGTCAGGAAAAGAGCTATGCTCCTGAGTTCTTGCACCTGAATGCATCCTTCCAAGGCTCTTTCAAAATTTTGGGAGAGCAAGTGACTGCTGGTTTCAACATGGTGCAGTCACGCATCAGTGAAACAAGCCGTGAAACCAGCAGTCGCTTGGATAGGCTGCATTCAGCTGTAAGTCCCGATCCGGCCAATATTTTTTTTAACTCCATGCTCAGGACCATGGAGAAACTATCTTTTGAGCAACAGATGCGGGTAATGAATACCTGCCATAATGCTCTACTGCAGGCCGTTAACGAGTCTACCCACACACCTCGCCACACCTCCACTCCAATTCCACACCATACCCCCCATTACCAAACCCAGCCCCAATACCCACACCAGCACCATTACCAAACCCAGCCCCAATCCCCACACCAGCACCATTACCAAACCCAGTCCCACTACCCTACCCAGTCACAATACCCAACCCAGTCCCCACAACAATCCCGGCCCCCAGACCAAATTACTTCCCCAATGTTTTCCTTACTCAACTTTTCTCTTCCCCCTACCCCAACACCACCCCCCTCTGGTCAGCCTCTTGGTTTACCCCCCCCCTTCCACTGCACCCCAAACAAGTAGGGTTTCCCCACCTATCGACGTGGTCCAACCTTCCTGCCCCTCCTCCTCTCATATCTCCACCCAACAGTTTCAAGATTTGTAAATACGATGTTTAGTTTTTTTTTGCAAAATCTTCCAAAAACAAATTTGATATTAAAAAAAAATATTTTTTGTTGGCAAAAAAAAAAAAAAAAAAAAAAGAGTTAAAATAAAATTCTGAATATAAAATTCTACTCTGTGTGTGTGTCTGGATTTATTAAGGTAATATAATAAAAAAGGTTTTAATAAAAACAAACACCGAACATTTTAAAGGTATAACAAAACGGTTTTACTAGCAAGAAAACCATGCTTTTTGGCCCTTTTTTTTTTTTTTTTTTTTTTTGGGCAGAAACACATTTTTTACATAAACAAAACACATGGGAAACTGGTTACACAATCATGTCTTGCCACGGGATCCGCCCGACAGGTGAGACAAAATAATCGGCAAACTGGTCCCTCATCCTTGTAACTGAACTTGTAGAGCGAACTGAGCTGCTGCGGTAGTCCCACAAGGTGGTCTCCAACTCTTCATCATCCAAGGAAACGGGCTCCTTTGAAAGGACAAAGTTGTGGAGCACCACACAGGCTTTAACGACCTCGTCTATAGTTGTTGTTTTCAACTTGATAGCCGTCAGCAGAACCCGCCACTTCGCCGTCAATATGCCAAAGGAACACTCCACGACTCTTCGTGCTCTAGTAAGCCGGTAATTAAAGACCCGCTTGGTATGGTTTAAGTTCCGGCTACTGTACGGTTTCAGTAGGTGCGGCGACAGTTGAAAGGCTTCATCACCTACAAAAACATATTCCAGGGTTGGGTCATTGGTTCCTGGCAGTGGTCTGGCTGGCGGTAAATCGTAGCTCTCTCCATAAAGGCAACGACCCATCGGAGAGTTTTTAAGAACTTGTGAATCGTTGGACCGTCCATACGCTCCTATGTCCACGGCAAGGAACCTGCAGTTGGCATCTGCAATAGCCATAAGGACGATGGAGAAATACTTCTTATAATTATAATACTCCGATCCTGTTCCTGCCGGTTTCGCAATCCTTATATGTTTCCCGTCAACTGCACCCACACAATTAGGGAAATTGCAAATTTGCTGAAACTCTTCAGCACTTCGCAACCAGATTTCCATGGATGGTTGGGGGATATACTCTGGTTGCAAAGTGGTCCAAACAGCCCGACATGTGTCCTTCACTATTCCAGAGATAGTTGAAATGCCCAGCCTGAACTGATAATGGAGCGAAGTCATAGATTCACCCGTAGCTAGGAAACTTTAAAAAAAAAAAAAAAAAAAAAAACATGTTAGAAAAAATTGCACAGACCAACAAGTTTTAATATGGCACTGTTAATTTTTTTTTAAGGACGGGACACCCAATAAAACCAGCATGAAACCGGTGTAAAAAAACAGTGGAATGTCCGCCAAGAAAACCCAAATTACATGCTGCAGAAAATAGTGCGCAATATGTCAGCGCAGTATTGTCTGCAGCATGTAATATAACATTCAAAATGACCAATGACAGAAAAAAAACAGTTGCATGTCATCAAACCCAAAAAAAACAAACAAAAAAAAAAAAAAAAATGCAGAAAATGCAACGCAATATTTCAGCGCAGTATTTTCTGCAGTCTGTTATCTAACATTCAATATCAGCAATGACATTTAAATAAAGCAGTGGACTGTCCGCAAAGAAAACCAAAATTACATGCTGCAGAAAATAGTGCGCATTATGCCAGCGCAGTATTGTCTGCAGCATGTAATATAACATTTAAAATGACCAATGACAGAAAAAAAACAGTTGCATGTCATCAAACCCAAAAACCAAAAAAAAAAAAAAAAAAACTGCAGAAAATGCAACGCAATATTTCAGCGCAGTATTTTCTGCAGTCTGTTAACATTCAATATCAGCAATGACATTTAAATAAAGCAGTTGAATGTCCGCCAAGAAAACCAAAACTACATGCTGCAGAAAATAGTGCGCAATATGCCAGCGCAGTATTTTCTGCAGCATGTAATATAACATTCAATATCAGCAATGAAATAAAAAAAAGAGGCTTACCGCAGGGTCACCATCAGCCGCTCCGCCGGTGTGATGGCAAGCCTCATCCTTGTATCCTGTCTTCGGATGACATCCTCCAGTTTTGCAAGCAAAAAATCGAAATGTTCAATCCTCATCCGCACGTAGTTGTGGAATTTGTGTGGATTGTGCCGCAACTCCAGGTACAGAGTGGACTGGACACCCCGGGTCATCCGTACTTGATTAATCGGATGAATCCACAGTCGCCTCCGTCTCCGTTGCTGCAGAAGCATCCTACGCCTTTCCGCTGCCGCCTCCTTCTCCCGCACTATGATATCCAGGCGATTTGTCTCAAAGATAACGTCGGTAACCAAACTAGCAATCCTCCCAAGAACACCTTCCATCGCTGCCACAAAACTAAAACCCACAAAGATGGGCTGTAAATACAGTACTATATAGTTTTTCAAATTTTCCAGTAGCCAATCAAATTTTGGGAGCCTCCCCTTTTAAAAACGGATCCGTCGGAAAAACGGATGCAACGGATGGTAAAACGTATGCAACGTATATAACGCATCCAGTATTTTCGACGGAAACGTTTAGCGGATTTGCGACGGATCCGTCGAAATGCTGGATGCGTGGCATACGTTTGTCACCGTTTTTCACTTTTTTGACGCATCCGTTTTTTCGGCAAAAAAACGGATTTGCGACGTAATGCAGTTAACGCTAGTGTGAAACTAGCCTTAGAGACGGCTGTTAGTGCTGGGGGCGCAGTTACAGCCACTGCTCTCTATACACTGAACGGTGAATGAATCTGATGACCAAGCACCTCTGTGAAATGCGAGTCAAATCCAGACGGGCATTCTATGGCCGTCTTCTTTTTTTTGTAGCTATTCTTTCCATATTTAATGCACTTCCAACCTAATTTATCAGCTCATTATTAGTCCATTGTACTTGATATATATGCATTCTCTACTAGTTCTGGACATACATTTCTATATTTCAACTTCTTGTCAAATTACATAGAAGAAGGTGCTCTGGTCAGATAAAACCAAAATCGAACTTTTTAGCAACAATGCCAAACGATATGTTTGGCATAAAGGCTACACAGCTCATCACCCTGAACACACCATCCCCACTGTTAAACATGGTGGTGGCAGCATCATGGTTTGGGCCTGCTTTTCTTCAGAGGGACAGGGAAGATAGTTAAAATTGATAGGAAGATGGATGGAGCCAAATAAAGGACCATTCTTGAAGAAAACCTGTTGGAGTCTACAAAAGACCTGAGACTGGGACGGAGATTTGTCTTCCAACAAGACAATGATGCCAAACATAAAGCAAAATCTACACTGGAATGGTTCACAAATAAACATATCCAGGTGTTAGAATGGCCAAGTCAAAGTCCAGACCTCAATCCAATCGAGAATCTGTGGAAACAGCTGAAAACTGCTGTTCACAAACAATCTCCATCAAACCTCACTGAGCTTGAGCTGTTTGCCAAGGAAGACTGGACAAGAATTTCAGTCTCTTGATGTACAAAACTGATAGAGACATACCCCAAGTGACTTGCAGCTGTAATCGCAGCAAAAGGTGGCGCAACAAAGTATTAAATTAAAGGGGCCGAATAATATTGCCAGCCCCTATTTTCAGTTTTTGATTTTCCACAAAAATTTAAAATAACCAATACATTTCATTCAACTTCACAATTGCAAGCCTACAACCTGCAGTAACCACTGATCGACCGAACCACTGCACGACCAGCTCTATCCTCACCTACTGTATCCTCACCCATCCCTTGTAGATTGTGAGCCCTCGCGGGCAGGGTCCTCTCTCCTCCTGTACCAGTTGTGACTTGTATTGTTCAAGATTATTGTACCTGTTTTTATTATATATTCCCTTCCTCACATGTAAAGCGCCATGGAATAAATGGCGCTATCATAATAAATAATAATAATAATAGTGTTCCACTTGTTGTTGATTCTTCACCAAAAATTTACGTTTATTTACTTTTATGCTTGAAGCATGATATGTGGGAAAAAGTTGAAAAGTTCAAGGGGGCTGAACACTTTCACAAGGCACTGTACAGGTATCTAAAACTCTGTTTCACCTACATCTCACTGAACTCCCCAAAAAATATCAGAGATATATACTAAAGCATCTTATGAATGCTCTACAACCTGTATTCCAACTCACCAAAGATCTACCTCCTTAGCCTATTGGATTCACATAGCGGACAAACTACACTGCTTAAAAAAATAAAGGGAACACTTAAACAACAGAATATAACTCCAAGTAAATCAAACTTCTGTGAAATCAAACTGTCCACTTAGGAAACAACACTGTTTGACAATCAATTTCACATGCTGTTGTGCAAATGGAATAGACAACAGATGGAAATTATTGGCAATTATCAAGACACACTCAATAAAGGAGTGGTTCTGCAGGTGGGGACCACAGACCACATCTCAGTACCAATGCTTTCTGGCTTTCGTGGTAGCATGAGACGGACTCTACAACCCACACAAGTGGCTCAGGTAGTGCAGCTCATCCAGGATGGCACATCAATGCGAGCTGTTGCAAGAAGGTTTGCTGTGTCTGTCAGCGTAGTGTCCAGAGGCTGGAGGCGCTACAAGGAGACAGGCCAGTAAATCAGGAGATGTGGAGGGGGCCATAGGAGGGCAACAACCCAGCAGCAGGACCGCTACCTCAGCCTTTGTGCAAGGAGGAACAGGAGGAACACTGCCAGAACCCTGCAAAATGACCTCCTGCAGGCCACAAAAGTGCATGTGTCTGCACAAACGGTTAGAAATCAACTCCATGAGGATGGTCTGAGTGCCCGACGTCCACAGATGGGGGTTGTGCTCACAGCCCAATACCGTGCAGGATGCTTGGCATTTGCCACAGAACACCAGGTTTGGCAAATTCGCCACTGGAGCCCTGTACTCTTCACAGATGAAAGCAGGTTCACACTGAGCACATGTGACAGACGTGACAGAGTCTGGAGACGCCGTGGAGAGTGATCTGCTGCCTGCAACATCCTTCAGCATGACTGGTGTGGCAATGGGTCAGTAATGGTGTGGAGTGGCATTTCTTTGGAGGGCCGCACAGCTCTCCATGTGCTCACCAGAGGTAGCCTGACTGCCATTAGGTACAGAGATGAGATCCTCAGACCCCTTGTGAGACCATATGCTGGTGCGTTTGGCCCTGGGTTCCTCCTAATGCAGGACAACGCCAGACCTCATGTGGCTAGAGTGCGTCAGAAGTTCCTGCAAGATGAAGACATTGAAGCTATGGACTGGCTCGCCCATTCCCCAGACCTGAATCCAATTGAACACATCTGGGACATCATGTCTCGCACTATCCACCAATATCACGTTGCACCACAAACTGTCCAGGAGTTGGCGGATTCTTTAGTCCAGGTTTGCGAGGAGATCCCTCAGGAGACCATTCGCCGCCTCATCAGGAGCATGCCCAGGTGTTGTAGGGAGGTCATACAGGCACATGGAGGCCACAAACACTACTGAGCATCATTTCCTTGTCTTGAGGCATTTCCACTGAATTCGGATCAGCCTGTAACTTCACTTTCCACTTTGATTTTGAGCATCATTCCAACTCTAGACCTCCGTGGCATATTAGTTGTGATTTGCGTAGATAATTTTTAGGTTTTATTGTTCTCAACACATTCCACTATATAATGAATAAAGATTTATAACTGGAATATTTCATTCAGTAATATCTAGCATGTGGGATTTTAGTGTTCCCTTTATTTTTTTGAGCAGTGTACACAGGATGGAGGCTCTAACTACTTCACTTCATGGACCCTTTTTCTCCTGGATCTTATTGATAGAAGTTGATAGTTGATTAAACACTTTGATCATGGCCTCTGTAGAGACCCTTTCATAATTACCCCTACCCTTCAGTTTCCGTTCCTTTTGTCCTGACAGTCCATTAAAGGGGTGGTCCATTATTGGACAACCCCTTCTTAAATGCCCTGTTATTCTAAGGTTCTGTCATCATACATTATTTAATGTGAATGCTAACAAGGGTTGGACTTTTCTATTAGAAGGTCCACTAATGCAGCCAGTGGTCCATGAATCTCGACGATTGCTTCACCTCCTTTTTTTTGTTGTTTTCCAAATATATTTCTTCTTAGGATATAAATGTATAATGAAGATAGCAAATTAAAAAGGGGATATACTCTTGTTTTGGAGGGAAGTCTAAAATGATTCTCATAGGTACGTCCAATTATGCCAAATCCAACAGTGAAGGTAAATGATTGGAGAATGAACTGTAAATCCAATTATGGCTAAATTTTGTTCAAAATGATTACACTAGATTAGTATTAATACGTAGAATCTTTTTTAAAAAGTAGAATTGAAAACACTGATGTCATCCATGGCTCTAGAAATTCTGTGGGTTATTTCTAATATCACGATTTAAATAACATGAGTGTTCACTAGTGGGTTTCTCAAGTCATTAAATAGCTGTGTGATTTATACTGCTTACATATGTCATGTAGTTTACACTTGAGGACAAGGTTATGCATTGTTTCAAAAGCAATTAACTAAATGTTCACCTTACTGAACTACTATCATAGCAACATCTGGGCTGCATTGAGTTGAGATAGGTCAAAGACTACCTGCACGTGTCAGACTTAATAGGCTCCAGCTGCTGGGTAAACAAAGACCTAATGACCTGGACTGGCAAGTAAGGGTGCGGCACATGCTGGTGAATGTGACAGTTCCCTGAAAATGCCATTAATTCATTACATGGCCTATCCACACAGCCATTATATAATCTTACATAATGATCCTTTGGTTTACGCTAATCATGTTCTTTAAAGATGCAATACCCATTTTCTCTTTATGGACGCACCTAGATTTATACTATGATTAAAGAGCCAGGATATTTTAACTGATAAATGGATGTTTTTAACAAATGAAATCTGTTTTATCTCAAATGAAACATGCTAAAAAATTTAAATTATAGTCATTATTGGTCGTACTAAAAAAAGTATAAAACAAGGGGAATATACAGTAAGTATAAAATGTTTAACAAGTAATGGTCTAATCATAAAACATAGTGAACTGTACTGAAAAGAAAACTTCTCTGCCATCTATATATATAATTACCTAAGGGGTACTTCCGTCTGTTTCTAACTTCCGTCTGTCTGTAGGCTGCAACCAATCAGCAATAGTGGGGCGGGATTAAACACCGCTTCACTTTTTACTATTGATGCTGCCTATGCAGCATCAATAATAAAAACATAGAATGTTAAAAATAATAAAAAAAAACATATTCTCACCTTCTGAAGTCCGCCGCAGCCTTTCCCGCTCCTCACACTCCGGTCCCAAGAATGCATTGTGGCAATGCCCTGAGATCACGTGGCGGTCTCGCGAGACCGCTACATGATTACCGGTTATTGCCGCTAGGCATTAATGGGAACGGAGCATTGGTAAAGGCCTTAGCTGGATCCGGGGGCCGAAGGAAGGTGAGTATATAACTGTTTTTTATTTTAATAGTTTTTTTTAACAGGGATATGGTACCCACATTGCTATATACTACGTGGCCTGTGCTATATACTGCGTGGGCTGAGTTAAATACTGCATGGGCTGTGTTATATACTGCATGGGCTGTGTTATATACTATGTGGGCTGTGCTATATACTACGTGCCTGTGCAATATACTACGTGCCTGTGTTATATACTGCGTGGGCTGTGCTATATACTACGTGGCTGTGCTACACACTACGTGGGCTGTGCAATATACTATGTGGCTGTGTTATATACTGCGTGGGCTGTGTTATATACTGCGTGGGTTGTGTTATATACTACGTGGCTGTGCAATATACTATGTGGCTATGCTATATACTATGTGGGCTGTGCTATATACTACATGGCTGTGCTATATACTACGTGGGCTGTTATATACTACATGGCTGTGCAATATACTACGTGGCTATGCTATATACTACGTGGGCTGTATTATATACTACATGGCTGTGCTATATACTACGTGGCTGTGCTATATACTGCGTGGGCTGTGCTATATAGTACGTCGCTGTGTTATATACTGCGTGGGCTGTGTTATACACTGCGTGGGCTGTGTTATATACTGCATGGGCTGTGTTATATACTGCGTGGGCTGTGTTATACACTACGTGGCTGTGCAATATACTATGTGGCTATGCTATATACTACGTGGGCTGTGTTATATACTACGTGACTGTGCTATATACTACGTGGGCTGTTATATACTACGTGGCTGTGTATTCTAGAATACCCAATGCGTTAGAATCGGGCCACCATCTAGTGTATTATATACCTGCACAGTTATTAATAACCACTGTTCACACATTTGGTATACATATTTTTATGACTGTCACATTTATTTAAATAAGGAAACTCATCCTGGGCAGCACTGTGGCCATCAAGGCCAACATCTGCAAGAAGTATGTTCTCCCCGTGTTTGCGTGGGTTTCCTCCAATGACATACTGATAGGGAATTTAGATTGTGAGCCCCATCGGGACAGCAAAGATAATGTGTGCAAAACTGTAAAGCGCTGCGGAATATGTCAGCGCTATATAAAAATAAAGATTATTATTATGCACATGCTGAAGAAACAAGCCATTCAGATATATGGAAGAGATTTTTTAATTTCTGCAACACATTTGCCATGTGTGTGCATACCTGACATGCTTCTCGTGTCTGGCACTTCTCAATAATGCATTCTTAAAGAGAACATTTCACCAGATCAAAAGGGTCCAGTTTTTTTACTTATTTTATTACTTTTGCTGTCCTGAGTACTCTGTTTTTTTTTTCTTTTTTAAAATCCAACATACGATTCCAGAGATGTGAATGTTTTGGCTATTTTTTACAGTCTTTACAGAAGGGGTGTGGCTGACAGCTGACAGGCCTCCCTGGGGGAGTGTCTTTAGGCTGATCTGCAATATTACACTGTGAGTTAAAGCCCCTTTGTAAAGATCATAAAAATTAGTACTAGATAAAAAGATCCATATCTCTTGAACCGTATGGCAGATTTTAAAAAAAGAAACCAGTGAAATACTCAGGGGAGCAGTGAGAATAAAATAGTAGCAAAAATTGGACACTTTTGACTTGCTTACAGGTCTTTTTTAACCTCTAAGTGGCCAGGCCAAATGTTTAAAATCTAACGTGTCATTTTATGTGGGAACAGTTCTGGAATATTTCAACATATCCCAAGGATTTTGAGATTGTTTTTTCGTGACACATTATACTTTATGTTAATGGTAAATTTAGGTCGATATGTTTGGCATTTATTTACTAAAAAAATCAGAAATTTGTCAAATTTAAAAAAGTTAACAATTTTCAGACTTTGAATAATTATCCCTTTAATCCAGATAGTGATACCACACAAAAAAAGTTCATCACATTTACCCCATGTAAAATTTGTAAAATGTTCTTTTATTTTGTTAGTATTTTACAAGGTTTAAAATTGTAGCAGTAATTTTTCATTTTTTGTCAAGGAAATTTACGAAAGTTATTTTTTTAGGGACCTGTTCAGTTTTGAAGTGACTTTGTGAGATCCAGGACCGGACTGGCCATCGGGCACTTCTGGCAAATGCCAGAAGGGCCGGTGCCAGTAGAGGGCCGCTCGATCCCTGCACGCTGTGCCTCTGTCAGCGGCACCAGCACCGCCGCATTTACCCCCCCCCCCCCGCCAGCGCCGCTGACACTCCCTCTCCCATCATTCCCTGCTCTGCCTCTGACACTGTGGGTGCGCGATGACGTCATATCATTGTGTACCTGCTGTGTGCTGGGCAGACTGTCACTGCAGCTGCTGAGACCGGAGCCAGGAGCAGCGCTGGGCACAAGGAGAGGTGAGGATTGTGTGTTTTTTTTAATATATCAATGAGTGATAACTGGATTGTGGGGCTATTGGGGGGGGCGCTACATTATATTCTATGAGGGGTTGTATTACATTCTATGGGGGCTGTATTACAGTCTATGGGGCGTTGTATTATATTCTATGGGAGGCTGTATTACATTCTATGGGGGGCTTTATTATATTCTATGGGGGTTATATTATATTCTATGGGGGGGCTGTATTATATTCTATGGGGGGCTGTATTATGCTCTATGAGGGGGCTACCATATATTATATATACAGGGGCTGCATTATACTATATGAGGGGGCTGCATTATATTCTCTGGGGGTTACATTATACTCAGGGGGCTACAATATATTCTGTGGGGTGGCTGCATTATACTCTGGGGTGGCATCATTATACTATATGTGGGCTGCATTATACTGTATTGAGGACTATGGGGAATACATTTTACTATATGTAGAACTATGTTGTGCATTATACTATAGGAAGTGAATTGTACTACATGGATGACTATGGCGGTGCATTATACTATATGGAGCACTGTGAGGAGTGTATTATACTATATGGAGGACTGAGCACTGCGTTTTAATATATGGAGGGCTATGAGGAGTTTATTATACTATATGGAGGACTGAGAAGTGTATTTTACTATATGGAGAACTGAGGAGTGTATTATACTATATGGAGGACTGAGGTGCACATTATAATATATGGAGGACTATGGGGTGTATTATACTTAACAAGCAAAATGCTGCCTATACATCGAATGATTGGATTGTTTATGTGGGAACAGAAATCCTTGTTCTCAGCAGCACGTCACCAGTGTAAACTGTAGATGTGCTGCTGATAACATGATACTGTATGGGGACAGATTGATCTCATTGTGATTGTTCTGTTCCCTTCATTCTTTCTCAGTTGATGTAAAGAGGCCGGGAAACAAGCGAACGAATTCAGTATTGTCGATCACACTTGTTTAGCGGCCTGAGATCAGTGCATGTAAATACAACAGAAATGCTTCGCAGGGAGATGAGACAAGGATGATGACAGTTGTAGTTACCACCCGGCGCCTGGTAAAAGCGCTAACTCTACTGCTTTTCTCAGCCGCCAGAGCATTTAATTCTGGTATGTATAATGATTTTTAGGGTTGATGTCAGCTGCGTAATGTCAGCTGCTATCAATCCCTGGTGTAAGTAATGGAGAGGTGTCTATCAGACACCCCCACTACTAGCCCAGACCTGGCGATACCCAGCAACTCTGAAGAGCGGTGACGGTAGTAACAATACCGCTGTTCACAGTCGCCGAGCTCAGCGCAAGACCCGGAATATCTGAAGAGTGGTGACGTTACTGATGTCACCGCTCTTCAGAGTCACCGAGTCTCGTGCTGCGCAGGGGAACCAAAAGTGGCTGTAGGCAAAGTTTATGGAGCATCAGAATGAGGTTATCTACGAGATAAAAGCAATAAATAGGACTGAGCTGTGATGCTGGATACAGCTGTAATTATATGTTATATAGTCGTGTTACAGTCCCCTCACTTCTTGTAACCTACAAGTGTAGAAAGGTATTATATGGTCACCATGTGACAAGTGGGCCTGTGTAACTTCAAATGCCAGGGCTGAATTTTAGTCCCAGTCAGCCCTGGTGAGACCTATATATTGGGAAAAAAAACAAAAGTGATACCATTTTAAAAACAGCATCCCTCAACATATTCAAAACTGTGTTGGTAACTTATTTATCTCTTCAGGTGCTTTTCAGGAATTAATGCTATGTGGAATATCAGGAATGAAATATTTTATTTGTACCACGTAAATGTTGATCCGAATAAGTCACTATAGCCAGCAGACTCTAATGCCATAATTTGGCTGTGAATTACCATGGCAACCACTAGTACCGCATAATCAATATCTCGAGGTGAGTTAAAGAGGGAGTCCCCACACTCTGTTAACCATCTAGATTCCTAAGTCACTAATGACTAGTGGGTTAAACCGCCATGGTCAGTACCAACACCAATCATGACTGATGCAGCAGGTTGTCAGGTATAGTGTACAGCTAAAAGCTGCTGTGTTGTCATCCGTCAGGGAATGCTATTCTATTATGTCTCAGGTCAGTAAAATTCGTATTGATTGAGCCAGATTTTAAGGAGTCAAACAGTTTCTGTTGGCTTGAGTAATAGAAAACTTTAACTCTAAAGGGAATCTGTCAGGTGACTTTTGTGTAGTGTATTAATGGTATCTTGAAATAGGGCTTGGACAGCCCTTTCAGAGAGATGGGTCAGATTATGAGTGGGGGAATGGGTGAATATTCATTTCACATTTGCATACACTTGACTAGCCGATGTACAGTTATAAATTTTCTTGGATTACAACAACAACGTACAGCAATAAAAGTTAAATATCCTGTAAGGACTGCCCAAGCTCAGGATACTATTAGTATTGTAAGCACAAATCACCTGACAGATTACCTTTACGTATCAGTCATTTTTTAATTTTTTTTTAGCTTTTGTTTTTTCATCACCTTCTTCCTTGAGCTATAGCATTTTTACTTTTTCTGTGGATAATTATGGCGATGCCAAACTTATAATATATGGTCATGTGTTATGACCAGACCATGTTCCTGTACGGTTAGACACAGACATTACACAGTACACAGCAGGGACACATTTATAAGATTATCTCTGCACAGGAACATTTTATTTAAACACATTCAATTGTGGACGTTATTATTATTCCAAGATCTATTGATTAAAATCAACTTTTGTTCGTGGGAAAACCCCTTTAAGTGGCGCAAAAAAATTCTGAAGGTTGATGTTTGATGGAGTTGCAGGAACCAAAAAACGGCAATGCTGGTGTTTTGATTTTTCTTTTTACGGTGTTTACTGATTTAATTAGCTATTTTACTTTTGGATAGATCAGACTTTTACGGTTGAAGTGATACCACATATGTTTATTTTATTTTTTAATATTTTTTATGTTTACAACTATATTGAAGCATATAGTAAAAATCCAGATTTCCTATCAATGTCAGTCACAGAAAGGTTTTCAGCATGCTTTGAATGACGCAACCCCCCGGGGCACATGCTTTGAATGCTGCTGTCAGAGATTGACAATGGCATTTAATGAGCTAACTGCCTTGGGAGGAGCTCAGCTCCACTCACTTTTATTAGAGCCAGATGATAGCTGAATAACACAGCCATTATCTGCCAGGAATGTGGTGAGCCCAGACCCTGAGCCCGCTCCATACACCTGCTAATGACTTGGGCTCATCGCCAAGAAGTTAAACAAATCAAACTGATCAATAAATATATGTATGAATTACGGCTTTTCCGTTCACATCATTAATTTACAAATTTTAAGGCCTGTCCTGGTTCTAGTTAAGAAAAAAAGTATTTAGCTGCAACTAAAAAAAAAAAAAATATTATCTTATATCCAAAGAAGAGAGGGCAGCCAGCGAGGACAGGCTTATAGGAAGCACTCCTCCCATCAAAATTGTTATCCTCTTAATGCAGGTTAGGCCATTTATAAGGATACACCTAAATAAAATGGGAATGGTTGGTGATATCAACTTCCTGTTTATGGCACATTAGTATATGGGAGAGGGAAAACTTTTCAAGATGGGTGGTGACCATGGTGGGCATTTTGAAGTCGGCCATTTTGGATTCAGCTTTATTTTTTCCAATGGGAAGAGGTTCATGTGACACATCAAACCTATTGAGAATTTCACAAGAAAAACAATGGTGTGCTTGGTTTTAATGTAACTTTATTCTTTCATGAGTTATTTACAAGCTTATGACCACTTATAAAATGTGTTCAAAGTGCTGCCCATTGCGTTGGATTGTCAATGCAACCCTCTTCTCCCACTCTTGACACACTGATAGCAACGCTGCAAAAGAAATGCTAGCACAGGCTTCTAGTATCCGTTGTTTCAGGTGCTGCACATCTTGTATCTTCATAGCATAGACAATTGGCTTCAGATGACCCCAAAGATAAAAGTCTACGGGGGTCAGATCGGGAGACCTTGGTGGCCATTCAACTGGCCCACGATAACCAATACACTTTCCAGGAAACTGTTCATGTAGGAATACTCGGACCTGACACCCAAGATGGTGCACCACCACATTATGGGTGTCAGGTCTGAGCATTCCTACATGAAGTTTCCTGGAAAGTGGATTGGTCATCGTGGGCCAGTTGAATGGCCACCAAGTTCTCCCGATCTGACCCCCTTAGACTTTTACCTTTGGGGTCATCTACAGGCAATTGTCTACGCTGTGAAGATATAAGATGTGCAGCATCTGAAACAACGGATACTGAAAGCGTGTGCTTGCATTTCTTCTGCGGTGTTGCTATCAGTGTGTCAAGAGTGGGAGAAGAGGGTTGCATTGACAATCCAACACAATGGGCAGCACTTTGAACATATTTTTAACTTATGAAAGAATAAAGTTACGTTAAAACCAAGCACACCATTGTTTTTCTTGTGAAATTCTCAATAAGTTTGATGTGTCACATGACCCTGTTCCTATTGAAAAAACTAAAGTTGGATCCAAAATGGGTGACTTCAAAATGACCACCATGGTCACCACCCATCTTGAAAAGTTTTCCCCCTCCCATATACTAATGTGCCACAAACAGGAAGTTGATATCACCAACCATTCCCATTTTATTTAGGTGTATCCATATAAATGGCCCACCCTGTATATTGTAGCCATCATATTTATAGCACTGTGTACTTACAATTGCTCATTTTGCCTTTTTACCCAGCTAATTTTCTTCTTTTCAGACTAGCTAAATCCTTCTAAGTTCTATGCTGACACAGGAAGTCTCTTTTTCCCTGCATGAGTCATCATTAGAACTACAATTCTACATCACTGCATGTGTGCCATTTTGAAGACTGTGACATAAAAAATGTCAACGAATATCACAGGACAAGAAAAGTGACTTTAGAAAATGCAAATGATGAATGAAGGCTATAGTCTCTCATAAGAAAAAAATGTATTATATATTTGCGAGTCAGTCATCAGAATACTGCTTCCAAAGGAAAAACAACTAGAAGGGTAAGAAGAAGAAGATGTTCTAGATCATTAAAAGTGGGAAATAACTCAGGTACACCAATCACAATAGTCTAATTTCTGTAGGTTGAAAAGGTGTAGCACAGTAGGTGATTACTTTAGATTAGGAGCTTCCTGGAAGTGAAAAGACCAGAAAGACTCCATTTTTAGTATACCCCCCACAATGAGAAGTAGGCAATTGGTTGACCAATTAACTGGGATGCAGAGAAATCCACAATATCCACAGCCAGAACCCATCAAAGGAGATTTACTGCAAAAACACCAGGAAGTCTGTGAGCTGCTGTAGTCCCGGACCTAACCTGCTGCTGTCCATCAAAGGAAAAAAGACCAGAAAGTGTTCAAAGGATGCCTAGTATACCAACAACCAGACTGACATAAAGGTCAAATCACAGGCTCCTGTTAAAGGTACAGAATAGTTTTGTGTGACACTCCTAAATATTATTATTATTTATTTATATAGCACCATTAACTTCTTGGTGCTGTACATAAGAAGGGGTTACATACAAAGTTATAGATATCATTTACAGTAAACAAATTTACAATGACAGACTGGTACAGAGGGGAGAGGACCCTGTCCTTGCGGACTTACATTCTACGGGATAATGAGGAAGAGACAGAAGGTCGGGGTGCAGCAACTCAGGTGATGATGAGGCAGCAGAATGGTTATTGCAGGCTGTAGGCTTTCATGAGGAGATGGGTTTTCAGGTTCCGTCTGAAGGATCCGAGGGTGGTGGATATTCGGACGTGCTGAGGTGTGGAATTCCAGAGGATGGGGGATATTCGGGAGAAATCTTGGAGGCGGTTGTGTGAGGAACGAATAAGTGTGGTGGAGAGTAGGAGGTCTTGGGAGGATTGAAGATTGCGTGAGGGAAGATATTGGGAGATTAGTTCAGAGATATAGGGAGGGGACAGGTTGTGGATGGTTTTGTAGATCAGTGTTAGTAGTTTGAACTGGATTCGTTGGGGAATTGGGAGCCAGTGGAGGGATTTGCAGAGGAGAGAAGCAGAGGAGTAGCGAGGAGAGAGGTGGATTAGGCGGGCAGCAGAGTTGAGGACAGACTGGAGTGGTGCAGGAGAGTTAGCGGGGAGGCCACAGAGGAGGGTGTTGCAGTAGTCGAGGCGGGAGATGATAAGAGCATCCACACGAGTTTTAGTAGATTGAAACCTGAGGAAGGGATGGATTCTGGCAATATTTTTGAGTTGGAGGTGACAGGAGGTGGCATACCCAAATAGATTGTGCACTGTTCTGAATTAAGACATCTCTGATATCCATAGGATAGAAGATAACTTGCCAATGGCTGGGGCTCTGATCACATGAAGTATGCCTATAAGCAAAGGTTTTTTTGAAAGGGGACAACCCCTTTAATCCCTCTCTGATGTATCGGTACTTCCAATGTCTGGTCCCCTTTTTTGATGCAAGAAGAAACTGAGCGTACACCATTGCCAGCACACACTGTCACTGTGAACATCTGACATTGGCACTTATTGCACAAGAATCAGGGGGTGCACACCTATCATCCCCGCTCATGACACAATTGCAGGGTGCTGATGGGCTGCTATGGCAGCCAGTGGTCTGCTGAAAACCCCCGTGCCTGCCATTAAGGTGCTCCTATGAAGATGGACACCTGGCTAGCATTTATAAGAGACTTTGATTTTCGTTATATACTGCAATACTATGGTAAGTAATCAGGCACAGGTTAAAGTCACCTAAGGGGGCTAAAAAGTACAGTAATAATAAAATGTTGGTAGAAAAAAATCAAAACACCTTTTATCCCCAAGTCCAAGTCTTCCTCACACCAGTTTTTATGTTACAGATAAATATTTGTTTGAATGTTAAATATTGGAAGAAAAAATCATTCTGGTCTGTGGATCTAATAAAGCATGTTCTTCACCTAATATTGGTCAGATATTAAAATAATAAAAAGTGTTTTCAGAGATATTTTTTAAATGGCCAAAAAGCAAGGAAGGAGATGACATAACAAAATAAGATATAGTTGGTAAAGCTCCCATCACTCCAGGACTGTCACTCCTAAGGTCCTGCCAGTTTTCATGAATTGTCCCATAGTGTGACTATTGCAGCCAAACACTGGCCTCAGCAGTGATGGTAAGTGACCATCGAGGTCAGTGGTTAATAGCAGTGGTCACGTGTGCAAGGTCATCATGTCGTCAGGACACTTTATAGGGGCATTACTGTATAAATATGGCACTTGTACTGTATTTTCAGTATAATTTAACATTATTTTATCACCTGCCTTGTCGCGATATTTAAAAACATTTGGGTAACCCCTTTAAAGTCACTCTGTGTAACTACAGACTTATGACTCTCCCGAGAGCAAGCACTGTGTGCTGTGGGTATTCGCTGGTTTCTCAGTCGGTAACAGTGGATTTGTATGCATTATGCATACTGTCGGCCAGACTCTGGCCGAACCTGCTACTCCCGACTCAGAAACCGGCTCATCCCCAAAGTGCACAGTGCGTGCACTGAGGGATTCATAAGTCTTGAGTCACACAGAGTTACTGCAGACTGATCAATTTTGACCAGACAACCCAATTCTCCAATGCTGCAGCGCCACCAAACAGTTATTGCTGACTTTTCCTGCATTGGTAATGTACCAAACATAAGCACATGAATGCTGCAGCCAATCACTGACCAGAGATCGGTAATTGGCTGCCACAGTCACAAGGTGATGTACTGCAGGTCATCTCTGCTGTACCATTTAACAAGACCCATAGAGACCACATTACTGGCAGCTTGCCTCAGAAGATATATAAGAGGAAGCGATGACACCCCTGAAGAGCCCCTGCATGACATCACAATAGAGAGGAAAGACTGCTAGCTGGAGGGACGAAATCAAGTGGAACCAATTAGCACCACAAGAAGTGCAAGGGGGATCAGTTCTTGTGCAGGACTTGGTTAGATGCTTCACATGACAGAGTTCCTGTGTAAAAAAGCTCTCCGCGCCAAACAGCAAGACAAGAGGTGATCGGACGCAGACCAGAGACCAGGGATAGTGCTGAGGCCAGCGTGACAGACCGCAGAGGAGAGCGCACACCGCCAGGCTCTGTAGGCTCTGTAGTGAAATACAGAGGCCTGATCATGCCAGTGAAGACCCGGAGTTCCAAACTATGTCAGTCAAGACCCAGTTTAAATCTATGCCGGTCAAGAACAGAACTTTTGCAGTACGTCAGTCAAGCCCCAGGGCCAGACGACACCCGTCAATAGTCAGGACCCGGTCCTTTCCACCCCAGGCCTAGGAGACACTTGCCGACGGTCAAGCACTGAAGATCTACGAGGACATGGCAACCAGAGGAGAACGCCTGCGATCACAGAGTGACAACACGAGTGAGCTGGGTTTCAATTTCTTTTTACCTTAATAATAAAGACCTTCATTTAATAACTGCATTTTTTGCTTACTTGTGTTATCTTTGTCTAATATTTACATTTGGTGATCTTAAACATTTAAGTGTGACAAACATGCAGAAGAATAGGAAATCAGGAAAGAGAAAAACACTTTTTCACACAACTGTATAGCTTCATTTGGCAAGATTGTTATACCTATACGTGCTTACAATGACAGCTACAAGCAACAATTTGCTGGTCAATGGGAGTCACAGTTACAAAGGCTTCAATTCATCAAAGTGCTTAAGCCAACATAAAACACTTTGAAAAGTTGCAAAATTTATGCACAATATGAAGTTGCACAAAAATGTTGTAACTTCTGCCTTTTTCACGCCAGTTTCTTGCAGGTTTGCCAAAATAGGTGTAGCTGGGAAGGAGCCAGGGTGGAATGGGACATAGCGACCCAACAAATTTTCAAAAGTTGAGGTGTTTCTTCTGCCAGAAATGTTACTCTGGTCCTCAAAAGAAGTAATATTTCTGGTGTGGAGTACGGAGATGCAAGCCACTGATGAGATGTGCCAAATTCATTAAGTGGCGTGCTCCTCTTAGTGAATTCTGTGCTTCTTATTCCTGCATGCTCCTCATTAAGATTGATCTATGAAACAGCAGCCACGAGAGATGGTGAGTTCTCCTGCAATGGAAGTATTCAGACGCTGGACAGGCATCTCTGAGATGAGTTAGTGAATCCTGTATTAAGCAGGGGGTTGGACACGATGACCCTTCCAACTCTAACATTCTATGGTTCTATGATTCTATTAAATGAGCTGTTGCGCTATAAGAAATATTTGTTCAAGCTCGCTGCCTCTGGTAGCTGCGTGGATACGCTGAGGCACAAGGTTTTTATATAAAAAAAACATAACAAAGTTTATTGTCCTTCATAAACTTTACAACCTCAAAATGGAAACAGATTTTCTTAAGCCCAAATGAATAACAAAACAGTCCTCTCTCTGGGTAAGGCAAAGTAAATCACACTGATTGTTATTAAAATACAAATAATTAGCCCAGAATCTGAAAATCATGTAATGACAAAAGGCAAAAAATCGATTAATCATATATTTATAAAAAAACAAAACAACACATCTTGATAGCTAAATGATCAAATTAGCTTTACAATATTATCGCTTCACAATTATTATTAAATATGCTTTATTACTATTAATGCTATGGTATTGAATTTATATTGCCTCCTCTTATATACTCAACTTTTTATGGCAAGTTTAGCAGTAACTTTAGGTCTTTTTTAAGACTTTACAAATTAGATGCCTACACTGTCCCAATTGACAGAGCCTGAGAACACAGCAAGTCGGTTGCCAGAAATTAGGATTCCCATTATGTCACACTCACAATAAATGAAGTACATTGCACAGTATTACATAATCAGCTTGCAACACTGTTTTCTAAAAAAAAAATGCTCATTATTGTAATTTTCTGTCCCAATAAAAGTTTCATTAAATGCAGTCAAAATCTAAAGACCATAGTTCTCCAGTGCATGTTTTATAATGACATCTCCAATTCAATTGCACTACCTCATCCACACATGACACCAGCCATTCATTTCCATGACCTTCCCCATGATTACGGGATGTCATTTGTATTGCTATGTGAAAAGCAGATGGGTCCCAATTATTGTTCACAGGAGCACTTAATTATGCTTCAGTAATTCCCGCTAAGCCAACAGCTAATATGTGGAATAATATAAACTATGCTGATAAAGAACACACAGAAATTAACGTATCTTTCCTCCATGTGGAAGTTTCATTCCTAACCATTGCGAAAAAACCTTGACTTATCACCTATTATGCTTATGGATTATTAGACATACCCTATGCATACCAAAACTAGTTCTAAGCTGAACCTGTAATTCTACAGGTTTTTTTTGTTTAACAGAAAAAAAGCTTGTTCACTGCAAAAGTCCTGTAAGCAGATGGAGTAGGGCTCATTCAGAAGTCAGATATTCTTCTACGAGTGCTATCCTTGTTTTCAGTTAGTCTATGGGGTAGTTCACATGTCTGTATTTCATGAACTGTTTCATAGCAGAAGCTTGAGAAACTTCCATCAGTTTTTTCATTCGAGAAAAACTGATGAAATGCTGACCAAACTCTTATGATAAAAACTGACACCCTCACCAAACTCTGATGAAACACCAATCAAAAACACTGATGAACCTCAGACTGTTTTTTTGCGTAAGAGAAAAATCATTGACATCTGAAAGAGCTATTAATGAAAGTAAATGGATTCAGAAGATACCTGTCTGTATTGTGCTTTTCAAACTGACAAAGGAGAGTATCGGGACAAGCTTAGAGACACTTGTCCATAAGATGTTGGAGTGTTACGCACAATTATAATCCCCAACAGAAGACATAAACCCACTTTTTATAGTAGCCAGTTACCAACGTTTGCTCTGATACCTACTGGCATCATTTAAGCAGGGTTCTAGTTTAGGTGAGTGTGCAACATGATTTATTTAAAGAATAGGGATCTATCAAAGTCTGATGTTCGTAACACATATTTGTGGAATCATGTGTATCATGGCACGAATAAAGGAGATTTTGCAGTACCTCAGAAAAAGAGTTGTTAATGCTTATCAGATTGGAAAAGGCTACAAAACCATCTCTTCAGAGTTTGGACCACAGCTTAAAATCAGACAAATCAAATACCATTATAACCCTCTCCAGAGGAGTAGTGGACCAAGAGGACCACTCCAAGAGTAAGATGTTTAATAGTCCATGAGGTCTGAAGGTGACCTCTAAGCAACTAAAGGCCACTCTCACATTATGTAAGGTAATGTTCATGAGTTTACTACCATCAGGAGGACACTGAATAAGAATGATGTGCATGGCAAGATTACAAAGAGAAAACCACTGCCCTCCAAAAAGTAAAACTGCTACCTGTTTACAGTTTCTTAACCCCTTCCCGACATGTGACGGAATAGTACGTCACATGTCGGGACCCCCGCTTTGATGTGCGCTCCGGCGGTGAGCGCACATCAAAGTCGCGACATGTCAGCTGTTTTTTACAGCTGACATGTGCGCGCAATAGCGGCGGGTGAAATCGCGATCACCCGCCGCTATTAACTAGTTAAATGCCGCTGTCAAACGCAGACAGCGGCATTTAACTACCGCATCCGGCCGTGCGGCCGGATATGAGCGCATCGCCGACCCCTGTCACATGATCGGGGGTCGGCGATGCTCCTCCATTGTAACCATAGAGGTCCTTGAGACCTCTATGGTTACTGATTGCCGGTGGCTGTGAGCGCCCCCCTGTGGTCGGCGCTCACAGCACACCTGCATTTTAGCTACATAACAGCGATCTGATGATCGCTGTTATGTAGCAGAGCCGATCGGGCTGTGCCTGCTTCTAGCCTCCCATGGAGGCTATAGAAGCATGGCAAAAGTAAAAAAAAAAAGTTTTTAAAAATGTGAAAAAAATAAAAAAAATATAAAAGTTTAAATCACCCCCCTTTCGCCCCAATCAAAATAAATCAATAAAAAAAAACCCAACCTACACATATTTGGTATCGCCGCGTTCAGAATCGCCCGATCTATCAATAAAAAAAAAGCATTAACCTGATCGCTAAATGGCGTAATGAGAAAAAAATTCGAAACGCCAGATTTACGTTTTTTTGGTCGCCACGACATTGCATTAAAATGCAATAACGGGCGATCAAAAGAACGTATCTACACCAAAATGCTATCATTAAAAACGCCAGCTCGGCACGCAAAAAATAAGCCCTCACCTGCCCCCAGATCACGAAAAATGGAGACGCTACGAGTATCGGAAAATGGCGCAATTTTGTTTTGTTTTGTTTTTTGCAAAGTTTGGAATTTTTTTTCACCACTTAGGTGAAAAATAACCTAGTCATGTTAGATGTCTATGAACTCGTAGTGACCTGGAGAATCATAATGGCAGGTCAGTTTTAGCATTTAGTGAACCTAGCAAAATAGGCAAGCAAAAAACAAGTGTGGGATTGCACTTTTTTTGCAATTTCACTGCACTTGGAATTTTTTTCCCGTTTTCTAGTACACGACATGCTAAAACCAATGATGTCGTTCAAAAGTACAACTCGTCCCGCAAAAAATAAGCCCTCACATGGCCAAATTGATGGAAAAATAAAAAAGTTATGGCTCTGGGAAGGAGGGGAGTGAAAAACGAAAACGGAAAAACGGAAAAAGCTCCGGGGGTGAAGGGGTTAATAATCAACTGAAGAAGCCAGTTAAAACAATATTTTGAGAATAATAGGACCAAAATTGGGCTTTTTGGTTGAAATGACAAGCATTCTGTTTGTAGAAAGAAAAAAACTGCATTAAAAACTGCATACTATCTGTGACACATGGTTCTAATACTAGTATCAAGGCTTCTGTCTGCATCTAAGTAAGGATGGCTTGCAAATGCTATCATTGTTTTAACAATGAATTCTGAATTTTATTAGCAAATTCTAAAGGAAAATGTCAGGACTCCTTTCCATGAGCTGACTGTCTAGAGAACGTGCATCATGCTGCAAGATAACAAGACAAAACTCACAAGTCATTCTACAAAAAAAAGGAAAAAGAAGCATAATGAATAATGTTAAAACATTCGAATGACCAAAACCAAAGACCAAGTTGGAAATTACCAAGTCAAAGTCCTAACCTTAAGCCTATAGAAATGCTGTAGACTCACTTGAAGCAATAGTTCAGTTGTTTTGCAGGCAAAAATTGGCTAAAACCTATCCAAGCCGGTGTGAAGAACTAATCAACAATTACGGGAAAAATTTAGATGCTGCACAAGAGGGTCACACCAGATACTGAAAGGAGAAGTAGTTCACATACTATTTCCAATAATAGACGTTATATTGGATCATTTTCCTCATACAAAAATGACAAAGTCTAATATTTTTTACTCATTTGTTTAATTTGGCTCTGTTTATCTACTTTTAGGATTTTAATTTGGCTCTCTTTATCTACTTTTAGGATTTGCATGAAAATCTGATTTAGTTTTAGGCCAAATTTATCCAGAAATATGGAAAATTCTGAAAGGTTCACAAACTTTCAAGCACCACTGTACAGCGTGATTTAAAAAGAATGGTTTAGCCTCTATATTTATAACCGAGACACCTTAACATACATTTTTTAACATGATAAGGCACATTATCTAACCAAGTTTTATCTACAAATGGTCAAAGTAATTTCTAATGTTGACATGGCAGACGTCTAGGCATTAGTCCAGTTCTCTCCAGATTCATGTCAGGATATACTCGGATATGGACTCAGTGTTGTCTCAGGTCGTTTAGATGCTGTTGCCTGGGGGTGGGGAAGGGGGGAGATTCTATGCATCCTTCATGTAGCCCCTACAGACAGAAGCTGTAGGGTATTAGATCTTGGAGGCCAGTGCAACATTGGTGAATCATTGTTTCCAGGGAAGCTGATCCAATTAGAGTTTATTTAAGGTATCGGCATACGTCCAAACGGAAATGTGGAGCTGCACCATCATGCTGATAAATTACATTTGGCAGACCATCCTCTAACTGTGGAGTAAGACATTCCTTTAACATGTCCAGATAGGATTGACCAGTGACTGTATCCTCAGAAAAAAGAAGGACCATAGACAGAACATGTTTACTTGGGGCGAGTCCTTCCCGTGCGCAATAAGGGCAAATGGTTGTTTGGGTGTCAAATTCTATTCTATCTACCTTTCCAATGACTTTTTCCGGCGCACTGTACACAAGTGTACTGAACGAGGCCAGAATCAGCCTAGTCGGGTTCTAGCAGGGGCTACGCATGTTGCATAATTGCAGTCATGTGACCACTCGTACCGATGCTCACACCGGAGAATCCTCAGAATATGGAAAATTGGAAGTTCTAGTTTATCTTGGTACATTAGCTGTACTATTTTAATAACGGTTTGTCCCTTTTCAGAAAATCTCGGTCCGTGGGCGCAGTTTGTTGCTATAAATAAACTGCATAATGATACTCCTCGTGGAAAGCCACAAACTGCATAAATGGAACTCCTCGTTTAGAGCAGCTGAGCTTAGTGATTGGTTGCAGTGCTGTTGACATGATGTCACCACTGCAGCCAATATCAGACACCAGCGGAATCGGCTGAGGCTCACAGTGAGTATAAAGCACATTTCGTTTTTTAATTTCTTTTCATTCTTTGTGCCCATGGACCAGGATTTTCTGAAAGGGCACAACAAATATGAAAGGGGTCAAGAGAATATGAGTATTCAGATGTGAAACCTGAAATTGGCAAATCTGTAGTTAGGTAGTTAGGGCATTGACAGTGTTTGTGGCATGCAGAAGAGATTAGTCATTTAGGTTAAAAGGTCAAGTGAAACCATTAGGGTCATCAATGCTCAATCAGCAAGCAATGGTGTGGTCAAATAACAGGGGCAAGGTCATAGATGGCATAAAAGGTGATTAAAAAAAATACTATGATGGGTAATTGGAGTAGCATTCAGAAATAGCAACTGTGCACACAGCAGCAAAAAAATAATAACACGCACAATAAATACTAATAAAATATGCAATAAAGATTTTTAAAAAAGTCAAAACCACTGTTGTTTTAGAGTCTATTCACATAGCACTTGCGATAACATGATCTGATCATGTATGCTTGCAAAATAATGTTTGCAAAATGTGACAGATTTCACAATGAGTTATATTGGCATAAATACATAAGAAAATTTGTACATTACGATAAGACCACATTCACTGATTTTTGGAATGCCCCTTTAATAGTGTAAAGACAGCACAACCGTTGTACATTCCAAATCCTATGCAACTGAGCACAGCAAAGAAAAGTTTTTTGTAATTTTTGGCACACAAAAACAGCTTTACCAGGGTGCCAGGAATGGGAATAGGTGCAATCAGTCAATCTTCCAAGTAGCTGCTTTATGAAAGGTGCTGTCTCCATGCTAAGATGCAAAATACTTAAAAAAAATTGAATGCAAATACTGCATTTGCAACAAATTTAATAATTTAGCTTAGCAGTCATGTTTCTAACATGTGTCAGTGCAGTAACTGGAACAATATCATGCATGTGAAAGCCAAATTCAACCTCTTACCGATATTCCAAAATTAAAGGGGCTACCCGCTCTACTTTAACAGATGTGTTGGGTACTTGATTTGTAGCACTTACTAATCCATAGGTATTGCAGGTTCTCGTTCGGCCCTTGATGGTTCTGCTTTCCTCAAAGACTCCACAGCGCTTCTGATCTCAAAATGACTGTGGATAGAGAAGCATGTGACCACACCTGATTGATAGACCCAGAAACAACAGTACTGGAGCAAAAGTGGGATTGAACGTGAACATTGCTCAATTTGTTATATTATAGCAGTATAGGCTTTTATTAAAAAAAAAAGTTAGAGGGCTGGACAACCCCTTTAAGCAATATCAAAATGTCTTATTTTTTTGGCAGAATACTATCACGGTGAGGTTCAAATTTTGGAATCCTTCAATGGTCACATTAAATATTTTGCAATTAACAGGAAACAAAGTTTACGATTATAAAGGTTTATTTAAAAGATATTATGGTAGGATGAGCAAAGGCCCAAGCATATTCAGAACAAAAGTATATTCAGAGACCATACAGAATGTCTAGACATGCTGGCAGAGTGTAGTCTTGTGTTGCAGTCCCTGGTTTGCTTAGAACTTTCTGTATGTAATGCAAATGTTTTATCAGGCTAAAGGTACCATTACACTAATCGACTTACCACCGATCACGACCAGCGATACGACCTGGCCGTGATTGTTGGTAAGTCGTTGTGTGGTCACTGGGGAGCTGTCACACAGACAGCTCTCTCCAGCGACCAACGATCAGGGGAACGACTTCGGCATCGTTGAAACTGTCTTCAACGATGCCAAAGTCCCCCTACAGCACCCGTGTAACCAGGGTAAACATCGGGTTACTAAGTGTAGGGCCGCGCTTAGTAACCATGCCATCTATCTCGTATCTCTTATAGTCTATGGGGCTGTTCCCATGTCTATATATTTTTTCAGACCGAGTGGGCCACCCAAAATGACAGAGACATGTCAGATTTTGATCCGAGTATTGGATCAGACTTGCCAATGCAATCCGTGTGCTATCTTCTTTTCACAGACGCCATTATTTTTTTTTTCATCTGAGAAAAACTGATGAAACTGTGATCAAACTCTGATGGTAAAAAGTACCATTCTGACCAAGTTAAAACTCTGATTAAAAACTCTAAATTAAACTAGGACCATTTTTCGTATATGAGAAAAATCACTGATTTTTAACTGAGCCCTTTCTATGATTCCAGTTGAAATCCTCCAGGCTGAATAACAAGGAGTAATAAATACACTTTTAAGTGTCAATGCCAATACACACCTTTATTTTTGGGGGACGAAACTGAACTCCAGTTTGTAAAATGAGTGAAACCAAACAGTCTTTGAAAGCTTAAGTCACACTAGGATTGGGTTTTTGAGCCTAAGCAATCTATTGGCAATGTTTTGTGAAAGTAAGTTGTCAAAATGATCTTACTGCTGCCAAATACGGATCTGCTTAATGACTCTGAACTGTGGGCAACTTGGATCGCTTCAGTTATGTTGGCAAGCAGTATGTCCAACTTGTTCAGCACAAAATTAACATGTTCAAACACACAGAAAAGCTCAAAGGAGCTGAAGAATATTTCTATAGTAACATACAGATGTGAAACCTGGACGATAAAGAAACAAGAGAGAAGAAGAATCAATGCCTTCTAAATGTGTTGCTTGAGAAGGATGTTATCAATACCATGGATGGCAAGAAGAACAATATATTTCAATTTTGGGCCAAATCGAACCAGACTTGTCACTTGAAGCAAGGATCACCAAGCTACAACTTGCTTTGTTTGGACACATCATCTCAAGAGAGCAGTCACTGGAGAAGGACATCATGGTCGGAAGAATAGAAAGAACAAGGCGAAGAGGAAGACCAGTAAGCCGATGGCTTAAAACTATGAAGACAATGGAGGAAAAGACCCTGGTGGTCCTATCTATGCTTGCACAAAATCGATCTTCCTACAGATCGTTCATCCATCAAATCGTCATGGCATGAGATCGAGCTGAAGGCTGTTAAAAAAAATAAATAAAACTGGACAGATAAATAGATAGATAGATAGATAGATAGATAGATAGATAGATAGATAGATAGAAGAAACTCAGCTAGTATAGTCTTAACGGCAATGGCCTATGGAGTACATTATGATTGTTAACTCTCCTAGAGAAGGAAGAAAACTGTCTCAAGTAACCAGGGCCAGTTTTAGGCAAAGTGGGGCCCTAGGCAAAAGTTTAAAATGGGGCCCCAAATGCTAACATATTGCATATCACACAGCATTTCTGTTGTATTTACATGCGCTGAGTTCAGGCTGCTAAATGAGTGTGATCGACAATATTGAAGTCGTTCGACACTTGTTTCCCGGCCTCTTTACACCAACTGAGAAAGAATGATCGGAATCTATCCCCATACAGTATCATGTTACCCACAGCACATCTACAGTTTACACCGGCGATGTGCTGCTGAGAACAATGATTTTTGTTTCCGCATAAACAATCACTTGATGAATATGCAGCATTTTACTTGTTTAGTATAATACACCCCATAGTCCTCCACATAGTATAATGTGCACCACAGTCCTCCATATTGTAAAATGCAAACCCCATAGTCCTCCATATTATATAATGTGCGCCATAGTCCTCCATATAGTATAATACACTCCCCATAGTCCTCCATATAGTATAATACACTCCCCATAGTGCTCAATACAGTATAATACACTCCCGATAGTCCTCCATATATTAAAATACACTGCTCAGTCCTCCATATAGTATTATAGACTACCCATAGTCCTCTGAGTCCATATAGTATAATACACTCCTCATAGTCCTCCCTTATTAGCAGTGGAGAGGGTGCATAGAGTCCCTGCAACCCTAGGGCTACATACACACGTTCAGGAATGTCTGCAGAACTTTCCTGAACAAAACTGGACTTTTTCTGCAGGAAATCCACTTGCATTTTTTTCGTGTTTTTATTGCACTTTTTCTGCGGATTTTTCACGTTTTTTTCCGGAGCTTCCCAATGCAGTAATATAGCGGCAAAAACGCCAAAAATCCGCAAAATTAATGAACATGGTGCGTTTTTTTCCGCGAAAAAACGCAGCATGTGCACAAGAATTCCAGAATGCATTAAAATGATGGGATGCTTAATGTAAGCTTTTTTTTAGCATTTTTTCCATGGTAAATGGCCGAAAAACGCAAAACAAAGTGAAAAATCCTGAACGTGTGCACATAGCCTAAAAGGCCCAGGCCAGTGAGCAGACCCCACAACCTATTCTAGTTAAAATCCTTAACTATAAAGTCCGAGATAATATGCTTAGGAAAGCATTGAAGAAGCCATACATAATATTGTTGGGCAAAAGATCTCAATCTTTCTGGATTTCTCTGTGGATGTCCAGCGCAAACTATCTATATTAATGAACATTAAAAGGAGAGTGATGGCATTGGGAATACATTATTCTACGATTTATCCTGCTAAGTTGAGAGGGGTGGCTCTTGGTTCAATTACATTCTTCAAATCAAATCTACCAAGGATGCCATTAGATGGTTGAACACTCATGTCATGAGCATTAGATCTGGCAGGATACGAGGGCCGAGAGGGCTAGAATTAATATGAGCTATGGTGACTGAACTTGGCCTCGTGACATAAGGATTTAATGTGTTATCTGGTTGGAACTTTGACTTCACTAGGGGCCTAGACTTCTCTGATGTTATAATAGTGGCATCTCTTAACAACGGAGGGAGTTCTGCTTCTGGGACTTTGAAAATTGACTAGCTCCTTATCTGGGGGGTTTCTTTTTTCTCCTTCTCTTACAGCAGGAGCACATATTGAATGGTTATATGTAGTGTTGTGCCTCATTCCTTTCGTGCAATGGCAGGTTTCCATCATTTTGGGCTGGGAGGTTGATTTGGGGTAGGGATATAGGGAGGAGTTTTCGAGATGTGTAATTGTATTCGTTTCTAGTTAACATTAAGAGCAATTAATTGGGGAAATGCCGTGATGTCATTGATACCAGCAATTATTTGTGTTTTCAAAAAATGGGTTTAACATCCAAGCTTATTTCTTGGAATGTTAGTGGAATGATAGTTCTAAAAGACATGCAATCCTTTAGTACATTAGAAAATCCAATCCAACGATCATAGGCCTGCAGGAGACACACATAATGAATTATTCCATTAATATGTTACATAGGATGGGATATAGAGTCATGGTCGAAAGTGTTGGCAGCTGTAAAATTGCTTCAGATAATGAAGTACCTCTCTCAGAAAACTGTTGGAATTACACGTTTTGATATACACATGTTTATTTCCTTTGTGTGTACTGAAACAAAAAAAAAAAACAGAGAAAACAAGCCAAATTATACATCATTTAACACAAAACCCCAAAAATGGGCAGGACAAAATTGTTGGCACTTTTCCAAAATTTTGGGTAAACAACTTTGTTACAAGCAAAATCACACCTAAAACTAGATTAAAAAGGGAGAAGTTGACTCAATCTTTGCACTGTGTGTCTGTGTGTGCCATGCTAAGTATGGAGAGAGGAAAGAGGAGAAGAGAACTAAAATTACTCCAAAATATCAACCATCTCAAGGTTGCAAATCCATCTCCATAGATCTTGATGTTTCTTTGTCCACAGTGCACAACATAATCAAGAAGTTTACAACCCATAGCACTGTAGCTAATATCCCTGGATGCAGATAGCAGAGAAAAATTGATGAAAGACTACAAAGCAGGATAGCTCGGATGGTGGATAAGCAGCCCAAATCAAGTTCCAAAGAAATTGAAGCAGTCTTGGAGGCTCAGGGTGCATCAGTGTCAACGTGAACTATACGTCGACATTTGAATAAAATTAAATATTATGGCAGGAGACTAAGGAGGATCCCATTGTTGACACAGAGACATAAAAAGCTAGTCTGCAGTTTGGCAAAATGTACCTGAGAAAGACAAAATCCAGCTGGGAAAGCATCTTGTGGACAGATGAGACCAAGATAGATCCCTTTTGTAAAGCACATCACTCCACTGTTTACCAAAAATAGCCTACAAAGAAAAGAACACAGTACCTACAGTCAAATAAGGTGGATATACGATGTTTTGGGGTTGTTTTGCTGCCTTTGGCACTGGGTGCCTTGACTGTGTGCAAGGCATCATGAAATCTGAAGATTACCAAAAGATTTTGGGTCACAATGTAATGATCAGTGTCAAAAAGATGGATTTGCATCCTAGGTCATGGGTTTTTCAGGAGGACAATGACCCCAAACATACTTCAAGAAGCACCTACAAACAGATGGAAACAAAGTACTGGAGAGTTCTGAAGTGGCCAGCAAAAAGTCTGGATCTAAATCCCATTGAATACCTGTGGAGAGATCTAAAATTGCTGTTAGGAGAAGACACTCTTCAAATATGAGAGCTGGAGCATTTTGCAAAATGGTCAAAAAGTACAGTTTAGAGGTATAAAAAGCTTGTTGATGGCTATAGGAAGTGATTGATTACAGTTATTTATTCCAAAGGATGAGCAACTAAATATTAAGTTGAGGGTGCCAACAATTTTGTCCTGCCCATTTTGGGGGTTTTGTGTGAAATGATGCCAAATTGGCCTTCTTTTCCTGTTGTTTTTTGTGTTGTTCCAATAGACTCAAAATAAAATAAACATTTCTATAACAAAACGTGTAATTTCTAGGAGAAATACCTTATTTTCTTGAACAATTTCAAGGGTGACAACATTTTTGGACATGACTGTGGTAGGTTTGTTGGGGTGTGCTGTACAATTTCCCACTTTGTATGTATCATTGTAGTACTATAAGTTCCTGATGACAGATTCAGTGTTGCGTAACAGTTGTCACCCTGTAGCTCTAGCCTAAGACCTAGACACATAGTCAAATGAGCTATCACCTGAAAATCATGAGATTGCCAGAACCAACGGAAGTGGTAGCAAATGTAGTATCAACTCCTCTGCAACCATCATTCTAGCACGCTGTAAAAACATGGTGCCAAAGAGTAAGTCCAGTAAATGATGTAAAAAGGCATATTGGGATTGAGGTGTAAGAGGCTAAAAATATGTTGCAATGTACCGCTACTACACTATATGCCAGTGTAAGAATATACATTCCCTAACAATATATACACGATAATTGTTAGCATACAGAACAGTATCTAAGTATCTAAGTTTAGATTATATGAGATATACATTCCTGGACTCATGAGTCATAGGATATTTATTTTCATCGGTACATGTTGTACATTATTTATTCTAAATTGTAAAAAAAAAAATTTTCATGCACATTTTTTATTTCTTTTCACAGAGAAAATCACGGAGCAACATATAAAGAATACTTGTCAATTCAAAAAAAAGTTATGTAAAAATATAACAGGCAAGTCTTATTAAATCTGCATTTTATAAGCAGTAACTCAAAGCTGCCACATCTGATATTCTCCTGATAAGTTACATTTATAGTTCACTAAACACACATGCCAGGCCTCTACACACTTCTCTATCTAAACAGGTCAAATTAGTGTTATTTTAGGCCTTCTAGCAAGGGTAGAGGTCAGGGGTCATTGGTGTCATGTACATTTCATAGACAATTAAACCAAGATATTTGTGTAATTGGAAACATTTACTACAGTGGCTCCCAAGCTTTAAGTGTCGTGACCCATCTGGCTCTAAGTTTGCTTTTGAGGAGCAGAATAATTACTTAACTAATAAGCTTTAAACATTGAAAAAAATCCAAACAAATAATTAACGGCTCAGGTCTTAGGCAGAATGCCACCATTAGCGTATTATAAGTCTCTTCTTCTCAAATCCACATAGCTGTCATAGGTGGCATAGCAATACGTAAAAAAAAAAACCTCGTTAGGTTTCTTACAAATTGTTGATGTTACATTACTGCAAATTTTTGCATCATAATGTATATAAACTGGTAGAAAAAAAATAGGTACTGATCTTACCGTAACTCGTTGGTCTCAGAATTTATCAATTTTCTAACAATCTTTTTTTATACACCAGTTGACCTGCTGTATAGAAAAAACATGGGCAGATGAAAAGCTTAAAGGGGTTGTCCACTACTTGGACAACTTCTTCTTAAACTAAATGTTCGGCCCAGATAAAAAAAATAAAACCTATAGTCACCTTCCATGCCAGCTTCGCTCCAGCTGTGTTGGCATCACGGTCATGGGGCTGTGATGCGGTGGAATGACATGTGATGCTGCTGCCCAATCAGAGCTGGCATCACTGTCTCCGCCTTCAGACAAACTGCACACAAAGAGGAAGTCCGGGATCAGCTGCAGGCCCAGCTTCTTCTTCATGCTCAGTTTGTGTGAAGGCGGAGACAGTGACACCAGCACTGATTGGGCACCGGTGTCACGGGTCACAGCTCCATTCACAGCCCCTGGGAGAGTGAGAGCCAACACCACGGGAACGCCGCCAGCACGGGAGGCGAGTATAGGCCTTATTATTTTATCAGGGCTGGACATTTAGGTTAAGAAGGGGTTGTCCTAGTAGTGGACAACCCCTTTAAGCTACTCCTACAACAGAAGGAAATTTCAGACTACCTCAGACTCCCACAATGCAGCTAAGCCAAAGTTACTGTCTTATTGGAGCAGAACCAAAAACAGACAACCAAACAGCAAGCATTGAAGAAAATAGCCAGCAAGCATTACCCAAATGTATCGTTAAAGGGCTTATTCAATACTTTTATACGATGGCCTATTCTTAGTATAAGGCATCAATGCCAGATTGGTGGGAGTGGACACATGTCACCCCCCACCAGTCAGCTTTTCACAGTGCTAGCCAAATATGATCAGTTTTGGAGCAGAACAAAACAGATCTGTCATTATATAGTGGCTGTGGCTAGGTACTGCACATCTGCCATTATTCCAATGAATGGGCGTGGATCTGCAGTACCCCCCTATGGCCACTATACAGTTGATGGAGCTGTTCTATTCTGCTCCACAAATCACATCTAGCACTGGGAACAGCTGATTGATGGGAATTCCGTGTCGCACCCCCCCCCCCCAATCTGGCATTGATGCCTTATACTAAGAATAGGCCATCAATCTGATAGTGATAACCTATCCTGGCAGAGTACTGACAACCACTTTAATGATGAAATTTACAGTTACCCTTTAGAAATAACAATAAATGGTCCTATTATTTCATGCATGTACAACACAGAACACTTTTTTATTCTTTGCAAACTGGTTCATAGACATACAGTACAGACCAAAAGTTTGGACATACGTTCTCATTTAAAGATTTTTCTGTATTTCCATGACTATGAAAATTGTACATTCACACTGAAGGCATCAAAACTATGAATTAACACATGTGGAATTATATACTTAACAAAAAGTGTGAAACAACTGAAACTATGTCTTATATTCTAGGTTCTTTTAAGTAGCCACCTTTTGCTTTGATGACTGCTTTGCACACTCTTGGCATTCTCTTGATAAGCTTCAAGAGGTAGTCCCCGGAAATGGTCTTCCAACAATCTTGAAGGAGTTCCCAGAGATGCTTAGCACTTGTTGGCCCTTTTGCCTTCACTCTGAGGTCCAGCTCACCAAAAACCATCTCGATTGGGTTCAGGCCTGGTGACTGTGGAGGCCAGGTTATCTGGCGTAGCACCCCATCACTCTCCTTCTTGGTCAAATAGCCCTTACACAGCCTGGAGGTGTGTTTGGGGTCATTGTCCTGTTGAAAAATAAATGATGGTCCAACTAAACACAAACCAGATGGAATAGCATGCCGCTGCAAGATGCTGTGGTAGCCATGCTGGTTCAGTATGCCTTCAATTTTGAATAAATCCCCAATCACCAGCAAAGCACCCCCACACCATCACACCTCCTCCTCCATGCTTCACGGTGGGAACCAGGCATGTAGAGTCCATCCGTTCACCTTTTCTGCCTCGCACAAAGACACGGTGGTTGGAACCAAAGATCTCAAATTTGGACTCATCAGACCAAAGCACAGATTTCCACTGGTCTAATGTCCATTCCTTCTGTTCTTTAGCCCAAACAAGTCTCTTCTGCTTGTTGCCTGTCTTTAGCAGTGGTTTCCTAGCAGCTATTTTACCATGACGGCCTGCTGCACAAAGTCTCCTCTTAACAGATGTTGTAGAGATGTGTCTGCTGCTAGAATTCTGTGTGGCATTTGCCTGGTCTCTAATCTGAGCTGCTGCTAACCTACGATTTGTGAGGCTGGTGACTCGGATAAACTTATCCTCAGAAGCAGAGGTGACTCTTGGTCTTCCTTTCCTGGGGATGTCCTCATATGAGCCAGTTTCTTTGTAGTGCTAGATGGTTTTTACAACTGCACTTGGGGACACTTTCAAAGTTTTTCCAATTTTTCGGACTGACTGAACTTCATTTCTTAAAGTAATGATGGCCACTCGTTTTTCTTTACTTAGCTGCTTTTTTCTTGCCATAATACAAATTCTAACAGTCTATTCAGTAGGACTATCAGCTGTGTATCCACCAGACTTCGGCACAACACAACTGATGGTCCCAACCCCATTTATAAGGCAAGAAATCCCACTTATTAAACCTGACAGGGCACACCTGTGAAGTGAAAACCATTTCTAATGATTACCTCTTGAAGCTCATCAAGAGAATGCCAAGAGTGTGCAAAGCAGTCATCAACGCAAAAGGTGGCTACTTTGAAGAACCTAGAATATAAGACATAATTTCAGTTGTTTCACACTTTTTTGTTAAGTATATAATTCCACGTGTGTTAATCCATAGTTTTGAAGCCTTCAGTGTTAATTTACAATTTTCATAGTCATGAAAATACAGAAAAATCTTTAAATGAGAAGGTGTGTCCAAACTTTTGGTCTGTACTGTATATATACCAATAAGGGGAAAATGTTTTATATGCACTTTGATATAAGTTCAATTTTCAAGAATTATCCTTGAAACTTGTTACTATGCCTACAACACGTGCATAACACTGAACGACTGACTGAGCTCATTTTCCATTGGCAGAGATTGAGTAACGATTTGCAGAATTACATAAAGCCTATTGAGGCATAAAAGATATTAAAGCAAGTTACTGCGATCGCCTCATTCCTGCACAAGGTTATGGCAGAGATTTCACATGATGAAAAGATCTACAGAAAGAACAGGTTTCATGCTGGAAATAAAACAAATTCTTTACGAGTGATGCAGCATTAGCGTTTCATTTTGTCAGCACTCGCATCAAGTATAGTCAAGACATAAGGAACATCTAACGGTCAGATTGTATATAACATCTACTGATCGTAGAACTATGAGATGCAGCAATGGCATTGACTAAACTAAACACTTATCTTGATTGATTTGTGTTCCCACAATGTATTACTTAATTAGCACAGCTTTCTACCAGAAATTAATAACAAATGGGTGACTAAGTGGACTTTTGGGGGATTTTTGGGAGCTACCTTATTGTCATATCCACCCAACTTTTCACATCCTCTACTACCCAAACATGATGGTCTATAGAGACAACTACAAAGTGATTGCTACTAACAATATCCGACATAATGAAAATCTGTTGGCTCTCTTGACAACTAGTCTATTGTAGTAAATAATGGAATTCTCCAGGAAATAATTCTGGAGAATGTTTCCTTAGAACTTTTACAGCAAATTGCCAAGTGGGTGGTTCTCGTCGGCCAAGGTGTCCTTGTATGCTGACACTGTTCAATCAGCGCTCCGAGTATAAGCTTGTGTAGGAACACACTCCTTTGACAAGGGGAAAAGTAATGCTCTGTTGTCAATTTATTCCTAAATACTCAGAAAAAAACAAAAGCATTCCGGAACAATACAGAATAATGAGTAAATGTAATCCAGAAGTGCTAGTTAATGTAAATATTTACTAAAACAGGCATGCCACATATGGTAACAGGTCATCTTTTATCATATTTCCATACGATCATGTAACATTATTAATGTTGTTACATACACTTTTTAGGTTTAGGCTACATGGCACAAATTTGACCTACAAAATCCATGGCGGAAATCTGCATCTGAAGCTGCTGGTAGAGTGTCTTCAGAATACTTTAAGAGGAGAACACGGCCCAAGCATTGGTGTGGCATTGCCCTTTGAACATAAGACTCAAGGCATGACCCTTGTGTGCAGACATTGTAAATAGTTACAAAGGCACTTATCAATGTAGTGTGATATTTTAAGTAGCAAGTGAAAAGTCAGTTCTTGAAGTTCTAATGTCTTAGAAGCAAGGAAAATGGTCAAGTGTAATTATCTGAGTGACTTTGACATGGGCTAAATTGTGATGACAACACAACTGTGTCAAAGTTTTTCCAAAACGAAAGGTCTCGTGGGATGTTCCTAATAAGTAATGGTTAGTGCCTACAAAAAAGTGGTCCGAGGACAGACAACTGGTAAACTGACAAAATAGCAATGGCTTATTGATACGAATACGGTGCAAAGGCTCGCCTTTCTGGTCTGATCTTTCAGAAGGTCTCCTGTAGTAGAAAATGATGGAAATGTCAATGCTTGGCTATGTTAGAAAGATTTAAGAAAAGACAATGTATCAGTTTGGTGTTGTCCAGTTAAATTGCACATGACCAATTAGATTGTCCATGCTGACTCCTGTCCACCATCGAAAAGCTCCTATATCGGGCACGGGAGCATCAGAACTGAAGTATGGATGAAGAGAAAAAGATGGCTTGTTTTCATGAATCTAATTTTCTTTCATATGAACAACTGAATGCTTGTACTTCACCTACCAGGGATAGAGATGGCGCAGTGTGATGCGCTACTTGGAAACCTTTGGTCCTGGCCTTCATGTGGGTGTTACTTTGACACATACCTCCTACCTAAACCTTGTTGTAGACCAAGATCAGTTCACGGCAATAGTATTCTCTACACAATAGTAGGCAGGTGGTTTGAATGTTATGGCTGTCGAAACATTTTATTTGATGTCATTGACTCCTATTTTTAGTATTTAATTCTGGTCAAAGTCTTTGATAACAGATATGAATTCTACCATTGTTTAATAGAAACAGCAGTCTGATACATAGTTACGCTTTACAATGGATATAAATGTACATCGGCATTGGGTTTCAAATAAATATAATCTACCATTCTACCAACATAAATCCACATTTTTAATAAAACATATATACGATACTATAGCAAAAATGCAAGAAAATTGTGCAACAGAGTAGAAACTGTAGTTTTCATTTTGTTCCAATGCTACAGCTCCACTGACGGTCTCTGTGTAATGATGACGTTCCTGAACACCCAGTGAACGCTGCAGCCAATCACTGGCCTCGAAAGTATACTATTTTATAGTTATTGTACAGAATTGGAAAGCATGGTTGCACTCGTAAATTAAATAATGGGTAACAAAGACTTTGGCTGATGAATTGGACTTAAATTCACAATATAAGGTTCTACATGGCAACTTAGAGTACAGGTATTATGACTCTCTGTCCTCTAGTATATAACTTGAGCAAACATGAACAAAGAAGTGGGTCTCGAGACATTATACTGGTTTAGGTATTTAGCATGAGTTGGAATAGACATAGAGGATTAGAAATGCTTCCAGTCGCATTCCTTTAACACTGCCAAATGGATCTGTCCATCTCCTCCCAAAACCAAAGAAAAGGACAACACAAGGACCCCATGGGGGTAACCACAGCCAGGCTTTGTTATTACTGCACATGGTAAAAAGGAAAAACCAACAGAAGTGACCTGAGGATAACAAAAGACTAGAGAGAATGAGCCAAGGAGAACGCAAAACCAGAGCGAAAATAAAAGGGGATAACAGCAAGGAATTAGCAGAAGGGATAACCAGGGGAAAGTATGACAAAGAAAAGACGTTGGAAAAGAAATAGAATCTGTTAAGAAGAGAGAATAGGAAAGAAAATCTAATGCACACCTGTATGTAACTGCATATAAGTACAGAGAGAAAAACAGATATATAGATGATAGATAGATAGATAGATAGATAGATAGATAGATAGATAGATAGATAGATAGATAGATAGATATGGGATAGATGATGATAGATAGATAGATAGATAGATAGATAGATAGATAGATAGATAGATAGATAGATAGATAATAGAGAGACAGATAGATATGGGATAGATTGATAGATAGATAGATAGATAGATAGATAGATAGATAGATAGATAGATAGGATAGATAGAAGGATAGATATATAATAGATATATAGATAGGATAGATAATAGATAGAAGGATAGATAGATGATAGATATATAGATAAATATCAGATAGATAGATAGATAGATAGATAGATAGATAGATAGATAGATAGATAATAGATAGATAGACAGATAGATAGAAGGATATATATATATAATAGATATATAGATAGGAAAGATAGATAATAGATAGAAGGATAGATAGATAATAGATAACAGATAGATAATTGATGGAAGGATAGATAATAGATAGATAGATAATAGATAGATATGTGATACATAGATGATAGATAGATAGATAGATAGATAGATAGATAGATAGAATGAATAGATATATAATAGATATATAGATAGGAAATATAGATAATAGATAGGATAGATATATAGATAAATATCAGATAGATAGATAGATAGATAGATAGATAGATAGATAGATAGATAGATAGATAGATAGATAATAGATATATAGATAGGAAATATAGATAATAGATAGGATAGATATATAGATAAATATCAGATAGATAGATAGATAGATAGATAGATAGATAGATAGATAATAGATAGATAGATAGATAGATAGATAGATAGATAGATAGATAGATGATAGATAGATAGATAGATGATAGATAGATAATAGATAGATAGATAGATAGATAGATGATAGATAGATAGATAGATAGATAGATAGATAGATAGATAGATAGATAGATAGATAGATAGATAGATAAATATTTTAAGTGGATGGCACAGACATGGTATTAACAAAAAGCAAATATTCTACATAGGCTGTAAAGCATGACCCAGCAGTATCCAGCTACAGACGAGGAGCATTTGTGGTTGATTGACCCCAGCTGCTTGAATAAACGTCTTCTGTCAGAAGGTAGAAACCATATTACTTGTTGAACACATGTATTTCAGGTGAATAACTGTGGGCATGTCAGTCCCCTGTCAGTCTGTAGGACCGGCCAGGTGCGGAGGCCCCTTTACACATATCACACTGCTATATTCCTTATTTCCTCATCAGGCATAGCCCTGGAGCTTTCCTAAATAATGTCCCAAACACCCAGAGAAGTGCCACACTAATGAAGAGCACAGGAACAGTATGTGACATACTAAGTTACCTAAGTCTCAGAGGTAAACTGGAACTGCAGAGCCATATACGGTGAAAGTTGGAATTCGCTCTCATCTCCTACAGTTTTCACAATAAGCCAAACTAAATGTACAACAAATACAATTAAAGAAATATAAAATTATTCAGATACCCCAGCTTGGCTAAAATCTCTATACAACTTGATATAATTAGAAACAACTTTTAATACACATCTGATACAATTCCACTTTGTAATTGTGACACTATAATGATTCTCATTATTCGGAGATTTGTATTTATTTATTTATATACAATTAGAATAAACAATTATCTCCCTACAAATGAGTTAACACACAACAACTGTAAACAATATGAATTATGATGATTGCATAGGACCATAGACCTATTACCATGTAGATACTGTGCACTTGGTTCCTTTCCATGGCAGTCTGACTTTTGGAGGCCCATCGTTTCTATGCTAATGACTATGACAATAGGGCTTGCCTTATGACACACTTATATGTCAGTGGTTCAAATCAACACAAGACTAATATTGGAGGCCATTGGAGCAATTACTAAAAGATGCAGTCAAAATCCTAAAATGTTACTTCAACCTCAAGTAGGCAGTGTGCACTCAATCATAAAGTCTAAACTTACAAGGCCACGTTCACACGCTCAGTCATTGGTCACTATTCTACATCAGTATTTGTAAGCCAAAACCAGGAGTGGACAATCAGAGGGAAAGTCTAATAGAAACAAATCACCACTTCTGTATTTATCACCCACCCCTGGTTTTGGCTTACAAATACTGAGGTAAAATACTGACAGTGTGAATGTGGCCATAAGGTTCTTTCCTTGATTTAGAGCTGGAAGAGCAGCACTTTGGGGTCTTTCCCAATAACTATTCTATAGTGCACCAACTGGTGTAGACTACACAGAAGGTCATTGCATTACCAGGTATGCTGGCTAACTCACCCACTGTGGAACTGGCACCAGTGTAAAGAATCAGTTAATGAATATACAATCATTATGCAGTCAGGTGATAGCATGAAATTGCCATTTAACCCCTATTATGCCCTAGTGCATTGCAGGCAGTTCCTGCCTGCACTGATGATCAATGGGTGAGCTGTCACACGTGGGTACAAAGCACGTGTAAGTGCCATGACAAGCAGTAATCCGGCGCTATAGCAATAGTGATTGATGCAGGACAGAGCAGCGGCATAGAAAGGAGGGGTGCACTTACTTTCTTGTGCCATGCTGATGACGGTCTCCGTGGTGGCATGATACTCATCCTCTTCCACGAAAGCATTATGCTGGAAGGAGTCTCCCTGAAACTCGTGCTGGTCCAGGATCTGCTGCAGAGGGGGAGCCTTGGGCAGCAGCTGGTTGACCACCTCCCGGGTGATGTTGGGGGCTTCCTTTAGCCGGAGTTTGCTGAGGATCTGGGACTTGATGCTCTCCAGCCTCATCTCCTTGCTGTGCTTCCTCCACATACACACAGGGCAGTCCTGCTCCTCACTTTCTCCCAGGGAGCTCTCCACCTGCACGGCTCCTTTCTCCACCATAGACCCTTTCTCCATCATAGACTCTCCTCCACTTTTGGAAAACTCCAGGGACAGGACCAGCATGCAGAAGAAGAGTGGGGAGCGCTGAGACAGCATAGCTGGGTGCCCAGGCTGAGACAGACTGCTGCTGGTGCAGAGGACAGCTGCCTTGTGCAGGTCTTTCTAGGGGAGGGGTAGGCAACCACAGATCATGTACTAGGCTCAGGGACTCCTTCTTTTTATATCCCAACTGTTCTCTGTCGTAAAATGCTTTCATTGGCTGGAGAGGTAACAAAAGGCCCCTAGCAGGGCTGTCAACAAAGTAAAACACAGGGAGAGAGAGAAGCAAAGTGACTACTCTGGATTCAGCCTGTGACTTGGTACAGGGAAGGGGCTGAGACACATCTTAAAGACACAAAGCCTTCTTATTGTATCCCTCCTCATCCACCTTTGGTGCAGGGCACACTCCCCCTTTATTGCTGCCCCTGGCACCTACAGCTGTGGCAGAAGGCAAGGGCAGGACACTGGCACTATGGGCAGAGAGGCTACTGGCATGGTCATCACCAGTAGCTTCTGATGTAGGCGCCACCAGCAGCAATCTACTATCTCTGGTCCTCTGTATGCCAATCACTAGTTATATTAGAAGTGTTTGGTTAACAGAAAAATCAATAAATCCAGAAGATACGCAAAACCTTCTAATATTTATAAAACACCCCATATAAAAGATAAACTAATTATTAGTAGTCATGAAAAGTAAGAAAAACTGCAAAAATATCAATAAAAACAGTACTCATTGGCCCAAATGGTAAGGACAGGTATCCACTGCTCAGCCAAAAGATTACAGGGCAGAGTGAAGGGATAGGGATAGACAAGGGAAACAATGCTGCTACCTTTCCCTGAGCCATAAGCCATATAGATAACCCTACCTGACCTGACTCAAAGTGTGAGTTTGGGCAATGAACAGTTAAATCTGCATTATCTGAAAGTTTAGGCTATGTGCACACGATGCGGATTTGCTGCGGATTCGCAGCGGATTTTTCAGCGCAGAAACGCTGCAGATCCGCACTGTGATGTACAGTATAATGTTATTCAATGGGAAAAAAAAAAGCTGTGCAGATGGTGTGGAAAAATCAGTGCGGAATTGCTGCGGATTTCAAAAAAGTGCATGTCACTTCTTTTGTGCGGATCTGCAGCGTTTCTGCACCCCTCCATGTTAAAATTCCGCAGTGGCAAAAACAGCAGAAAATCCGCACAAAATTCGCATCAATTCCGCATAAAAACCACACAAAATCCGCATAAAAACTGCACAAAATCCGCAGCTGCGGATTCTGCCAGGAGATGCGGATTTTGTGCAGAAAATTCTGCACCTCTTTTCTTACGTGTGCACATAGCCTTAATGTTTAGGACCGAACAGCTAACATGTGTGCAGCATACAGGGGGTGTAAAAGCAGCCTGGGGGTCCAATGGTCTCTCTACCACATATACTGTCACAAAGTCTGTAGGAGCCCTGTTACAGAATTTGCATTAGCGCACAGCTCCTTCAAGTTTCTGCTTCCGTGATATTAATGCCGACTCCTTGGTACATGTTATTTCATATAGGAGAATACTCAGACATAAGAGGGTTCCTGTGCAAGAACAGTGTATAGGCCCTATGTAGGTCCTCTTACCTCTTGGCCCCCTGTGCTGCACCAATGAAATGTTCACCCTTGGGGATACTTGTGCTCTAACAGCGAAGGAATCCTACAGGTAATTATCTCTAGTTCTTTCTCAGGAAACATCAAAACCAAGCAGAAGTGTAAACCACCTGTGCTCTGCAGACTGTCACAGAGGAGTATAAATTCACAACGTCATATTCTACTAATGGCCAAAAGAGGAAGAAGAGCGTTCATATAGGAGCCATAAAAAGGGGAGAGAAAGAAATTGCCTTAGGGGAAGAATTTACTAAGACCAGCTTTAAAATACACAAGAGCACGCAGAAGTAAAATGCGACAACTTTATTAAATTGTGTGCATTCAGTGCTGGGTAAGGCCAAGTCTACATGGCGACGTGATGTGTCGCGTGACGCTGAAATCACAGTGACATATTGCATATGCTTCCAATCAGTAGTGGGGGCGGGGTTATACAGAGTTCATGAATATGCCTGACTACCTGGGAGCAGGCTTACTAGTCCTCTAATAGGAATTGTCTGCTGATAAAACAGTGATTTTTTAAAAACTACATTGAGCAGCCCAGTAAGTGATATGTCACTGGAATCTGGGTCTCTGTCTCTGCATCATTCTGTTCTGAGATTAGGTGGCAAAAACCTTTGACATTTGCTTTACTTACATCCCTGGTATCTTATGTCTTGGCAAACGTTTCGTCATAATCATGAATATCATACACTCTGGTTGGGGGTTCCTGTGCCATTGCCCAGCACTCGGTATTACCTCTTTTTGCAGCTGCGAGCAGGGTGTTGTCACTATGGAGTTGCCCACAGCAGAACAACATATGGCATGGGGTGACACTGGAGACCTTGGGTGAGATGATGCTGAACAGCTCTTATGCCAACAGATGGCTGGAATGTGGCCAGAAACCGGACAGCCTCAGCAGCACTGGAGCAAGGGTGGAATCTGACAAGTTCAAGTGAAAGCTGTGATCTACAGTGGTGCTTGAAAGTTTATGAACTTTTCAAAATTGTATGTATTTCTGCATTAATTCAATTAGATTTTCTCATAAATACTAAGTACATGAAATAAACAAATGAGCAAAAAAATATTAGACTTTGTCATTTTATAACCCCTTAGTGACCGAGCCAAATTTGACCTTAATGACCAAGCAAATTTTTACAATTCTGACCACTGTCATTTTATGAGGTTATAGCTCTGGAACGCTTCAACGGATCCCACTCATTCTGAGAAAGTTTTTTCGTGACATATTGTACTTCATGTTAGTGGTACAATTTTTTCAATATGACTTGTTTATTTTTGGGAAAAAACAGAAAAAATTGGCAAAATTGTGCAATTTGCAAACTTTTAATTATTGTACCCTTAAATCAGAGAGTCGTGTCACACAAAATAGATAACCCCTTTCTGACCTTGGAGGGGATAGTACGTCTGCAGTCAGATCCCCTGCTTTGATGTGGGCTCCGGCGGTGAGCTCGCATCAAAGCCGGGACAGCTGAACATGTGCCCGCAATACGGCGGGTGGAGTCGCGATTCACCCGCCGCTATTAACTATTTAAATGCCGCTGTCAAACGCTGACAGCGGCATTTAAATAGCACTTCCGGCCAATGAAACACTGTGGTGGTAGTAGCATGATTTGGACCTGTTTTGCTGCATCTCAGTCGAGACGTTTTGCTATCGTTAATGAGATAATGAATTCTGAATTATACAAGCAAATTCGAAAGGTAAATGTCAAAACATCTGACCATGGGCTGAATCTCATGTAATAAGACAGCGATCCAAAGTACACAAGTCATTCTACAAAAGAATAATTAAAGTAGAATAAAGTAACCTTAATACCATAGAAATGTTAAAAACTTTTGGAAGGACATAAATCAAGCAGTTTTGGGTAGAAAACCCACCAAGATATGAATTGGAGGCTGTTTAGTTGGCAGGAATGGGCTACAAATTCCTCCGAGCCGATGAGCAGGACTGAATAACAATTATCGAAAACATTTAGATGCAGGTATTGCTTTACAAGGGGGTTGCATCAGATCATGAATGCAGAGGTTCACCTACTTTTGCGACTCACAGACTATATTGGGTCATTTTACTCTTTAAAAAAGTGACAAAGTGTAATATTTGTCACCTATTTGTCTGATTCGATTCTCATTATTTATCTTTAGGACTTATGTGAAAATCTAATGTAGTTTTAGGTAAAATTTAAGAAATGCAGAAAATTTTGAAGAGATCATACATTTTAATTATCACCGTACCACTGGAATCAGATGGAGCAGCTGGTGAAAGACTTGCTGGCTGCCAAAAAGATCTGATCCATTTGTAGTAACTGTTGGTTAAACCATTGCTAGGGCTATGGGTTTGTCACTATTGTCAAAACTGTAGAACAGAAATTTATATATCCACTGTGAAGTGGGACAGATTTCATAAGAGCCTCTAGCTGTGTCCCACCTGCACTCCTGCACTTTATCAACTACATGTCTCAAGGTAATATCATCTCACAGTGTTGGGTCTTTAAAGGTAAGGTACCGCGTTTGTAGATCATTAATAAATCACTGTAATGTAGCATAACATGCTGCTATAACCAAGTTTTAAATGCATGTGAAACAGATTTTGTGTGTTATATGTGTTTAAAGAAGGAACTGGGGGCTGACATCTTGGTTTTGCAGCAGTAGCAGGGCACTAACGGTGTCATTTTACAGCACCCCATGGACATAGGAGATAATAGACCGGCGCTGACCCTATCTTTAACATTGGAGAGGTGTTAGCAGTGAGCTGGGCACGCCTCTGTGGGCTGCACAACTCACTGCTGTAGGTGTGACTAGCAGCCATTTTATTATAGCCCAGTGCTCTCTGCCCAGCTCCACTTACTCTCTATCACAGGAGCTCCATTCACTCCATTAAGCTGCATTCCCAGCCTGCAGAGAGAGGTGACACCTGACACCTCTCTCTGCCATACAATGTATCTCTCCCCTCCCTCCACAATGCCTGGCCATTCACTGCAGACCTGGAGCTCCTTCTTATCTCACTGAGGGATGAGTCACAGACAGCTCTGCACAGACAATGCTGCTCCATACACACCACATAAACTAACTGTGCTTCTGACGCAGTAACTGCTGGTGATAGCAGATCAGAGCAGTCACACACAAAATGGCTCTGCCCTGTGATGCTGCTCTTCATTCTGCCCCAGGGATATTAGACCACCCAAAAGGGGAGGGAAATGCTGATGTCAGCAGTTACTGCCCAGATTTTCCAGCTAACAGTAAAGCTGGTAAGTCTTACTATAGCTGCTTGAGGTCTAAAACGGAAAATGCTCCCCCTAGTGGTCAATATATATATTTGTAAGAAAATATATAATATTTTTCATATAGAAATGTTTGCAAACAGTGCAAACATTGCATTAATACATTTTATTTACTATTTTAAGCTTAATTTCACAAAAAAACAAACTACAAGAAAACTGGTGGCACCTTCCCTTTAATGTGATATGATCTTTGTCCTTGGACATTTATGTCAGGTTCCTACAGTCTATCAGTAGCTACCACCACCAATATCTAAGACCTATTTCCGGTGTACTCTCCAACAGAAGTTCCCTGTACAACAGCACCATTATTGGTTATCTGCCCCATCACAGATATTGCTACCTGATTTAATAGGTCTACATTATATTACATTACAATTGGAGGAATTTGCTAATATTATGAATATTACATCTACTACATTTTGTGATAGGTTCTTGGAGATGGGAACAACCCTCTAAACCCAGATTCTCATACTGATTAATTGATTTTGTACTGACTTAGGATGAGGCCACAGATAGGGTGGGCCTCAGCAGTTCATGTGGTCTCATCTTCATTCAGATGTCAATTTTTCCCATACAGGTTCTGTGTTTTACAGATAGAGCTCGCACTCCTATAGTCTATGGGGCGTTTCACACTTCAGTTTTTTTTGCAGACCAAGAGGTCTGCACAAAATCACGGAAACATGTCCAATTTTCATCCAAATCTTGGCTCAAACTTCCCAATACAAATCTACGGGTCTATGAAAAAAATCGGACAGCACTCAGATGCCATCTATGGGCTGTCTGTTTTTCACAGACCAATAAGAGAAGCTTGAGAAATCTCCATTATTTTTTTTTATCCCAAAAGAACTGATGAAACTCTGACCAAACTCTCACTATAAAAACTGACACTCTCATCAAACTCAGATTAAAAACAATGATTACGCACTAAAGTCTGAATGAGCCCTTACTTCATCAATACATATTGTAATTGCTTTCAAGCCTCTGCTGGTTGGCCATTGAAACAGGTAACGAATTTATGGGATAAAATTATATAATTGCTACAATCTGCTGAATGATCTAAAAGATAAATATGATTCAAGTTGGATTTTGCAGTTGTTATTCAGTCACAAATACTAAAGGCCTACTTAATGTTTACTCATCTGGCTGTATGTTTCCATCTCATGTTTATGAGTCTCATCTGAGTTCCAGAGTACGCTGACCCCCAAAAATATACAACATATATACAGTGACATGTAAAGGTTTGGGCATCCCTGTTCAAAATTACTGTTATTGTGAACAGTTAAGCAAATTGAAGATGAAATGATCTCTAAATGGGAAAAAGTGAAAGATGACACATTTCCCTCATATTTTAAGCAAACAAATATATTGTTATTTTTTACATTTTAAAAGTGTCAAAAACAAAAATTGGCTGATGCCAAAGTTTGGGTGATCAGATAACTTTGACCAAGTTTTCAGACCTTAATTAGCTTGTTAGGGTTATGGTTTGTTCACTATCATAGCTAGGAAAGGCAAGGTGATGCAAATTTCCCAGCTTTATAAAAACCCAGCCTGCTCTAACATTGTGCCAAAAAACTGCGGCCATGTGTTCTTCTAAGCAGCTGCCTAGCACTCTGAAAATAAAAATGGTGAAGGCCCATAAGGCAGGAAAATGGCACAAGAAGATAGCAAGATTTTTCATTTCCCTTTCCTCAGTTCAAAATGTAATTAAGAAATGGTAGTTAACAGGAACAGTGGAGGTCAAGATAAGGTCTGGAAGACCAAGCAAAATTTCAGTGAGAGCTGCATGTAGGATTGCAAGAGAGACAAAACAGAAACCCTGCTTTGCTGCAAAAGACCTTCAGAAAGATTTAGTAGACTCTGGAGTTGTAGTACATTCAGAGACATCTTCACAAATATTGCCTTCATGGAAGAGTATTCAGACGAAAACCTCTCCTGCATCCTTAACAAAAAAGTCTGTGTCAGAAGTATGCAAAAGAACATCTAAACAAGCCTGCGGACCAGTGAGGTTAAAAAATAACTTTTTGGACACAATGATCAAAAGTATGTGTGGAGAAAAAGGGCACATATTTTCAGGAAAGGAGCTTCTCACCAATCATTAAGCATGGGATGTATCAATCATGCTTATGGGTTGTGTTGCAACCAATGGCACAGGGAAAATTTCAAGTGTAGAGGGAAGAATGGATGAAATGTCAACAAATTCTTGGTGCAAACAAGTCAAAAAGCTGAATTTGAAAAGAGGATGGCTTCTACAAATGAATAATGACCCTAAACACATGCCAAAATAAACAATAGACTACCTCAAAAAGCGCAAGCTGATGGTTATACAATGGCCCTCACAGTCCCCTGTGTTATGATCCTTAGTGGCTGAGGATCACGAATAGACCAGCAAGTGAATAAACTAAGAACAAGCTCTAGGGAGATGGTAACTGGACTGATCGCAAATCTGAACCTATCCAAAACAACTAGAGGTAGCCGGTGAACGAGCCTAAAAAATTCCTAGACGTCTCGAGCCAGCCTGAGGAACTAGCTACCCCTAAAGAGAAAGAAAGACCTCGCTTGCCTCCAGAGAAATAATCCCCAAAGATATAGAAGCCCCCAACAAATATTAACGGTGAAGTAAGAAGAAGGCACATACGTAGGGATGAAATCAGATTCAGGAAAAGAGGCCCACTAGTACTAGAAAGCAGAAAATAGAGCAGGGGTCTATGCGATCAATAAAAAACCCTTACAAAATATCCATCCTGAGATTTCAAGAACCCACGCACCAACTAATGGTGTGTGGGGAGAAACTCAGTCCACTAGAGCATCCAGCAAGCGAGGGAATCACATTTTAGCAAGCTGGACAAGAAAACATGATAAACACTGCTGATCAAAAAATGAGCAAACAAAACTTAGCTTGTCCTGGATGGACTGGGAGCAAGGTAGTCAGAAGGAATCTGAGTAGCACTGATTACATCGACAGCCGGCAACAAGTGGAAGTAAAACAGAGCTATATAGGAACCTCCCAGAGGATAACGAACCAGCTGATAGCCAGAGACCAGCAGGATAACAAACAAAGCCACCAGGGGGAGCCCAAAGCAAAAGTCACACCATACCACCAGTGACCACAAGAGGGAGCCCGAAAACAGATTTCACAACAGTACCCCCCCTTAAGGAGGGGTCACCGAACCCTCATGAAAACCCCCAGGGCGATCAGGATGAGCCACATGGAAGGCACGAACCCAATCGGCCGCATGAACATCAGAGGCGACAACCCAAGAATTATCCTCCTGACCATAGCCCTTCCACTTGACCAAATACTGGAGCCTCCGTCTAGAAACACGATAATCCAAGATCTTCTCCACCACATATTCCAATTCTCCCTCAACCAGCACCGGGGCAGGAGGCCCAACCGGAGGAACCACAGGTACCACATACCTCCGCAACAACGAGCGATGGAACACATTATGAATAGCAAATGATGCCGGGAGGTCCAGACGGAATGACACAGGGCCAAGGACTTCCAGAATCTTATAAGGACCGATAAACCGAGGCTTGAACTTAGGAGAGGAGACCTTCATAGGAACGAAGCGAGAAGACAACCACACCAAGTCCCCAACGCGAAGTCGGGGACCCACACAGTGACGGCGGTTGGCAAAGAGCTGAGCCTTCTCTTGTGACAACTTCAAATTGTCCACCACATGATTCCAAATCTGATGCAACCTATCCACCACAACATCCACTCCAGGACAGTCAGAAGGCTCCACCTGACCCGAGGAAAAACGAGGATGAAACCCCGAATTACAAAAAAAAGGAGAAACCAAAGTAGCAGAACTAGCCCGATTATTAAGGGCAAACTCGGCCAACGGTAAAAAAGTAACCCAGTCGTCCTGGTCAACAGAAACAAAACATCTTAAATAAGTCTCCAAGGTCTGATTAGTTCGCTCGGTTTGGCCATTCGTCTGAGGATGGAAGGCCGACGAAAAAGACAATTCAATGCCCAACTTAGCACAAAAGGTCCGCCAAAATCTAGACACAAACTGGGATCCTTTGTCAGAAACAATGTTCTCAGGAATCCCGTGCAAACGAACCACATTTTGAAAAAACAGTGGAACCAACTCGGAGGAGGAAGGCAACTTAGGCAAGGGCACCAAATGGACCATCTTAGAAAAATGATCACACACCACCCAGATGACAGACATTCTCTGAGAGACAGGGAGATCTGAAATAAAATCCATGGAAATGTGCGTCCAAGGCCTCTTCGGGACAGGCAAAGGTAACAGCAAACCACTGGCACGAGAACAGCAAGGCTTCGCCCGAGCACAAATTTCACAAGACTGCACAAAGGAACGCACATCCCGCGACAAGGAAGGCCACCAAAAAGACCTGGCCACCAAGTCTCTGGTACCAAATATTCCAGGGTGGCCCGCCAACACCGAAGAATGAACCTCGGAGATTACTCTGTTGGTCCATCTATCCGGGACAAACAGTCTCTCCGGTGGACAGCGGTCAGGTCTATCCGCCTGAAACTCTTGCAGCACACGTCGCAAATCTGGGGAGATGGCAGACAAAATCACCCCTTCTCTAAGGATACCAGCCGGCTCTGAATCTCCAGGAGAGTCAGGCACAAAACTCCTAGAAAGAGCATCAGCCTTCACATTCTTCGAACCCGGCAGGTACGAGACCATGAAATCAAAACGAGAGAAAAACAACGACCAACGAGCCTGTCTGGGATTCAGCCGCTTGGCCGACTCGAGATAAATCAAATTCTTGTGGTCAGTCAAGACCACCACACGATGTTTAGCTCCCTCGAGCCAATGTCGCCACTCCTCAAATGCCCACTTCATAGCCAACAGCTCCCGATTACCGACATCATAATTCCGCTCGGCAGGCGAAAACTTTCTTGAAAAGAAAGCACATGGCTTCATCACAGAGCCATCGGGGCTTCTCTGCGACAAAACAGCCCCCGCTCCAATCTCGGAAGCATCCACCTCCACCTGGAAGGGAAGTGAGACATCTGGCTGACATAAGACCGGAGCCGAAGAAAACCGACGCTTCAGCTCCCGAAAGGCCTCCACAGCCGCAGAAGACCAATTAGTCACATCAGAACCCTTCTTGGTCAAATCCGTTAAAGGCTTAACAACGCCAGAAAAATTAGCTATGAAGCGACGGTAAAAATTAGCAAAACCCAAGAACTTCTGAAGACTCTTAACAGATGTAGGCTTCGTCCAGTCATGAATAGCCTGAACCTTGACTGGATCCATCTCAGTAGTAGAAGGAGAAAAAATTAAACCCAAAAAAGAAATCTTCTGGACTCCAAAAATACATTTTGAGCCCTTCACAAATAAAGCATTGTCACGTAGGACCTGAAAGACCATCCTGACCTGCTTAACATGAGACTCCCAATCATCCGAAAAAAACAGAATATCATCCAGATACACAATCATAAACTTATCCAGATATTCATGGAAGATGTCATGCATAAAGGACTGAAAGACTGAAGGAGCATTAGAAAGTCCAAAAGGCATCACCAAGTACTCAAAATGGCCTTCAGGCGTATTAAATGCAGTTTTCCATTCATCACCCTGTTTTATACGCACAAGGTTATACGCACCACGAAGATCTATCTTGGTGAACCAACTAGACCCCCTAATGCGAGCAAACAAATCAGTTAACAATGGCAAAGGATACTGAAATTTGACCGTGATTTTATTCAAAAGGCGATACTCAATACAGGGTCTCAGGGAACCATCCTTTTTAGCCACAAAAAAGAATCCTGCACCAAGAGGGGATGAGGACGGGCGAATATGTCCCTTCTCTAAAGACTCCTTTATATAACTCCGCATGGCAGCATGCTCCGGCACAGATAAATTGAAAAGTCGTCCCTTAGGAAACTTACTACCAGGAATCAAATTTATAGCACAATCACAGTCCCTATGAGGAGGTAGAGAATTGAGTTTGGGCTCCTCAAATACATCCTGGTAGTCTGACAAAAACGTAGGGACTTCAGAAGGAGTGGACGAAGCAATTGACACCACAGGAGCGTCACCATGAATTCCCTGACAACCCCAACTTGACACCGACATAGCTTTCCAATCCAGAACTGGATTATGAGTCTGCAACCATGGTAGACCCAACACGACGACATCATGCAAATTATGCAGTACAAGAAAGCGAATCACCTCCCGATGAACAGGAGTCATGCACATGGTCACTTGTGTCCAGTACTGAGGTCTATTCGTAGCCAATGGTGTAGAATCAATTCCCCTTAGTGGAATAGGGAATTTTAAAGGCTCCAAATCAAAACCACAGCGCCTGGCAAATGACCAATCCATCAGACTCAGGGCGGCACCTGAATCTACAAAAGCATTAACCGGGAAAGATGACAGGGAACAAATCAGGGTAACAGACAAAATGAACTTAGGCTGTAAAGTACCAATGGTGACAGATTTATCAACCTTTTTTTTGCGCTTAGAGCATGCTGAGATAACATGAGCTGAGTCACCACAGTAAAAGCACAACCCATTTTGCCGTCTATAATTTTGCCGTTCACTTCTGGTCAGAATTCTGTCACATTGCATAGATTCAGGTGTCTGTTCAGAAGACACCGCCAAATGGTGCACAGGTTTGCGCTCCCGCAAACGCCGATCAATCTGAATCGCCAGAGTCATTGACTCATTCAGACCTGCAGGCGTAGGGAACCCCACCATGACATTCTTAATGGCTTCAGAAAGACCTTCTCTGAAATTTGCAGCCAGGGCACACTCATTCCACTGAGTAAGCACCGACCATTTCCGAAATTTCTGGCAGTATACCTCTGCTTCATCTTGCCCCTGCGAGAGGGCCAATAATGTTTTTTCAGCCTGGTTCTCAAGATTAGGTTCCTCATAGAGCAATCCAAGGGCTAGAAAAAACGCATCTACACTAAGCAATGCAGGATCCCCTGGCGCCAATGCGAAGGCCCAATCTTGGGGGTCACCACGCAAAAAGGAAATGATAATCTTAACTTGCTGAACGGCATCACCAGAGGAACTAGGTTTCAAAGAAAGAAACAACTTACAATTGTTCCTAAAATTCAGGAACCTAGATCTATCTCCAGAAAACAACTCCGGAATAGGTATTCTAGGCTCTGACATAGGACTGTGGACAACAAAATCCTGAATACTTTGAACCCTAGCAGCAAGATGATCCAGACTGGAAGCCAAGCTCTGGACATCCATGTCAGCAGCTGAACTCAGAGCCACACCAAGATTAAGAGGAGGAGAGAAGCTAGTCACAGCAGCTAGACACACGGCAACAACAACAACAACAAAAAAATTCTCAAGGCTTCTTTTCTCTTGCTTCTGCCATGCAATTAACACTTTATTTGCCGGCTGTACTGTTATGATCCTTAGTGGCTGAGGATCACGAATAGACCAGCAAGTGAATAAACTAAGGACAAGCTCTAGGGAGATGGTAACTGGACTGATCGCAAATCTGAACCTATCCAAAACAACTAGAGGTAGCCGGTGAACGTGCCTAAAAAATTCCTAGACGTCTCGAGCCAGCCTGAGGAACTAGCTACCCCTAAAGAGAAAGAAAGACCTCGCTTGCCTCCAGAGAAATAATCCCCAAAGATATAGAAGCCCCCAACAAATATTAACGGTGAAGTAAGAAGAAGGCACATACGTAGGGATGAAATCAGATTCAGCAAAAGAGGCCCACTAGTACTAGAAAGCAGAAAATAGAGCAGGGGTCTATGCGATCAATAAAAAACCCTTACAAAATATCCATCCTGAGATTTCAAGAACCCACGCACCAACTAATGGTGTGTGGGGAGAAACTCAGTCCACTAGAGCATCCAGCAAGCAAGGGAATCACATTTTAGCAAGCTGGACAAGAAAACATGATAAACACTGCTGATCAAAAAATGAGCAAACAAAACTTAGCTTGTCCTGGATGGACTGGGAGCAAGGTAGTCAGAAGGAATCTGAGTAGCACTGATTACATTGACAGCCGGCAACAAGTGGAAGTAAAACAGAGCTATATAGGAACCTCCCAGAGGATAACGAACCAGCTGATAGCCAGAGACCAGCAGGATAAAAAACAAAGCCACCAGGGGGAGCCCAAAGCAAAAGTCACACCATACCACCAGTGACCACAAGAGGGAGCCCGAAAACAGAGTTCACAACACCCCTGATCTGAACAGCAATGAAAATCTGTGGCTACACCTCAAAACAGCAGTGCATGCAAGATGATCCAGGAATCTCACAGAACTGGAAGAATTTTCCAAGGAAGAATGGAAGAAAATCTCTCAGACAAGAATTGAAAGACCTTTAGCTGGCTACAAAAAGCGTTTACAAGCTGTGATACTTTCAAAAGGGGGTGCTACTAGGTACTAACCGTGCAGGGTGTCCAAACCTTTGCATCAGCCAGTCAAACTGAATACAAAGCTGCTGGGGAAGAGCTGTGATAGGAGAAGAAATAAATCTTATTGGCTGACTGAGCATAGAAGACTGAAACTGAAAAAAAAAATTTGACCTCAGTTAGCTGAAAATATTTATTTCCTCTCTTGTCACAGCCCTTTTCCTAGGCTCACGGAGGTATGTATGCTTATGACACTGCTGTTCTGTCAATTAAATCACAGTTCTTAGGATCTGTGTTTCTACATCTGTGTTTCTACATACATTCTTCTTCTGTGATGTCCCCTATAGCGATTTATAACCTCACGAAAGTTGAGCTGAATTTTAATGTGATCCTAAATCAGCTTAGAGTAGGAGTTACAACATCTGGAAGGAGCTCAGTAACAGATTCACAGTTAAAGGGGTTGTCCAGGCAAGATGGAGAGTTCACCAATGGCTTGGAGCTGTAAAAAAAATAACAAACTAAGTGATTCTCACATACCATCCACCTAGACCCGTGGTCTGCACTTACACAGGAAGAAGAGGTGTTCCACTAGCATCAGGACCACTGCTGCCTGTGATTGGCTGCAGCAATAAGGTACATAGATACTCTGATGTAAAGATTTGCTAGTAACTGCTGTATCATCAAATGTACATTTGAAAATGTGGCTTCTCCAGGTTTAAAGTGGTATACCCTTCATTTAAATCTGATCTGTCACCAGACTTCACGATACAAACCACATATGTTATTACATAGATGTCTTAGGACTGATAAGGCTGGTGTGCTTATACAACCATATATGAAGGCTGTATAATCCTTTGTGCTTAATTTTAAAATGACCATTTTTTGTAAAATTTTAATGTCAGGATTACACACTGATTTTGACATAGATTTTCAAAGTATATACAAAAGCAACACCAGGTCTGTAAGATCTTTTTAATAATGTATTCTTTGTATTGTGAAATCTGAAGAAAATTCCAATTTAATTTTCTGGCATATTGCTAGTATATACAATAACTTTGAGATTGCTACTGCTCGGCGGTGCTTCCAGTCGCCGCTTGTGCAGGGAATTGCAGCACAGCTTTATTTCAGTGTATGGTGGTGTGGGTTACCTATGTGCAGTTAGATCCCCTTCAATGAGTAAGAAATGGCATAACCTTGTGATATGCCATAACTTACTATGAAAATATGAAATCAGCTATCAACACATAAGGAAATGTCTGCCTGATGAAGAATTAATCAAATACAGTATAATAGCTGGTCACGAGCCTTTTGACCTATTTGGTTCAAACTTTCCTACAGTATACACATAGTACAACAGACGTGTATAATGAATATGGGTCTCGGACAACAGTTATGGGAAAGTTTCATTAAATACAAACACCAGCAGAATACAACGCCTTACAATCCCCTGCTTCTGAAAACTATTGTATTGATGATTTATTTTATTTGACTCCACTGACCTCAATCATGGCTCAGCTGTTATCTGTCAGTCAAAGGATGACCAAGTTTCATGAATATATATTGTTCAGACAATTCCATCTGAACTGTGCTTTAATGGCCATTTAAACAGCTGCAATTTTAAGTATATTGGTATTTTAGGAAAATCAGCTTTGTCATAAGAAAGTATTATGTTTTTATTTTGTCTTAATAAATTTGCAATGACTATATTTACATATGAGCATACAACAGTCAAAATAGTAAGAAAATATGACCTGTTACTTAGCACCAATAGATAAAAAAAATGGTATATTAACACAAATTAGTTCACGGTATATATTTGCTACAAAATAGTAATTATAATATTTGTTCATGGGACAAATATATATATATATATATCCATACTGAAAATGTATATGCTGCATATAATAAATTATTTGAAGGTCTGAATATTTTTTGAACCACAATATTATAATAATTATATATCAGAATATTTCTGCTTCCATGTCACTATGATCCAAGGAGCCACGTTTTATTTTCTCATGAAGTGACCAAAGCAGCAACATATACAAACGTGTAATTAATATAATTAAGCTTAAGAAAAATATAAAATATAAATATATAGCTAATCAGTGCAATCATAATGTATATGCCAAGGTTATAGTTTGCTTAAACTAACATTACAATATATGAATATATATATATTTTTATATATGTCCGACTAATAATATATATATAAATATATATATGTGAATATATATATATATATATATATATATATATATAAAACTTTCAGTATAAATATGTAAACGCTTTCAATATGTGACCTTTGTAGCACAGTAGATCAATCATCTACCTTTATCTAAAGCTTATTGTTATGTATGGGGGGGAGGGGTTACAGCTGCATCTTTAGGCTACAAGGGTCCAAGGTCAATGCTGTATAAATAAAAATACTAATAAAAAAATAAGTAACAGATTGAACCATCTAAACTCCCACATGGCTTCCCCAAGCATGCGAAGATGGGAGGGTGGGTTTCTTTTATGTGACATTATGGACAAGTTTGTTGCCAGACGCCTTAGCTTGCTTAAACAGTATTGAAAAGCTGCAGTAATAAGGGTCATGCGAGATGCACAGTCTATATGACTGACATAAGGACATGAGATAGTGGTGATGCATGAAATCAGTATTGGCTATAATTCTTAAGGATTTAATAAAAATTGAAATAGAAAAAAAGCCCAGTATGGCTGTATACAGAACTATAATAGACTAATGGGTCTGATTAAGCTACTATACATAATTGCGTAAAATGCAGAATTTTCTTGGTGTATCATGAGGTCCATTTTTTTACGTCTCTTAGCTTTCTAGTCCAGTTATGAAAGGGCCCTTTGGCCTCTAAATACCAATGTTATCATATTTTTCAAATATTTGTTACATTGCCAAATTTTCTGTAAGAAAACAGAATAGTATTAGCAATAGTTATATAACATTTTAAGCCTAATAGTAGTCTAAAACTAATAATTAAATATAATCAGTTAGTTTTAGTAAAAGGTCCACCTATCAGTGTCTATGATCAGGTGGTCGCAAATTTTGAACACCTACTTACATCAGCATTTATTATTGTTTAGTGTAAAAATTACACTGGACCAGTAAATTAATTCAGACCAGACCCCAAAATGAGTTAAAGCACTTTTCTAGTTGTGACAACTCATTTCAAAAGCTACATAGTCCCAGATATTAAAAAAAATCGAAACCATACAGTCACCTCCCGCATGGGTGGCCATTCCAGCGATATAGGCGCCATGTCTTTTAACACTCAGGTAACATTGTTATGCCATGTGAGCGCTACCACCAATCAGAAGCTGCTGATGGGCTGTAGATTTCCATCAGGCAGAACTGCGTCTGGCAGACCTGTGAAGGCTGCAGTAACATCGCTAGAACAGGTCTGGGAGGGGAGTATATATGTCTTCATTTTATATGGGGTGCTATAGAATTTAAGCAGAGGTTGTCCACAGTGGAAAACCCCAGTAAGGACCCATAACACCTAAACTAGTGATGAGTGGATCAATTTGCGAGACTCTGCTTCATTGTCCAAGTCAGTGGTATCTGGTGGCTAGACAAGAGGCCCCCAAATCCTTACCTTCCAGCATCTCAGAAGCAGCATTTGATTCGTCAGGGCTGGCACAATGTCATATTTGAGTCACGTCACACATATGATGTCTCGCTGGCACTGGCTAATCAAAACCACACCGGAAGGTAAGATATTTGCATGGCTCCCATCTAGCCACCAGGTACCACTGAGCTGGACACTGGACTGGAGTCTCGCGAATCGATCCACTCATCTCTAATCTAAATGTACTTAGGGCTGACGCTTGCATTTATTCAAACCATAGATTCATTAGACCCTTAAACTCATTTAGATCCCATAACTTTATTTAAAGCCAATACCAGGCCCAAACATGAAGTGAGACCCAAGGCCAAAACTTTGAAATAAATCATCCTAAAGTGTGGGAATTAGTTCAGAATCCAGACACACCCCTGAAAATAATTTAGTCCCAGACTACTAAAATCACACCGCAGCTCAGGCAATATATTTTGTCCCCAGAAAAGACAAAAACAAATTATATACAGTCTATATGGTATACCACTTCCGGATTCTCTTCACTTCTAGGCACCATCAAACACAAAGTGTATGCGAACATATGGAATTATGTATTATATCATATTACTGAAAGTGGCATAGTCCCCAGCTTCTAGCAGGTCATAGTTTTCTTTCCCTGCTGGTAGGCTATCTCTAAATGATAAGAAACCCAGTAACCAGTACAGTAACTAAAGACACAGGTAAAAAGAGAGGTATGGGAAATTCATGTAATTTGGGGGAGTCTGAAGCTGGGAGTGACATCTGCTGAGTGAGGAAGGGGCTGTGGGGGATATATCTTTCTGGTCCAGGCACATGTAACGACCATTATGCCGGTCGCTGCTTGAGAACAGAATACGGCGCTGCTATGAATGACTCAGAGTACAATATGATATTAAACCAACTTTTCTTTATAACTTATGCAAAAAATGTCAAAATTTTCTCTCCCAACATAATATGGGCCACAACAGCCACAACTCACAGAATACAAGTTATACAGCCTGAGAGACCCCAAGTGCCAGCTTCACAGAGAGAAATACAACTACCCCACAACTATACCACTCCCTCAACTGTAACGGGCCTGTAACGGGCCTACACGGGGTTATACTGTGCCTGTGACACGTGGTCCTCTCAGGAATACAATCTTACACCCGCCTCCCGCCTAATTTACAATAAATCACGGGTACCCGGTTTTTCCCAACATATACATATATCACAGTATATACTCAGTGTATACGCAGTGCACTGTCTTATTATTGAGTGCTCAGAGTGTACTCTTTCACAATATATGCTTCAACAGTCAATAACTGAATTTATTATACAGGCATCCAGCAGCGGATTAAATAGGTATTTGAGCCACCAAATCTTCTGATGCAGATCCAGATAAAGTTCACAAATAATTCCAGGAATATCCCACAGCCAGAATCGTGAAGCGCAGGAATCCACACAGTCTCTATTAGTTTGTATGCAATTCTTAAGACAAGAGTGTCCTTAAATAGGCTGTGATTCCTATCTAGCTATCCCTAGCTAACTACACAGTCGGTGACCGGTCACACTTCTCTGTTTACTCACAAGAATAGCTTTCTTGAAATCACACAGTCCGTAAACAGGAATGCCTCAAGATCTGGATTCCCCTCTCTCCATCACCGCGCTGCTTCTTCTCAAACACCCAGAAACTCTCTCTGAGGTAACTGTCCTGTTTCCAGAATCTTCTTGTCTTTCACTCATGGGTGACCTCTGGTGGCTGAACAAAATTACTGCAACAGCATTGTAATTATCCTGTCTATTACTCAAGGGTGACCTCCGGTGGCTGAACACAGTTACTGTATCAACACTGTTTATGATAAAAAGAAAAATCACCATTCTACACACATAGCACAGCTCTCCTGATTGATGCCAAGAAGAACCCACCCACTCAGCACAGTTACAGAGGGAAAATTAACATTTGCAGAAATAATGAAGACTGTAGAAAAGCCAAAAATATGCAGTTTACACAAGTGTCTGGCTGCACTACTTGTAATATACAGGGTGGGCCATTTATATGGAAACACCTAAATAAAATGGGAATGGTTGGTGATATCAACTTCCTATTTGTGGCACATTAGTATATGGGAGGGGGAAAACTTTTCAAGATGGGTGGTGACCATGGTGGCCATTTTGAAGTCAGCCATTTTGGATCCAATTTTATTTTTTCCAGTGGGAAGAGGGTCATGTGACACATCAAAATTTGTGAGAATTTCACAAGAAAAACAATGGTGTGCTTGGTTTTTACGTAACTTTATTCATTCATGAGTTATTTACAAGTTTATGACCACTTATAAAATATGTTCAAAGTGCTGCCCATTGTGTTGGATTGTTAATGCAACCCTCTTATCCCACTCTTGACACAATGATATCAACACCGCAGAAGAAATGCAAGCACAGGCTTCCAGTATCCATTGTTTCAGATGCTGCACATCTCGTATCTTCACAGCATAGACAATTGCCTTCAGATGACCCGAAAGATAAATGCTTAAGGGGGTCAGATCAGGAGACCTTTGTGGCCATTCAACTGGCCCACGACGACCATCATGATGATGTGTTGTCCTCTTTGTCCTCTTTATGCACTGAAGATGGCGTTCCCTGAGTTTGTCCAGCAAGATGGTGCACCACATTATGGGTGTCAGGTCCGAGCATTACTACATGAACAGTTTCCTGGAAAGTGGATTGGTCTTCGTGGGCCAGTTGAATGGCCACCAAGGTCTCCCGACAGTTCTTCAGAAATGTGTTTTCATCAGCTTCTAAACAAGATCTGTCACCAGATTTCATAATACAAACTGCTTGCATCAGATAAACGACATACCACCCTCCATAGTAATGTCACTATATGTACCCTTCTGTATCTGAGATCGGTATCCTATTCTGTTGATGTGCTAAGTAGTCACTGCAGAGGCATGAGGAGCGCTGTGATAAGTCTGAAAACCACCATTCCTGGCTTTTGGCGTGGGATGGACCAATGCCGATGACAGTGCATAGTCCATCTAGGAGTAAAGAACAGCAGGAAAGATGTATTTCACACTTACTACAGCTCTCCTTATGTCTCTGCATTGACCATTTTGGATATAAAGAGAATGAGTTACCAATCAATGAGGAAGAATTAGCTTCAACAGATCAGAGGCTATTAGCTATAGTTACATTTACTAGGGGTGTTGTAGGGCGGCATGGCTGTGACATAGATGGAAACTGTCCATATAAAGGAAACATGAGGTTTTTATTTTCAGCCAAAATGCAGCAAATAAAGCAACCAAAAAACAATAAAGACTTGCCCGGCAAGGCACTAACTAATACACCATACCCCTGACTCATGCTACCAGGCTTTTCTTCAGCCCTTTATGTGTCTGTAATGAGGTGATCCTCATCCAGCTGAGCTGCCTAAGCCTCCAGTACTATACATACTGGAGCGAGAGTGGGAGTGAGGAGTCCCACTACCAAATCCTACTCATCTCTACAATATAAACCAGCCCGGAACTACTATGAATAAAACGGCTCAGCACCTAAGCTGCTGCACCAACCAGTACTACCCGGCTTTTACTATCTCACCAAGCCTAATTTTCTAGGAGCGATATACACTTTGTCCACTATCCTCCCTGCCATCCATCTATAATACTGTAGACATTCTGACCTGGATTTTTAAAGCAGTCATCAGGTCTAAGGGTACTTTCGCATGTCATGAAAATGTAGTAGACTATCCACTGCCTGTTCGCTTAGGCTACTTTCACACTTGCGTTTTTTTATTCAATCCATCACAATCCGTCGTTTTTTGTGAATGCAGGATCCTGCAAAAAAATGTGCACGATCTTGCATTCTCCCATAGACTTGTATTAGTGATGGATGGCCATCCGTTTCATCCGTCGTGCACTGGATCCGTCGTGAAATAGCGGTCCGTCGTGCAGAGAAAACGTTCATAGGAACGTTTTTTGTGCACGTCGGAAAATCGGTCAGCGACGCATCCTGCGCTGCCCGTCGTCGGCTACAATGGAAGCCTATGGACGCAGGATCCGTCGCTGACGGTCACACACAGGAATCCTGCGACGGATCCAGCATGCCCGGAAGGATTTTTCAAGCCCGGGAAAAACACTCTCTCGCTCTCTCGTCCCCTGACACAAACGACGCATCCGTCATTTCACTGGATCCGTCGCATACGTTTTTCACTATTTTCATGACGTCCGTCGATACATCATTTCACTGCACGACGACGGAAACCAGAAAACGCAAGTGTGAAAGTAACCTTAGGCTACTTTCACACATAAGGTTTTTTGTTTCAGGCACAATCTGGCTAATTTTATTAAAAACTGATCCGTCGCACATAGTGAAAAACTGATGCGACGGATCCATTTTTCCACTGGATCCGTTTTTTGTTTTTCACCCGGAATACAGTTACTTCCTGTCCGAGAGAGAGAGATTCCAGAATGGAAAATGCATGATTTCTGTTAAAAGCTGGATCCGGTCGCCGGATTCGGGCCATTTATACCTGCGTTTCATACGTTTTTGACCGGATCAGTCATCGTGCAGTTTTCCACCGGACAGAAAAAACATTGCTCTGGACATTTTCTCCGTTCGCCGGAAAACTAATTTTTGACGGATCTGGCAAAAAAAGGATGAAACGTAGGGACATCAGGCGCATTCCGGTGCTAATACAACTCTATGAGAAAAAAACGGATCCCTTTTTTTTTTAGAATTCGCCAGATTGTACCTGATGCAAAAAACCTGATGTGTGAAAGTCGCCTTATCGTTGCAAATTCCACCCTTTGAAATGCAAAAAGATAAAATGCGTTGATCCTTGCACCGTCTTCACAGTTACATTTTCAGCAGCATCATCAGTGCTGGACTAGCAGCAACCAGTGGGACTTATGCCTCTTTCACACATCCGTCGGTACGGGCCCGTCGCAATGCGTCGGGCTGACATACCGACGGACGTTGTGAATTCTCTGCACGACGTGGGCAGCGGATGGATGCATCCGCTGCCCATTCTGCAGTCCGGGGAGGAGGGGGCGGAGTTTTGGCTGCGCATGCGCGGTCGAAAATGGTAGACCCGTCGCACAAAAAAGTTACATTGAACTTTTTTTGTGACGACGGTCTGCCAATTACCGACGCATCCAGTGCACGACGTATGGAACATGTGTCCATACGTCGTGATGCGTCGGTAATACAAGTCTATGTGAAAAAAAACGCATCCTGCGGGCAACTTGGCAGGATGCGTTTTTTTCACAGAACGACGCATTGCGACGTTCACATTATGACGGAAGTGTGAAAGTAGCCTTAGTCACACCCATCCAGTGTTTGGAGAAGTCCTTCCAGAAATGGTCTGCATTGAAGAATTGCAGGCTAAAGCTACACCTTTGACATAGAAACAAGGCCAATTGACTCAACTATGCAAGAAAACATAGGATCTGGGTTGAACAAAAATGGCAGCAGGTGCTCTTTGAAATATAGAAGTCCGTTGGTAGAAAAAGATTATCAAAATTTTACAATATTTGCGCTACTGCCATCTTGCAGCTTATGGACTTTTAGTAAATTTAGACCTTCTTAGAGGCGTATTTGCATATTCCAATTTCAGCAGAAAACAGAATTTTTTCAGGGTTGCTGTGATTCAAGAGAATGTTTCTATTCCAATCCAGAGCTCTCTTATTCAGATTATCACTGGCTCAGACGTATTCACAAAAGAAGCCATTGTTGCCATAATGGCTTATGGTTTGGGAATCATATGCCATTCAATATCTAGATGATTAATTAGGGCATTTTCCCCAATAAGCTCACTTCACTTCACTTGATGAATGCCTCTCAATTTTTTCCAGAAGCTCTGATTTTCTTTTCAACCCCATTTATCTCCAGCTACCAGGAAGCTGTTCCCTGGTTTCATATTGGACTCTACATACCAAACCTTGTTTCTCTCTGAGGAAGAGATTTTTAACTTCATAAAGTCGGTGATCTTATTTCTTACTGCGAAATGCAAATACATTTATATAATTTATACAATGTGATTTTCTGGATTTTATTTTTGATATTCTATCGATCAATGTTAAAATTAACCTACCGTTAAAATCATAGACTGTTCATGTCTTTGTCAGTGGGCAAACTTACAAAAATCAACAAACGATCAAATACTTATTTCCCCCACTGTACTTCCACATCATGGGCAGAAGAAGCTTGAGATCCACATTATGTCATCTGTAATGTCAACATGACACTAGTCACTATTCATGGACAAGCCATGAGGGTGGGTAGTCGGGAGGTCCGGTGTAAGATACTAAGAGGGTTTGTCATAAACAAAGGGGTAAGGCAAAGGCATAGTCAGGTCACAGTTCGAGGCAAGTTGCCAACTAATAAAATATATAACTATAGAAAAAGATTAAGTTGCACCCTGAATTGCTAAGAATGACTATAGAACATTGGAACTGCATTACTGCCATAGAAAATAGGAAAACGCTACATTATGTACAGTTCAATTTTTCCAATATTCCATATGTACATAATGTAGCGTTTTCCTATTTTCTATGGCAGTAATGCAGTTCCAATGTTCTATAGTTATCTTTCTTAGAAATTTCTACTCCCATCAGCATCACGTGATTTTAAGTAGGAAGAAATCAACTAACTACTTAAAATCACCTGAGGCTGATTATATATTAGAATTTACTGTGAGGGTATGGCTCATTATTACAAAGGTGCCTATTTTTGTCAAGTGTTTATTGTTTTGTGCCCTTTTTTGCTTGCACCACATTCATCTTTTCATTTTCGCCTTTTTTTAGAGTAACCTTTTCTTACATGTGTGTCTGTTGCTTTGCTGCTTGTTTGCCACAGTGGACCATGTTTAGGGTCTCCAGATGTTTTTGCCTGATTTATAATTTATAAATTTTCAAGAAAGAGCTTAAAATATTCCATACAAAACTGTTCCATACGAGGCAAGTGTGAGGAGTTGCAGGCAATGATCAGCTGCAGCACTAATGTGACATAATACCTAGGTATTGAACCCATTCTACGCCCAGGTGGCGAGCATTTTATTTGTACATTTATACAGTGTTTTCAATAAAATGGTGCAGGAGATTGCGGTTTGCGTACACGCTCACTCTGACACCGTTTTATTGAAGTAATGTACTAAAACGTCAGCATAGCAGTGGGCACACAAGGGCCATAGGGATAATGGCGATGGCCAGCGCGTGCGCACTGTGATGTTAACATTGTAGTAGAATTCTGCAATAGAATGGTACCGGAATCAACGCAAGCTCATCCTGCGACATCTGGCTCCATTTTGTTAAAGGCATTGTGTCTGCTAGTTCACATACAGTGTCTTCTATAAATTACCGCCGTATTGCGGTATGCGCATTCGCTGTTTCCGTCACTTCACTGCACAGGCAACATAGCAGTGCGCACTCACCGGCCATAGCGATAATGGTGACGGCCGGTGGATGCGCACTGCTATGTTAACATTGTAGTACAATTTTTCAATAAAATGGTGCCAGAGCCAATATGTGCTCATCCCGCGATATCTAGCTCCATTTTGTTGAAGACACTGTGTCTGCTAACTCGCATACAGTGTCTTCAGTAAAATAGTGCCGTAATGCTGACTCTGGTGCCACACTGTCCAGATGCCGTCCATCTCGGACAGCAGGACGCATCCACCATTATATATAAGATTAGACGTTAGCGCTGGCAGGCACAATGTTGATTGCAGGAACAGTGCCATTACGGGTGGTGAGTATATGGTGTTTTTTTCTTACATGGGTTCTGAGGAAGGCCGATTAGGCCGAAACGTCAACGCTTTTTTTATGTGGATCTTTCTGGTTTTTCTATTTGTGCAATAAATATATTATTCCAGCATTGAAAAGGCATGCCAAGATCTTTTTTCTTCTTACATTCCACAAAAAATCCAGACAGTACTGTGTTATACAATTGCAGCACGGAAAAAGATAAGTGTAGAAGTCTTGGACTCCTCATACAGCGATTCAATTTTATAGATGGAAAATTATATAGGGAGATGGCAGCAGCAGTGCCAGATTCAGTGTGATTGATCAGTGATGGTGTAGCTGTCATCTGTCCATCTTGCCTTCACAATCTGTTCAAACAAAATTGGTGCTAAAAAATAAAATAGTACTCCTTCTCTTTCAAGCCCTGAATATCTGTCCAAACAGTTGTTTTTAAACAAATAGAGAGGCACATCCGGGACACGTTGCATAAAAAAATGTGGTGCCCTTGTAAAAATGAAAAATCTGGGGCTAAAGTTATATTTTAGTGGAAAAATAGTATCAGAATAACTGGGATATGTTAAAGTACTCCAGAGTTACAACCCTATAAAGTGACAAATATCAGATTGAAAAATGGATGTTTGCACCGTCATGGAACACTTCAGAATCCCACTGATTTTAAGACTGTTTTTTGGTGACATATTGTACTTGATGATAGTGGTAAGATGTCTTCAAATTTCTAAATGGAAATTTGGCAAAAAAATGTAACATTTTTCAATTTTTAAACTTTTAATTTTTAAGTCCTTAAATCAGAGAGTTATGTCACACAAAATAGTTAATAAATAACATTTCCCACATGTTTTCTTTATATCAGCACAATTTTTTAAGCATACTTTTTTCCTCAGGAAGTTATACGGTTTAAAAGTTGACCAGCGGGAAATTCATTCAAGAAGTTTCTTAACCCTTCTAGGGCTTAACAGGAATTTTTGAAATGTGGAAAAAAGATAAACATTTAACTTTTTTCAGATTTTGCTGGACCGGTTTCAGGGTGACATGTCACATTGGCAGAGGCCTGAGGTGGCAGAGGCCTGAGGTACCAGAAGAGCAGAACCTCCCGTAAGAGACCCATTTTACAAACTGCACCCTTAACTAAGTCATCTGGCTCTAGGGGTGAAGTAACCATATTGACACCACAGGTGGGTCACAGAATTTTGTACAATTGGGCAGTGAAAAAAAAATGTACCACCCAAATTTTGTTTTAGCTACAGATTTTACATTTTCACGCTGGGAAATTGGTACAAATGGCACCCAAATTAGTCCCACAATTTCTCCTGATTATAGAAATACCCTATATATAGCTGTACAGTACTGCTTAGCCATATGAAGAGACTCGGGAGGGACGAGGAGCTATTTGCCTCCTGGAGCGCAGATTTTCCTAGAATAGTTTGCGGACACCATTGACAGAGCCCATAAGTGCCAGAAGAGCAGAATCCCCCAAGTGATCAGATTTTGGAAATCAAACCCCTTTGGGAATTTATCTACAGGTATAGTGACGATTTTGACTCCATGGGTGTTTTCCAGAAACAAGCAGCAGTGGATGTTGCTGAGTGAAAAATTGTGAACTGCCATTGTTGCGACCAGTATGTTGTATTGACCAGCACGTTATGCTCAGCTCATGCTTCTGGAGAAACACACCGTAAATTAGGCAGGCTTTCATCGCTACAGAAATGCCAAACATGTAGACTCTAAATGTGGTTTTGACACACTGTGGGGCTCAGAAGGGAGGGGGGCATTTGGATTTAGGAACGCAGAATTTGCTGAATTTCTTTTGGGAAGGTGAAGAGCCATTTTGCTTTTCCAGAGCCTTTGTGCTATCAGTAACGTGGAAGACCCCTATATTTCTATATTTCCATTGACAGATGACAGACCTGAGTAGGGGCTTTTTTGTGGATTGAGTTGAAGCTTTTATTGGGAACATTTTACATAACGTTTGGGATCACATATCCTGTGCTCTTTGCTGGGGTTTCCATCTAAATCTCCGAGTGACATGATTCAGATGAAACCCCCAAAAGGATCCATTCACTATAATAAGGCAGCAGAGTTACCTCTGTTCAGCGATGTCCACAGTGTCTCCATCTGTCTCATTATAGAGAATCTTCCACTTGGGGTTCCATCAGAACCACGTATTTTATAGAATTACACAGAAACACTGCTGTAAGCGTTCAGCACAGAGCACAAGATAACTGTGAGCCGAGCCTTAATGCGATTTTTGGGAGGCAAAATGACATGCTCGAGATGGGAAAGTACAGTGGACGGCACAACACACACAAAAATTGAGATGGAAAAAGGGAGAAGAAGGCCCTAACAGTAGTGACCGAGGGATGGGGCACCTCCTAAAAACAATCTGACCCTATCCCTAAACTCCCAACACCACCGTCATGTGCCTAGTTCATAGTTGTCACCTCACTATACCCTGGCTATTGCACTGGTCAGCAAGGACGCTAGCCTCACCACTGCAGATAGTATCAGCACAGGAGGTAGTGTCAAGCACGAGACAGACAAGGAAAGGAACAACAAAACTTAGCTCAAGCCTCTACTGCAAAGCTCCACACAGCAGAGGATATGGAACCAGGTCCTCAAACTCCACTGAAGCAGCTGATACTGTTGTGAATTTGGATTCTGGGCTCCCCCGGTGGCTACTGGTGGAATTGAACTGGTGTCTTCATCTTCTCTGTTCACCTGTTCCCATCAAGATGTGGGAGTCGCTATATAACCTTGCTGCTCTGTTAGTTGCTTGCCGGTCAACAATGTTATCAGAAGCCTCTCTGTGCTTGTTCCTGCTCCTAGACAACTACTAGATAAGTTGGACTCTTGTCCATGTTTGTTTTTGCATTTTGTTCCAGTTCACAGCTGTAGTTTCGTTACTGTGTCTGGAAAGCTCTTGTGAACGGGAATTGCCACTCTGGTGTTATGAGTTAATGCCAGAGTTTTAAAGTAATTTCTGGATGGTGTTTTTTGATAGGGTTTTCAGCTGACCATGAAAGTGTCCTTTCTGTCTTCTGCTATGTAGTAAGTGGACCTCAAATTTGCTAAACCTATTTTCATACTACGTTTGTTATTTCATCTCAACTCACCGCCAATACATGTGGGGGGCCTCTGTCTCCTTTCGGGGTATTTCTCTAGAGGTGAGCTAGGACTAATATTTTCCTCTGCTAGCTTTATTTAGTCCTCCGGCTGGGCTGGGCATCTAGAATCAACGTAGGCATGCTACCCGGCCACTGCTAGTTGTGCGTTAGGTTTAGTTCATGGTCAGCTCAGTTCCCATCTTCCAAGAGCTAGTTCCTATATATGCTTATGCTATGTTCTCTTGCCATTGAGATCATGACAGTTTGACCGGCCAGCAAAGTGTTAATTGTTTGGGCTGAAGCAGGAGAAAAAGAAGTGTTGAAGGGAAAATGTTTTTTTTTTTTTTTTCCCCCCAGAGTTTTGCTGCCTAGCCCTTAATTGCTGTCTAGCTGCTTCTTACCTCCTCTTAACCCTTGAATGGCTCTGTGTCCACCTGTTTGTAATGGATCTTCAGAGTGTAACTGCAGGTTTGAATAATCTCGCCACGAAGGTACAAAATTTGCAAGATTTTGTTTGTCATGCACCTGTATCTGAGCCGAGAATTCCTTTGCCGGAATTTTTCTCGGGGAATAGATCCGGGTTTCAGAATTTTCGAAATAATTGTAAATTATTTTTGTCTCTGAAATCTCGCTCTGCCGGAGACCCTGCACAGCAGGTCAGGATTGTGATTTCCTTGCTCCGGGGCGACCCTCAAGACTGGGCTTTTTCATTGACACCAGGAGATCCTGCGTTGCTCAATGTGGATGCGTTTTTTCTGGCCTTGGGGTTGCTTTATGACGAACCTCATTTGGAGCTTCAGGCAGAAAAAACTTTGATGTCCCTATCTCAGGGGCAAGATGAAGCGGAAATTTACTGCCAAAGATTCCGTAAATGGTCTGTGCTTACTCAGTGGAATGAGTGCGCCCTGGCGGCGACTTTCAGAGAGGGTCTCTCTGATGCCATTAAGGATGTTATGGTGGGGTTCCCTGTGCCTGCGGGTCTGAATGAGTCCATGACAATGGCTATTCAGATCGATAGGCGTTTGCGGGAGCGCAAACCAGTGCACCATCTGGCGGTGTCCACTGAGAAGTCGCCAGAGAGTATGCAGTGTGATAGAATTCTGTCCCGAAGCGAGCGGCAGAATTTTAGACGGAAAAATGGGTTGTGTTTCTATTGTGGTGATTCTACTCATGTTATATCAGCATGCTCTAAGCGCACTAAAAAGCTTGGTAAATCTGTTTCCATTTGCACCTTACCGTCTAAATTTATTCTATCTGTGACCTTGATTTGTTCTTTGTCATCTATTACCACGGACGCCTATGTCGACTCTGGCGCCGCTTTGAGTCTTATGGATTGGTCCTTTGCCAAACGCTGTGGGTATGATTTAGAGCCTTTGGAGACTCCTATTCCTCTGAAGGGGATTGACTCCACCCCATTGGCTAATAATAAACCACAATACTGGACACAAGTAACTATGCGTATTAATCCGGATCACCAGGAGATTATTCGCTTTCTGGTGCTGTATAATCTACATGATGATTTGGTGCTAGGATTGCCTTGGCTGCAATCTCACAACCCAGTCCTCGACTGGAGAGCTATGTCTGTGTTGAGCTGGGGATGTAAGGGGGCTCATGGGGATGTACCTGTGATTTCCATTTCATCATCCATTCCCTCTGAAATTCCTGAGTTCCTGTCTGACTATCGTGACGTCTTTGAAGAATCCAAGCTTGGTTCGTTACCTCCGCACCGAGAGTGCGATTGTGCCATAGATTTAATCCCGGGTAGTAAATACCCAAAGGGTCGTTTATTTAATCTGTCTGTGCCTGAACATGCTGCTATGCGAGAATATATAAAGGAGTCCTTGGAAAAGGGACATATTCGTCCATCGTCATCTCCCTTAGGAGCCGGTTTTTTCTTTGTGTCAAAAAAAGACGGCTCTTTGAGACCATGTATTGATTATCGGCTTTTGAATAAAATCACTGTTAAATATCAATACCCATTGCCGTTGCTGACTGATTTGTTTGCTCGCATAAAGGGGGCCAAGTGGTTCTCTAAGATTGACCTTCGTGGGGCGTATAATTTGGTGCGAATCAGGCAGGGGGATGAGTGGAAAACCGCATTTAATACGCCCGAGGGCCACTTTGAGTATTTAGTGATGCCTTTTGGTCTTTCTAATGCTCCGTCAGTTTTCCAGTCCTTTATGCATGATATTTTTCGCGATTATTTGGATAAATTTATGATTGTGTATCTGGATGATATTCTGATTTTTTCGGATGACTGGGACTCTCATGTCCAGCAAGTCAGGAGGGTTTTTCAGGTTTTGCGGTCTAATTCTTTGTGTGTGAAGGGTTCTAAGTGTGTTTTTGGGGTACAGAGGATTTCCTTTTTGGGATATATTTTTTCCCCCTCTTCCATTGAAATGGATCCTGTCAAGGTTCAAGCTATTTGTGATTGGACGCAGCCCTCTTCTCTTAAGAGTCTTCAGAAATTTTTGGGCTTTGCTAACTTTTATCGTCGATTTATTGCTGGTTTTTCGGATATTGCTAAGCCATTGACCGATTTGACTAAGAAGGGTGCTGATGTTGCTGATTGGTCCCCTGATGCTGTGGAGGCCTTTCGGGAGCTTAAGCGCCGTTTTTCCTCTGCCCCTGTGTTGCGTCAGCCTGATGTTGCTCTACCTTTTCAGGTTGAGGTCGACGCTTCTGAGATCGGAGCTGGGGCAGTGTTGTCGCAGAAAAGTTCTGACTGCTCCGTGATGAGGCCTTGTGCCTTCTTTTCCCGTAAATTTTCGCCCGCTGAGCGGAATTATGATGTTGGGAATCGGGAGCTTTTGGCCATGAAGTGGGCTTTTGAGGAGTGGCGCCATTGGCTTGAGGGGGCCAGACATCAGGTGGTGGTATTGACTGACCACAAAAATTTGATTTATCTTGAGACCGCCAGGCGCCTGAATCCTAGACAGGCGCGCTGGTCATTATTTTTCTCTCGGTTTAATTTTGTGGTGTCATACCTACCGGGTTCTAAGAATGTTAAGGCGGATGCCCTTTCTAGGAGTTTTGAGCCTGACTCGCCTGGTAACTCTGAGCCCACAGGTATCCTTAAGGATGGAGTGGTATTGTCAGCCGTTTCTCCAGACCTGCGGCGGGCCTTGCAGGAGTTTCAGGCGGAGAGACCTGATCGTTGCCCACCTGATAAACTGTTTGTTCCTGATGATTGGACCAGTAGAGTCATCTCTGAGGTTCATTCTTCTGCGTTGGCAGGTCATCCTGGCATTTTTGGTACCAGGGATTTGGTGGCAAGGTCCTTCTGGTGGCCTTCCCTGTCACGAGATGTGCGAGGCTTTGTGCAGTCTTGTGACGTTTGTGCTCGGGCCAAGCCTTGTTGTTCTCGGGCTAGTGGATTATTGTTGCCCTTGCCTATTCCTAAGAGGCCTTGGACGCACATCTCGATGGATTTTATTTCAGATCTGCCTGTTTCTCAGAAGATGTCTGTCATCTGGGTGGTGTGTGACCGTTTTTCTAAGATGGTCCATTTGGTTCCTCTGCCCAAGTTACCTTCTTCTTCCGAGTTGGTTCCTCTGTTTTTTCAAAATGTTGTTCGTTTGCATGGTATTCCTGAGAATATCGTTTCTGACAGAGGGACCCAATTCGTGTCTAGATTTTGGCGGGCATTCTGTGCTAGGATGGGCATAGATTTATCTTTTTCGTCCGCTTTCCATCCTCAGACGAATGGCCAGACCGAGCGGATTAATCAGACCCTGGAGACATATCTGAGGTGTTTTGTGTCTGCTGACCAGGATGATTGGGTTGCTTTTTTGCCATTGGCGGAGTTCGCTCTCAATAATCGGGCCAGCTCTGCCACTTTGGTGTCCCCGTTTTTCTGTAATTCGGGGTTTCATCCTCGATTTTCCTCTGGTCAGGTGGAATCTTCGGATTGTCCTGGAGTGGATGCTGTGGTGGAGAGATTGCATCAGATCTGGGGGCAGGTGGTGGACAATTTGAGGTTGTCCCAGGAGAAGACTCAGCTTTTTGCCAACCGCCACCGTCGTGTTGGTCCTCGGCTTTCTGTTGGGGATTTGGTGTGGTTGTCTTCTCGTTTTGTCCCTATGAGGGTCTCTTCTCCTAAGTTTAAGCCTCGGTTTATCGGCCCGTATAAGATATTGGAGATTCTTAACCCTGTTTCCTTCCGTTTGGACCTCCCTGCATCCTTTTCTATTCATAACGTTTTTCATCGGTCATTATTGCGCAGGTATGAGGTACCGGTTGTGCCTTCCGTTGAGCCTCCTGCTCCGGTGTTGGTTGAGGGTGAGTTGGAGTACGTTGTGGAGAAAATCTTGGACTCTCGTGTTTCCAGACGGAGACTCCAGTATCTGGTCAAGTGGAAGGGATACGGCCAGGAGGATAATTCTTGGGTGAATGCATCTGATGTTCATGCCTCCGATCTGGTTCGTGCCTTTCATAGGGCCCATCCTGATCGCCCTGGTGGTTCTGGTGAGGGTTCGGTGCCCCCTCCTTGAGGGGGGGGTACTGTTGTGAATTTGGATTCTGGGCTCCCCCGGTGGCTACTGGTGGAATTGAACTGGTGTCTTCATCTTCTCTGTTCACCTGTTCCCATCAAGATGTGGGAGTCGCTATATAACCTTGCTGCTCTGTTAGTTGCTTGCCGGTCAACAATGTTATCAGAAGCCTCTCTGTGCTTGTTCCTGCTCCTAGACAACTACTAGATAAGTTGGACTCTTGTCCATGTTTGTTTTTGCATTTTGTTCCAGTTCACAGCTGTAGTTTCGTTACTGTGTCTGGAAAGCTCTTGTGAACGGGAATTGCCACTCTGGTGTTATGAGTTAATGCCAGAGTTTTAAAGTAATTTCTGGATGGTGTTTTTTGATAGGGTTTTCAGCTGACCATGAAAGTGTCCTTTCTGTCTTCTGCTATGTAGTAAGTGGACCTCAAATTTGCTAAACCTATTTTCATACTACGTTTGTTATTTCATCTCAACTCACCGCCAATACATGTGGGGGGCCTCTGTCTCCTTTCGGGGTATTTCTCTAGAGGTGAGCTAGGACTAATATTTTCCTCTGCTAGCTTTATTTAGTCCTCCGGCTGGGCTGGGCATCTAGAATCAACGTAGGCATGCTACCCGGCCACTGCTAGTTGTGCGTTAGGTTTAGTTCATGGTCAGCTCAGTTCCCATCTTCCAAGAGCTAGTTCCTATATATGCTTATGCTATGTTCTCTTGCCATTGAGATCATGACATGATACACCGCTGGCACCAGAGAGCTCCAAACTAATAGGCTGGCCTACAGAGAAACTATTACCAACAGTCAACTGATGCGCCATGTGACTATTTAAAGGATGGTGGGAGTGGCTACCACCCACATCAGCTGACAAGCAACAAGGCAGCTGCCATCAAGGAAACTGACATTAACCCTTGTTGGCCCAAAAGTAAAAACAACTTTAAAATAAAGCAGAACCAGAGCTGTCACGACTCCAAAAACGAATCATGACAGTACCCCCCTATTAACGAGTGGCCTCTGGACTCTTAACTCCAGACTACACAGGAAATGACGTATCGTAAAGGATGCCTTAACCCATTAGGATTCACCCCGCAGCCACCTGATCCTCAGGTTTATGGCAAAGGCAGCCCGATGGTGACAGAAAAAAGTTAGACTCCGGAGGTGCAACAAATCTCCAGAGCAATGACCTGTGGAAAACGTTATGTACCTGAATTACTGGTGGTAACTCCAACTGGAAGATCCCAGGGCTGAGAACGGCTGACAACTGATACGGCTCAATCAACCTAGAAATCCAGGTCCCAGACGCGTACTTCCACTTTATGTTTTTAGTGGACACCCACACGCACTTATTCACATACAGGTCCGGACCTGAATGTTTATTTCCACAAGTACATTTGCCAACAGACGGTAATCTCCTTGAGAAACAAACAGGGCTTCCCCGTGTCGCCAAACTCATACCCTCACGATATTCAGGGGGAACCACCACCCTCCCCTAATCCCTCCTCCTGAGAGGACACCAAGACTCAGGGTTTACTTGTGGTGAGGGTTGAATCTTGCCCCTATTTCCTGGTAGCACCTTAACTGCCTCCACTGGAGAAGGGGTAAATTCGAGAAGGACGGCAGAGACCGTAGCTCCCAGGCAACAGTGTTTACAAGACTGGACCCAACTAACTACTTCCTCTGACCGCCAATCTATGACCGGTTTGTGTCTCTTCAGGCAGGGAAGGCCTAAGAAGATGGGAGTTGGCATACCCTCCAAGTAGTAGCACGACAGGGACTCTTCATGAAGTGTTCCATTGTGCAGGTTTATATTATCTATGACTTGGGTCAGAATTCTCTGGCTGAGAGGGACAAAGTCAATCGCATGAATAGAAATGGCTCACGCCAGCATCCTACCAACCAGACCATGAGTCTGAACAAAGCGAGAATCCACCAAATTGACTCCAGCTCCACTACCCACAAGAACTGGTACCATTTCAGTCTCCCCACCAACCACCACTTCAGCAGAAGTGGAAAACTAAGACGTGGAGGAAATGTACACACCCTGGTCGCCTCCCTCCATACGACCAGGGGAACACGACTTTGGTGATGAAGTACCAATTTTGGACAGACATTTATCTAATGATCCATAAGACCACAGTAGAAACATGCCCCCATCTCACGGCGAACCGCAGGCAACCTAGTTTGAGAAGAGACTCCTCCCACCTGTATAGGTTCGTCCGTCTGCACCAGTGTGTCCTCCTCCCTAGAAAGAACAGGGGGTAGATTTGGTGTTTGCCTCTTCTTGAGGTGTCAATCCACCCAGATAGCAAGGGCCATTGCAGCCTCCAAAAACCCAGGAGTAGCATACTGCACCAGAGTATCCTGAAGCCTAGCTGACAGACCCTGACAAAAATGGCTCCTAAGAGCAGGGTCATTCCACTGATTTCTATTGCAGCACTTAGAGGGTTACAGTGTTGGGAGTGATGCAAGCACCGCTCCTGCACTGAGTGACGGATGTCAGGTGTCAGAATCAGCTGACACCCAGCAGCGATTGCGCACGCACAGACTCTGTGCAAAATCTCCATGACGCATCCATACATCCAAGGTCGGTAAGTACCAAAAAGGGGTTAAGGAGTACCAGGCAAACATCCAAGGAGTTAAGGAGAACCAGCCAAACATCCAAGGTCATAAAGGGGTTAAAGAGGACTTGTCACCAAGTAAAAAGTTGCCAATTTTTATTTCATTCCCTCTTAGTGCTCTATTTTTCTCCTGAATTTTTTTTAATGATCCATGCGGTTCCAGAGATATGGGCCTTATTTATTAGATATAAGTGAATGTAGCAACATGATTGTATGTCCTGGGAGGATAATGAATTCTTTAAAAATGACATGCAACCCATAAGTAGCGAAAACAATTTCATAAATGTATTAGTACATTGAATCAAGACTAGACACAATAACAAGTTCAAGGGAAAGCTCTACACAAAAAAGTTATACATAGAAACACGCATGAGGTGGGGATGGAATAAAATAATTCATGGACAGCTTAATTCCATAGAGTTATGTAAACAAATACTCAAATATGTTGCACAGCTGATAAGTATTCAGGTCAAAAAGCGACTAGTGCTAGAGAGCATGCAGACTGAATAACAGTTTAATAGAGTAATCATCATGTTGTGTAAATATATATAAAAAAGCAGGTAATATAGAATAAAGTAGCATGTGCTCGTCAATAAATAAATAATGAATAAATAAATGAGGTAGTGGTGAAAAAGTCAGAAAAATGTATATGACTATAACCAGAATTACCTTCAAGGAAATGTTCAAACAGTGAGACACATATAAATTAATAAAACATCAAGAGATACTGGTGGAAAAGTGCAGTAGAAATCAACAAGACATATTAAGTAAATACAGACCCTACAGCATGGAAGACCCGATCCACATTTTGCCAGTTGCTGTGACCAGGGAATGAGGGAAAGGTAAGTGTCATACAGTAGGTATTTAAATCTTAGCTGACCAATCAGATGAGCCCAGCAAATATTGGTAGCAACATGACATAACCCATGCATGGGAAAGCGCTGATGCCACTTCCCTGCCGGAGGACGTGACTCCTCAGTGCACCCATGGATTGGTTATGTCTCGCTCTATGGAGTTATACTGTTCATGATTTATTTTATTCCATCCCCGCTTCATGTGTGTTTTCTATGTATAACTTTTTGTGTAGTGCTTTCCCTTGAATTAATTATTGGGTCTAGTTTTGATTCTATGTACTAATAAATATATGAAATAGTTTTTGCTACTTATGAGTTGCGTGTCATTTTTATAGTTTCCTATTATTGCTTATGTTCATAATCTTTATCATGGGGGAGTTATTCAAAGGATTCTCTGGGGACGTGTCTTTAGGCTGCTCTGAATTATAATCATTTGAACAACGTCCCCTTGTAAAGTCAGTCTGTCACCCCCAAAATGCATTCTAAATGGGTTATACAGTGTTATAAGGGACTTAGCCTTTATAATAACCATACTAGCACTGTACCTGTTACTTATACATTTCCTGAGAATATATTTTTATTTATTGCTTAAGCAAATTATGAGGCTCAATGCACACCTGGCATAGCCAAGAGTTTGGTGCACCGCTACACCTCCTTTTGCATAATGAGGCCCTTCTTCTGCTTCTAATTGACAGCTCTCACTTCCCAGAATAAGCACTGTTCCCGGTTTGACCACAGTGGTCTTCCTCACAGTATGATACCTTTACAGTGCCCACTACATAAAATATTATGCACATAGTTCCTTCCACACACATTAAAATATAAAGCACCAAAAAACAGTTTTTATAGTCCAAAAAAGTAGATAAAATATAATTTATTTTTAATTGTATATCAAACAGATAAAAGGCATAGCGGGAAAAACCACACAAAAAAGCAGCATATATAGACCAGGGCAGTTTAACAGCACAAGGAGTCAATCAAGTGAATAAATGTCAAACAAATTCCACCAATGGTAGTATAAATCAGACATGGTCAATACATATCATAGCCTACAGTGGGCTACCATCAAGACATATGCGCTAACACATCAGTAGGAAAGAAATATCACTAAAAGGGGGAATTAGTAATAAACATACCATCAGTATAGACTTCAGACCCTGCACCGTCCACAGCCCACCCCGACGCACGTTTCGGAATGATTCCTTCCTTAAGGGGGCGTGTCAGAGTCCCATGACCGCAAGTTTATATAGTATGGCCGCGATGGGAAGTGGAGCAACATTGTCATAACAACAGCAACAGTATAACAAGTTCACATTGCCCCACCACAGAATAATGCCCCCAGTCCACCCCCCTGTTTGATGCCCTCACACTGTCATCTAAATCCCACTTTCCTGTGTGTCCATTCTCATTTCTGCTGCTCCACAGTTGAGCTGCTCTCTATTGCCAGTTACATGAATCTGAGAATGTCAAGTGATCCGAAGGTCCTTGCAGGTCCTTTAGTCTCTACCCATGCCGAACGGCAGAGCAGGGATCTGATGACTCCCTCACCATTGGGTTCAACTGTATCAGCCCCAACCTGGAGGGACATGGAGACAGCTCCCCAAATTTGTGACTGTTCCGCTGGATGCAGGACAGTTCAGAGGTGTATATTTACACCTTGAAAAAACTTATTTAGGAATTTTGAGTTCCGTAGTATGATTACCAAAGGGCCCTGTGATAAACAGACATGTGCAAGCTAGGCATACTTACCAATTGTTTAGATTTTACTGGGACAGACCTGCAGCCCGATTAGAATAAAGTGAGCAGCTTCATCTTAACATGTGAGTGCATACTGTAGGGTATCACTGTGCAGGTCTGGATTCCTTTTAAAAGACTCTAGCTGCCAGTAACTAAAGAAATGTAAATCTCTGACAATCACACTGGTAGGCTACACAGTATTTTAAGAGTTAAATGGGCAAAATAGGAAGTTTCTCCAATTTTGGCCATGTGTGGATACCGATATGATCAAGATGCACATGTCCAAATGCGAGGACACCAAGTAACACATTGTTATTCCTGGTTGGTGAACACAAAGAAAAACACTGCCAGAATTGATTTCTTGGGGGCGCTTTGGCTGCAAATAGGAAATAAATGTGATCATAATATCGTATATAGCCCACAATAATACCAATAAAAACTGCAGGTTAGAAATCAAATTATCACTCCCAAGCATATGTCAACACAAGAATTTTTTTTTTTTTAAAGAGTGTTTTTATTTTACAAACATCAAGGCTGATTACAAGTGAAATATGAATTTGGCAGTTCAATCACATTTTGCCAGGATATGCATACTGCACCAAATTTATTCAAAGCAAATACAGTGTACATAATTATGCTCTCAGGTTCTCGGTTCTCTACATATCGCAGAGCATAATTTACCTAGGTAAAACAAAATAAAAAAAATTGTACTGTTGAGAGCAAAAAACTCTCATACAGCTATGTCCAAGGAAAAGTTGCGATTTTTGGAATGTGACAATCAAAAACGGGAAAAAAATGCAGTATCCATAGGACTCTAAAGAGCTATATCATTATAGAGTTAAGAGTCTATAAACATTACATAACTTACACCTAAAAATAGTTTGACCATTATTCTATATGCTGATGTTGTTGTGATCACAGGACTTTACAGAGACTCATAAAGGTTATGTTTCTTGGTTTAGGCAAGATACAAGTTATTTTACTTCTCTCTCTCAGCTAATAAACAGCACAGAAAGCTAGATTTCTTGAATTTATAGTCAAATTTTTTTTAAAGGATTACTATAGATATGCTTTAAGTAATAAATTCAACTACTGAGCATTACCAGTCATACAATGAAAAATTGGAGAAAATTTTAATTAGTCAGCTCAGAAGAAACATCTTCTCAAACTAAAGCTTTTCTTATTTACCTCTTTTCACATCTAAAAAACGTCCTTTCTCAATCTGAATATTTTCCCCTGTTAAAATAAAAACACATCAAACAGCTATATACACTGCTCAAAAAAATAAAGGGAACACTTAAACAACAGAATATAACTCCAAGTAAATCAAACTTCTGTAAAATCAAACTGTCCACTTAGGAAGCCACACTGTTTGACAATCAATTTGTGCAAATGGAATAGACAACAGATGGAAATTATTGGCAATTATCAAGACATACTCAATAAAGGAGTGGTCCTGCAGGTGGGGACCACAGACCACATCTCAGTACCAGTGCTTTCTGGCTGATGTTTTGGTCACTTTTGAATGTTGGTTGTGCTTTCACACTCGTGGTACCATGAGACGGACTCTACAACCCATACAAGTGGCTCAGGTAGTGCAGCTCATCCAGGATGGCACATCAATGCGAGCTGTGGCAAGGAGGTTTGCTGTGTCTGTCAGCGTTGTGTCCAGAGGCTGGAGGCACTGCCAGGAGACAGGCCAGTACATCAGGAGACATGGAATGGGACGTAGGAGGGCAATAACCCAGCAGCAGGACCGCTACCTCAGCCTTTGTGCAAGGAGGAACAGGAGGAGCACTGCCAGAGCCTTGCAAAATGACCTCCAGCATGCCACAAATGTGCATGTGTCTGCACAAACGGTTAGAAACCGACTCCATGATGATGGTCTGAGTGCACGACGTACAAAGATGGGGTTGTGCTCACAGCCCAACACCGTGCACGATGCTTGGCATTTGCCACAGAACACCAGAATTGCCAAATTCGCCACTGGCACTCTGTGCTATTCACAGATGAAAGCAGGTTCACACTAAGCACATGTGACAGACGTGACAGAGTCTGGAGACGCCGTGGAGAGCGATCTGCTGCCTGCAACATCCTTCAGCATTACCGGTTTGGCAGTGGGTCAGTAATGGTGTGTGGTGGCATTACTTTGGTCGCACAGCCCTCCATGTGCTCGCCAGAGGTAGCCTGACTGCCATTAGGTACCGAGATGAGATCCTCAGACCCCCTGTGAGACTATATGCTGGTGCAGTTGGCCCGGGGTGCACCACATTATGAGTGTCAGGTCTGAGCATTCCTACATGAACAGTTTCCTGGAAAGTAGATCGGTCATCGTGGGCCAGTTGAATGGCCACCAAGGTCTCCTGATCTGACCCCCTTAGGCTTTTCTGGGGGGGTCATCTGAAGGCAGTTGTCTATGCTGTGAAGATACGAGATGTGCAGCATCTGAAACAATGGATACTGGAAGCCTGTGCTAGCATTTCTTCTGTGGTGTTGCCATCAGCGTGTCAAGAGTGGGAGAAGAGGATTGCATTGACAATCCAACATAATGGGCAGCACTTTGAACACATATTATAAGTGGTCATAAACTTGTAAATAACTCATGAAAGAATAAAGTCACGTTAAAACCAAGCACACCATTGTTTTTCTTGTGAAATTCTCAAAACGCTTGATGTGTCACATGACCCTTTCCATTGAAAAAAATAAAGATGGATCTTGAAAAGTTTTCCCTCTCATATACTAATGTGCCACAAATAGAAAGTTGGTATGACCAACCATTCCCATTTTATTTAGGTGTATCAATATAAATGGCCCACCCTGTACATACAGTCTCTAAAGTTTGCAAAGTTTCATCCGAACAAACCACAACACTTCCGAATTATGTGAGGCCACATGTATGCCCTATGATAGGTTTTGGTGCATAATGGGGGCTTTGGCTGTGTCCAATTTTGAGGTTATTTTATTTTTTTATCATTTATTTTGTTTTCTTTAAAGTCTGAGTGGTGGTAGATATTCAAGAATAAGAGGGCAACATTCTTCTTTCAGCTCTGATGTCGCAGGGGTCTAGACAGGTAATGCTTGTATAGACGACTGATGTGTAAACTCAAGCATCTTGTCTCACTTGCAGGTAACTGCAAAGATATTTTCAGAGTAAGATGTCAGAATGACAGACCCACATCTCTGGTTTCTGAAAGGGAATAGGAGAAGCAGTATTCACCTGACACAGAAAATTCAGGATACCAGTAAGTTATAAAGTTATCACAGGGTGGTTTAATAGTATAGCATCACTGAAAAAGTGGACATCAGGGAACCTGGAGGTCACCAAATCCATCTATTCACACCTTTTGGAAATAAATATCTTAAAACTGAATGAAACTGTCCCTAAATCAGGGGTAGACCCCACTTTTAATGCTTTCACAGAGATGATTTGGAAAGATGAAATTCTATTAGCAATCAAAGTAATGGTCTTAAAAAGTCACTAGGTCCAGATAGTTTAACATTTGAATTCTATAACACATTAAAGGATGTCTTAGTTCCCTTCTTATCTGAAGGATTCAATGAGTGTTTTTCCGGGGTACTCTGACAAATTCAATGAGGAGGTGAACCCTGATCATCCTGCAAAAGAATAAGGACCTTAAGACATTAAGAATCAGTGTCCCATATGCTTCTCAATGAGGACAGAATAATTTTGGCAAAGCAGGTCTATTTTACATTGCATTGCATATGTTCATTCTTTTTAATGTTTATTTAGAGCTTTTTGAAATGGATTATGGATCGTACCTGTCAGAAAAAGGCGTTGTATGCACATACTCTAAGGCTGCCCACTGCCTGAGTATTCAGTAAGTGTAACACCCTGCTACCATGTTCTTTTCCAGGAGTTACCCTCATCATTCTCTTGACTCTTTTCCACCAGCCAGCTGTCTAATTATCTTTCCAGCAGCCATGTCTGCAAACCTACAACCAGCTACTTTTTCCAACTACTGTCCAGCAGTCACTTGTGCTAATACATTCTCATCTCTGCTGTGTCAACCTGTGTTAACAGCCACATCTCTGCAAGCAAGTTATCAGTTTGCCTACACATCTCTGCTATTCGTGTGTGTAACGGTGTAATTACAATCAAAAACCAGTTGGTTTGAGAATTAGCATCCAATAGTGCTTCTTAATGCAGACAGTAAGGTTTTGGCAAAGGTCCTGTTTAATCAGTTGGTGGATTTTGCACTCTGACTCCTTTCGGGGGCACAGCTATGCTCTGTCCTTCCCGGGTATGGCTTGTTGAGGGGGTTTCTTAATTGGCTTAAGACCTTGTACACTGGAGCAGAGTGTGTCCCACTTTTGAATGGTTGGATTGGCAGCTCTTTTTAATTTGAGTCTGGTGTTCAACTGGGTTGTCCTTTGAGCCCGCTGCTGTACGTATTTGTGAATGGCTCACTTCTTAGGAGAATGAAAAGTGCATCGTTGGCCAGGTTGGGATGGGCCAGGTGACCCTGGAAGCCACTCTGAGGGTGATGGCATATGCTGATGACCTCTCCTCTGATCGGGAGGCAGAGTGGCTGATGTTAGAGGTAGATCGTTACTTGGAGGCATCCGAGTCCAAGATCAATCGAGATAAGTGTGAGAGTCTCTGACTGTGAGGAGATTCTGGTTTTGATCTCCCAGACACCATTCCAGGACCCAAAGTCTCTGCAAAATCCTTGCCATCAAATTCGGCCAAGGGGATTACGCCAAGCAAAATTGGGATATCAGGCTAGAGATCGCCACACAGAAGGTGAACCTATGGAATGATTGGTCTTTGATCCTAATGGAAAGGATAAACTTGATCAAAATGTACCTGCCCCTTTACTGATCTATCTGGGAAGCATGTGCATCTTGCTGGAGCCTTTTTGGACTCGAGTCTACAGTTTGGTCTTCCAACTGTTATGGGGGAATAGACTGAACCTGGTCAAGAAGGAGCTTACTTACTGTACACGGAGAGTAGGTGGGTTGGGTATGGTCAACCTGTGGTAATCCTTGCAACTACCTTCATTAAGATCATTGTTCTCTTGTTGGGGATGGATTCAACCTTTCTTTCAGGAAGGGTAGATAGTATGGGAAGTCAAGGCTCTTCAAACACCGCATGGACATCTTCTGGCTTACGCTACCCTAGTTCTGAAGGCAATTTGCTGCTGGGGTCTGGGAACGTGGCAGATCAGAACTCTGCCAAAGAAGCTTCTTGACAAAGCGGTTCCTTTAACCCATATTTAGATGCCTCTAACACTGAGGGATTGCCCAAGTCAGAATCTTAGAGTGGGTCTACATCTTTTGATTTCTATCAGTACCCCTTCGATGTTTTGGGACTTGGCGCTGCTTCCATGGGAAACTGTGAAGTGTATGAGCTCTGAGGACAGGAACTGTCCTCGGGAACATTGTGGTACCTTGCTGGAAAGCATGGACCACTTCCTGCTTCATTGTCCCTTTAACACAGAGGTGCACAGCAGGGTGGGAGCCCCCATTGGCTGGTTTCAGCTGGCCAGTTTCTCTTATGTGGAATGGGCATATGGAGCATTCAGAAACCTGGGTGGTCAGGACCACAGCACCTTATTTCTAGTTAGCATAGTGGTTAGGTATCACACGTGGAAAGCACAGTGCTTAGTATTGATGAAGCTGAAAATCCTCCCAGTGGACAATGTGTTTAGCTCCTCTGGAGGAGCTTTTCTTTTAGTGTGCCCTAGTCTGGGCATCTCCTTTCTTGGTGGTGGTCTGCTTCTGACACCATAGTTTTTTGTTTTGTTCTGTAAACAGTGAGGTAGGGCTTCAAGTGCCAAAACTTCAGCTTTGTTATTTGTGGTTATTTTAGGGTTTGTTCCTGTATATATTGTATATAGGGATATAGATTTAGGTATAGGTGTGAGGTTGGGTGGTGGGAAAATGGGGGAGGTGGCTTCAATTTGTGGGACTGTGGGACACTGGGGTGTTTGCGTAAAAAGCTGGCGCTGGCCTGATCTGGCATATGGACGTTGGACATGGACTGAGGTATGAGACGCAGGACAAGCTTACATGTCAGTGCGGGGGTTGGGAATGGTGGGCTTGAGTGTGGGGTGGTCAGCTTAGTTTAGTTTTGTGTATATTTACAGTGGGTACGGAAAGTATTCAGACCCCTTTAAATATTTCACTGTTTCATTGCAGCTATTTGGTAAATTCAAAAAAGTTATTTTTTTCTCATTAATGTACACTCTGCACCCCATCTTGACTAAAAAAAAAGAATTTAGAAATGTTTGCAAATGTATTAAAAAAGAAAAGCTGAAATATCACATGGTCATAAGTATTCAGACCCTTTGCTCAGACACTCATATTTAAGTCACATTCTGTCCATTTCCTTGTGATCCTCCTTGAGATGGTTCTACTATTTCATTGGAGTCCTGTGTTAAATTAAACTGACAGGACTTGATTTGGAAAGGTACACATCTGTCTATATAAGACCTCACAGCTCAAAGTGCATGTCATACCAAATGAGAATCATAAGGTCAAAGGAACTTGCCAAGGAGCTCAGACAGAATTGTGGCAAGGCACAAATTTGGCCAAGGTTACAAAAGAATTTCTGCAGCACCCAAGGTTCCTAAGAGCATAGTGGCCTCCATAATCCTTAAATGGAAGAAATTTGGGAACACCGGAAGTCGTCCTAGACCTGGCAGTCCAGCCAAACAAACTGAGCAATCGTGGGAAAAGAGCCTTGGTGAGAGAGGTAAAGGAGAACCCCAAGATCACTTTAGCTGAGCTCCAGAGATGCAGTAGGGAGATGGGAGAAAGTTCCACAAAGTCTACTATCACTGCAGCCCTCCACCAGTTGGGCCTTTATGGCAGAGTGGCCTGACGGAAGCCTCTCCTCAGTGCAAGACATATGAAAGCCCTCAAAGAGTTTGCTAAAAAACACATGAAGGACTCCCAGACTATGAAAAATAAGATTCCCTGGTCTGATAAGACGAAGATAGACCTTTTTGGTGATAATTCTAAGCGGTATGTGTGACCAGGCACTGCTCGTCACCTGCCCAATTCAATCCCGACAGTGAAACATGGTGGTGGCAGCATCATGCTATGTGGGTGTTTTTAAGCTGCAGGGACAACGACTGGTTGCCATTGAAGGAAACATGAATGTGGCCAAGTACAGAGATATCCTGGATGAAAACCTCTTCCAGAGTGCTCTGGACCTCAGACTTGGCCTAAGGTTCACCTTCCAACAAGACAATGACCCTAAGCACACAGCTAAAATAACAAAGGAGTGACTTTAGAACAACTCTGTGAACATTCGTGAAAGCCCAGCCAGAGCCTGACCTAAACCCAATTGAGCATCTCTAGATGCATATAGTTATTATTATTTATTGTTATTATTATTTATTGTTATAGCGCCATTTATTCCATGGCGCTTTACAAGTGAGGAGGGGTATACATAATAAAAACAAGTACAATAATCTTGAACAATACAAGTCATAACTGGTACAGGAGGAGTGAGGACCCTGCCCGCGAGGGCTCACAATCTACAAGGGATGGGTGAGAATACAGTAGGTGAGGATAGAGCTGATCGTGCAGCGGTTGGTTGATCGGTGGTTACTGCAGGTTGTAGGCTTGTCGGAAGAGGTGGGTCTTCAGATTCTTTTTGAAGGTTTCGATGGTGGGCGAGAGTCTGATGTGTTGTGGTAGAGGGTTCCAGAGTAGGGGTGATACGCGAGAGAAATCTTATATACGATTGTGGGAAGAGGAGATAAGAGGGGAGTAGAGAAGGAGATCTTGTGAGGATCGGATAGTTAGTATTTACTTTATATTAAAAAATGTATGTATATATATTTGCCAGCTATTGTCTATTTTATTTATTGTTTGTGGTTTTTTGGTCTATTTTTCTTTGGTAACCAGACCAGAAGTGTAAGTAGTTATAATTAGTTATGAATCTGTATGTATGTGTAATATGTGTGTGCTGATAGAATGAGCGACTGGACCAGTTTTCATTATATTGATTATTTTGTAATTTATATTTTTGCTATATTTGTGTTTGTTATTATTGTTATGTTTTTCCTTTTTATAATAAAAGCTCTAAAGGATGTAACTCATAATCAGTAATATACACAGTGACTCCATGAGCAGAGTAGTGGGTGTAGCTTGAGAGTATTAAACAGGATGTAACTCAGGATCGGTGTACAGCATGATTATTCTGTGTGGAAGTTATCTCACCATTATTTGGTAACTGTATGGTGATATTAATGGTTTTACATTAATTATATTTCAGGGTGCGCAGGTATTATTTGGTAATTGCATTATTCTGAGTTATACTATTATATATAAGCATAAGTGTTCAGAGAAAATAGGGATGATTTGTCTACAAATGCAGCTTCCAGGACACACACCACTGATTTTCATCAAAATGTAACATGAAGGGACAGTGCACAGTTTCAGGTCCTCAATCAGTCGAGCACCACCCCTTAGCTTGATTGACAGCACTTGCTTGCCCTAAACGAGTGCTGCCTGTATTGATTCCCCAGCCCTGCACGTTCATACTGACATTGCAGGAACGTACAAGTGTGCAGACACAGTATTAGATGTTTCAAACAAGATCCCACAGCAACTGCCCACTACTGTGTGATCCAGTGTGCAGCGAACAGGGATCAATCACACTATGGTGATGTGAGTGGGATGTTGATACATAGCTCCCAACCATCCCAGATTCAGCGGGACTGTCCAGTTTGAGAAGTCAGTCCCGCTGTCCAAGCAGGTAATGACTTCCATGTACATCGCTTCATTGCTCTGTAGCGCCTCCTCAGGGGCAGGGCCAACCTATCTGCTCTGCACACACCTACATTAATTAAACGATTCTCTTCTCTTGTGATCTGGTCTTCACCAGGAATTGAACCCACAACCTCTACATTTGCAGGCATCAGCCAAAGCTTGCACTGACAAATATAGGTGAATTTTGTATACTTTAAATCATAGAGATATGTCTCACAAAATAGTTAATAAGTAACATTTCCCACATGTCTACTTTACATCAGGACAAATTTGGAACCAAAACATTTTTTGTTAGGAAGTTATAAGGGTTAAAAGTTGACCAGCGATTTTTCATTTTTACAACAAAATGTACAAAATCATTTTTTTAGGGACCACATCACATTTGAAGTCACTTTGAGGGGTCTATACGATTAGAAGATACCCAAAAATGACACGATTTTAAAAACTGCACCCCTCAAGGTGCTCAAAACCACATTCAAGAAGTTTATTAACCCTTCAGGTGCGTCACAGGAATTTTTTTGGTAATGTGGAAAAAAACTGAAAATGTAACTTTTTTTCACAAAAAAAATTACTTCAGATCCAATTTTTTTTTGTTTTGACAAGGGTAACAAGAAAAAAATGAACCCCAAAATTTGTTGTGTAATTTCTCCTAATTTTCCCCACAAATATGTTTTAGCCACAAATGTTTAGTTTTCATAAGGGTAACAAAAGAAATTGCACTATACAATTTGTTGTGCAATTTCTCTTGAGTACACAGATACCCTACTGTTTAGGCGCACGGTAGGGCTCGGAAGGGAAGGATTGTCATTTGACTTTTTGAATGTAAAATTTCCTGGAATCATTAGCGAACGTCATGTTCCATTTGGAGAGCCTCTAATGTGCCTAAACAGTGGACCCCCCCCACAAGTGACCTCATTTTGGAAATTATACCCCTCAAGGAATGTATTTAGATGTGTGGTTCAACCCCCAGGTGCTTCACAGAAGTTGAGCTGTGAAAATGAAATAAAAAAAATCAGAAATTTTGCATTTTCATAAGGGTAACAGGAAAAATTCCACCCTACAATTTGTTGTGCAATTTCTCCTGAGTATGCCGATACCCCATATGTGGGAGAATTCTACTTTTGAGGCACAGTGCAAAGCTCAGAAGGGAAGTAGCGCCATATTGGTGTTCAGATTTTGCTGGAATGGTTTGATGGTGCCATGTCACATTGGAAGAGCCCCTGAGGTGCCCGAACAACAGAAACCCCCTATATGTGAACTCAATTGACAAATTACACTCCCCAATGAATTCATCTATGGGTGCAGTGATCATATTTGCACATGTGCCTCACATAATTTTATACCACTGAGCGGTGAAGAAAGAATAAATTACATTTTTACCACTAAAATGTTGTTTTAGCCTCAAGTTTTTAATATTTCTAAGGGCTAATAGGAGTTTAGGATAATTATTTTTGTGTCACTTTATTCTGAGAGCTAAGACTTATTTTTCCGCTGATGGAGCTGTATGGTGGCTTGTTTTTTGCGGGACAAGATGATGTTTTCAGCGGTACCATGTTTATTTATATCCGTCTTTTTGATCGGCGGTATGATAAACCATTGTTTTTTGTCTTGTTTTTTATTCTTTTTTATGGTGTTCACCAAAAGGGTTAACTAGTGGGACCGTTTTATAGGTCGAGTCATTGCAGACGCGGCGATACCAAATATGTGTACTTTTATTGTTTTGAGGTTTTTTTCATAAAAATATTTATTTACAATATCTTGTACAATATCTTTTGATTATATATATATATATATATATATATATATATATATATATACACTCACCGGCCACTTTATTAGGTACACCTGTCCAACTTCTTGTTAACACTTAATTTCTAATCAGCCAATCACATGGCGGCAACTCAGTGCATTTAGGCATGTAGACATGGTCAAGACAATCTCCTGCAGTTCAAACCGAGCATCAGTATGGGGAAGAAAGGTGATTTGAGTGCCTTTGAACGTGGCATGGTTGTTGGTGTCAGAAGGGCTGGTCTGAGTATTTCAGAAACTGCTGATCTACTGGGATTTTCCATCTCTAGGGTTTACAGAGAATGGTCCGAAAAAGAAAAAAAATCCAGTGAGCGGCAGTTCTGTGGGCGGAAATGCCTTGTTGATGCCAGAGGTCAGAGGAGAATGGGCAGACTGATTCGAGCTGATAGAAAGGCAACAGTGACTCAAATCGCCACCCGTTACAACCAAGGTAGGCCTAAGAGCATCTCTGAACGCACAGTGCGTCGAACTTTGAGGCAGATGGGCTACAGCAGCAGAAGACCACACCGGGTACCACTCCTTTCAGCTAAGAACAGGAAACTGAGGCTACAATTTGTACAAGCTCATCGAAATTGGACAGTAGAAGATTGGAAAAACGTTGCTTGGTCTGATGAGTCTCGATTTCTGCTGCGACATTCGGATGGTAGGGTCAGAATTTGGCGTAAACAACATGAAAGCATGGATCCATCCTGCCTTGTATGGAGCATCTTTGGGATGTGCAGCCGACAAATCTGCGGCAACTGTGTGATGCCATCATGTCAATATTGACCAAAATCTCTGAGGAATGCTTCCAGCACCTTGTTGAATCTATGCCACGAAGAATTGAGGCAGTTCTGAAGGCAAAAGGGGGTCCAACCCGTTACTAGCATGGTGTACCTAATAAAGTGGCCGGTGAGTGTATATATATATATATATATATATATATATATATATATATATATATATATATATATATATACACCGTATATATATATTTTTTTTACAATTATTTAAAAAAATTGTTTTTACTTCTGTTTTACTTTGTCCCAATATGGGACTATAATTTTTTTGCAGGCTGATCACTTGTACAGCATGGGCATGCAGCAGCATCCCTGTGCTGTACAAACTGTCAGCTCTGCACAAAGAGAAAGTTGCTGATCACCCACTGCACATTATCAAGCAATTTTCCTAGCTCTGGTGACCACCTATCTATGCACAAGCACCTTTTGGTACAATGTTTGAATAACTGTGTAGGCTCACTCTGTGTGATAGCCATTCAAACATCCTAGACCAGCGTTCTTATATGCTTTATTTGCATGCTTATCATCCTTGCTTATCCGAGGTAGGTTTGAATAACTATATTGCAGTATGCTTTTTCACTGTCACCAGGATATTTTGTTTTTATGGTCCTTGCCATCCTTGTTCATGTCTTTACATACATGTCATTTTATTATTTCTTCTGTTTTCTCTAAAAGTTATTGATGGTTTTGTCATAAAGCTACTGATTGCTTTATGTACATCTGCCAGATAAGCATGATGGTCAGTGCGGCTCTGCATGTACCTCATATACTTTCTCATATTTCCCCTATAAGATGCTTTATGACTGACAGCCCAATGGTAATTATATAATTTACAAAAAATTATTAATTTCTGTAGTATTACACAGGTCAACAAAAAAAATTTTTTTTTCTGGTGTCCAAAATATTTTAATGAATTTGGGGTATTTTTGGGGTGCTGATTCTGAATATGCTATCAGTTTTGCCAGATTGGCTCAAGTTTTTGAGATTTTTGGTATCTTATTTATAGCACTTGTTGGTAAATGCGACGCATCATCTCATTAATTTCTTTGGATTAGTACTTGAACTGAGCAGTTCTCAATATAGTTTTGTGTTAATTAGTGTTCTAAAAGTTTGTTCATAGCTTGATTTTTGCACTAACTTTATGTTGTTGTCTGTTTTCCAGTGAAAAGCATGAACTCATCAAGAAGAAGTTGTCTTAACGATCCAGACTCATTCTGTTACATTTGTGGTGAATACACACTGCCAAAACATAGAAGAAACATAACAGACTTCGTAAAAAAAGTGTATTTTGCCTATTTTGGGGTTATGCTTGGGGACCAAGACAAGTTTTGGGCACCACACATAGTGTGCAAAGCATGTATCGAATTATTACGAAAATGGAGCAAAGGACAAAGAAAAAGCTTCAAATTTGGTGTTCCAATGGTGTGGAGAGAGCCAAAAAATCATCATGATGACTGTTATTTCTGTGCAGTGCAAGTGCAAGGATTCAATAAGCATAAGAAACGAAAATGGGAGTAACATGGAATCTGCAAGAAGGCCTGTCCCTCATTGTGAAGATGTGCCTGTACCTGTGTTTACCAGAAATAACAGTCATCATGATGATTTTTTGGCTCTCTCCACACCATTGGAACACCAAATTTGAAGCTTTTTCTTTGTCCTTTGCTCCATTTTCGTAATAATTCGATACATGCTTTGCACACTATGTGTGGTGCCCAAAACTTGTCTTGGTCCCCAAGCATAACCCCAAAATAGGCAAAATACACTTTTTTTACGAAGTCTGTTATGTTTCTTCTATGTTTTGGCAGTGTGTATTCACCACAAATGTAACAGAATGAGTCTGGATCGTTAAGACAACTTCTTCTTGATGAGTTCATGCTTTTCACTGGAAAACAGACAACAACATAAAGTTAGTGCAAAAATCAAGCTATGAACAAACTTTTAGAACACTAATTAACACAAAACTATATTGAGAACTGCTCAGTTCAAGTACTAATCCAAAGAAATTAATGAGATGATGCGTCGCATTTACCAACAAGTGCTATAAATAAGATACCAAAAATCTCAAAAACTTGAGCCAATCTGGCAAAACTGATGACATATTCAGAATCAGCACCCCAAAAATACCCTAAATTCGATGAAATATCTTTGGCACCAAAAATGCTGTTGACCAGTGTTATAGATACTCCGATAAATATAACACGTTATTATATGTTAATGATTAGAACTACATATTTTAGAAACACATCTAGTGAATAACACTGTATCATACTTTGAAACCAGGAGAATCCGAGATCAGCTTTTTACACAATGGCGCCATCTCCTGAAAATTCAGAAGCTCCAGCTTTACACAAAAGCATTACACAGACTCCTCAATATTGAAATTGCAACACCAAAAAGGAAAAGTCCTGGAATTATGGAAATGACAGAATGGATAAACATGATAATGATATGCAAGTGATGAAAAATAGAAACAATTTTCAAAACATCTTGATTTTTTCAATAATAACAAGTGGTTCATGATTTTTCATAAAATGCTTCCTAATTTCTCCTTTCACTTTTTTTGTGCCTTTATAGTGATTATGTTAAGTTAAAATGGCTCCAAATTTTCAGAAAAAATTACACTATGCACAAGTTTAACGCATGTGTAGAAAAAATGTTGCTAAGTATGCTTTCAAAAATAGAAATGAAGAGTTTATTGTTTATCAATTAACTAAATGCAAAGTGAATGACCACAAAAGTAATCTATATCAAATCTATATTTGGTGACTTGCCTTTGCCTTCAAAACAGTAATAAAGTATTAATTTTCCTTGTACACCGTTTTTAAAGGAATTTGGCAGGTAGGTTGCTCTAAACATCTTGGAAAAGTAACCACAGATCTGTGGTTGTAAACTTATGCAAATCTTTCTGTATCTTTATGCAGACCCAGACAGCTTCAATGATGTTGAGATTGCGGTTATGGTAGGGCCATAGCATCACTACCAGGACTCTTTGTTCTCATTAACGCTGAAGACAGTTCTTAATTACATTGCCTGTATGTTTATGGTCATTGTACTGCTAAATAAATTTGGAGCCAGACACCTCTGTGACTGTACTGGATGATAGATACATAACTATAGGTTGCGTCATAAAGTCTTGTTTCCATATTAGAGGTATGAAGACTTTTACGAACAATAGATGGGTATAGCTGAGTCTCATTGGTTGCCATCAATTCTGAGCTGATGACACGGCTGGATATCTTCCGATTTTGAAATGAAGCATGTCATCTTACTTCTGCTGCATTGTTTCCTTGGCCAACCACTGCATCTATGACCCTCAAAGTTGCCCACTTCTTGACATGCTCAGTGCTGAGATAAGTGCAGATACTTCATCAAGCAAAGAAGTCCTATAAATCGATGATATGGCCTCAAAAGAGCCATGATGTCAAAATTGAGCCTGTCTGGGATTACTTAAAGGAAAAGAAGGATTTGCGCAAGCCTACATCCACCGATCTGTGATCAGTTCTCCAATGTTTGAAATAACCTCCCTGCCGAATAGCATAAAAAAAAGTGTGCAGTGAATACTCACTAATAGTGGGCACACGTGATCTCCCAGCAGCTGCAGCTAACACTGCACCCACTATTTAAGAAAGTAGGAATTAGTCCTAACGGTAATGGTGTTTCCAGGAGTCCATCATAACAGCACCACCAGGAGGTTGTCCTTCGTATCCTTGATAGGGACAGGAACACAGAAGATTTTAAAGGGACTGTCACCTGAATTTGGAGGGAACAATTTTCAGCCATAGGGGTGGGGTTTTCGGGTGTTTGATTCACCCTTTCCTTACCCGCTGGCTGCATGCTGGCTGCAATATTGGATTGAAGTTCATTCTCTGTCCTCCATAGTACACGCCTGCGTAAGGCAAGATTGCCTTGTGCAGGCATGTACTACGGAGGACAGAGAATGAACTTCAATCCAATATTGCAGCCAGCATGCAGTCAGCGGGTAAGGAAAGGGTGAATCAAACACCCGAAAACCCCGCCCCTATGGCTGAAAATTGTTCCCTCCAAACTCAGGTGATAGAGTCCCTTTAAATAGCCCCTCCCCGCCACCACCCTTCAGTGATTTTACCAAGTGCCACACCAGGATGGATGCAACGCTATTTTATTGAACTACCTCTCTACACATGTTCATATCACATCACATGTTCATATTACATATGACAGGAAATCCAACGGGAGGGTACATAAGGGGTGCTGTCATGATGGACTCCTGGAAACGCCATTACTGGTAGGACTAATTCCTACTTTCCAGGATGTCCCTCCTGACAGCACCACTAGGAGACATACCAAATAACTCCTAATAGGGTGGGATTTCTGCTTGGAGGACTTTCCTCCCAAAGGTCGTCTGCTGGTTTGACAGAAAGTCCAGCTTATAATGGCTGCAAAAGGTATTTGACTTAGACCAAGTTGCTGCCCTGCATATCTGGTCCATGGAAGCCCCAGCACTTTCTGCCCACGAAGCCGAGATTGCTCTCAGCGAGTGAGTCTTGAGGCTTTCCGGTGGGGTTTTTCCCGCTGAGACATATGCTATGGTAATAGCCGATTTTATCCATCTAGCTAGAGTAGCTTTGGACACCTTCTTCCCTCTGTTTCTTCCATCCATCTGGATGAAGAGATTAGAGTCCACTCTCCAGCTCTCTGTGATCTTTAAGTAATGAAGAACTGAATTCTTTACGTCCAACGAGTAAAGAGAGCGCTCCATCTCATTGCTATAGTTTTGGCAGAAAGTTGGCAACACAATTTCCTGATTTCTCTGGAAGTCTGAAACAACTTTGGGAAGGAAGCGGGATCCAGTCTTAAGACAATACAGTCCTCTTGAATCTTCAATTATGGGTCCATTATGGAGAGGGCTTAAATCTCGCCAATACGTCTTGCCGATGTTATTGCTACTAGAAAGAGGACCTTGAAAGTCACCAACCTTGGGTGTGCCTGGTCTAGGGGCTCATATGATTCTCTACATAGTTTGTTCAGAACCAGGTTGTGATCCGAGGGAGGCATTGAGCTAAATATTGTGGGCCTGAGATGTTGAGTGACTTTAACGAATCTCGCTACCCAGGGATGATTATCTAGCAGAGTCAAAAAAAAGAATGCAGGGCTGAAATTTGCACTTTCAATGTACTAAGTCAAAAACCTTTATCAAAGCCAGCCGGAAGGAAGTCCAGGAAGTGGGGAATATCTGGGCCCTGAGAGATGGATACCGGCTTCCTGCTCTTTCGGATGATACCAATGACCAGTTCCGACAAGCCTTTTGACCTCAGGATCTCCTTCTCAGGATCCAAGCCGACAGTTATAACATTTCTGGGTCTAGATGAACTCGAGGGCCTTTAATTAAGAGGTCCGGTCTTGCTGGTAGATGGACTGGATCTTCCAAGGCCATCCGCTTAAATAGGGAGAACCAACTCCTTTTGGGCCAGTATGGAACTATTAGGATTACCGATGCCTGGCTCTCCTGGATCTTTCTCAGGACTCTGTATTAGAGCAAGTGGTGGGAAGGCATAAGGGAGTCTCATATTCCAGCTGTTCCAAGGCATCTATCCCTGTCGGGCTGTGTCCTGGATTTAAAGAGAAAAACGTTCGATTTTGTATTTCTTGAGGCAAAGAGATCTATTTCTGGTGTGCCCCAGTGTTGGGTCAGCTGAACAAAGAGCTCCTGATTCAGGGACCACTCTGCGGGTTGCACCTTCTCCCTGCTTAGGAAGTCTGCCACCTGATTTTCCGAGCCTTTCAGGTATACTGACATAATTGACTTTACTGTGAGTTCTGCCCAGGAAAATATTGCGTCTGACAGATCCTGCAAGTGATGGTGCCTTGGACCTCCCTGATGTAATAGGAAGGTTACTGTTGTCGAGTTGTCTGAGAAGATTCAGACGTGTCGATCTCTTAACTCTTCCGGATATCTCCTTCGTGCTTCCCAGACTGCTCTGAGCTCTCTGTGGTTTGAAGAACTGTTGCAAACTGAGACGGGCCAAGTTCCTTGGAGATAACGTTCTTCCATGTGAGCTCCCCAGCCTGAGGCTTGCATCCGTAGTGATGTTCACACACGGAAATGTTCTCCAGGGTCTTCCTTTCTTGAGGTTTGTTGTAGTGGTCCACCATGAGGGTATGTGCACACGTCACGATTTCTTTCAGAAATTTCCTGAAGAAAACTGGAAATTTTCTGCAAGAAATCCGCATTTTTTTTTTTTTTTGCGTTTTTTTCCCGGTTTTTTCAGCATTTTGCAAGCGAAATTAGCTTGCAGAATGCTAAAGTTTTCCAAGCGATCTGTAGCATCACTTGGAAAACTGACTGACATGTTGGTCACACTTGTCAAACATAGTGTTTGACAAGTGTGACCAACTTTTTACTATAGATGCAGCCTATGCAGCATCAATAGTAAAAGATAGAATGTTTAAAAGTAATAAAAAAAATTAAAAAAAATGGTTATACTCACCTGCAGACAGCCGATCTCCTCAGCGGCGTCCGTTCCTATAGATGATGTATGTGTGCAGGACCTTCGATGATGTCGCGGTCACGTGAGCGGTCTCGCGACCAATCACAAGACCGCGACGTCATCGCAGGTCCTTCTCCACACACCAGTTACAGGAACCAAAGCGGCAGCATGCACCTGAGAGGCGGGAAGACTCCGGGGCCATCGAAGGTGAGTATATCACTATTTTTGATTTTAATTCTTTTTTTTTTTACCAATTATATGGTGCCCAGTCAGTGGAGGAGAGTCTCCTCTCCTCCACCCTGGGTACCAACCGCACATAATCTTACTTCCCGCATGGTGTGCACAGCCCCGTGCGGGAAGTAAGCAGATCAATGCATTCCTAGGTGTGCGGAACCCCGCAATTCTGCAAATTTAATGAACATGTTGCTTTTTTTTCCGCAATGCGATTTTTTCGCGGAAAAAAATGCAACATTTGCACAAAAAATGCGGAATACCCTGAAAATAATGGGAGGCATATGTTAGCTTTTTTTCGCGTTTTTATCACGTTTTTATAGCGAAAAAAACGCGAAAAATACTGAAGGTGTGCACATGGCCTGACAGTGACCTTTTTATCTCTTCAGATAACCGCATCCTGTTATCTAGTGATGTCTCTCTCCTGTCTCATGCTGAAAGGACCTCCTGCTGTAAGGGTATGTGCACACGTCCGGATTTCTTGCAGAAATTTCCTGAAGAAAACCAGAAATTTTCTGCAAGAAATCCGCATTTTTTTTTTTAGTTTTTTTCCGTTTTTTTTAGCATTCTGCAAGCGTAATTAGCTTGCAGAATGCTAAAGTTTTCCAAGCGATCTGTAGTATCGCTTGGAAAACTGACTGACAAGTTGGTCACACTTGTCAAACATACTGTTTGACAAGTGTGACCAACTTTTTACTATAGATAGAATGTTTAAAAATAATAAAAAGAATAAAAAAATGGTTATACTCACCCTCTGCAGACAGCCAATCTCCTCAGCGGCGTCCGTTCATATAGATGCCGCTGTGGTTCAGGACCTTCGATGACGTCGCGGCTTGTGATTGGTCGCGTGAGTCACATGAGCGGTCACGCGACCAATCACAAGACAGCGCCGTCATCACAGGTCCTGAACCACACCATCTATAGGAACGGAAGAGAGAGCATGCACCGGAGAGGCGGGAACACTTCGGGGGCCATCAGAGGGTGAGTATCACTATTTTTTATTTTAATTCTTTTTTTTTTTTTTACAAATTATATGGTGCCCAGTCCATGGAGGAGAGTCTCCTCTCCTCCACCCTGGGTACCAACAGCACATAATCTGCTTACTTCCCGCATGGTGGGCATAGCCCCGTGCGGGAAGTAAGCAGATCAATGCACTCCTAGGTGTGCGGAATCCCCGCAATTCCGCATTTTTAATGAACATGTTGCTTTTTTTTCCGCGATGCGATTTTTTCACGGAAAAAAATGCAACATTTGTACAAAAAATGCGGAATACCCTGTAAATAATAGGAGGCATATGTAAGCGTTTTTTTCATGTTTTTATAGCGAAAAAAAACGCGAAAAATCCTGAACGTGTGCACATGGCCTAAGTGTCTTGAATGGAACTGGCTCCATTGAACATTGGGAATACGTGAAGTCATCAGACCCAGTACCCTTATGACTTTCCTTATGGAGATGTATTTCAGTTTTTGTATCGACTGAATCTCCTGATTGACTGTTTGTACTGTGAGAGGTATTTGTGTTCTTGTGTTGAATCCAGGAGAACTCCAAGAAAGTTTCTTCTTTTCTGGTCTGAAATATGATTATTTTTTTTTAGATTTATTAACCACCCCAGCCTCTCCAGGACTGACATGGTTGTCGTCAAGTATTCTTCCATCTGTTGTGGAGAGTCCGCTACGAGCAGCAGATCGTCCAAGTAAGGAATGATCAGAATTTTCCTTTCTCTTAAGGTACCTTCACACTAAACGACTTTGCAACGATAACGATAGCGATCCGTGACGTTGCAGCGTCCTGGATAGCAATATCGTTGTGTTTGACATGCAGCAGCGATCTGGATCCTGCTGTGATATCGCTGGTCATTGCTGAAAGTCCAGAACTTTATTTGGTCGTCAGATCGGCGTGTATCGTCGTGTTTGACAGCAAAAGCAACGATGCCAGCAATGTTTTACAATGGTAACCAGGGTAAATATCAGGTTACTAAGCGCAGGGCCGCGCTTAGTAACCCGATATTTACCCTGGTTACCATTGTAAATGTAAAAAAAAACCAGTACATACTCACCTTCTGATGTCCGTCAGGTCCCTGGCCGTCTGCTTCCAGCACTGACTGTGAGCGCCGGCCGGCCGTAAAGCACAGCACAGCGGTGACGTCACCGCTGTGCTCTGCTTTTACTTTACGGCCGGCCGGAGCTCACAGTCAGTGCTAATTACCCGGGGACTTCGGCATCGTTGGTCGCTGGAGAGCGGTCTGTGTGACAGCTCTCCAGCGACCACACAGCGACGCTGCAGCGATCGGCATCGTTGTCGATATCGCTGCAGCGTCGCTTAATGTGACGGTACCTTTAGGAAGGCCATAACCTCTGCCATGAGTTTGGTGAAGATCCAAGGGGCAGAAGAGATACCGAACGGCAGGCACCTGAATTGAAAGTGCTGTATTCCACCTTGGTCTTTTATAGCAAATCTGAGGTATTGCTGATGAGAGGCGTGGATAGGTACATGGTAGTAGACTTTTTAACTCTAGCATGCTCATTACTGAGTCCTTCTGGATTAACGGTATAACAGATTTGAGGGACTCCATTTTGAATTGTTTGCAGGCCACCCACTGGTTTGAGATTTGTTATTGTCTGATTATCCTCCTGGTTTCTTTATGGAAAACGGGCATGAATAATGTCCCCCGAACCTCTGGGAGTGGGGAACCTGAACTATGGTCCTTACCTGTAGAAGGTCCTGTATGTCTCTCAGGAGTCTTTGATGAACTGCCGGGGACTGGGTTTGAGTCAGGCAATATCTCCTGGGGGGGGGGGGTGTAACTGGGTGAATTCTATTCTGTACCCCTGCTCCACTGTGTTTAGAATCCATGGATTCTGGGTGATGTCTCGCCAGTTTTCCAGGAAGTGCTGAAGTCTCCCCCCAACCCTTCTGGAGTCATTGTCTGCTGGGTCTTGGCCTTTGATCCTGGAATTTCTACCCTTGCCACCTATGGGGTAACTCCACCTTCCAGTCTTCCCCTTTCCTTTATAGTCCTGCCTGGGATGGGAGCGGGTCCTCCGAAAGGACGGCATTCTCTTTGGCTTTTCTTCAGGGAAGCCCCTCTTTATCGGACGCTTTTTCAAGTAATTCGTCCAGTACTGGTCCGAATACATGTAGGCCAGAGAAAGGTATTGAACAAAGCTTGTTCTTTAATTGGGTATCCCTTGACCATGACTTAAGCCACAGAGCTCATCTTGCTGCATTGAATAATGCATTGTTTCTTGCAGAGAAACGGACTGATTCTGCTGAAGCATCTTTCAAAATCAGTCGCCATTTTGAATAGTGGTAACGACTTAAGAATTTCTTCTCTAGGAGTTTTGTTCTTAATCTGATCTAATTCCTCGACCCATAAACTCATTGATCTGGCCACCGAAGTAGCCACTATATTTGCCTTCATGATGGCCGCTGATGACTCCCAGGCTTTCTTGAGATCCTCCGATCTCTTGTCCATTGGGTCCTTAAGGCCGGACGAATCCTCAAAAGGAATGGCTGCTTTCTTTGAGACTCTAGCCACTGGTATGTCAACCTTCGGTACAGATTCCTATACTTTGGTTTCCTCTGGATCGAATGGAAAGCGGTATTTAAAGTCTCTTGGGACTATAAGCTTCTTCCCATTCTTCCAAAATCATTGCCGTTATATGACAATTGACTGGAAACACTTTCTGCAAGCTCTAAGCCCTCCGAACAGCTCATCTTGGATTGTTACAGTTTCTGTAAAGTCATCCACCTTCATGGTGCTCCTGATGGCTTGCAGGAGCATGTCGGTATTTTTGGAAGAAAAGAGATATCTCTTCCGGTAGTACTGCTGAGGAACATTTGCCTTCCCCGGAATCCGAAATTGAATAGGCCGAGACTTCTCCTTCCTCCAAACTCAGATTCTCATCCCATCTGGGTCTCTTAGGACATGTGACTGTGCTGGTACTAGTGTGGACACTGTAGTCTGCACTACTTTTCTGAACATGGATCTTATGCTTTCCAGTAAAAAGGTCTGATCCTCTTTAAGTAACCCTAACATATACCTTTTTTTTTTTTTTTTTTTTTAAAGATGTCCTTCTGGGAGTCTGGTCGAGCATAAGGGACAGCAGCTAGCCTTCCGTTTAGTTGCTGCAGCTGAACGCTTAGGCGCTTCTTTATCCTGACATATATAAAGAAAGCAATGTAGCTCTGAATCTGGTGACCTGCTAGGATACCCCACTATGTCCTACTTATATGGTCCGGGGCTGGCTCTAAGGACTGGACGTCAGGACGGTTAGCACTCACTATCTTTTCTACGTCATGTGCTGTCAGCTGTCCGTCTAAGTAGTCTCCCTTACCCAGCTTCAAGACATCTGATACACCCTCCTTCCAAGCACAGCTGCTGATGAGCCTGATGTGAACGATTTCTGGCCGTACTGTGCACGCTCCCTGTGGAACACACGTCGAAACCATGTGCTCCAGAGACTCATCCAAAGCTCCGCCTCCCTGGACATACATGGCATGCCACACTGAGTGCCAGTATTCTGACCAGCCCAGGACTGCGCACACCTGGCAACTGGCACTGACATCACTGCGGTGGATCCTCCAGAGCTGAAGGGGAGAGATGCTGGCCAGGAATTCTGCCCCCAGAAGTCACCGGCGTGCCGGAAGTTCCAGGATCGGACACCAGAAGAGCAGCTGTTTGCCAAGAGGACCCCGCGTGAAGGATGCGGCAGATGGGAGCACCCAGCTCAACCTAAGCTGAGGGACCTCCCTCTGTATCAGCCCTACTTCAGAGTCCGCTTGTAGACCAAGCCTCCACCACCCAGAGCCCTCTTGAGGGATGCAGCTGTTCCCGGGAACCCTGCTTGACCAGGCTCCAACACAAAAGGAATCTTCAGATATAGGTAATTTTCGCACCTCTGCGTCTGTCCCTGACAGGGACAGGAAAAGCACTGAAGGGTGGTGAGGAGGGGCTATTTAACCTCTTCTGTGTTCCTGTCCCCATCAAGGATACGAAGGACAACCTCCTGGTGGTGCGGTCAGGGACGTCCTGGAAAATAGGCATTAGACCTATCGGTAATTATGTTTCCAGGAGTCCATCCTGACAGCACCCTGGAGGACGTCCTCCTCCCCTTTGCTGGGACAGGAAACACACGAGAGTTTAAAAGGTCATGTCCCACCCCCAATCCTCAGTGTTGTAACAAGAACCGCCTCATGGAATGCAAAAAAAATACTTTAATGATAAATAGAACATATTACATCATATGTCAGAAACACGTTACATCATGCATATCAAATCAGGGAGGGAACATCCAGTGCTGTCAGGATGGACTCCTGGAAACACAATTACCGGTAGGTCTAATGCCTATTTTCCAGGACATCCCTCCTGACAGCACCCTGGAGAGTACCAAAGCACCTCCTCAGGGTGGGATTACCGCTTGGAGAACCTTTCTCCCAAATGCAGTATGTTGACCAGACAAAACATCAAGTTTATGTTTACAAAAGGTATTGGCAATAGCCCATGTTGCTGCCTTACAAATCTGCTCCAGAGAGGCGCCTGCCCTCTCGGCCCAAGAAGTAGCGATCCCTCGTGTAGAGTGTGCATGAAGACCCTCCGGAGGTGGGACCCCTTCGGACTGGTAGGCCTCAGAGATCACAGACGTGATCCAACGAGCGATAGAGGCCTTCTTTCTCTTATTCTTTCCCCCCCAAACAGAATGAACAAATTTGGGTCTATCCGCCATGAGCTGGTGGCTGCTAGGTAATCTAAGACTGTCTGTAGTCAAGGGAATGAAGGGCTTTTTCTTTTGCGTTAGCAGGGTTATTACAAAAAGAAGGTAACACAATTTCCTAATTTCTGTGCCTTGCCGATCCTACTTTTGGAATAAATGAGGGATCTAGTTTAAGGATTAAACTGTCCTCTCTAATCTGTAGGTATGGGTCCCTTGTACACAGGGCCTGAGTTTCCCCCACCCTTTTGGCCGTGGTGACTGCCACTAAAAATGCTGTTTTACGTGTGAGGGTTGATATGGGCATATTATCAGCGAAGGCGTATGCGTTTTTACATAGGAATCTGAGGACCAAGTTGAGGTCCCAGGGAGGAGTCAACTGCCTAATGGTGGGGCGCAACCTCTGAGTAGCTCGTATAAATCTGACCACCCACGGGTGAGATGCTAGGGGATAGTCAAAGAAATAGCTAAGTGCCGAGATCTGCACTTTCAAGGTGCTTGGTTTAAGACCCTTGTTGAACCCAGCCTGCAGGAAATTTAGGATTCTAGGTATGTCAGGAGTGTCTGCCGCAACCTCAGACCTGCCACCCTCCAGACAGAAACGCTTCCAAATCTTTAAATAGATTGCCGATGTGACTGGCTTCCTGCTGGATTTAATAGTGGCTATCACTTGGTCTGATAAGCCTCTTGCCTTCAGGATGTCCCCTTCAGGATCCATGCTGAGAGATGGAGTTTCTCTGGATTCGGGTGATAAACTGGACCTTGGTGAATTACATCCTCCCTGAGAGGAAGCTCTATTGGGTTCTCGATCGCCAAGTCCCCTAGCAGAGGGAACCAGCTCCTTCTTGGCCAGTATGGAACAATCAAGATAACCTGAGCTCGATCCTCCTTGATCTTTCGGAGAACAGCTGGGATCAGTGCCAGAGGTGGAAACGCATATAAGAGGGGTTCCGTCCAGTCCCGGCTCAGGCCGTCTACCCCTTCCGGGAGGTCCAGTGGGTTCAGAGAGAAGAATCTTGAGACCTTCGAGTTGGGTTCCGTCCAGTCCCGGCTCAGGCCGTCTACCCCTTCCGGGAGGTCCAGTGGGTTCAGAGAGAAGAATCTTGAGACCTTCGAGTTTCTTCTGTTTGCAAACAGGTCTATACTGGGAGTTCCCCAACGAAGACATAAATCCCGGAAGATAACCTGGTTGAGTTCCCACTCTGTTGCGAATACCCGCCTTCTGCTCAGGTAGTCTGCTATGACGTTTTGAGAGACCTCCAGGTGAATTGCAGAGATAGATAGGACCGAATTTTCCACCCAGCGAAATATTCTTCCTGCTAGATCCTGGAGCAAATGGTGTCTTGAGCCCCCCTGATGTTTCAGGAAAGAGACCGTTGTCACATTGTCGGATAGTATCCTGACATGACAATTCGCAAGAGTATCGATTTCTTCTCAAGGCCTCCCACACCGCATACAGCTCCTTGAAGTTGGAGGAGCTGTGAATGACATCTGCTGGCCACCTTCCTTGTAGGATCTTGCCCTTTAGATGGGCTCCCCAGCCCCAAGCACTGGCATCTGTAGTGACTACCACGTAGGGGGAGGTAGACCATAGTACTCCCACTCTTAGGTTCTCTGGCTGTGTCCACCAGAGGAGAGACCTTCCTACTGGATTTGTTAGCTTCAAAATACTGTCCACTGAATACTGGCGACGATCCCATTTGGAGAGAATTAACCTCTGCAGAGGTCTTGAATGAGACTGTGCCCATCTGACACATGGTATACAGGCAGTCATTAGACCTAGTATTCTCATAGCCATCCTTATTGAGGCTCTGTGCTCCAGTAGGAACCTGATCTGGATCTGGATTGCCTCCAGCTTGTTTTCGGGCAGTAGGGATATCCTGCTTCTGGAGTCTAGACACACTCCCAAGAAGGTCTTCCTGTGTTCCGGAGTCAGGTCGGACTTCTGCCAGTTTATGACCCATCCTAATTGTTCCATTACCGATACAGTCCGTCTCCTGTGGGCTGATAGTGTCTCTGGCGATCTTGCTACAAGGAGAAAGTCGTCGAGATATGGAACTATGATTCCCTGGTTTCTCAGGAAGGCGACGATCTCCGACACCAACTTTGTGAATATACGAGGTGCTGAGGCAAGCCCGAAGGGAAGGCATTGAAACTGGTAGTGACAGGTCCGGGACGGCAGAGCTACAGCAAACTTCAGAAGCCTCTGAGATGAGGTGTGGACGGGGACCTGATAATAGGCATTCTTCAGGTCGAGAGTGCACATCACAGCGTCCTGGTCCATGAGGTGAATGGCTGATTGTATGGACTCCATACGGAACCTTTTGTACCTGACCCAGGCATTTAAAGGTTTGAGATTTATCATCATGCGGGAGTCGCCGGATGGAAGAGTAGTGTCCCTGGCCTACTTCTAGTGGCGGGACCGGAATTATGACTTCTGAAGAGAGCAATTCTTGCAAGTCGGACAGCATGGCAGAGCCCCGCGTGACCACCGTAGGTGCGATGTATCTTTCTGGAGGAGGGGAATAAAGCTGGATACTGTATCCCTCCGCCACCATCCAGAGGACCCACTGATTCTGGGTGATTTGGGCCCAACTCCCTGCAAAGTGGCGGAGCCTTCCCCCGATATATGTGGCGTCATTGTGTTTTGGACTTAGAGGAGGGGCTGAAGAATAAACTCTTGTTCTTATTGCCCTGGCTACGGGAACCCCTATAAGATCCTCTATTGGATTTACCCCCTCTGAAATCATACTGTCTCCTGAAGGGGAATCCTTTCCAAAAGGACTGAGACCTCTTAGGTTTGTCCTCTGGAAACCCCTTTTTATCCGAGGCAGACTCTAGAATAGTATCTAGAGACGGACCAAATACTCTTGACCCTGAAAAGAGGATTGAGCAGAGCTTGGTCTTAAGGTACCGTCACAATCAGCGACGCTGCAGCGAAAGAGACAACGATCCGATCGCTGCAGCGTCGCTGTTTAGGTCGCTGTGGAGATATCAAACATCAGCTCCACAACGATGCAGAAGCGATCCTGTGACGTAGCGGTGACTCACTTATCGTTCTCACAGGTCGTTAGCTCCATGTTTAACATTGCTGACATCGTTGCTTTTGCTGTCAAACACGACGATACACGCCGATCTGACGACCAAATAAAGTTCTGGACTTTAAGCTCCGACCAGCGATATCACAGCGGGATCCAGATCGCTGCTGCGTGTCAAACACAACGAGATCGCTATCCAGGACGCTGCAACGTCACGGATCGTTGTCGTTCTCGTTGTAAAGTTGTTTAGTGTGAAGGTACCTTTAGAGGCATTATCTCCTGACCAGGATCTTAGCCAAACCGCCCTTCTAGCTGCGTTAGATAACGAGCCGCTTCTAGCTGAGAATCTAACCGACTCTGCTGTCATATCGGACAGAAAGGCAGCTCAATATGTCGGACCTCGGGGTTTTATTGGACAGATGCTCTTCCAATTGCCCCATCCATATGTACATAGATCTGGCCACCGAAGTGGCTGCTATGTTAGTCTTAATTAGGGCTGCAGAAGATTCCCAGTCCCTCTTTAGAAGTATGTCAGCCTTTCTGTCCATGGGATCGCGCAAATATGATGAGTCCTCAAAGGGTATGGCTGTCTTTTTGGCAACCTCTGTTTTGGGTATCTCTTCTCATAGCTTGACTTCCTCAGGCTCGAATGGTAAGCGAGCCTTAAAGTCACGAGACAGTACCAGCCGACGTTCAGCCTCCTTCCACTCTTCCAGTATCATAGCTTTAATATGCTCGCTAACAGGAAAGACTGCCTGTCGACGTGACATAAGTCCCCCAAACATCAGGTCCTGTCTGGATTGTGGCTTAGATGTCTCTTCTATCTGCATTGTGCTTCGCACTGCCTGCACGAGTTAATTAGTCTCCTCCGCCTGGAAGAGGTATTTCCTATGGTAGTCCTGGCTCCCTGAGGGGAGCTCCCCCTCTTCTTCTGAGACTGAGTCCTCTGGGTCGGACCTGTCCCCAGAACTAAACTCTGGCTCTTTCAAGTCTCGCTCCCGTCTGGCTCTCTTGCGGCCAGGGATGGGGCTGGACTGCCCTGAAATACTGGACAAGGAAGCTTGAACTTCTTCCCGGATTAGGGACCTCATCTCAGATAAAAGCGAAGATTGTTCGTCCCTCATAACCTTAGATGAGCAAGATGCACACAAGGATTTGCCATGGGATTCCGGGAGCTTCACGTGGCATATAGGGCACCTGCTGGACTTTGCAGAGACCTTGCCGGATTTCTTAGCTGGAGTTCCCTCATCCTTAAATGACATAAGATAGGGAGTAAATAGGATAGGCCTGCTTTGGCGTGCAGTGAGGGAAGTCTGCGCTATGCGCACTTACCCCTTCCTCGCCTGGCATGTCTCCTTCCATCCTTACAGTAGGTAGATTAGTCCCCGTGCTCCGGACCCTTGGATAGGAGCGCCTCTGCTGCTATGCGTTCTGGCGCTGGAGCGCACGCACTTCCCCGCTTTACGACGCCACCGGAAGTGACGTTACCGGATGCCGTGATACCGGAAGTGACGCGGTTCCTTCGTAGTTCCCGGAAGACACCGTGCAGGGCGAGATGCCGCTCTGAATGCCGCAACTCCCTGCCACCTGGAACCGCATCTCCCTCTGGGAGGAGCGGCTGCCACCAGGAGCCTCGTCCCACTCCTGGTCTTTGGAGCAGTGGGACTCCCCACCTGGAGAGTTTCTACCCTGAGCCACTTGACAGTGGGAAGGGTATTGGCAAGCCGCACGATCCACGAGCTCCGGTAAGTCTGCGCAGCTTCTCTCGTGCGTCCCTCCTTGCAGGGACAGGAAAAAACACTGAGGATTGGGGGTGGGACATGACCTTTTAAACTCTCATGTGTGTTTCCTGTCCCAGCAAAGGGGGAGGAGGACATCCTCCAGGGTGCTGTCAGGAGGGACATCCTGGAAAATGAATATTCACTGCTCCTCACTCCTAGTCCTTCCCACCTCTGTGCCAGCATCAATGCACAGAGGTGGGAGGGACTATGGGCGTGGGGGAGCAGAGAATGTTACTTTTCTTTAACAGAAGGAAGTGTTAGCTGCGCCTGCCTCCTGTTCCTATAAGGAACATCCAGACTAAGATGCACCTCCACTTTCCTCCTTGGAGGGGGGAAAAAAAGTCAGAACACGTATCTTTAAAACCACTGATTGAAAAATACGGTCAAACTAAAATGGTCTATGGAGTTGATCAATTGACCACTTACTTTTGAAGATAAATCTCAAATGATGAAGATGGCTCTAAGTAATTTTTATTTTTTGTCATGTGGCGAGTAGGAATGAGAGAACCTGTGGATGTTCAGGTTAGTCTGAACTACAGTTGTAAGTTCAGTTCGGCATGAGAACTTGACCCCGAACCCAATGGCGACCTAAACTTTGGTGCTTTAAAATGCCTGTAAAAAGGCCTTCGTAGGGGCTGCAAAAGAAATTTAAATGGGTTTAAGCTGGACAAATTGCCAAGCAAACAAATGTGGATATGGAAAGGACTTGGATATATATGGATATATATTTTTTTTATTCTCTCTTGAACCAGGAGACAGGTCCAAAAGGATGTAGAATAGGTGGCAGCCAACACTTGATTTTTTTTTTTTCTTTTTGGAGGGGCACTCTGAAAACAGGCAGTGAAATGATCACTGTATATAAGCCATGCAATTCTCGGTTTTGATTTTTTACCCAAAACAAGTGCAGAGGGCGTGGTCGTATTGCTGGTGGTGTAGCTGATGCAGGGAGAGAGGCCGATCTGTGTCCTTTCAGCGCCCAAATTAAACACCTTCCTCTGGCGCATGCAGGAGACAGGACGTTCTGTGTAATTTTGTAGGCCCGAGTAATGTTGGATGAATGTTAAGGCCAGAACAAGTGCAAGGAGGGGGGGGGGGGGTAGGTTTAGATTGGTTGGCCGAGTCCCTTCACTTTGTCTTCTAGTCTGCGAGTGATTTCAGACTGTCTCGGAAGGAGGACCTTAGTTTTACTGACCCAAAATCAACACTCGAGTGGCATAAAGGGGAAACGTGTAAATGTTTTGATGTGGCCTAATCAAAGCCCAGATCTTAATCCAATTGAGGATCTGTGGTCAGACTTGGAAAATTGCTGTTCACCAGAATAGACAAACTTGGAGTGGGAAAAGTTGTGAGGAAAAGGCAAAAAAATAAAAATTAAATATAAGAATTAACCTGGCAAGATGCAGAAACCTCAGTACTTTGTAGAGCCTCCTTTTTGCATCAATTACAGCTGCAAGTCGCTTTAGAGAAGTCTGACTATAGGGGAGGGTGGTTAAGAGTTGGGGACAAAACTGAAAACTTCAGTGTGCACACACTTGTTGGTTGCTTCGCAAAAAGAAAACCCAAATGTTTACAGTTGTAGGCATGTTTGTTCCATGAACTGATGCAAAACCCAAAAACTTAAAATTCCAGGTTGAGAGAGAGAAAAAAAAAAAACCATTGAAAATGCCAAGGGGTGAGGGGTGGTGAATACCTTCGCAAGGCACTCTACATGTACAGCAGATGTTTTGAAGGTGTTAACGTTTTAAGTTCTATATCAAAGTGTAGGTGATATGGAAATTACAAATTATTCTAAAACCCAAGAATGAGTATCTCCAACAGACTTTATTTGAGCAATTTTGCAAAATACATCTTTAAAAAACAGGTAAAGCAATGAGCGGTTCACATTTCAAGAATAGTGACTGACAGACGTTTGAAGCATAATACTTAAGGTGATCAATAAAACAGACACTGGATTCAATTTTTGGTTTTATTAAAAGTGATGTGTTTGCGTTCACAGAACGATATCACAAGTAAAAAAACAAATCAATAAAAATAGTGGAAAATTAATTTCCACTCTTCAAAGTTCATAAAAAAAAATTAAAAAAACAAGGACACTAAAGTCCCACCATAGCAGAATACACTGGCGCATCTGTGGATAAAACAAAATTGGAGATCAGTTAGGCAAATTTCACAAGTAATTTGTAACTCAGACAGTGATAAAGGAAACCTACTCGTGCACAAGTCATATCAATGTGAGAAGCCATCTGCACATACATATTGTACAGACATCTACACATGCATGCTGTAGGAAATTAAAGGTCCCAACATAGGAATTGTTAAAATAAAAAAAAATTACAACGAACTAGCAGAAAAAAAAAAAAAAAAAAAAAAGTCTACCATGGAACAACTCAGTTACTGAAGGGATCGGTACAGTACCAGTCACTATTTAATGCAGAATAGATTAGAAAGGCTATGTAGAGACCTCCAACCATGAAAATAAGATCCAATGAAAAGAATTTGAAGATCTTTGCATTCGATAGCTTGATCGAGAGAAGGAAATAGAAAAACCAAGTAATTACAAGGTAGACACTCATTCATGCAAGTGTTAGAATATTGGAAAAAGGATAGTCAACTGTCCCCAAAAAAAAAACAAAAAAAAAACACGCATTAATTCACTCACAGCCACTAGTAACCACAAAAAAAAGCTAATTACTACAAGTACTTTTAGACATTGCATTATATAAAAAAAAAAGAAAAAAAAAGCAGATCTATACAATTCATGTGTCATCTTTCACACATTAGTTGTCAGTGAGAAGGTGAATAAGACTAGATCAGTGCCAGATATAGAAACGGATGCTGCAGACAGTCAAGTTAGATAAAAAGGGACAGTCACTGAGCGGAGGTGAGATCATCATTTGCATCAGGGTCAAGAAGAGTCACGTCCACTTTACTTTTTGGGCTGCTTTGACTCTCTGGTTCTGGAACCTTCCAGTCCATTTTGCGTCCTTTTTCATACAGGCATTTCAATACTTTGCGGAAATTATCTGGCTCTTTTCCATTACGACTAAGCTCCATGTATTTGCGATAGAGTTGTAAGGCTGTTCGAGCATCTTCTATGCTATCATGTGTCTCACCTTGTATCTTAAGATCTATAAAATTGCAGCAAAAAAAAAAAAAGTCAAGACATTTTCCAGCCTATGTTATATCTAACATTTGGACAGTATGCCTTAATTAGATTAGTTGCCACTGTTAAAGATCTTTATACACGACAACCAAAAAGAATGAACTTGCCTCATTTAACCCCTCCCAATCAGGCGATTATCAGACTTTTTTACCCTCTTCCTATATAGCGTTATGGTGTTCATGGCAAGATAAAATAATTTACTTGAAGTTCTACAAATTGGTATGATTACAGCAATATCAATCTAAAAATCTAGATCTACGAAGGAGTAAAAAAAAAAAACCTTGCATATTAACCAAAAGTCTGACTTAACGAAGGGGACAGGATACTACATAAATGTAAACATCAGGAAGGAGTTTTAAAAGAGCAATAGGAGTTTAGATAAACTGTTAGAGATGATTTTCATGTAATATTTATCAGATGAATGAAAGATCAGTATTTCAGTTCAGGAGAAGAAAGACTTACTGGTGAACTAAAGATTTCCAGTTATTGACATAGATGGAAAAGTCATAGTTACTCACCGATAACGGTGTTTCTCGGAGCCGATGACAGCACTACGGAGAGAGGGGATCCGCCCTTCAGGGACAGGAAACCTGCAGATAAAAGGGTGGTACCTCTCCCTCGCATCAGTTGGTTTACAGAGCATCGGAGGACCTCCAGGTTAGTTACAACAGAGAAAAAAAAATCATAACATTTCTTAAAAAAAGGAACCCCGTGCCTAGACTATTATATAAACTATATAAGTCATATGTAATTAAAGGTGCTCACCGCACTCGTGATGGGAGGGAATAAGCGAGTGCTGTCATGGGCTCCGAGAAACACCGTTATCGGTGAGTAACTATGACTTTCTAGGTCCCCCATGACAGCACTACGGAGAGAATTGCAGAGACTAAGCTTAGGGAGGGACCACCACCTCGAGAACCCTTCTCCCGAAGGTCAAGTCAGACACAGAGGCTAGATTTAATCTAGTGTCTAAAAAAGGTTGACTGATGACCAGGTGGCCGCCTTACAGATTTGTTCTATTGATACCTCTGACCTCTCCGCCCATGAGGTAGCTACTGCTCTTGTGGAATGCGCCCTTATACCATCCGGGATCGCATTCCCCGTGGATGAATATGCCAACGCTATTGCCTCTTTTATCCACCTTGCCAAAGTACCTTTAGATGCCCGGAATCCTTTTCTGGGACCCTGAAAACAGACAAACAAAGCCTTCCTTCCTATACTCCCTGGTGGAATCTAGGTATTGGACTAGACATCTGACATCTAGAGTATGGAAGTTCTGCTCTCTCTCATTTCTGGGGTTTGGGCAAAAGGACGGCAGGGATATTTCTTGTGACCCATGGAATTTTGACGCCACTTTTGGCAAATAGTCAGTCACTCTTAGACCTGACCCGGCCTATCATCCATTATTTTCGTAAAAGGTGGGATAGAGGATAAGGCTTGAATATCGCTTATTCTGCGCGCAGATGTTAAGGCTACCAGAAGAATGGTCTTAAGTGATAGTGTTTTTATGGGAATCGTGTCTATGGGTTCAAATGGAGGACTAGATAACGCTGAGAGGACTAAATTTAAGTCCCATGGGGGGCATCTTTTGGGTAACTACAGGTTTTGCTCTTGTTACCGCTTTAATAAATATTATCCACGGGTTAGCCGAAATATTTTGATTATAGAGTGCTCCCAGGGCTGCTATCTGTACCTTAAGAGTACTAAACGCTAACCCCTGTTCCAGACCTTTTTGTAGGAACTCAAGTATTTTATTAATTGAGGGTCCCTCCTGGATTTTTACTTTGGAGACAGACAAGAATTTTTTCCATGTTTTCCCATATATTTTAGTAGTAACAGGTTTTCTACATTTTAACAATGTTGCAACTAAGTTATCTGAGAAGCCCCTTTCTTTTAATAGTCCCCGTTCAAAAGCCAGGCTGTCAAATGAAAGTTCGACTCGTGTGGGTGGAAGATCGGTCCTTGCTGTAGTAGGTCTGGCAAATTCGGTAGCACCCATGGGTCCGAGACCGATAGCATCCTTAGCCAGGAAAACCATGTCCTCTTTGGCCAAAACGGGGCAATAAGGATCCTTTGTTTTGTCCTGACTTTCCGAATGACTGCCGGAATCAGAATGATTAGCAGGAAAGCGTATGTCAGCTTGTGTGTCCATGGGATCAGAAAGGCATCCAGAGCCTGGGGATTCCCTTCCGGACTCAGTGAGCAAAATTTGCTTACTTTGTTTTTGCAACTGGCGAACAAGTCTATTGTTGGAGTTCCCCACATTCCTGTGATCTGGTTGTAGATAGACTGATTCAGGGACCACTCGCCTTGTTTCAACTGGGTTCGACTCAAGTAATCTGCTTTCTCGTTTTTTGACCCCTGAATATGTAGCGCAGAAAGGGATAGTAGATTTTTTTCCGCAAGGCTGATAATTTTGGCGGAGGAACTCAGTGAGCGAGACCTTGTTCCTCCCTGGTGATTTATATATGCTACTGTCACTATGTTGTCCGAGAAAATTCGGACATGATGTCCCCGAATGTAGGTTAGGAAAGAGAAGAGCACGATGCACCGCCCAAAGTTCTTTTTGGTTTGAGGATGCTGACAGTTCCTGAACCGACCAGTTGCCCTGAGCCACTGTCTTCCATGTGGGCCCCCCACCCCCTGGGACTCACATCGGTTGTTATTACCCGAGATTTTTGGTACCCAAGGAATTCCTTTTGAAATATTCTGGTTCTTTCCCCACCAAAGAAGGGAATGAATAACTGAGGAATTTAGAATGACCCTGCTTTCCAAATTGTTTTTTAATATTAACTGCCATTCTAGTATGTGCCACTAAAGCTCCCTCGTGTGGAATTGTGCGAAAGGTATCGCCGGCAGGCATGAATATAGAGAGCCCAGCAGTGACATTGCCCTCCTTAGAGTCATGGAGGGGTTTTGTAGGGTTTGTGCCATCATGGTTAATATTTTGTCTTTTTGGGGGCCTGGGAGTCTAATATCAGCCCTAGGAACTCCTGTACTTGAGAGGGTTCCAACTTTGATTTTTTTATGTTTAGGAGCCAACCCAAGTTCATTAGAATAGTCATTACTCGGTCTCTGTTGTCTGCAACTTTGAGGCGAGTCGCTCGCAATAAGAAAATCGTCCAAGTAAGGGACTATTATAATGTTTTGTTCCCTTATGTGGGCCATCATTTCTGCTATTTTCGTGAATATTCGCGGAGCAATTGAGATCCCAAACGGGAGGGCCCTGTACTGGAAATTACTTATTTTTCCCCCTCTATGGAGACCGCCATCCTGAGACATTTTTGAGATTGTTCGTGGATGGGCACATGGTAGTATGCGTCGGTTAGGTCTATCACGACCATGTAGCAATTTGGGAAAAGAATTTTTATTGTAGACTTTATTGTTTCCATTTTGAACTTGTGATTTCTTACATAATTGTTTAAGTTTCTTAAGTTTATAATCGTCTGAAAGGACCCGTCGGGTTTCGGTACTAGAAACAGAGGGGAGAAAAAAACCTTCCTCCATTTCTTGAGGGGAGATTTCCTAAATTACGGATTTCTGCAGTAGGGAAATAATTTCTCTGTAATGCCGCTTGTTCTGCTGCCGAAGATCTTGTTTTTGTCACACTGTAATTTCAGGGGGGGGGGGGGGGCGGGGCGAAAGAAAATCTATTTTTAGACCAGATTCTATGAGTTTTAAAATCCAGGTGTTATTGGATATTTTCTTCCAGGCACGAACAAATGAGGCGAGTCTTCCCCCACCGTAGGAAAAATGTCATTTGGAGGGCTTTTAGTCACGGGAGGTGTTGCCGAAAAGGTAACCTCTATCCAGTCTTCTCCCTTCTTCCCATTTATTCTGTTCTCTGGGAGGTCTCCGACGAAAAAATTTTCGGTTCCGAAAGGACTGTCTAAATGGGGCTGGTGACAGATTTGGAAACCCCTTCTTTTTGTCTCCAGCTTTCTGGAGGATGTCATCCAGGGTTTCCCCAAATAAGAAATTCCCCTCACATGGGATAGAACACAATTTTAGCTTTGTTTGGAGGTCCCCTGGCCAGCTCTTAAGCCATAGGGTTCTTTTAGCTGCGTTGGAGAGGGCAGCGGCCTTGGATGTTAAACGTACTGAGTCCGCTGAGGAGTCCGCTAGGAACGCTGCTGCTGCCCTAATTGCAGGGATTGAGTCTAGCAACTTACTCCTGGGTGACCCATCCTTAATCTGGCTTTCCAGCTGGTCAACCCACACCATTAAAGATCTGGAGGTGCAGGTCGCTGCAACTGCAGGTCTCAAGCTACCCCCAGCCGATTCCCATGCCCCTTTAGATAAGAAAGCGGATACCTTTCTTAAAGGGTCTTTGAGGGTACCCATATCCTCAAACGGGAGCGCAAATTTTTTTCGAGGCTTTGGCCACTGCTACGTCCAATTTTGGTGCCTTGTCCCAAGAAGTGGACGCCTCATCCTCAAACGGATACTTTCTTTTAAGTGAGGGCACTGAAGAATTTCTCCTGTCCGTTTTTCCCCATTCTTTTTTGATCAGTGTCTGGACATTGGAATTTAATGGAAAAGTTCTCCGCTTTTTTTGTCCCAGACCTCCGAACATTATATCTTGAGCCGTTTTATCAGGTCTGGGATCCTCAACCCCCATAGTGGCTCTGAAGGCTTTTACTAGAGCGTCCACTTCCTCTAGTGGGAAGCAATGACGGCTCGAATCTTCATCGGAGGAAGATAGGGAGGACTTAGAATCTTCAGAATCCACGTCCTTAGATGAGGATCGGACAGAGTGGGAATATACCGTCTCCTTCACCTTATCCTTCGCTTTTTTGGAAGATAACAGGGCATTCTGAACTTCAGATCTAATTATAGTTTTAAGTTCAGATGCGAAATCAGGGGTCTCTTCACACAATAAACGCTGAATGCACGATTTACAAAACTTTTTGCTCCAGGTTACCGGCAAAGCTTTGCTACAGGTGGGGCAGACCCTATTTTTCTTTTTCTCCAGGCTCTTACCCTAGTAAGGGAGAAGAGGGAACCCCATTATAAAATATGTACTTTCACGGAGATCACTCACCATTCAGATGTGGAGGCAGGTACCGGTTCTGGAGGAGAGCCCGGGTCTGGTAGAGGAGTCTCTTGAGGAGGGGAGTTAGTCCTTGCAGCAGATCTGCTGCGCTGCGTGGACTGACTGCTAGACCCACTTCTTCTGGAACTCTTAGGGTCCACCTGCTTATGGTGCTGCTGCCTGGGCTGCAGTTGCTGCTGTGGATCGCTGTCCTCCATGGTTACAGGGAGATGGTGCACACATAGATGTCGCACTATCTCCCTATTTGAATCTGGCGCCACCTCTGGCATTCTACCGCATTTCCGGTCCTGCGCACATCCATCCGGGAGAGGAGATTACCGCGCATGTGCACAGAGATGACCCGGAAGTTATTGCCGCATTTCCGGAGCGGCAGCCATCTTTCTACACCCGGAGCGTGCGGTAGCCGGCACAGGAGCTCCAGGTGACCAGTGCCCCTTGTCCCTCAGAGTCGGGCGGTGTTCTCTCCCTCGCACACCCTGAAGAACCCCCTCGGTTCCAGCGGTGGTGGCTTCGAGTGCCGGACAAGCCGCAGCAGGAGCCTCCTCGCTGCCGGAACTCGACTGCCCGGTCCGTGATACGGCTTCTCAGGTACCACCAAGAAGAGGTTCCCCGTCAGGGACAGGAAACCAACTGATGCGAGGGAGAGGTACCACCCTTTTATCTGTAGGTTTCCTGTCCCTGAAGGGCGGATCCCCCCCTCTCCGTAGTGCTGTCATGGGGGACTGAGAAAGGACAGTTGCTGCACAAAGTTCTATGGAGGGATGGGGAGAGAATGGAAGAAGGACCTGGAAATGTTAAGCTGCAGGTTCTTAAGTGGTTTTACATTCTGAAACCTTGTATTTTATAGACAAACTTTCTGTAACATTAACAGAACAATTTGTAAAGGTTGACATGCTTGCCAGCACATCCCCATACAAGGAAGTAGAACCTTAAGTAGAGATTAAAAATGGTTTATTCACAATTCTATTTATTATATTTAAAACAATTTTCAAAACTATTCAGTCATGTTAAACTTTTGAAAATAAAAGTCAAGTGGAAGCTCACCCAGGAAATACCAAGCCAAATAGCGCAGAGAGATCATCCTTTTACGTGGTATGTGAAACAAGTAAACTGTGTCAATTACTTGATCCTTTGGCACCTACATCCAATAAAAAAAAAAGAAAAAAAAAAAAGTCAGATACTGGACAGATCTACAAACATGGAATTTCAAATTAAAGTTCAAAACACATACCATTAAGTTTATGACACGGAAGTCCTTTTGAAGGCCATGTCCAACAAACTTCACTCCTACATCAATGAGAAACCTTAGTTTTAAGTATGTTGACTTCAATGTAGTCAGATGCTTGGATGAGATCTTGGCATCCAAGTCACCAGGCTTTATTCCAGAGTACTGTGTAAGGTAATCGACAACCTACAAAAAAAAAAAAAAAATAAAATATTGCATTCTTTACAAAAATTCAAGTGTATTTCCACCACTGTATCCAGTCTTTTTTGCTGCAATGGCAGCAGTGATGGCACATTAACAGCATGCAACTGTTGCAGCCAGTCACTGGTTTAGGGAAGTTATTGCTGCAGCTGTGGAATCATGTCCACATCAGTCCAAGGACTGGAGGCAGTGAAAGTGCAGGGGGGGGGGTGGCATTGGGCAAGTAGAGCGGTCACATTTTAATTCGGCATAAACCATTGAATTAGAAAGATTGTGTTAACTTAAAAAGCCTCATATTTAATACAATGCAAATTTTTCAGTTGGGAAATTCCAAAAGTCTAAAAATTACTATACCCCATTAGCTAATGACATTTTAACAAACGACTTCATACAATAAAAATGTGCCTATTCTAGATAAGTTTCAGATTTTCATGATGCAAGAATGCCACATCTATTGCAGAAATGCCTTAAATTTAATGCCCGACGTGTGAACTTCATTTATTAATATTTTGATCAGTGTGTGTCCAGTCTGAAATACACAACACTCCTTCTGGCTTCAAACCATCTCCCCGCAACATGAATATATCAAGTAAAGTTAAAACTTTAGTTCACAAGAAAATGTATAGTGCAGGACTAAAAAAGTGGTAAAACTAAAATCAATACTGTCTTGCATGATCATTTTCAGGTGAAATTGGGAAGTCAGTTTTTTTCTCATCTTGGAAAGAACAAACACCCACAACACATGTACAACAAACACCGATGTGTTAAAACGCATGCATGTTTAACTAACCTGTTCTTGGGTGGAGATATAATCATCAATGAATGGGACACCTTCATTAGGTCCTTGCCCCCTAACACAAGTAATACGAGCAACAGACATCTGACTAGGTTTTATTGTAGACTTTGTACCATCACTCCGTAACTCAGCTTCCTCCTGTTAAAATTAAACACAATCACAAGCTGTTAAAAGGGTGAATAAATTCACTACATTGGTGCAATCTGATCGTGTATAATGTTTCTTGAGGATTTTGTTCTAACAGGGACCAGAATTTGGATTAAAAAATATGACTGATGTTAATACTATAATCTAGCCAGAACCAAGTTAACTTGTGCATGTGTTCGGTCCAGAGTTTGCCAAGAAGTGTTTTAATGATAAGTGCTTTACCTGATTTAGGGTAACAAACTCTGCATCAAGCCCCACCAGTTCTCCTGCCTGCGGCATCTCATTCAGCAGTAACGGAATGAAGGTGGCATGACACTTCCTCTGTTTCCTTGCGAGAGAAGCTTCTGCCAGTAGCACACTAGCTTCAATTGGATTTTTAACTACAGGGAATATTTCATCAGTTACTGGTAAAGAACAGTGAAGTTGATGGAGGTGGTGGGTGGGGGAATGAAGTTTCTTACTAGTCAAGTTGAATTTTGAATTCAGGCTCCTCTTGGTATAAAACAGTATTGCAGGTACTTTCCAATTCATGTCAAACTGTACAGCTTCACACTGAACATAAGAAAAGCAAGTTAAGTTTTACTTCCTTAATCTCAAAAGGCAACATTTCTGTATTATTTACCTTATCCACAGGTTCAATGAGGAAATCATTGAACAAATACCACTGTTGATGTGTTACCCCCTGAACAAAAAAAAAAAAAAAGTTTTATATAAAAAAAAAACAAAAAAACCAAACACATTTAGGCTAAGTGCACACATAGCAGAATTGCCGCGGCAATTCCACAACTCCTGCAGCGGGTATATCGGATGCGGAATTGGCATGCGTATTCCCGCTAAACACTAGCGTTTTACAAGTGTAATTAGCTTGCAGAATGCTAGCGTTTTCCAAGCGATCTGTAGCATCGCTTGGAAAACTGATTGACAGGTTGGTCACACTGGTCAAACATAGTAAAAAGTTGGTCACACTTGTCAAACACTATTGATGCTGCCTATCTCAGCGGTGCACGTGGTGGCTTCCGTTCCCAGGGATGCTGTGTGCGAAGGACCTGGGATGATGTCATGTCACGTGACATCCCAGGTCCTTCGCACACAGCATCCCTGGGAAAGGAACCTGCCGCGTGCACCGCTGAGAGGCAGGAGGACTCCGGGGCCATCAGAGGGTGATTATATCACTATTTTAAATTATTTATTTTTTAACAATTATATGGTTCCCAGAGCCTGGAGGAGAGAGTCTCCTCTCCTCCACCCTGGGTACCATCCGCACATGATCTGCTTACTTCCCGCATGGTGGGCATAGCCCCATGGGGGAAGTAAGCGGATCAATGCATTCCTATGTGTGCGGAATCCCCACGATTCCACAAATTAATGAACATGCTGCGTTTTCCGGAATGCGTTTCTGCTCAGGAAAACAATGCAGCATGTGCATATAAAATGCGGATTGCATTTTTTAAATAGGATGCTTAATGTGAGCATTTTTTTTCCGCAGTTTTATAGAGAAAAAAAAAAAAACAGAACATGTGCACACAGCCTTATGCAATTTTATACTGAGTGTAAGGAAAGTATTCAGACCTTCAAATTTCACTGTTTCATCGCAGCCATTTGGTAAATTGAAGAGTTTATTTTCTTATTACTGTACACTCTGCATCCCATCTTGACAAAAAAACAAAAACACCACTATATCCAACTAACTTCATGCCCCTGGGAAGTTCATGTACATGGCCAATATATACACACACACACACACACACTATCTTGGCATGCCTCCACTATATAAAGAGATTTTGGTCACCCATTAAGAATCATGATATGGTGCTTAACCAAAACCACTTTCAAAATTTCCCTTCCAGCACACACCTCCTTTCTTTGGTGATAGGTCTCTCCCACTTTTATGTGCGCTACCAAGCTGCCACCTGTTCGGGGATCCAATACATGATTGACAGTCGCCATTAGGTCATACACGTTTGTGGCTTCATCTGCATTATTTTCTACTTGACTAGTCTTAAAAAAAAAAAAAAAAAAAAAAAAAGTTCTTTGTTAAAGTAGTCAAGTATGCAACAAACATTTAATATTTCAGACCAAACCATTAGCTATTGTTCAGCAACCACTTTTTAGAAGGCATCTTTATAGCCCTATAATAAATTTGTATAATTTCAATTTGCCATACCTCCTCATTCTCAGAACAATTAAGAACCTCCAGCTCTTTGTTTTTAGAAAGTTTCATCTTCAGGGAATAGGGAACCCAGACATTACGAAGTTCTTCCACTGAAGGCATTAGGGATGGTAGCGGCCCTTCACAGTTAGGGTCATTCCTGCCGAGGACAGAATGAGTTGAATGTTAATTTACTCAAGTGTACCTCCAGTGAAAACGAAGCTTTGAAGGGGAAGGGGCGCAAGTTTGTCTATGGGAATTGGAAATAGAAATAGTGGAAATACACTCTGAAATTACAACAGCAAGAAGGAAAGTTGGAGTTATGACAATGGGGTTTATATACGTGATACATAGGTTTTTGAAAGCTTATTTCCCTTTTTGTTTTCTATTAACATGTTTGAGTGCAACAGTCAACCATTAATAACGTTGACATGCCAAAGTGCATGTATTGGAGGAATGATCCACGATGCAAACCAGTCTTCTGCTGGCAGCTCCCTTTCCAATTGCGGACCAATGATTTCCCAGACGTGCTGGACAAGTGAAGTCGAGAGACGCTGTAGGCCATTTTAGTATGTTTATGCCACAATTAACATACAATTAACTTCTCAAAGATAAATATAATCCCCTCAAAAAAAAAAAAAATCTTATGAAGCCTATTGAGTAACAAGAAAGGTAATGGGAATCAAATTATGCAAATTCATATATCAAAGTTTGACATAGTAAAATGTTTACACATTACTCAAAAGAAATACCTACAAAGAAAGTTAGTTACAGATACAAATGTGACAGAAGAGGCGAAGAAGCACAAAAATACTTTGCCTCCCTATTATACTTGTCTTTAGTCAAAAGACCATATGGGTAATCACAGATGACTCGGACATCAAGCCATAGGTAGTTAACTATAAAAAGGTAAATTAATAGCCTAACTTCATATGTATTCAGAGCAAGGGATCCATGTATAAATGCCTCACAACATTGCAGCCTAGGATATGGCCTGCCTGAGAATGAATGTATACATTAGACCATCACTTCAGTTAATATACCCATTTAAGTATTTGTCATGTTGGTATAGGTGGTAGCAGTGAAACGTGTCGAGGCTGCTCTTTGCTGAGTAATCCTGGCTTCATCAGGAGATGATATGTACCCTGAGGCCATTTCCTCTCATTTTAGGAGTATGTGTAACATTTTACTATGTCAATAAACTTTGTTATGCAAATTCATATGTATAAGGCAAAGATTTTGCATACTTGCAGTCACTTGTCCGCCTGCTCCCAGAGTCATTGTACGTGCTAGTATGTGCTGTTAGGATTCTATAAGGCATCACAAGTATGCAGTCACAGTGCAACTACAGATTTGAGCCCCCATTCCCCTAAAGACTGGATAACTCATTTAGTGTTAGTTCCATTGTATTTTGTACTATTGTTTGCTAGGCCATCCCTTATTGCAGACCACCACTGTCCTCTAGCTATGACTTTCAACAAGAAATCTAATTAAATATGTGTTACCATGGCCTACAGTCTCTCCAGACTTGTTTCCTATCAAGCACATATGGGAAATTGGTCAGCAATTGCAAAGCAAACTGCCAGCAGTCAATGTTGACTTGCCCAAGTGCAGTCAGGGTGGCAGACTAATCCCTAGACAACATGAATCCAAAGAAATCAATACACACTTACATGTCTTACCATACAGAGTGCAGTTATCACAATATGCAGCATGAAAATAGAAGCTCTGAAAATGGTTTATTTTTTCCTTCACAATTTACTTATTAGCCGGTCTAACCATCCTCTGGATTTGCATAGTTTCATGACTGCTTCTTTGGGTTGCAATTTCAGTGTTGAAAAGTGAATCCCTTCACGCGATTAGAAAGTCAACTAAATAAATGTACTAATACAATCCTCTAGAGTTATGTTAAAGGGAACCTCTCATTATAAAAATACAGTGCAATCTGCAGGCCTCAACTTATACTCTCTGGAAGGTTTGTTCCACTGGGTGGGTTATCAGATTAACAGCCATCTCCAAGTACACATACAATCACTGAACGGACCAAAAAAAAAAAAAATCTCAGAAAGTGCAGAGGTTATTACCTTCACCCCTGAACCTGTATAGACCAGGCCAAATTTTTACAAATCTGGCCAGTGTCAATTTATGTTTTAATAACTCAAGAATGCTTCAATTGATCCCAGCAATAACTTATCCATTTTTTTTCAAATAATTGAGTGGCAAAAATTGAGAAAATCAAGCTTTTGATTATTATATCCTTAAACCAGTTAGTCATGCTGTGCAAAATAATTTCTAAACATTGACCACATGTCTACTTTACATCTGCATCATTTTTAAAGCTGTTTTTTCGTAGGAAGTTAAGAGTAAAAAGTTAAAAGTTGATCAGAATTTCTCAAAATTCACAGCCATTTTCTCTCCTTTAGGGACCACATCACATTTGAAGCGACTTGGGGAGGCAGGAGGACCACATGACAGAAAATATCCAGAAGTGAAATTCTTAAAACTATACCCCTCAAGGTGTTCAAAAATCAGATCCAGGAAGTTAAACCCTTCTGGTGCTCCTCAGAAATTAATGTAACAGACATTTTTTAAATTTAGCCCCAAATTTTTCCAATTCACAAGGGTAACTGGAGAAAACGGACCCCAGAATATGTACAGTTTCTCCTAAGCATGCCAGAAAACTACTGTTTGGGGCGGAGGGCTGAGAAGGGAAGAAGTACAGTTTGATGTTTTGAACCCAAAAATGGCATCAGTCTTTTGATTCCGGCCATGTCACATTTGTAGAGCCCCTGATGTGCCTACTCAGATCTTCCTGAGATGAGAGACATTTAGGGTATGTGCACACATCAGGATTTTATGCAGAAATTTCCTGAGCAAAACCTGAAATTTTCTGCATAAAATATGCACGCATTTTTCTCACGGTTGTCGCATATGCGTTTTTTTTTTTCTGGAGCTTCCCAATTCAATAACAGTGGGAAATCCGCAAAATTAATAAACATGCTGCATATTTCTGCATGCGTTTTTTTGCGGAAAAATCCACAACATGTGCACAAAAATTGCAGAATGCATTGGAAATGGGATGCATAATGTATGCGTTTGTTTTTGCCGCGGAATACCGCCAAAAAAAACAGAACGTGTACACATACCCTTACATGGGTTGACAGGTTCCCTTTAAGCCTTACAGCTGCAATGCAATTTATATGAAGTGATCACTCACTACTGATATACATATCCATAGGGGGGGGGGGGGGGTTTAATATAGCAGTTTTGATTATGTAAATAATCCCTTAGCCTCATGAAATATTTAAGATACATTTTTTGGAGTGAAATCCAGGTGAAACTTGACACCAATAACATTCACTTTAGAATTCATACAATTTGATAGATAGCCTACTTGAAAGACTTAAATGAGGGCATCATCCTGCATACAATGTTTACTCTGTGTTTAGCTAGTCAAAAACTGCTTCTTTGAGCAATTAACAATTAGGAAAGATTTCTGCTAATATGAAATGTTTTCTTACCATCCATCTTTGATACTTTCGTTGGGTTTGGGGTAGCTTAGTTCCACTTTTCGCAGGGCCTTTTTAAAAGCATACTGGAAATAAACAAAATCTTTATACTGGTTGGATTTGTCCACACAAAGTAGCTTGCCATGTTTTTGTCTCAAATTAAAAAAAAAAACAACAAAAAAAAAAAAAAAACACACCTGTCAGCACAGAATGACTGTTCAAACCAAGGAAAGATGGTTGGAGCATCATGGTGGCCAGTCATGTATATACAGCTTCATAACCTGCTTAATTTCTATTCATCTCCACCGTTCTCTGGCTCTATGAAGCCAGAGCTGTGAAATAAGAGAAAAATATAGTTCTTACCGATAACTTTGAGCCCATGATGGCACCACGGAGAGAGGAGATCCGCCCACCAAGGACAGGACACCTACAGATAAAGAGGCGGTACCTCTCCCGCATCAGTTGTTCAGTTGTTTACTAGAGAACGATGCTAAAGGATAGAGCCCTAAGGCCCCGTCTCACATAGCGATTTACCAACGATCACGACCAGCGATACGACCTGGCCGTGATCGTTGGTAAGTCGCTGTGTGGTCGCTGGGGAGCTGTCACACAGACAGCTCTCTCCAGCGACCAACGATCAGGGGAATGACTTCGGCATCGTTGAAGACAGTTTCAACAATGCCCAAGTCCCCCTGCAGCACCCAGGGTAAACATCGGGTTACTAAGCGCAGGGCCGCGCTTAGTAACCCGATGTTTACCCTGGTTACCAAAAAAAAACAAACAGTGCATACTCGCCATCTGATGTCCGTCAGGTCCCTTGCCGTCTGCTTCCTGCTCTGACTGAGTGCCGCCGTACAGCGAGAGCAGAGCGCAGCGGTGACGTCACCGCTGTGCTGTACTTTCACTTTGCGGCGCTCAGTCAGTGTGGGAAGCAGACGGCAAGGGACCTGACGGACATCAGATGGTGAGTATGTACTGTTTTTTTTTTTTTACATTTACGCTGGTAACCAGGGTAAACATCGGGTTACTAAGCGCGGCCCTCCACCCTCCAGTGTTGTTTCAAAGTACCACCGAGGATGGAAATAAATGGTCTAAACATGCCCTTACAAACATGTCTGTAATAACCATTAAACTGCTTCATCTTAATTTCGAGCCATGGTGACCCAAAGGATAAACGATCTGCCGGTAGATTAATCCCGACAATCCTAAAAAACAGAAACATAAGGGAGGGGACTACGGGTGCTGTCCTGAGGGACTACCTGGAATTACCAGTAAGTCTAATTTCCCTTTTTCCATTACGTCCCTCAGGACAGCACCATGGAGAATACCAAAGCAACTCTCCCAGGGTGGGTACAGAAGCCCAGGAATCAAAGTCCCAGGCAAAACCAGACTAAATATATAAAGGATCTGAAAGATCAGAACAACCATAGATATCTAAAGCGATCCGCAAAGAAAATCACCGTAGTGAGTGTCTGATATACATCTATAATGCCCAATTTCAGTATGAATTTGGTGAATGAAATAAGCATAAAGAGCAGAGAGTGAAATTCACCCATTGTACTCCAATACCAATAATGAACCACAGCAAGTTATTTATTGTGATAGATACTTATAGACATCGCAGCCCCAGAATAGGGTTAGAGAACCTTATTGCCCAGCAAAATATGGTGAAAGTCACAGCCACCACACAATGAGGACTGTACCGACCAATAATAAGTTGCATGTGCTTATAACCCAGGACTGTTCCTTCATCGGTCCTTCTGGGCTCAGGTTTAGCCCTGGTTACAGACCAGCTTACCGTACTACAAGGAGACCTGCAGGACAGAGGCCCTGGACTGCGGGAAGATCAAACCAATAACAGTTAGTACATGGATAATGGCACAGCATTGGGATGTACACACATTACTCATCCAGGAGATCACGTCTATTCCAAATCCTTAGATGTCTAACCCCAAGTAAGGGTTATATATTATTGAAACTAAGGAATACACCCTCCGGCAGGTATTCTCTGCCATTACCAACGTCGGGCTTCTCATTAGAAGCGCTGAAAGAGAAACGTGGATCATCACTCCTGTTTTACTGATGTTAGACACAGGGAGCCTGGACTCTGAATCGATGAAGGTGGTGGTGCTAGTAAAAATCTTCCGACACTTGAAATTATTCGGAACAGCATTTCTACGAGTCAGTAGTCCAGACATTATAAGTATGTCAACTTATTTGTCCATATATGCATATTACGCTCATACATATCCCAAGAGGCAATCTTCTCAGGGATCTTTATACACCCAGACTGCCATTGTGGGAGTAACCATATTCCATGGCTAGAGAAAAGTAGGTTTCTTCCTCGTAACAGAGGGAGATTATCTACTGTGAGGCAGTGAGACTCTGGGGTCTTAACAGTAAGAGCCCTGGATACAGTTTCATTTATCTTAGGAGCTGCGACTGCTGTAAGAGCCACGAGTATGGGATCTTCTGCCACACGACACAGTGCTGCTGCTTCACCACAAGGTACAGAAGGCAGTGCTGATGTCCCTGGTAAACAAACGCAACAGACTTATGGGACAAGAATCTGTCTGATTGCCGAATGTAGAGTTTGGGAAGGATTAATAATAATAACAATAATAAACTTTTATTTATATATAGTGTCAACATATTCCGCGGCGCTTTACAGTTTGACAGTTTCAAACACAACAGTCATAAGTAACCATAATAATTAAAGCAAAATAAGACGACCCTGCTCTTGAAAGCTTACACTCTACAGTGAGACAGGGAAGATACAAAATACAGGTGTGTATTAACAATATTTTATTTATAATGATGGCCCAACCACTCAGGGGGTGGGGGATAGATGGAGAGTGAATGGGCTACACGCACAACATAAAATGACTGATTAGGGTACATGATAGACCGCTCTGAACAAATGTGTCTTAAGGGAGCGCCCAAAACTATGCAAATTGCCCTAAGATATTAGGACCATCTACAAAGCATTCCGAGGCAGAAGGAATCCTTCCTTTCAACTCGTGGGATTCTCCGCTCCCGGGACAGTAGTATGTCCTTCTATAGGATTATAGAATGTACCCAAATGACGTATGTCATCTTTTAAAGCTAATTATGAAATAGACTTGCTTTTAGCACTCAAGGTAGAACCTACCTGAGAGATCTGTTCCAAACAGAAGAAATGCAGATTTTACTAAGCCAATTCAAGCATAACAGTTTGCTTGACTAAGCCCTGTTGTAAAGAATGAAGTAACAGAAGCTGGATCTGGGTCCAAAACACAAGGACTCCATATCCAGAGTTGAGGCCCAAGACAAAAATGTGAAGTGGTAGGCCGATGATACAATGTGCGACCACACAAGGCACCAGACAGAAGGTCTGATTCAGTGGCTCACAGCCAGAGGCGAAAAAGGCAGCAAGCCCGACACACTGATACCCCCTGCCCTGCAAAGGGCACCGAAACCTTATAATGCAAAATGATGCATATAGGAACTATGAAGCATTTAGGAACTATGAAGCAATATAATGCAATATGATGTACAAAGTTACTATGAAGCGCTATGATGCATATAGCAACTATGAAGAAATATGGTGCACAAAGGCAGTTTGAAGCACTACGATGCATATAGGAACAATGAGACAATATGATGTAAATAATGAAGCAGTATGATGCAATATGATGCATGAAGTAACTATGAAGCGTTACGGTGCATATAGGAACAATGAAGCAAAATGATGAATATAGGGACTATGAAGCAATATGCTCTAATATAATGCGCAAAGTCACTATGAAGCGCTATGATGCATATAGGGACCATGAAGCAATATGCTGTAATATAATGCCCAAAGGCAATATGAAGCGCTGATGTGTATAGGAATCATGAAGCAATATGCTGTAATATAATGCCCAAAGGCAATATGAAGCCCTGACGCGTATAAGAATCATGAAGCAATATGCTGTAATATAATGCACAAAGGCAATATGAAGCGCTGATGCGTATCATGAAGCAATATGCTGTAATATAATGCACAAGGCAATATGAAGCGCTATGATGCACATAGGAAACCTGAAGCAATATGATGCACCAAGGCAATACGAGAGCCAAGATGCATATAGGAACAGTGATGCAATATGACGCAGAGTCACTATGAAGCGCTATGATGCACATAGGAGCCATGAAGCAATATGATGCAATATGATGCAGAAGGGCACTATGATGCATATAGGAACAATGAAGCACCACTATGCATATAGGAACCATGAAGCAATATGATGCAATAGGATACACGAAGTGACTCTGAAGCGCTATGATGCATATAGGAACAATGAAGCACCTTGATGCATATAGGAACCATGAAGCAATATGATGCATGAAGTTACTATGAAGCGCTATGATGCATATAGGAACAATGAAGCACCATGATGCATATAGGAACCATGAAGCAATATGATGCAATAGGATACACGAAGTAACTATGAAACAGTATGATGCCACAGAGGCACTCAATATGATGCATAGATGAGCTATGATGCAGTATCATGCATAGAGGCACTCAATATGATGCATAGAGGCACTATTATGCAGTATTATGCACGGAGGCACTCAATATGATGCATAGAGGCACTATTATGCAGTATTATGCACGGAGGCACTCAATATGATTCATAGAGGCAGTATTATGCACGGAGGCACTCAATATGATGCATAGAGGCAGTATTATGCACGGAGGCACTCAATATGATGCATAGAGGCAGTATTATGCACGGAGGCACTCAATATGATGCATAGAGGCACTCAATATGATGCATAGAGGCAGTATGACTAGGCCATGCCTGAAGGTGCCAAACAAGAGACCAGACTTACGCTTTTAAGCAAAAGAGCAATCTATCAGAGTTCCAGATAAATCTCCACTCTGAACAATACATCTCATTTGTCAGACTGACTCCACCCGAAGGAGCCAATTAATGAGCCGCAGCTGGAGGGCAGTCTTCATGGAGACAAAGTGCTGAATTAACACCTTGTGTCCTCCTATGGATGGAGTAGTTAAATTGCAAAGAAAAGTGAAACACTTGCTTATTGAACCATAAAATGGAAAGCATGCTTCCAGAGTCACTCTGAAGCTCGATCAAAAGGCTCTGTGCAGACAAGACCTGCAACAACTAAAGTCCAGTCATGAGATGTAGCCTGGACATATGGCCCCACCATAGCCTAGAGGTCCAAGGCCTAGCTGCAAATGGGTTCCAGGTACAGCTTTGGCACAAAGGCCTGAGACTAGAGTCAGCTCAGAGGCCCTGGCCATCAATGCAACATTAAACCATGCACTCACCTGTGCTGGCTCCATACCTGCTAGAAGACAGGGGGAGCTGGTAACGCCGAGAGCCTACCGTGGAAGGAAGCGGCGTCCATTCAGAAATGCTGCATTACTGCCTGTGCCCCCTTCCGTGTTCCATTGTGGAACGCATGCCGATTCTGTGTGCCGTCGCTCCTCTCTGACGTCACTGGGAGCGCAACGGCCTTCTCCACCACACGACTTTCGGAAGTAGCGGTGTTTTGCCGGTCAGCGTCCGAGCCGAGAGCCCCCCACTGGGAGGAAGCGGCTCTACCCAGGAGCCCGTCCGCTCGACTGGTCTCTGGGGCTGAGGGACTCCCCACCGGGGAGTTTCCACCCTGGGCTACTTGATAGGGGGAAGGATTGGACTTGCCGCACGATCCCCCTAAGCCCATTACACAGGCTGATGGCTGAGGAACCTCTCAAAGAGGGGTCAGCCATGGTCCGTCTGACCGGGAAAAGGGAAGGCTGAGATCCCCGAACTCTGAGTCCATCTGGTACAGCACTGATAGCTGAGGGACCTCTACCCAGTGAGGTGTCGGCCATGGACCACTTGACAGGGGGAAGAGAATCCACAGGATATCTTTGTTCTAGGAGCAACCTCTCATACAACCGTCCCTGTAGGGACAGGAAAAACACTGGAGGGTGGAGGTGGGAGGGTGGAGGTGGGAGGGTCCTTTTAAACCTCTATGATCCTGTCCCGCTATAGGTCAAGGAAGGACGTCCTCCATTGTGCTGTCCTGAGGGACGTAATGGAAAGTCTGCTCTGAAATTGTCCACCCTTTTATGTGAAGACCTGACAGGGATAGAAGGTTGCTTTCGGCTATGTGGAATATTGATTTGACTACTTCCAGTTTCTGAGAGCGAGTACCCCCTTGGTGATTCAGGTACGCCATCACTACCCTGTTGTCTGACATAATTCTGCCATGGTGGGAGTGAAGGGGTTCCAAGAACTCCAGTAGTGCAAATTTGACCGCTAGTACTTTCATGTTAGAGGATTCTTCTGCTAGAGTCAGTGGCCAAGTACCTTGGGCTAGCAAGTCGTTCAAATGAGCCCCCCACCCGCTGGGGCTTGCGTCCGTGGTTACTATTTTTGAAACTGGAGTTACCCACGCGACACATTGGGAAAGATTACTTTGCGATGTCCACCAGATTAGTGACTGAATTGTGCGCGGAGATAACTGTACTGACCTTCTAAATTCGGTTAGAGAGACCTCCTCTGATAGGAGGTGCCATTGAAGGTCTCTCGAATGGAGCTGAGCCCATTGGACTGCAGGGATGCATGATGTCATAGATCCCAAGAGGGACATGGCTTGGCAGAGGGTTATGGAGGGGAGATTTTGCATTTTGGATACGAGCCCTGATATTTTTTGTATTTTTTCCACAGGGAGGCGGCACTCTTTTACGGAGTCTAGAGTGAGACCCAGATATTCTTGGATTTGGGATGGTAGTAACCTGGATTTTTTAAAATTTATCAACCAGCCCAGATTTTCTAGAGAGTACATTATTGCTTCTAGTTTGATGCAGTGTTGGGGAGAGGAGCCGATTACCAAAAGGTCGTCTAGGTATGGCACTATCAGTGTGTCCTGTTCCCTCAGGTGAGCCATTACCTCTGCAACTAGCTTGGTAAATACCCTTGGAGCTATGGCTAGCCCGAAGGGGAGGGCTGAAAGTTGAAAGTGGTGTAACACCCCACTGATGTGAACTGCTATCCTGAGAAACTTTCGGTGATCTCTGGATAGGGACGTGACAGTAAGCATCCTTCAGGTCCAGGACTACCATGAAACACCAAGGAAACAGCATTTTTATAGATGTCTTTGTTTCCATCTTGAACGCTTTGACTTGAAGGTATTTGTTTAGGTTTCTCAAATTCATGATAGTCCTGTATGACCCATCCGTTTTTCTTCTCAGGAATAGAGGGGAATAATACCATTGCCCTTTTTCTTGGGGGGGGGGGGGGGGAGAAACACCTTCTAGGAGAACCCCCTTGTTCAATAGGCCGATGATCTCATTTTCCAGTGCTAGTTGCTCTTCCCCTGAAGACCTTGGCGAGGTTATCATAAAGGAAGGACGAGGGAGTCTGAGAAATGCCAGTTTTAGTCCCAATTTTATTATATTCAAGATCCATGGGCTGCAAGTAATTTTCTCCCAGGCCGAGAGAAAGAGGGACAGTCTTCCCCCCACCTGGGGAAAACATTCATTGGGAAGGTTTTTTTTTTTTGTTTTTTTTAAATGTCACCGCGGCTCTTATTGAACAAGAACCCTTTATTCTTGTTCCTTACCCTCCCATTTTTCCTGGTTTTTCCCCCAGCTTCCTTCGGAAAAACCTCTCGCTCTGAAAGGGCCTTCTGTAGGAAGGAAAACCCAGGGGGGGAAAAAGATTTTTTATCCCCCGCCTTCTCTAAGGTATCATCTAAGGTGGGGCCAAAAAAGAATTTGCCCTCACAGGGGATGGTACACAATTTGGGATTCTGTTTGTATGTCCCCTGGCCAACACTTAAGCCAGAGGGCGCGCCTAGCCGCGTCAGAAAGAAAAAAAAAACTGCTGACCTAGCGGCCAGCCTGATTGAATTGGCAGAAGCGGCCGCCCCCCTCATCACCGGCAAGGTGTTTAGAATGGAGTCCTGGGATGATTTCCCTTTTATTTGGCCTTCCAGCTGGTCTAACCATATCATTAATGAATGGGAAGTACATGCGGCGGCGACTGCCGGCTTCAGACCTCCCCCGGCAGCTTCCCAGGAACTTTTAAGAAAGGCGTCCACCTTTTTGTCCATGGGATCTTTCAAGACCCCCATGTCTTCAAATGGTAGGGCGAATTTCTTTGATGCCTTAGCTATGGCGACATCTAGTTTAGGGGCTTTTCCTGAAAGGAGCAAGATTCATCCTCAAAAGGGCATTTCCTTTTTGGCGTCAGTAACACCTTCCCAATAGGTTTTTCCCCACTTCTTTTTTTTGATTAGTGCGGATATTGTGTCATTAAGGGGAAATGCCCTCTTTGTTCAAGACCCCTGAACACGATGTCCTGTACCGATCTTTTTGGGTGAGGGTCCACCAACCCCATAGTGCTTCTAACTGCCTTAATGAGGCCATCTGTGTCCTCCAAAGGGAAACAACTGTGACGCCCAGAGGAAGTAGAGGATGAAGAAGAAGAGTTAGACGTATCCGAGTCCACATCATCACTGTTCGTAATTAGACCCCGGAGACGGGGTCCTGTGCCTAGTCCTCCTCTGCTTTTTAGGGATCTAAAGGTGTCTTCTACCTGATTTTTTAATCAGGGTTTTGGAGGTCAGCTGCAAACCCGGGAAGCCCTTCAGATACGGTCTGCTGTATACACGTTACAAAGTCTTCTCTCAAGTAGTTGGAAGGTCTTCTCTACAAAAGGGCACAAATCCTATGCTTAGTTTTGCCTAAGCTTTTCTTCCCCTAAAGTAAAAAGACAAATATACCCTTACTGTCACTGACTTTCACAAAGATCACTTACCACCTCACGGACTCAAATACCGGTTGGGGATGCTCTGCATCTGTCTTTTTGCCGGACGCTGTACTGGACTCCTTGCTATGCTGGGATCTTTGGCGTTCTTTACCGGTAGTATCTTTGTGTCCTTTTTGCTGTCGCCGCTTTTGCTGCGGTGATGCTGGTGGCGATTCTGGTAAGGGTGATGCCCCCAGGTCACTCATGGTGCCTCTGCTGCTGCGGCTGTTGGCTGTGCTGCGGCTGCTTGTCACTGCTGCCTGCTAAGCAGGGCACCTTTATGTGGCGGTAATTCCCGTTGCCTAATTTAATCCTGCGCAGTAGTGCTGTTTGCTGGCGCATGGGCAATGGCCCGTTACCACGGTAATCCCGGCCAAATCCCACGCAGTCGGCTTTAAGATTGCGTCACGCATAGCACGCGTGGGACGATGCACACCGGAGCCCCCGGCTTTTTGCAGCTTGCAGGCTGTTTTTCGGGAGGGAGAGCGCCACTCTCCCTGCAGCCACAGAGGGACCCCCCTGGATGATTATTGATGCTGCAGCATCTTACCCGAGGAGGTGGCCACGAACTCCATGCCACCTCCCCCGCACACCCTAGAGGCCCACTAGCACCAGCGGTGGCGATTCGGGTCACCACACCAGCCGAGGCAGCAGGACCCCTGCTGCCCGAGTCGTACTGATTGGCCTCGGAATCCCACGACGTGTTGTCATTAAGCTGTAGGTCTCCCATCAAGGATAGGAAACCAACTGATGCGGGAGAGAGGTACCGCCTTTTTATCTGTAGGTTTCCTGTCCTTGGTGGGCGGATCCCCTCTCTGTGGTGCCGTCAGAGAAAAGAGGTTAGGTTTGGTAGGGTGGGGAGATATTGAGGAAAAAGTCAATCAGGTGGGAAGGTATATGCAAATGATTGGCCCCGTCGTGAAGCACTCAGCGGTGGGACTTTAAACAGTCATTCTGTGTGGACTGTCTTTTTAGGTAAAGTGTGCCCTCTAAGCAAGAGGTAAGTGATTTTTCACATTCACAATATAAAAAGGTCAAACTGTTAGTCTTATTATTAAACATAGCAGTTTTTACCATCGGTCTTTCAAAAACATCTACGTTTTGCAGATTTTTACAATAAAAAAAAAAATCCTGATGAAACTATAATAGGCATGTGTCATCTTTGAATATTGCTTAAGGGGGGGGGGGGGGGGGGGGGTGGATAAATCAAAGTGAGGCTTTTGTTCAAAGAAATGAGCCCCAACTAGAGTTGGGGATTCGAGCCACCTATAAAAAGGGTAATGTGGATCACCAACATGAAATGTGTGAACTGGAGCGCAGTGCAGCAGGGATGGAAGGAAGCTGCAGTGGTTAACCCCTTAACCTGAGGCTTCATTTTTGCTTCCATTCTTCCCAGAGAAAGCGATAACTATTTCAGTAAAAAAGCCCTCAGATGGCCATTTTGTTTTGCTGGACGAGTTGTACTTTTGAACAACATTGGTTTTAACATAGTTTACTGGAAGATGGGGGGGGAGAGAATCCAAGTGCGGAGAGCTTACAAAAAGTGCAATTCCACACTTGTTTTTTGCATGATCACCAAATGTTGAAACTGACCTGCCATTATGATTCTCCAGGTCATTACAAGGGGGGGGGGGGAAAAAAAAAGATTGTACAGCTTATAATTAGAGTAAAGGCATTTGGAAATTAAATAAGTATAAACTGTACCTCTGCCTGAATCTTCCAAAACTCAGCCTCCTTTGTGCTGTTAACTTCACAATTTATAACAAGCACATCAGGAAGACAACGAATGTTGCGAGTCTGAACCTGTGGGTAAAAGGGTAAGAAAATTATTAATCTCAAAATAAGAAAGCTTGGCACAAGAACACTGCCATGAATACATAACGGCATCTAAATCAGTCATCTCCCAACAATCCAGGGTCAGTTTGTTGCCGTTGGAGAATGCTTTTTCCTGCACTATTGAGAGCATGTCACAAGGCAAAGTGATAAATCAATGGATGACCAAAACAATGAAATTTAGGGTTCATGAACAAGGCATATCCCCAAACCTCAGTACCCTTAAGAACCTGTGGTCAATCCTCAAGAAGCAGGTGGACAAAAACAAATTGTTTTGTCGGTCAGGATTTTGGCTCAGAAGCAGATATTCAGCTGCTAGGAGGATTTGCAGAAATCTTGAAGGGTCAGCACTAAATATTAACTTACTGTAACCATAGAAACATATTTAAACAAGGGGACACAGGAAACCCTGGGCATATGCTGCTGCCACTATGTGGCTGACAATATGCAAAAAAGTGTTAGCTCCTCCCCAGCAGCATATACCCACCAACTGGCAGAAAGCTAATCAGTTGTAGCTTAGTGTCAGTAGAAGGTGAACACAGGGCTGCTCTCAGCCCCATTTACCTTTGGGTTTTGTTTGTTTCTTATTAATGCGGAATCTGAAAAATCGAATCTTACGATTCTGGGTGAAGAGTGGTTGTACTCCGCTCTGCCCCCTAGAGTCCAGGAGCAGTGTGGGATTGTGTCACTACTGTACCCTCATGTCTACCAGGCAGGACCCCATGACCCCGAACACATCATGAGTGTTTGGCGCATCCGCACGGAGGAGGATGTGGACTGGTCCTTGCCACCATTCCCTGCACACCCTCCAGAGCCGTTGTCCAGAGTGTCTAGATCTTGCAACCCACTAGCGATTGGATCTGATGCACTAGCAATACCTTGGACAGTTCTTTCTTCCATACTTGTTTCCACCTCTACCGCCGATTCCCAGGGTAATCAAAAGGATAAAGCGGAGGGAGTACCCATCATACTCCTTGCTCCGGACTGACCCTGAAAAGTCAGTCAGTCAGTCAGTCAGTCAGTCAGTCAGTCAGTCTTCTCGTGGACACTCCCAGATCTTTTGTTGCTGGAGCCTCTCTTCCACCAGAGTTCAGTTGCTCAATTTAATGGCATGGCTGTAGAAGCTGCAGGTCTGAAGTCAGCCGGTTTCTCTGATCAGGTTGTCCAGACTATGATTAAAGCAAGGAAGCCCTCTTCTTGCATCTACCACCATATATGGAAACCCTTTTTCGCTGTGTGAAACTCATCGGATCGCTCCAATGGTTTTTCCCACCATCCATTTTGTCTCTACAGTCAGGCCTGGAGTCTGGACTGTCCCTTAGTTCTATTAAAGGATAATTATCTGCCCTTTCCATTCTTTTCCAAAGGAATCTGGCTGTTCGCCGACAGCTCAAAACATTCACTCAAGGAGTTGCTCACTTCCATTCCTCCCTACCAGCCTCTAGTAGAGGCCTGGGACGTTAAGTTAGTGCTAGAAATCCTACAGGATTCTCGCTTTGAACCACTGGTAAGGTCTCTTCCGCATTCCTTTCTTGGAAGGTTGCTTTCCTGGTCACGATTACTTTCATTAGGCACGTTTCAGAGCTGGCAGCGCTCTTGTCATTATCCTTGCCTTTCACCAGGACAAGGGGCTCCTAGGTCTGGTTCCATCCTTTCCCCAAGGTGGTTTCCGTTTTTCATCTTAATGAGGACATTGTTCTCTGTTCACCATCCCAGAAGGGTCTCCCTGCGTCCAAGTCAACCATTGCTCGTTGGGTCCTTTCTACCATTGTGGAAGCTTACCGACTAAGGTAGAGCACGCCCACCGAGGATCATAGCACACCACCTGTTTGGTGGGGGCTTCCTGGGCAGTTAGTCACCAGGCATGGGCCTCACAGCTTTGCAAAGCTGTTACATAGGCTTCCATTCATACATTTACCAAGTTCTACAGGGTTCACACTCAAGAATGATCAGATACGAGCCTTGGTAGAAAGGTCCTGCAAGCCGCAGTGGCCTGAGCACTGACTTGAGGATATTATACCTTTTCCCCACCCTTGGGATATCCCATGGTTTCCTGTGTCCCCCTATGAAGCGAGAGAGAAATGAAGATTTGGGTACTTACAAAAATCCTTCTTGAAGCCTTCACTGGGGACACATCACTCACCCTTGTTTACTGTTGTATTGGGTTCTGGTTTTTTTCCCCCCCTATTACATTTGTGTTTATGTTCTTTGCTTCTCCTACTGCTTTCTCACTAACTGATTAGCTTTCTGCCAGTTGGTGGGTGTATACTGCTGGGGTGGAGCTAACCCCTTTTTGCATAGTGTCAACCTCTTAGTGGCAGCAGCATACAACCATTGTTTTTTTTTGTGTCCCCAAATGAAGCCTGAGAAAAAAAACAAAAAACATTTTTATGGCAATTACCTAAAAATCTTTTATTCTTCACCCCAGGTATCTTAATCCTTATGACAGCAGCAACATGACAGTGTCTGTAATTTACTTAGCAAAATTCTGATGACTGATTTGCTGAAACTGTAAACCTTAAAATGAACCAATCACACCAGCTCCTCAACATCTGTCACCAGGTTTTTGCTAGATCAGAGATAAGCATAGTGTAGGGACAGACCCAGACTCCACTGATGTGCAATTACTAGGCTGATTGCAGTCATTTTTAGGTGGAGATCAGTGTTATCTGCTACAGATCTAGCAGTTCTCAGATTGTTGAGCTGTTTGTAACCCTGTCCACACCAATGATTGCAATAGGCAGAAAATTGTGGGGAGGTTAAACAGCGAGCGTTACATAGTTGCAGGTTTATTAGTCCTCAAGTGATAATTCCTGTTCATCAGCAACGACTTAAGTGATACATTGCTTAAAATCAGGCTCTCCGCCTCTATATTTTGCTGCTCAGATTAGGTGGCAAAAACCTGGTGACTGATTAAGTTCTATCACAAATATAATTTTAAACTACGGATGGTCAGTAAGAGGCATGACTTGCTGTGCATATGTTCATTGTACTTTTGGAGCGTTGTGTGTAATCTGCAGTCAGAGCAAATGGCAAAGTTTAGCTGAAGTATGAAAAACGTCTTTAAGGTCATCCTCCTCAATGCCTCTTTATACATATAATTTCAGTATTTTGCAAATCAGAAAAATTGAGATTCTGGCTTTGTAGCACTTGTATAAAGGTTAATATGCACACAGTAGTTGCGACAGTGCATCTTTAGATATTGCATGACTGCACTTACTGTAGGTTGGTATTTCTCACAATTCTCACACCAAGCTTGAGTGCTCTGCTCCAGGCAGATACTTCTCCGCAAAATATCTACAAATTCAAAGTCTGGAGGAGGGATTTTATCTAGGAAAGAAAGAAAAATAAATTAATTAAATAGATTTTATATGACACGTCTTCACAAATTAAGGCTGCATTCACATGTTCGGTATTTGTAAGCCAAAAATCAGGAGGAGTGGAACAGTCAGAGGAGAAGTATAATAGAAACACGTCACCACTTCTGCATTTTTTTTATCCACTCCTGGCTTTGGCTTACAAATACTGGAGGTAAACTACTGACCAAATACTGAACACCAAAATATCCCTTAACACCCTCCTGCTGAAGCAGATTTTCACCTTCCTGACAGTCACTTTTTTTTCTTCCAGATCTGGCCAGACAGGGTAATGGAGAGCAGTCAGCAGGTTGTACTGACATTGAGCCAGGTGTATGCAACTAGCTTTACGTCAGAAATCACAAATGCAGTTTTTGTTGCAGGTTGTGTCAAAGTCAGCAATGAATCCAGCAGGAAGGAGAAGTCCATTCTCAGTGTTCTATGCCATTTGAAGCCACTTCTGCTTTTGGGTGAAGTTTCAACCAAGTATTTAATTCTAACTGATGAATCCTTTTTTTAGTTTACAACATTATCAATAAGGACATTAATAGCTAGCATTTTTTTTCTGATGCAAAGAACAGATGAAAATTTTGGAAGATTATTCAACTGCAGATCAGATTCCTTCACAGCAGGCATCAGATTAAAATGACACTGACATTAAGGCCATGAATTTACTTTACAGTGCCAAATCCTGCTGACAGGCTCACTTTAACATAACTGAGGCCAAATTCACAAGTCGGCGATTTTCCTTGTCTGCATATAATAGGCATCAGGGGCACTGGAAAATTTTAATCAGATCAGCGAGTCTCATGAAAAGAAAAAAAATAGCCCCATAGAGTGTGGGAAAACACTAGCAGCATACATACGCAAACACTGACACGAGTTCTCAGTATAGTTTGGGTATTATGCATTCTTGCCCTCTTGGTGCCAATAATTAGGCCTAATGAACACGTGTATAGGGAGAGACCGGACACAAAGCTGCTGGGGACTGTTGTACTTGACTAGTAGCCCAACTGCATGGTCCCTGGTCCACTTTTAAACATACAGGTCCTTCTCAAAAAAGAGGGATTTTTGGTTCTTACCGTAAAATCTTTCTTGGAGCCTTCATTGGGGGACACAGGTAACCATGGGTGTATGCTGCTGTCACTAGGAGGCTGACACTATGCAAATAAAGAAGAAGTAACTCCTCCCCGGCAGTATACACCCTCCGACAGGCACCAGGCAACTCAGTTGGTGCAAAAGCAGTAGTAGGAACAGGTAATATAAAACTCAACCTATGTACCAACCCACAACAACGGCACGTTAGCCAACACGGTACAACTTCAAGGGAGGGTGCTGTGTCCCCCAATGAAGGCTCCAAGAAAGATTTTACGGTAAGAACCAAAAATCCCTCTTTCTTTCTCGCTTCATTGGGGGACACAGGTAACCATGGGACGTCCCAAAGCAGTCCCTAGGGCGGGTATTCTGCAGAAAAAAAAGAGGAGTCAGGTTAGCCGGTGAGAAACCGCCGCCTGCAGTATCCTCCTACCCAGGCTCGCGTCCGCGGAAGCCTGAGTATGCACCCCGTAGAATTTGACAAAGGTGTGCATGGAAGACCACGTAGTGGCCTTGCAAACCTGCGAGGCCGAAGCTTGGTGACGAACTGCCCAGGAAGCTCCCACTGCCCGGGTAGAGTGAGCCTTCACCCCCGAAGGAGGCTGTTTGTCTTGGACGCGGTATGCCTCCAAAACCGCCGAACGGATCCAACGAGCAATCGTGGACTTGGAGGCAGGAAGACCCTTTCGACGCCCATCCGAGACAACGAACAGAGGATCGGCCTGACGAAAAGAGGCAGTTCTGGCGATGTAAATCCGGATAGCCCTGACCACATCCAGCTTGTGAAGGGATTTCTCCAATGGATGAACCGGGGAAGGGCAAAAGGACGGGAGGACAATGTCCTCGTTGATATGAAAAGATGAGACAACTTTCGGTAAGAAGGAAGGAACCGGACGAAGAACCACCTTGTCTTGATGCAGGACCAGAAGGGGAGAACGACAGGATAAAGCCGCCAGCTCTGAAACCCTTCTAATGGAGGTGATAGCGATCAAAAAGGCTACCTTCCAGGATAGAAGCAAGAAGGAAACACGCTGAAGCGGTTCAAAGGGCGGCCGCTGCAGGGCATCTAAGACGAGGTTGGGATCCCAAGGCTCAACAGGAGACCGGTAAGGGGGAGCTATATGAGCGACCCCCTGGATGAAGGTCCTCACCTGAGGCAGGGAAGCCAGGTCTCTTTGAAAAAGAATTGATAGAGCGGAGATCTGACCCTTCAAGGTGCTAAGGGAAAGACCCGAATCTAGGCCCGTTTGAAGAAAGCTGAGAAGGGAAGGAAGGGAAAAGGTCATAGGAAACAGATTGTTATCCTGACACCACCGGAAAAAGGCCTTCCAACATCTGTGGTAGACACGCGATGAGGCCGGTTTCCTCGCTCTTATCATAGTCTGGATGACGCTATGAGAAAAACCCGCGTTCTTCAGGACCGCGGCCTCAACGGCCATACCGTTAAATTCAGCGACCGAGAATTCGGGTGGGAGAGAGGCCCCTGTGAAAGAAGGTCCGGAAGATCCGGAAGTCTCCACGGAACATCCGATAACATGTTTATCAGCTCTGCGTACCAGGCTCTGCGAACCAGGCTCTGCGAGGCCAATCTGGAGCTACCAAGAGTACAGGGACCCCTTCCGACTTGATCTTCTTTACGACCCTTGGGATCAGAGGGAGAGGCGGGAACAGAGGGCATCTGGAACTGGGCCCAAGAGATCACGAGAGCGTCGCATCCGACGGCCATCGGGTCCCGAGACCTGGCGACGTACTGGGGAACTTTGTGGTTTGCCCGGGAGGCCATCAAGTCGACGTCCGGAACGCCCCACCGCTGGCAAATCTGGCTGAAGATTGCTGGAAGAAGAGACCACTCGCCCGCCACGATGCCCTGGCGACTTAGAAAGTCGGCCTCCCAATTGTCCACCCCTGGGATGTGGACGGCTGACAGAGGGAACATGACCCTCCGCCCAGCGGAAAATTTTTGCTACTTCCGCCATGACTTGACTGCTGCGAGTCCCCCCTTGGTGATTTATGTATGCCACGGCCGTGGCGTTGTCCGACTGAATGCGGACCGGCTTTCCCGAAAGGAGGGACTCCCAGCGGATGAGGGCTAGGAAGATGGCTCTGATTTCCAAGAGGTTGATCGAGAGGCACGCCTCTCGAGCAGTCCAGCAGCCCTGGGCTGTGAGAAAGACCGCTCCCCAACCTTGGAGACTGGCGTCGGTGGTAATCACCTGCCAGTGGGGGGGTAAAAATGACCTCCCGCGCAGAATGGAGGTGGACAGCGTCCACCAAGAGAGAGACTGTCTCGCCCTGGGGGAGAGGCGAAACGGACGGTCCAGGGAAAGCGGGTTCCTGTCCCAGGCAGACAGAAGAGCCAGCTGGAGAGGACGAGAGTGGAACTGAGCATAGGGGACCGCTTCCATAGAAGCGACCATTCTCCCCAGAACTCTCATGGCTAGACGAAGGGACAGAGGACTCGGACCCTTTAGCGCTCTGACACCCCGACGAAGAGAAACTTCTCCTTGGGAAGGAAGACCTGAGCCCGAAAGGTATCGAATTCCATGCCTAGGAACTCCAGCCGCTGGGTTGGAATCAAGGAAGACTTCTGGTAGTTGATCAACCAGCCTAGGCGAACTAAGGTGTCCAGAGTAAGATGGAGGCTCTGGCTGCAATCCCCCTGGGATGAGCCCTTGATCAATAGGTCGTCGAGGTATGGGATTACCAGAATCCCTTTTGAACGCAGGATGGCCATGACAGCTGCCATGACCTTCGTAAAGACCCTGGGAGCAGATGCCAGCCCGAAGGGGAGGGCAGTGAACTGGTAATGATGCTCCCTGATCGCGAATCGGAGGAACCTCTGATGCTGCACGCAAATAGGAATGTGAAGGTACGCATCCCGAATGTCCACTGAGCACAGAAACTCTCCCGGCTCCATGGACGCGATCACCGAGCGCAGAGATTCCATTTTGAAGTGTTGAATCCGAAGGTGGCGGTTCAATCGTTTGAGATCCAGAATCGGACGGAGAGAGCCGTCCTTTTTTGGAACCACGAACAGGTTTGAATAAAACCCGGAAAACCGCTGGCGAAAAGGCACTGGCACTACGACTCCCGAGGCGAGGAGCGAATCGACGGCCTGGAGAAGCCCTGGAAGATGAGAGGGCTGTTTGGGAGGACGAGAGAGCATGAAACGTCTTCCTGGGGGGCGAAGAAAACTCTATTTTGTAGCCTGACGTGACGATCTCCCTGACCCAGGTGTCGTCGACTACTGAAAGCCAAACCTCTGAGAATAGAAGAAGGCGGCCTCCCACCCTGGAAGGAGTTCCAGGTGGGGGCGACCCGTCATTTATTAGAAAACCTGCGGCCCCGAGATCCCGATGGTTTTTCGGGGTGGCTCTTGGCTCTCCAGCGTGGCGGAGGCCTGAAAGAAGGTTTTCTACGGTCGCCTTGTGAGGAGGAACGGTCCTGGACGGGGTTTCCCGAAGAGGCAAAAGACCGAAAGGGACGAAAGGACTGGGGACCCCTCCTGTTGAAGAGACGTTTAGGCTTGGACTGGGGTAAGGAGGTACTCTTACCGCCAGTAGCGTCCGAGATCATTTGATCTAGCTGCGAGCCGAAGAGTCTGGAGCCCTGGAAGGGCAGACCAGTGAGCGATTTCTTAGATGCGGGATCAGCGTTCCACGCCTTTAATCAAAGAATCCGGAGAATGGCGACAATGTTGCCATTAGCCCTGGCAGAGCAGGCCGCTGCATCAAGGGAGGCATTCATCAGGTATTTTCCTGCCAGTGAAATCTGATCCGCTAATTCAGACAGTTCTTCAGCAGGAGCAGAGGCCGAAATGCCCCTGCGCAGGGTCTTGGCCCAGGCTGATACAGCCTTGGCTACCCATGATGAGGCGAAAATAGGGCAAAGGGAGGCTCCGGAGGCCTCAAATGCTGATTTTGCTAGCGCCTCGATTTGTCTGTCCGAGGGGTCCTTAAGGGAAGCCGCGTCCGGAATAGACAGAACTGTGTGTGAGGATAGCCTGGACACAGGCGGGTCGACCTTAGGAGACTCGGACCACTTGGAGACCAGGTCGGAATGAAAAGGGTATAACACATCAAGCAGTTTCCTGCCTGGGAAACGCTTGCCAGGGTTTTCCCAGTGAGTGGCGGTAGTGTTGTCAAACTCCTTGTGATTAGGGAAAACCCTAGAGGGACGTTTAATCCGTTTAAAAGCAACGGAGACGTCCTGAGAGCTTGCCTCATCCTCCTTAAGATCAAGCGTCTGAACGATAGCTGAAATAAGGCTATCAACCATGTCTTGTGTTCCGGAAGTCTGATCTGCATCCGAGTCAGATTCCGACTGAGAAGTTACGTCAGACCCGAGGTCCGCCTGTGAGGAAGGGGAACGGGCAGATAGGGGAATCCCGATGTGGTCCGGTGAACTGGAGAAGGATCTAGATAAGGTCCGTTTTCTGTCTCTTTTGTCCGGTCTGCCTCTGTGAGAGTCTAGGACAGGTGCGGGCGAATCGCCGTGAGAGGCGTTCGTGGCACTGGTGGCATTAGAGAGAAGCGGGATGCGTTCAAGTGCCTGGACCAGGGACTGAGAAACCTTAGTCAGGTCGGACACAGATTGAGACATAGCAACAGCCCACTCCGGGGGAGGGGGGTGCACTCATCCCGGGACCCTGAAGCTTCCAGGGGAGCTGACATGGTGGGAGGAACGCAGGACGGGCAGAAAGGAGAAGGCTGACCTGAAACCCACTTTTTCTTAGTGAGCGCAGGCGTAATGGATGGCCGTAGGGGCAAAGGCCGGGGTGGGGTCGGACATAGGTGGATATTACCTTGTCCCCAGAGAATACTGCCAGGTAGAGTAGAAGGTAGCGCTGAGCCTGTGAAAGACAGCGGTAACCGCAGGTGCCTGTGTTCCCCCGAGAAATCCTGTGTCCCACGCGATGAGCAGACGCTGACACGCTGACGGGGAGCAGGAAGCAGGAGAAAAGAGCGCAGAGAAAGTGCGACGCTGTGGGCGTGCACAGGACCGAAGGGGGGAAAGAAAGGAACGCCCCCTGTAAAACTGAAAGCAATCCGGCCGCTATACCGTCGACCGCCACAAGAGGGCGCTCAAGCGGTAAGAAAGGGAAAAGCAGGGAGACGCTGCACATCCCGGCCGCACTAATTCCGGCCACCACCAGAGGGCGCTCAAGCGCTAAGAAAGCAAAAACATGAGGCAGAGAGAAATGGCGGGCGAACGGGCCTGCAAGTTTGAATAAGGAGGGGGAAAAGATGCCAGCCTTCCTGCTCCCATTCCTACGTGGTCTCAACGCCCGAATATGCAGCCCACTTCCCTGTCAGATGCTCCCCTATGGTAAGAGGAGATCGCCGCTGGGCAGAGTATTGGTGGGGGAGGGGAGTTTGTTGATTGAAGATTCCCTACCTGCAGATGAGGAATCATCAGGATCCCTGGTAGATAGAGGGTCCTGGAAGTAGTCCTCCTTCCCGCGCCACGACTCTCCGGCGCAGAAGACGGTGTCGACCCCTGAACAGGGGGAGAGGGTCACTGGATGGGACTGCCGTCTTCCTCTCAGCCCGCTCCGAGGAGAGGGATGAGGAGGGGAAACGGGCAGGACTGGCCACCGAAGAAAGGGTCACCCTGAACACCCGAATGGGTGACAGGGGACAGAGTCCTGCCCAGCGGGTCCGAGAGGGTGCGATGTGGGTGATACCACACTGCTCTCTCGGTCGCTCAAAGTGGGGACAACAGGGTGAGAAAACTGCACCCTGTTACCCTGAAGAAAGAGTCTGAAAAAGAAAGGGGAAATGATTAAAAACACACAACAAATCCCTGTAAAAGAAATGCGGATCTGGTGTTAGATCCAGGTCCACCTCCTACAGACACTAAGCAAAAAACTGAGTTGCCTGGTGCCTGTCGGAGGGTGTATACTGCCGGGGAGGAGTTACTTCTTTATTTGCATAGTGTCAGCCTCCTAGTGACAACAGCATACACCCATGGTTACCTGTGTCCCCCAATGAAGCGAGAAAGAAATTAGCATATAGTGTTAAATTTCATTATTTACCATAATGTAATGATTACAATTAAACTTTCATATATTATAGATTCATTATCCACCAACTGAAATTTGTCAGGTCTTTTATTGTTTTAATACTGATGATTTTGGCATACAACTCCTGATAACCCAAAAAACCTGTCTCAATAAATTAGCATATTTCACCCGGCCAATCAAATTAAAGTGTTTTTTAATAACAAACAAAAAAACCATCAAATAATAATGTTCAGTTATGCACTCAATACTTGGTCGGGAATCCTTTGGCAGAAATGACTGCTTCAATGCGGCGTGGCATGGAGGCAATCAGCCTGTGACACTGCTGAGATGTTATGGAGGCCCAGGATGCTTCAATAGCGGCCTTAAGCTCATCCAGAGTGTTGGGTCTTGCGTCTCTCAACTTGCTCTTCACAATATCCCACAGATTCTCTATGGGGTTCAGGTCAGGAGAGTTGGCAGGCCAATTGAGCACAGTAATACCATGGTCAGTAAACCATTTACCAGTGGTTTTGGCACTGAGCAGGTGCCAGGTCGTGCTGAAAAATTAAATCTTCATCTCCATAAAGCATTTCAGCCGATGGAAGCATGAAGTGCTCCAAAATCTCCTGATAGCTAGCTGCATTGACCCTGCCCTTGATGAAACACAGTGGACCAACACCAGCAGCTGACATGGCACCCCACACCATCACTGACTGTGGGTACTTGACACTGGACTTCAGGCATTTTGGCATTTCCTTCTCCCCAGTCTTCCTCCAGACTGGCACCTTGATTTCCGAATGACATGCAAAATTTGCTTTCATCAGAAAAAAAGTACTTGGGACCACTTAGCAACAGTCCAGTGCTGCTTCTCTGTAGCCCAGGTCAGGCGCTTCTGCCGCTGTTTATGGTTCAAAAGTGGCTTTACCTGGGGAATGCGGCACCTGTAGCCCATTTCCTGCACACGCCTGTGCACGGTGGCTCTGGATGTTTCCACACCAGACTCAGTCCACTGCTTCCTCAGGTTCCCCAAGGTCTGGAATCGGTCCTTCTCCACAATCTTCCTCAGGGTCCGGTCACCTCTTCTCGTTGTACAGCGTTTTCTGCCACATTGTTTCCTTCCAACAGACTTACCATTGAGGTGCCTTGATACAGCACTCTGGGAACAGCCTATTTGTTGAGAAATTTCTTTCTGGGTCTTACCCTCTTGCTTGAGGGTGTCAATGATGGCCTTCTTGACATCTGTCAGGTCGCTAGTCTTACCCATGATGGGGGTTTTGAGTAATGAACCAGGCAGGGAGTTTTTAAAAGCCTCAGGTATCTTTTGCATGTGTTTAGAGTTAATTAGTTGATTCAGAAGATTAGGGTAATAGGTCATTTAGAGAACCTTTTCTTGATATGCTAATTTATTGAGACAGGTTTTTTGGGTTATCAGGAGTTGTATGCCAAAATGATCAGTATTAAAATAAAAGACCTGACAAATTTCAGTTGGTGGATAATGAATCTATAATATATGAAAGTTTAATTGGAATCATTACATTATGGTAAATAATGAAATTTAACACTATATGCTAATTTTTTGAGAAGGACCTGTACACCTGTGAAATGCTGCAGTGTTTTAGAGCAAAAACATGCCTGGACATCGTTGAACCAGACTCCTAGTTTGGGAAACCTGAATCAGCTGTCATTTATTCCCTCCGATGTAGTGCATTCTAATAGCCCGAGTACAATCAATCACATACCATTACTATTGGTCTCTGGATAAGACAGAGTAAAGAGTAGAGTTGTAGATAAACGCACGGTCTCTTTACCACAGCGGCACATGCTGCAGTTTTCCACTTCACATCCAAAAAGCTGCCCAATCACTGAACCTCCAGAGGATGAAAAGCAGCTGAAATGGCAAACATGCATGTTAGATAGGGTTAAATATGGGATGTAAACAAACTGATAATTACTGGGATGCAAGAGTTTCTTGTAAGCATTATAAAATAAGTTATGCATTCTGAAACTGAAAATATGGAAATCGCTCACTTGTCCAGCTCATGCAAATATTGAATGGAGGAGATTAAAATAGAATAAAAATCTTATCCTTTATTAGTGCATCATAAAAACAAGCTAATGCGTTTCAGGCAGTACTGCCCTTAGTCATAGCCATGACTAAGGGCAGTACTGCCTGAAACACGTCAGCTTGTTTTTATGATGCAAGACAAGATGGTGTTTTCAGCGGTACCATGGTTATTTATATCAGTCTTTTTGATTGCATGCTATTCCACTTCTGTTCGGTGGTATGATAAAGCGTTGTTTTTTGGCTTTATGGTGTTCACTGAAGGGGTTAACTAGTGGGACAGTTTTATAGGTCGGGTCGATACTAAATGTGTATTTTTTTATTTTTTTTTATCTAGATAAAACAAAAACCCATAAACTTTTAACCTTATATGTTAAAAGGTCAGATAGCTGATCTGACACTTTGCAGAGCACTGTCAGATCAGCGATCTGACAAGCAGGGCTCCTGGCTTACCAGCGCCTGCCCTGAGCAGGTGCTTGTAAGCCACCTCCCTGCAATACCCGGATGCAGCCCCGTGACCATTTTGGATCCAGGGCCTGCAGGGAGGAGGGAAGCCCCCTCCCTGCACGATGCTTCCCTGTACCGCCGGAACACTGCGATCATCTTTGCTCGCAGTGTGCCGGGGGTGGTCCGTGACCGCTCCTGGCACATAGCGGACACCCGGCTGCGAGGCAACAGGAGGTGGAAAGAGCTTGGATGTGCGATTTGAAGGACAGGGCAGAGTCAAGAGTTATTCCGAGGCAGGGGACTTCCGGTACGGGGGAAAGAATGATGTGTGGAGTACATCCTTACTTTTCCCAAATCAGTTTTTGCCCGTTTAGAGAACTCCATAGTTAGCTATGCAGCAGACAAGGGAAAGGTCAGATGGGAAAGCGGTAGGCGCTGTTCCAACCTTGCTAGTGAGTTGCAAGTGCAGTAAGGTGGGAACTGCACTTATCACTGACTCCCTTACCATCCGCCCCAGATTCAAGATCCAACTGCAGGAATGAAAGGAGATGTGAGAAAACCATAGAGGAACCTTGCAGACTTTGCACCAACAGAAGTTCTTCCAGGTAAGATATAAAACCAGGATGGTTTCCATTCCTTGATCATGGCCAGTTTCTTAACTGCAGCTTCAGAAATTACATCTGGTTGAGCCACAAGTCTACATATCTGTGGAATTGCTAAAGTGTATGACAAAGGCAAGTAGTGAGGAGCGAGGGCGCTTGTGTATTATGTTAGAGTGACTCGCCTTGTCTCTTCTCACATGCAGGCACTGCAGGACCTTTGGTATCCATGATTAGAACCACTAGAAACTAGTCAATTGTCACAATCAGTGGTCATAACCATGGATACCTAAGGTTCTGCAATGCCTGTACATGGGGCAAGATATACCAAATACCTCCAATTCGAAATGTAGTATAGTTTGTTTTTGCTAATATATTATTCCTACTACATATTGGAATAGGATCTTTGAGATGGAATACCTCTAAGGACAAAGGCCATCCACACTGGTACAAGGAGGAGAAGTCACATCTGCATTTCTCATCCGATGCCTTGTTGAGAAATTTACAATGTTTATGTAAATTACCTCTTCCAGGTTATGGGTGTTGGTGGGGGGAATGTTTGTAAGATACTCTTGAGATGGACTTTATTTTCACACGAAGGGGAGTTACCAGTGTGAGACAAGAAACCATCACAGTACAAATTCTGGCAAGCTTTTTGCAACCCTGCCTGGGAGATGGAAGCCGAAAAGAACCTGCAGATGTGTCAGGTATAATCACACACAGCTCTGCAGTGAGATCAGGGAGCAGCCATTACATACACTGGTAGCTCCCCCTTCATGTAAAGTAAACTCTGGACGATAGATGGTGGAGCAGAGAAGTTTTGGTTTTTTTGGTGGTGGGGCGGAGGCGTATGACATTCATCATGTCACGATATGACAGTCTTGTAATTGGTGTTGTTCTGGGAATGACAATATCAAGTTAATTTTTTTTTTTTTTTTTTTAGCTTTCACTTAATCCCACAGTTGGGATTGAATACGTTTCACTTTGTTTTGCAGTGCATGAGACCAGCGATCAGTGTTACACTGACAGCCTGCTAGTAGCCAATGCACCTTGTGGCTAAGAAGTCACCTATTAGGATGACAGTTACAGACTTCTAATAGCTGGAGAGGGCTCCCTCTTTGACAGCAGCATCTAGGGGGTTAACAGCCACAATCTGTACAAAACCCAATTGTGGTTGATGCAAGAGTGTTAGCTATAATATACACAAGCTGCATTTTTCCCCCAGAAAGGTCCACACAAGCAGCATGAGAAAAAAATAAAATAAAAATAAGCCCATTATGACCCCAGCTGTATTGTTAGTAAGGGGGTTAATATGCATATCCTCCCCACATCAGGCATTCTTTCACTTGGTAGTCTGATGAGGCCAAATAAAATGCTTATTTGTCCCAGTCAAGAGTTTTGCAAAAGCACTGAGTAGTCAGCAGTTTAGGGAGGTGTGTGCAGGGGTGGGGGAGCCAGCATCTTTGCTCATGTTTTAAAGGGGTGAAGTAGAAAATCTAGTCTCGTACCTGGAGCTTCCAACACCACGATAAGCTTGTGGACCTTCCAGCTCTTGGGTTTCTTGGTGAAGCTGTGTCAAAAGAAAGCGACACCAGCTCTGTATCAGACGACCCAGATTCACTTTTCCTGTGGCCTCATCTGAATCCGCCAAAATGAGTCCCAATGCCGCTGCCTCTGGGATTGTTCGGAAAGCCCGCAAGAAGTTACTTGCCTTTCAGAGGGAAGGAAACAGTTTAAAATATATAAAGTCAGATACTGTAGTTTTGGATAGAATAAAAAAGGAGATGTGTACTCACCGTAAAATCTTTCTCTTAGCCTCGAATTGGGGGACACAGGACCATGGGTGTTATGCTGCTGTCCACTAGGAGGCGACACTATGCATAATCTGAAAAAGATTAACTGTGGCTCCTCCTGTGCAGTATACGCCACTGGACGGCATCAGCCTTCTCCAGTTTTGTGCAAAAGCAGTAGGAGGAACGTAACATGAATAACATAATTATGCCTGTAAGAAGGCAACTATGTACGAGCTCAAGAAACAATATGAGAACTCAGTTACAACAGCCCGGAAAGGGCAACAGGGTGGGAGCTGTGTCCCCCAATTAGAGGCTAAGAGAAAGAGATTTTACGGTGAGTACACAAAAATCTCCTTTACTCTGTCGCCTCATTGGGGGACACAGGACCATGGGACGTCCTAAAGCAGTCCCTGGGTGGGAAGCAATGGACGAATATTGTGCAGACAGGCCCGTACACTTAGGGCACCGCCGCCTGCAGGACACGTCTACCCAGGCTCGCGTCCGCTGAGGACTGGGTATGAACCCTGTAGTGTTTAGTAAACGTGTGTAAGCTAGTCCAAGTGGCCGCCTTACACACTTGTTGTGCCGAAGCCTGGTGCCGAATGGCCCAGGAGGCCCCTACCGCCCGTGTAGAGTGTGCCGTAATGCCGGCTGGAAGAGGAGAATTCTTAAGGCGATATGCCTCTTGTATGGTGGATTTGATCCACCTGGCAAGAGTAGCTTTGGAAGCTGGCATACCCTTGTGGCCGCCTTCCGGAAGGAGGAAAAGGGAATCAGACCTCCGGAAGGACGCAGTCCTAGACACGTATATACGCAAAGCCCTGACAAGGTCAAGCGTATGCAGAGCCTTCTCCACTCTATGAACCGGAACCGGACAAAGGGATGGTAGTGAAATTTCCTCATTGAGGTGGAAGTCGGACACAACCTTCGGGAGGAAGGATGGGACCGTACGAAGAACTACCTTGTCCTGGTGAAATGCCAGGAAAGGCCGTCTGCAGGAAAGTGCTGTCAGTTCAGACACCCTGCGTAGCGAGGTGATTGCCACCAGGAAAACCACCTTCTGGGAAAGAAGGCGGAGCGGGACCTCCTTAAGAGGTTCGAAGGGTGGTTCCTGCAATGCTGTCAGGACCAGGTTGAGGTCCCACGTTTCTAGTGGTCGTCTGTAGGGGGGAACCAATCGGGAAACCCCCTGAAGGAAAGTCCTTACTTGCGGCTTGGTAGCAATGCGCCTTTGGAAAAGCACTGAGAGGGCCGACACCTGGCTCTTAAGCGAGCCCAAGGACAGCCTGGCCTCCAGACCCGATTGGAGAAAACCAAGTACTTTGGGTATGGAATAAGGGAGTGGGATCTGGCCACGAGATTCGCACCAGGTAAAGAAAGCTTTCCAGGTACAGTAATAAATCTTGGCAGAGGCTGGTTTCCGTGCTCTGATCATGGTTCCAATGACATCTGCCGAGAGCCCTGCCTGGGTTAGAACCCAGGTCTCAAGGGCCACGCCGTCAAATTGAGAGCCCCTGAGTTCTGGTGGTAGAACGGCCCTTGTGATAGAAGATCGTGGCGGTCGGGGAGACGCCAAGGGGCGTCTGCTGTGAGTTGTACGATGTCGGCGTACCATGTGCGTCTGGGCCAGTCTGGTGCAATGAGGATGGTTGGAACTCCCTCTTGTTTGATCTTCCTCACCACTCTGGATATCAGGGGGAGAGGTGGAAAAATGTACAGAAGCTGGAACTGGGTCCAGTCCTGAACCAGAGCGTCTGCTCCGAGCGACCGCGGATCGTGTGTTCTGGCAATGAAGTTGGAGACCTTGGCATTGAAATGGGATGCCATTAGGTCCACATCCGGGGTCCCCCAGCGGAGACAGATCTGTTGAAAAATTTCGGGATGGAGAGACCACTCTCCCGAGTCTATTCCTTGTCGGCTGAGGAAGTCTGCTTCCCAGTTGTCCACACCCGGAATGTGGACCGCCGAAAGAACCGACCCTGTGTCCTCCGCCCAGCGGAGGATATGTGACACTTCCCGCATCGCCTGGGTACTGCGGGTCCCCCCTTGATGATTCACATATGCCACAGCCGTGGCATTGTCCGACTGTATCCTGATGTGAGAGGCTGCCAGTAAGTGATGGAAGGCCCTCAATGCCAGTAGGATGGCACGAATTTCCAGGATGTTGATGGGCATGGTCGCTTCCGCTGGGGACCATTTGCCCTGTGCCCTGTGGTGTAGGTGCACCGCACCCCAACCCGTCAGGCTCGCGTCGGTGGTCAGGACCTTCCATTGACCTGAGAGAAAGGATTTCCCCTTTGCTAGCGAGGTTGGCTTGAGCCACCAGTGCAGGGACCTCCTGGTTGACGACGTTAGCTGGAACTCCCTGTCGAGAGAAAAGGGATTCCGGTCCCAGGACTTGAGAATGGCTAGTTGGAGAGGTCTGAGGTGAAACTGGGCAAATGGGACAGCTTCTATTGCCGCTGCCATCTTGCCGAGAACTCTCATGGCAAACCGGAGAGATCGAGGGGGTTTGCGGAGGAGGGTGCGAACTGCTAGTCGGAGAGCCAGTGCCTTGTCCTTGGGAAGGAGCACTAGACCCCTGGAGGTGTTGAATAACATTCCCAGGAAGGTCAGGGACTGATTCGGGGTTGGTGATGACTTTTGTAGGTTGATTAACCAGCCCATGCGACAGAGTATCGGTTGTGATTGAGACGCTGAGCTCGCAGTCCTTGAAGGTGGGAGCCTTGATGAGTAGATCGTCCAGGTATGGAACGACTACTATGCCTCTGGAGTGCAGGACGTCCATGGTGGCTGCCATGACCTTGGTGAACACTCTGGGAGCCGTGGCGAGTCCAAAGGGGAGAGCCACGAATTGGTAGTGGTCCTGGCCTATTGCGAACCTGAGAAACCTCTGATGGGCAGGTGCAATGGGTATATGCAGGTATGCGTCTTGTATGTCTATGGAGGCGAGATATTCTCCCTTCTCCATGGACGCAATGATGGACCGAAGGGACTCCATGCGGAAATGACGGACCCGTACATATTTGTTGAGCTGTTTTAGGTCTAGTATGGGCCGTACACTGCCTCCTTTCTTGGGAACTACGAACAGATTGGAGTAGAACCCTCGGAAACGGTCGGTCGTGGGTACCGGTACTATGACTCCTGATTGACAAAGCGAGGAGACCGCTTGGTGGTAGGCTCGAGCCTTGGCTGGCGGTTTTGGGGGGACAGAGAGGAAGAACCGGTCCGGTGGGTTGGAGGTGAAGTCTATTTTGTATCCGGAAGACACTAGTTCCGTGACCCACCTGTCTTCTGTAATAGGCAGCCAGACTTGATGAAAGAGCAAAAGTCGGCCGCCTACTGGTGTGGTGTCTTCCGGAGTCCGTGAGTCATGAGGAGGAGAAGGTCTGAGATTTTCCTCCTCTGGGCTTAGACTGGCCTGCTTTTGACTGCCAGGTCTTGTCCGACCTTTGCGTCGATCGTGAGTTGTCCCTGCGTGGGGAACGGTTACGATTTTGTACTGGACGCGAGACGGACCAGCCGGAGGAATTCCGAAAGGATCGGAATCGAGTTTGGTTACGCTTCTTGTAAGTGCGTTTAGGTTTCAGTTGGGGAAGAGAAGTACTCTTACCCCCTGTGGCGTTGGATATCATAGTGTCCAACTGTTCACCGAACAGTCTCCCACTGAGGTAGGGGAGGTGCGTGAGGGACTTCTTTGAGGCTGCGTCCGCTTTCCATTCCCGCAGCCAGAGGATACGCCGAATCGTGATGGCGTTTGATGCTATCCCCGCGACTCCCCTTGCTGAATCCAGAGCTGCATGGAGCATGTAATCTGCTACAACAGCAATTTGAACCGCTTGGTCCGACAGTTCAGGAGCGGATGCTTGGAAGGCTTGTAAATTGTTTGCCCAGGCCAGGATGGCCTTGGCAGCCCAAACTGAGGCAAACGCGGGAGCCAGGGATGCCCCTGCAGCCTCGAAAATTGAACGAGCCATGCGTTCTACCTGCCGGTCTGCTGCGTCCCTTAGGGTTGAGCTATCTGGCAGTGAAAGGAGGGTCTGTGCTGCTAGCCTGGAGACTGGGGGATCCACTTCAGGTGGATCTGTCCATTCCTTGGTGTCCTTCTGTGGGAAGGGGTACCTCGCCTCCAGATATTTGCGATTAGCGAATTTTTTCTCAGGCTGTGAGAGCTGTTTTTTAAGGATCGCCTTAAACTCTGGGTGGTTAGAAAAAAACCTTAGGCGGCTTCAGAGGTCCTTCAAAGGAAATCTGATGTTCTGGGGCCTCTGGTGGCGGATCAGAAATGTCCAGCACCCGATGGATGGACGATATTATGTCCTCAACTAGCGCTGTATTGCGATCAGGGACCCCTCAGTTTCTCTGTCTGAGTCAGAGTCGCAGATGCCTTCCGAATTCTGTGTATCACTGAGGCGTCCCCTGCTGGGTGAGCTGGGGAGGAGGCCTTCTCTGGTTGGGGATTGCGGAGATCTGCATTGTCTGTCCCTGGAATGGGACGGTCTAGATGACCTGGAGCAACGGTGTCTCTCCCTAGAGGGGGATGACCGTGTGCTATGGGATGACGCAGATGGACTTGATCTATGGATCCGCTTGCGTCCTGACCTAGACGTGGATGTGCCAGGGGCATCTTGTTCCTGAGTCAAGCTCTCCCGTTGTTGGGTAACGGTCATAGCCGGGGCATGACCCTGCAGAGCCTGAAGCAATGTGGAAGTTAGGTTATCTATAGACTGCGTCATAGATTGCGATAACTGAGTAGCCCATTCCGGTGTGGCATTAGACACCGAGGCATTGGCAGGGGCTTCTTGAGGCTGTGACACAGTAGTTTGTATACAGTTCTGACAATGCGGGTACGTGCTGCTACTGGGGAGAGCGGTCCCGCAGGCTGTGCAGAATGCATAATAGCAGTTCTGCCTGGTTCTCTTAGACCTTGAGCCCGGCATAGTGCACAGAGTGCAGAAGTGCTGCCAGCAGATGGACCTTACAGGGGTAGAGAACCTACAGGGGAGCCTTATAGGTAATATGGATTCACAGCTGAGTAAAGATAACCCAGCTGTGATCTTACCCCACCAGTGTACCCCTAGGTCCAGCGCCGAAAATCCACAGTCCTGTGCCCCCCGGAGACTGGCTGCCTGGTCCTGCAGACCGGGAGATGCAGGGTTAATCTGCAGCCGAAAATGGCTGCAGAGACAGAGGAGAGAGGAGGAGAAGGGGGCGGAGAGCTGGAAAAAGGCAGCAAGGCTATAAAAAACCCGCCCTTTCTGTCTCGATCCGCCCCTTGTATGACACTGTAGAGTGTCATATTTGTCATCCGGGGGGCGGGCTGGGGGGGGCGGAGAGGAGGCTGCTGCTTCAGCTAGGCCGAAGCCGGGGCCTAAATTAGATGCCTGAGGCCCAGAAGGGCTCCAGGCCGGCGCGAAAGTCCGGGAGGGGGTCGGATCTGAACCGGACCCCTCCGGATTTGAAGGCAGGATGGCGGTGGGGCTATAAGCGGAAGGGGGAGCCCGGAAGGGGGAGCCCGGCTGGGGTCCCCCTGAGGCAGTATAGAGCTGGTGCTGCCGCAGAGACAGGGACGCAGGGAACCCTGTGTCTGTATGTGCCATGCCTGCCTGCACTCCCCCCGGCCCCAACAGGAGCCCGCAGCTGGGCTGGGGTCCCTGGATGCAGGCGCAGTGTGCTGGCCCATTGCTGGGAGCTGTAGGATGCTGCCTGTACAGGCCTTACCTGAGGTGTCTCAACCTAATACCCCCAGAGGGGGATAGGGAGGGTGCTTTTGTCACACACCTTCAGGGGCCTTTATCCTCGCCTCGACCTCAACCCAGAAACCAAAAGGAATTGGGGAAGGAGGGGGGTCTCGACTTCGAACCAACACCCGAGAGGTTGGGGAAGGAGCAGCATGGGGAATAGCCATCTCAACTTCAACTGGGCACCCCATAATAGGGGGCCGAGGAAGGAGCCATGCCGGGAGTCTCACAGGAGACCCTCTTTTCTTCATCTGTAATCCCGTCGGAAAACGGGAAACGGAGTAAAAATCTTTAGGTGTGCCTCCTTTGCGACACTAAGCAAAAACTGGAGAAGGCTGATGCCGTCCAGGGGTGTATACTGCACAGGAGGAGCCACAGTTAATCTTTTTCAGATTATGCATAGTGTCGCCTCCTAGTGGACAGCAGCATAACACCCATGGTCCTGTGTCCCCCAATGAGGCGACAGAGTAAAAAAACAAAAAAAAAAAAAAACACAAATATCAATGACTTATGCGTCTACAAAACAGGTCAAAGTTTGGCAAATGCAAGAAAGTTTGTCAATTGGCACAACAGTTCTGCAACGTCTATATCTACACTTGCAGTGTAGCAGGCATGGTTAGCATCATTCTAACAATATACCACAGCTATGATCAAGGATCAAATGTGGCAAATAATGGAGCAAAGACTAATTGCTTGGCATAGTGTTCTGTGATTAACCACCACTCCATCAGAGCAGAGGGGCTGGGAATCAGACAGGGAGGAGAAGACCCCTTGTACAGTCCCAGTGCACCAAAATCTAATTGGCAGAAAATGGCAATAGTGATTAAAGAACAAAGCAGATTTCTTCATAAAAAGGTATCATTGCAGCAATGTCTTTACAAAATCATGCTGACAGGGTTTTTTTTTTTTTTTTTTAAATTGCTCAAGACAGCACTGATCTTTTATGGTGTCAGCACAGGCTGTGGCCTAGTAAACAGCAGCAGGAAGATTTTTGTAATGACAGCCAGAATAATTGAACTGGGGAGTTCATAGAGCTCTATGATTAAGATTTCAGCACCTGCCAAGAGTTACTGAATGCATTATTCATTTACCGATTAAAATCAGATACTGACTTGTTTAATATTTTCTGTACACAATTGTGGTTAGGAACCTGTCTGGTGAGAACACTTGAATTTATTGGAGAATTTTGACCTATACAGAAGTTATTATACAAGGGTGGTAGGTGGGGGGCAGGAAAAAAGTCAGTTCAACAGCAAGATTTTAGGATTGGGTAATGGCTGTAGGACATGAGAAAATGGATTTAATGTTTAAATCCTTCTGACTACTTCCAAGGAAATTCAACAAAATAGGCAACTAAATCCATCTGCGTAGTAACAGTCTTACTTGGCAAGGGTCTCCACGTGACAAATCCAACATGTGGAAAAGAAAGCCAAGCTCACAACTCAAGCAGAACTCCTTTTGACAGAGGTGGTTTTGGACAAGACATCTTACTGGTTCCAAGAGGTACATAACCTACGTAGAAAATAAAAATAAAGAAATGAGAGAACAGATTTCAAGTCACTTATAATGTATTACTACATCATGCATCGGCTCCCTGTGATGTGGGTTTAGGAGGAGAGCCTGCAGATGATCTATAATGCTGCCATCATCTACCTCCAACAGCAACAAGTTGAATGGAGCACCATATGCAGCTGTGCACATTGACAGCCCATGAGGCGAATGGCTTTAATTGACAATCTGTGCCAATGCAATTGCAGGGTGTGGATGGTCTGTACTCCTATACAAGCTGGCCTGTTGCTGGTGTTCAGACGCTGATCCTTCCCCATCTACAGCAGCACTCTGGCATTGCCCAAGCGATCAGACAAGTCACAGAATCAAATTTGGAAAAAAAAAAAAAAAAAAAAAACACACACACACACACACACACACCTCCTGCACCAGTCACTTACTGAACGTGTGCCATTTGTCACACTAAAGAACACCTGAGGTTAGTCAGATTTCCTGGCTTAGAGTGACTAATATATTATTAATGTATCAAGCCACAGTCTCTATGTCAGACATAATTGTTCTTTGTTCGCTTCACCATAATTTGGCTGGTCATTTACCACCACCCACACAGTACAAGCCCCCTCCTCACCTGGATCATGCTGTTGCAGTAGGCGTTAGGAATATGAGGTTCCAGGCCAGCAAATAAGGTTTTATTGTAGTGCTTAAAGTCAAAATCTTCTAAACCAAGCTTAGAATATTTTATGGTAACCTATGAAAGTTTAGAGAATTAGCTTCACACCTTTGTCACAAAGGGCAACTTACAGCACAATGCATACATAAAAAAAATAAGAAAAATCCACGCACTTGTCTGTAAATTTTTTTTTTTTTTTTTTTTTTTTTTTAAGGACATTCAGATGACAAACAATATAGTAAAAGAATCTACACAACCTTCCTATACTTTTTGAGCACCATATAGAGATGAGGTTCTTCCTCTCTTCCTATTGGAGATTCTGGAACTTGGCTAAAGTTGTCAAAATCATTTTCCAACTGATACGGCACCTAAGAGGCAACATGTGCAACATTACGGATCTTTGCAAGCTGTCCCAAAGACGTTAAAATAATGCATACTAAAACAATGTTTTAAGAAGTTACCAGACACTTAACTAGAGTGCTTCTCTGAAGAGCCTCAATTACAATGGAAATTTAGCCTAAAACCCAGCAGCTCTTGCTCCCTGCCCCTACACCCACTGGGTCAAGTGGATGGGGGGGGGGGGGGGGGTGAGTGCTGTTTGTGCTCTCAATTACTGGATCACAGCAATTGTTCAGTGTTGGGTATACATCAGTTGGGAAGGCAGATCCCAATATCCTCTCTGGCTACTATATGGGGAGTCTGGCTGGGTCCGACAGCTTGCTTCCCACTCATGTCGGGCAGAGCCAGAGACTTACCACTGAGCCTGTACACTACTGTGTGCGTGCACTTCAGAGCAGTGGTCTGTCCAAACAATGGGGTTCTTGGGAAGCAGATGCCCACTGATCAGAAGTTATTTGTAGTGAATATATTTAAGAAAAAAAAAAAAAAAAAAAAAAATCAAGAAAGTGAGAAAACTATAACTATATAGTCTGCAATGGTGAAGGTCACTAAATTCACCAAAATGTCCCCATGATGAGTCTTAAATACAGACCTGATTTCTGAGCCTTGTCCTAGGATTGGGAGAGTAGCCAATAAATCCAACTTGTTTCATGGTGCGGAGTATTTCTTGATCTACAGGAGGAGCATGACTGAAGGAAGAGGAGCTTGTGAGTACAGACTGAGGAGATGATACAACATGAACAATGAAGAGAGGATCTCATTTTCAGCCTGTTAACATTTACAAAGTGTCCAACAACTAAGCTTTAACATACACAATTGCTAGAAATATTTAACTTGTTAGAAAAGTAAAAGACAAGAATTGTGAAATATGTCACCACTATCCAAATAAACTGGATTTCCTAAGGCATGGTCCCCATTTACAGCTAGTTATATTACACCCCCCCATAGTGACCTTAGAAGGGGGTATTCCCATTTTGTACATTTATGGCATATTCTAATGACTCCGTTGTACAGTGTCAAATGTTTTCAGAAAAACAATTCTGTGGCTGATAACCAGACAGACTACATTCAAAAAAAAAAAAAAAAAAAATTATTTTTTTTAAATATGCTGAAGTACCGAGGAGCTGGTGTGGAGTTTGCAGATGGCCAATCAGAGAGCAAGGCTTCATTTATTAGAGGCACAGGGATAAGAGAAAGCGGCATGAGATCCTGATTCCAGTCCAAATGTGGCAAATTGTCCACCAAGCAGGGCAATGCAAACTCAGAGTCACGAGAGTATGTGTTAAACGTTGCTTCTGGAGTGTCTGCCCATAGGTGCACACAGCCATCAGAGTCTCCGAATGCCAAAACTTGTTTGCTAGCAGACACATCAAAAGACATAAGCTGGCTCACAGTGCCGACATGGAATATGTCCGCAGGACTAGCCAGACCAGTGGGTTCGCAGAACTGGCACTGACCTGTAAGAGGGGGAAAATGGTTACTATAACATCATGAATCTGCACAGTCAATATCCGTATACGATTTTACAATAATTTACTGATAATGGGTGTAAGAAATGTTATTTATTGGCAAGTTTGATTTCCACAACCAGAAGACACTGAGGGAGAAGGGATCAGATTCCCTGATACTGGAAACCTTACAACTTCGGAGAACCACAGCACCCGAGTTGTGTTTCCTGTATGTTAAGTTTTTTGTTTTTCTTTGTAGGCAATAACTCAGTTTTCAGACACAATGGAACATAGATCGAACAAATATAACACCCTGTGGTGGGAGGAGGTTTTTTTCCCCCACTGATGAAATCTTTGAGAACCCACAACATTAAGGGAGCAAACCACTTTGACAACATTTTTTTTTTTGGGGGGGGGGGGGGGGGGGGGAGAAGGGATGTTAAGATAAAAAGCAGTACCTTTAAGAGAAGAGGGGCAGGGGGGGGGAGAGAAGCCCCACAGAACATTATGAGCTTACCGCGCTGGGAAATAATAGCTAGCCGGGAAGTGTATGTAGGGATGAAGCGTAGAAAGAGGGGATCAACGTGAACCTGAAGAGGAGTAATCGCCCGCATCATACGCAAGTCATACACCTTCAGGAATCGGTCACAAGCGAGAACGTTCATGCGACTGGAGAATCCACATGTCACCACAAGATTTCCATGGACATCAAAGTCAGATAAACTATCAGAGTACGCATCAAACTCGTGCTCAACTTTAAATGTGCGTAGATCTCGTAATGAAAGCTGCAGGGTAAACAAGTGGATTGTTAAAAAGCAGATCAGGGTAATTGACAAAATGCTTTACAGACGCATATTGCTAAAGAGATTTCACAACACCCTACACCTCATTTTTAGCAGTCAGTTATGAGCAGTCAAGTGTTATTTTAAGACAGGGATTTATGTACTCACCGTAAAATCCTTTTCTCTGAGCAACTCACTGGGGGACACAGGATCATGCATTCAGGAGCCCTCAGCTGCTATCGAACCCAGTGTACCTAGTCCCTGAGTGGGTTTCGTCACTGTCGCAGTCCATGGCTTCACTAGCCAAAGCAAGAGTCTCTCCACGGGAACCATCGGCCAGCAGGGGCTGTTCTCAGTGAAAAACTCCTCAGGTATCTAAGAAACGGGCCCATAGCACATCTCCCAGGCCTTCTTGAACCTCGGCATCCGTGTGCTCCAGGACCAAATTAGAGTCCTTGTAAACCTTTAAAGGTCTGGTTGATGGCCTCAATGAGACTGTCCACTGTCGCCTGATAATCCAGATCAAGGGGCAAGTCAAAATTGGACTCCGTGTCCTGGTCACTGCAAACCCTGGGTGAGGGGGAATGGGAAAAGGAGCCCAAGGATGCCAATTTGTGAGAAGGCCTGGGAGGGAGGGTAGAGGAACCTGCCAAAACAGGCAGATGAGTGCCCTGACCCATGGAGGGATATTTGAGAGATTATTGCTTTGGCTAGTGAAGCCATGGACTGCGATGAAGCCCACTCAGGGGGACTAGGTACACTGGGTTCAGTAGGGGCGGAGGGCTCCTGAACGTATGATCTTGTGTCCCTCCAATGAGGCAAAGGAGAAATAAATTCTTAGCCTTGTTGATAGTGCATCCGTAAGACAGCATTACTCAGTCTTAGGGCTCTTTCACACGTCCTGGTATCTCAGATACCGGAAATACCAGTGTCTGTGCAATACGTGTGCTGCATCAGTCCCACATGTACTGGCACCTGGTAATCAGCAGTACTGTTTGCGCTGTTACGGCACTAGGTGATGAAGACCGCTAATCTCTTCTGTGATCATCGCTAGCAGGGAATAGCATTGGGAGTTGTATTCAACTAGTAACAGCGAGGGCAGGCGGCTGATGGGAATGTGAGTATTCAGCCGCCACCTGCACATAAATAAAAAAAAAAAAAAAAAAAAAATTGGGTTTCCCTGTATGTTTGATAACCAGCCAGGCAAAACAGACAACTCTCAGCTTCAGCAAGGCATGGTTATCAAGAATAAAGTGGTCCACATGTGTTAATTTATTTAAAACTAACTGCGTGGGATGCCACCCATTTCTTTTTCACAGCCAGTCTTGCTAAAGCAGCAGTATTCTCAGCCTGCAGCCTCCCAGAAAAATCGCATCTATTAGATGTGCCAATTCTGGAACTTTACCCAGCTATTCCCACTTGCCCTGTGGGTTTGATGTTACCTTTGTATTGTCCAGTGACATCAAGCTCACAGATAAGTAATGGAGGTGTTTATAGGGCTCCCATCATTACTAATCCTAATTGTATTGTAAATAAACACACAGCAAGTATAACCTCTTTCTGACCTTGTACGGGATAGTACGTCCGAGGTCCGATACCACGCTTTGATGCAGGGCTCCGGCGGTGAGCCCGCATCAAAGCCAGGACATGTCAGCTGTTTTGAACAGCTGACATGTGCCCGCAATAGCAGTGTGTGAAATCGCGATTCACCCGCCGCTATTAACTAGTTAAATGCTGCTGTCAAACGCAGACAGCGGCATTTAACCGGCGCTTCCGGGCGGCTGGAAATGAGCGCATCGCCGACCCGTCACATGATCGGGGGTCAGCGATGCTTCTGCAGAGTAACCATAGAGGTCCTTAAGACCTCTATAGTTACTGATGCCGGCTCTTTTTTTTTTTTTTTTTTAAATCACCCCCCTTCGCCCCATTCAAAATAAATCAATAAAAAAAACAAAAAAAAAAACCTACACATTTGGTATAGCCACGTTCAGAATCACCCAATCAATAAAAAGATTAACCTGATCGCTAAACGGCGCAGCGAGAAAAAAAAACTCGAGACGCCAGAATTATGTTTTTTTGGTCGCCGCGACATTGCATTAAAATGCAATAACGGGCGATCAAAAGAACGTATCTTCACCGAAATGGTATCATTAAAAACACCAGCCCGGCACGCAAAAAAGAATTATTCTTACCGTTAATTCGGTTTCTAGGAGCCTTCCACGACAGCCACCAGAAGGTTGTCTCCATACCCTAATGGGGGACAGGAAGCACGAGAGGTTAAAAGCCCCTCCCACCTCCCATTAACCAGTGACTTACAACTGAACCCACAGCACCGGTTACCTTTTAGGTTCTCAGAAAATTATCCAAGAACATCGGGAGGGAATTAATGCTGTCGTGGAAGGCTCCTAGAAACCGAATTAACGGTAAGAATAATTCTATTTTCTCTAGTAGCCTTCCACGACAGCCACCAGGAGGAATGCCAACCAATTCTGTATTTAGGGAGGGACCACAGCCTGAAGAACCTTTCGGCCAAAGGCAAGATACCGGTTGGACCAGAAGTCCAATCTGTAATGCTTAGTAAAAGTGTGCAAAGAAGACCATGTTGCTGCCCTGCAAATCTGCTCTGTTGAATCACCAGCCCTTTCAGCCCAAGAGACAGACGTAGATCTGGTGGAATGAGCTTTTAGGCCCGCAGGAATAGCAATATTCTGGGTTAGGTATGCTTCAGTAATGGCTTTTATCCAGTTGGCGATGGTACTCGTCGCTACCTTCTTGCCCTTGTTTCTGCCAGAAAGATGAACGAAGAGATTTTTGCCAATCCTGAACGATTTAGTATGTTCTAAATAGTACAACACTATATGTCGTACATCCAGAGTATGAAATCTGTGTTCTTCCGGATTTGAAGGATTGTGACAGAACGATGGGAGGACTATATCCTGTGATCGATGAAACTCTGACACTACCTTCGGGAGAAAACATGGATCAGGTCAGAACACGATGTTGTCATCTCTTATGGTAAGATGAGGCTCTCTGACTGAAAGGGCTTGTATTTCTCCCACTCGTCTTGCAGTAGAAATTGCAACCAAGAAGGCCGTTTTGCAGGAGAGAAGTTTCGAGGAACAAGATAATGGCTCAAATGGAGGAGCCGTAAGGCCCTTTAAACATAGTTCTAAGTCCCATGATGGTACAAAAATTTGTTTTCTTGGACAATGCCTTGATGCTGCGACCATAAACCTCTTTATCCAACGATGACTTGCAAGGTCTTGATCGAAGACAGAGCTCAAGGCTGACACTTGAACTTTCAAGGTACTTGGCTTCTGCCCCAACTCTAAACCTTTTTGCAAAAAATCTAATATCTGTGAGATATTAGGATGGAAAGGGTCAGGATTATGAGGATGACACCACGAGGAGAATCTATTCCAAATTCTTCCATATATGGCGTTGGTAATAGGTTTTCTAGACTTCTGTAGGGTAGAGATTACCGACTGTGAAAGGCCTTTAGCCCTTAGTACCTGGGCTTCAATAGCCAGGCTGCCAGATTGAACCTTTGTGGTTCTGGATGATAAAAGGGGCCTTGGCGGAGAAGATCTTCTGCTTGAAGAAAAACTGGACCATCCACCTTCAGTTCTTTTATGAGGTGGTACCAGCTTCTTTTCGGCCATGTCGGCGCTACTAGGATAGTTTGGACCTGATCGTCCCGGATCTTCCGGAGGGTCTTCGCCAGTAACGGTATTGGAGGGAATGCATACGCTAGATGAAACCTCCATGCGTGAGCGAAGGCGTCTACTCCTTGAGACCTGTCCTTGGGGTTCAGGGAGAAGTAGTTCTCGACCTGTGCATTCTGACTTGACGCTAGAAGGTCTATATCGGGAAGTCCCCATCTGTGGGTCAACATTCTGAAAATGTCCGCCTTCAGGCTCCATTCTCCCGGATGCAAGTCGTGACGACTTAGGAGATCTGCATGAACGTTCACTGACCCTCTGAGGTGTATTGCTGATAGTGAGGAGATGTTTCTCTGCCCAGCAAAATATTCTGTTTGATATTGCTCTCAACTGGTTGAACTTTGGACTTCCCTGGTGTTTTAGATGCGCAACAGTCGTCATATTGTCCGAATAAATTCTGACATGTTGACCTATAATGAGACTGCTGGCCGCCAGGAGGGCCCTCTCCACTGCCATCAATTCTCTGGAGTTGGAGGAACTGGAACTTTCTCTTTGATTCCAGTGACCCTGGAATGGGATCTGCGAGACAACTGCTCCCCAACCTTTTTGACTGGCATCCGTTGTCACCGTGATCAGAGGATCTTGTACCCAGTCTACTCCTTTTAGCAGGTTTGATTGGATCACCCACCAGGTTAACGAGACCTTTACCTTCCCAGGAGTGTATATTCTGTTCAGGGAATTTGGATTTCCGTTCCAGTTTCCTAAGATGTGTGCCTGCAGTACTCTTGAGTGGCTTTGAGCCCACTGGACTGATTGTATACAGGCCGTCATTGACCCCAGGAGAGACATTGCAGCCCGTAGAGTGGGAGAACGTTGTTTTTTGAGGTCTGAGACTTTGGAAATCAGGTTTATTCGGTGTTCCTCTGGTAGGAAAGATTTCTCATTCTCTGAATCCAAGAGGACCCCGAGGAATTTCCTCACCTTTGATGGTGACAGTTGAGACTTTTTTAGATTTGGTATCCAACCCAAATCCTGTAAAATGTTCAGAGTTTTGGAAATTCTCTGAGAATTTCGGCGGACGGACCAATTAATAGAAGGTCGTCCAAGTACGGCACTATAGCGGTGTCTTGGCTCCTGATATGGGCTACTGCTTCCGCCATGACTCTGGAAAACACCCTTGGGGCTGAGGAGATCCCGAACGGGAGAACATTGTATTGGAAATGTAAGATTTTTTGATTGAATTGAACTGCAAATATTAGGTATTTGCTGTGGTGAGGATGCATTGGAATATGGAAATAGGCATCCTTGAGGTCTATTGCTGCCATATATGATTGAGGAGCTATTAGAGGGATGGCTGTTTTTACTGACTCCATCTTGAACTTGCGGTAAGATATATTTGTTGAGAGCTTTCAGATTTATTATAATCCGAGATTGCCCGGAAGGCTTTTTTTTTTTTATCATGAAGATACGGGAATAAGTGCCCTTTTCCCTTGCTCGTTCACAGGGACCGGGGAGATAGCTCTCGAGTCTAGCAAGTCCTGAATTCCAGCCATCAGCTTCTGGGTCTCCCGAGATGACGGGGAGGTGACTCTTACGATCCTGGGGGGAGGTGCATCGAACTCTATCAGAAGCCCCTGTTGTATAACACTGACCACCCAGGGACTGTTGGAGATATTCTGCCAACTGTGAGCGAAGTTCGAAAGCCTCCCCCCCACCGGATCGGAGTCATTGTTTTTCTTGTTGAGTTTGCTGGGGAATAAGGATGTTTTTAGGCTTCCCCTTAGCATAACTCCACCTCCCGGTTTTTCCTTTCCCTTTTCCCTGGGAGGGCTGGGACTGGGAGGCTCGAAAAAGACGCTTCCTGGGAGGCCTCTGTTCAGGAAGAGTTTTCTTTCTGTCTGTGGCTTTCTCTAAGATGTTGTCTAATGAGGGCCCAAACACATAGTCACCCTTAAAGGGAATGGAACATAGTTTTATTTGGAAGTGACGTCTCCGCTCCACATTTTTAACCAGAGAGCTCTTCTGGCTGAATTTGTCTGGACCAAGGACCTGGCTGCCACCCGGATAGATTCCAGTGAGGCGTCTGCGAGGAACCCAGTCGCTCTGTGTAAAATAGGCAGGGAGTCCAGAACTTCTTCTCTCGGAGTACCCTGAGAGATGTGGTTTTCTAGCTCTTCTATCCAGCGGAAGAGGGAGCGGGCCACACAGGTGGATGCAATGTTGAATCTGAGGGCTGAGGTAGACGTCTCCCAGGATTTTTTGAGAAGGCTCTCAATCTTTCTATCTAAGGGGTCCTTTAACTGGGAGGAATCCTCGAACGGCAAAGCCGTTTTTTTAGCCACTCTAGCCACCTGAACATCAATTTTTGGGATGTTCCATTTTATTGCGTCCTCATCAAGAGGAAACCGATGTTTAAAGTCTGGAGGAGTAGTCAGACGCTTCTCCGGCAATTCCCATTCATTATTAATCATGTCTATTATGCTTTTATGGACGGGAAACCCAGGTTGTTTTTCAGTATGTATACCGAAAAGTTCGTCCTGTATAGACTGAGGAACTGACACCTCTTTTAGCCCCATGGTGTTCCTCACTGCAGATACCAATTCCTCAATGTATTCAGAGGAAAAAAGATATTTCCTAATTTCCGAAGATTTATGGGGTAACACATCCTCCCATTTGACAGAAGAGGACGTATAAGATCCCTCAGACTGACTCAGAATACTCCTGGATTTTTCTCTTTTTGGGGAGAGATGGACCAGGTGAGGATGGTGGCGGCGGTGGAGGTGGGCGAGCGTGGCCAGAGAGGTCTGAACCTCCTGCCTAACCAAGGAGCGGATTTCCTCAATTAATGAAGGATGTTCCGCCCGGACAATTTTATCCGTACAAGGTTGGCACAACTTTTTCTCCCAATCTAGTGGCATTTTCACATTACAGGTAGCACATTTGCGTTTGGTAATGTTTTTAGGGCCAGACTTGACTGCCTGCAAAGAGAGAGGAAGCGGTGTAAGAAGGTGTATAAGGCAGTACCTTAGAATGGGACCCATCTCTGCCACACTTACTAGGGCTTGAGGAGCGCTGGGCTCTGCAGCTGCAGGGCAAGACGAATCCATGCTTACAGCAGGCTTACCTGAGACGTCTTCGCAGCCTATATAGAAAATAAGCCTGCACCAGCGCGAGGCAATTCGCCGCCCCTCCCCAGGCAGGCGTGCGAGGATGCAGCGTGCCTCACACGCCGTTCGGTGATCCATAGCGCTGGTCTGTCGCTCCTGTGCTGGAGCGCCGACCCGGAAGTGGAGGATCACCTGACTTCCGGGTCGCCGAACAGCGTGCGTCAGGAGGGGGAGACGCCGGAGAGCTCAGGGAGGCCTCCGGGATGGGCTCACCGGCCAGCTTTGTCCCCGCAAGAGGACGCAGGAGGACCGGGAACGCGGTCCCAGAATCCAGGGGAGACGGGAGGCACAGCGCAGGAGGAAGCCCCGAGGGACCCGACCATTAGTGCCCGGCAGAATAGAAATACAGGTACACTGCTCAGAGCCGCCGCTGCAGCGCATCAGAAACCTCTCCATGCCCCATGGGGGACAGGAAAGACACTGGCTAATGAGAGGGGCTTTTAACCTCTCGTGCTTCCTGTCCCCCATTAGGGTATGGAGACAACCTCCTGGTGGCTGTCGTGGAAGGCTACTAGAGAAATAAGCCCTCACCCGACCCCCAGATCATGAAAAATGGAGACGCTACAGGTATCGGAAAATGGCGCTTTTTTTTAGCCACTTAGATAAAAAAAAAAAAAAAAAAAAAATAACCTAGACATGTTAGGTGTCTATGAACTCGTACTGACCTGGAGAATCATAATTGCAGGTCAGTTTTAGCATTTAAATGATCCTAGCAAAAAAGCCAAGCAAAAAAAGTGTGGGATTGCACTATTTTTTTGCAATTTCACCACACTTGAAATCAGGAAAAAAATTCCTAGTACACGACATGGTAAAACCAATGATGTCGTTCAAAAGTACAACTCATCCCCCAAAAAAATAAGCCCTCACATGGCCATATTAACAAGGGAAAAAAAAAAAAAAAAAAAAAAAAAATTATGGCTCTGGGAAGGAGGGGAGCAAAAAACGAACACGGAAAATCCCAAGGTCATGAAGGGGATAAAGTCTTATTTGAAACACTTTTCCTTTTTTTAAATTTAAAAACCAAACAGTTATACTCACCCAATGCTCATTCCATTGAAGCCCTCATCTCCTGTAATAAAAATATCCCTCACCAGTCACTGCCACACCATAATCCAGGTCTGGGGATAAATAGTTTTAAAACTGGACGGTATCAAGATGTGGCCGTCCAGACTGAACCAATGAGGAGTGAGCTGCTCTGAGCACAGCAACAGTGACCTCATTGAGGTTACTGCGAGTCACAAGCTGCGTTCCCAACCGGGCTGAACGGCTGTGACCTCAGCACTGAGAAATTTCTCACGATGATCTGCGATGAACGCGCTGACTTTTCGGCAGGGTGTTGAAGTTACTGCAGTTCAGTCTTGCTGGGAATGCAGCCTCACTGACACGCAGTAATCTTGATGAGGTCACCACTGCTGCACTCCCAGCAGCTCATTCCTCAATAGTTCTCAGAATGGAGAGCTGCATCTTAGCACTGCCCAGGTTGAAAACCAGTGTCTGGAGATAAATGAGTATGATGCGGGACAGAACTATGGACAGGTGAGTGATATTGTTTGTTTGTTTTTATTTCAGGAGATGAGGGCTTCAATGGAATGGGCCCTATACTCACCAACTGTAAATTTTTTAAATAAAAAGTAAATGTGTTTTGTTTTGATTTCAAGTAGACTTTATACTTGCTGTGTGTTTACTTACAATACTATATGATTAGTAATAGTAATTAGTATGATTAACTATAGGATTAGTAATAGATAAGAGTCTTAGAGACTTCTATCCATTACCAGTCTGTGGTCTTGATGTCACTGGACAATACAAAGGTGACAACACCACAGGGGAAAAATGCCAGAATTTGCACATCTAATAGGCAAGCATTTACAGGGTAGCTGAGAATACCAGCTCCCTGCTTTATCAAGGCTGGTTGTCAATTTGTTAGCAAATTTAAAATACGACAATAGGAATATGGATAAACTTGAAATTCTGGGAATATGCTTTCTATCCACTGAAAATTATGAAGGTCTGTAAGAAAATTTACAATTCTGGCACATGCACCAGGCAGAATATTTTACAACAGGGTGTAGTTTAGATCAAATTAATAGATTTATAAGTTAGAGCAATATATAACATACCTTTCCAGATGTATGTCCACAGAAAAAGAAACGGTTTGATTGTCGCATCACTGTAATACCAGGTACTTCAACAGTATACTAAGAGGGTAAACAAGTAATCAAAGTTTAGTAATTATACCCCAACCTTTCGTCACACATTTATCGCCTTATCCAGTGGCTAGATCTAGTAGGAGAACCCCTTTAACTGTATTACTACTGCTTGCAATTAGATATTCTACAGCCTAAAGAACAGGAGACAATTCATTAAGACTGGTGCTGTTCATGCCAGTCTTGATACGGAGATGTGCTGGAGTCAGATGTTACTGACCCATACAAAAAAAAAAAAAAAAAAAAAGGCATCTTCAGAATTCAGGAGCATCAGAAGACTGGTGTGCACTTTGCCACAATGAACATCGCCACAGCTCAGTTTTGCCAACTTTGTCAGATGGGCAAAAACGGAGCGAGAAAGACAAAAGTGATAAAATTTTTAGAACAGACTTGGGTTGCAGAAAAGTTCAAATTGTCAAAGCTTTATGTAATATTACTGATGTTGCAGCAAAGTATGTGAAACTGCAACGGCCCAATTTAAGAACCAAGTTTAATTCCTGTAGGAGCCCTCATATGCAGCCATTTTCCCAGTAGGGACTGGGGCATAAACTAGAGAAGCCAACTGCATTACCATCTTAGGCTACTTTCATATTTGCGGTTAAGTCCGCAGCATATCATCCGCAACTGCTAACGCATGCAAAAGTCTGTTAACTCAGCGTTTTCTCCGCATCAGCTCACGCATGATAGTTAAAAAAAAAAAAAAAAGCGTTTGCGCATGCGTTTGATATTTCCAGGAGGGTGTGTCTTTAATGGGCATGCGCAGTCCGAAGTACGCAAGCGCATCAAACGCATGTGTACGCAAAGACATGTGTACACATGCGTTCCCATAGATAGTAATGCGTTTTTTTGCTGCATTCCTAGCTCTAACAATCACATACGTTTCTAGGCGGCAAATTGACACCTCTAAAATTACTACATGTTGCGTTTACCGCGCCAAACCACAGACAAAACGACGCATGCGTCGTCAAAACGCAACCGATCGCAGAAACCTGTGTCCCTAATGTTAAATATAGGAATACACAACGCATGCGGAGATTTGCGGAAGAAACGCTGCAGACACAACCGCAAATGTGAAACCGGCCTTACATGGAGCTTCCCCCAAGGCTTCCATGTCCACCAGTCACAAACTACCATAGGTTTCACAGTTGTAGCTTACTGAATCCCGGAAGATGAGCAATAGGGTGAAGCATGTTTGGGTTCACATGAAAGGTAATTTAAAAGGCAAGTCCATTACCTTTTGTGTTTCCTGCACAGTGTTCAGATCCATCTGAATGACATGGTTCTGCATACCTCCCATGAGTAGAGTGTTGTTGTCGTCTGTGAGCAAGAGACTGTGGTTATCTATACTCTCATCCATCCTAGAAGCCAGAATGAGGATCAATAAGTTAATACTGTACGCAAGTACTGATAAGTATGGCAATAAAGAATAGCTGAAGAACCCATTATTAATCTCTGAAAATATTGGTACAGTTATCCTTTTAAATGAAACAGCCAAGAACTCACAGGTAGTCAAAGATGGCAAGTCCACCACGCGTCATGCATTTCAAGTTGTTTTTTGTGAGGAAAAGAACGCCAGTGTCCACACTTTGGATCTGTCGGATATCATTGCTACCATGAACTTGAAAAGATGAATATCTCTCGAGGGCTGGACTGAAGAAGGATGTGGCATGACCCTACACAAGGAGGGCAGAATACACAGCTGATTATAACTGAGACAACCTGATCGATTTAGCCCTGTGCCTTCATGCCTAATAGTATGTGCCAAGCAATACTTTAATGGGGGGGGGGGGGGGGGGAATTGTAAATTGTAAATGTGGCAAGTAGTAGGTCTGCACTTTGCCTTTACAAAATTGGCCATTTGATATTGGTAGTTTTCTGCTTAATAAACTGATTTAGTAGACATTACTTACTCCATGGTTTCCAACCCAGAGCATCTCTTCTTGAACATCAAAGTGGACAGCTGACACAGGCACGCCAACCTCCGAGACAGTCGTGTGCAGCTCTGAGTACATCCCTTCCATGATCCGCACAGTCTCTGGGACGGGGATCCCTTCCAGACCAACACGCTCATGGTTTAACTCTACAGGCTGCAGAAGACCAGGGTTCAAGTGCGGATCAAGAACTGGATCCAAGGGAGCATGTAAGGCAGGCGGGTACTCTGCCAAAGCTGGGTCTAGCCCATCGAAATTCATGACGACTGGTAAATAGGGATTATGTAAAACTGGAGGTGGTAAAACTGGAATAAAAAGGGAAAAAAAAAAAAAAAAAGTGTAAACCATTAAAGAAGTATCTTTTCACCTTACAATGTTATCTAAAAAGGTATCCGTACTGCTAAAACAGACACGAGTCAATGCATGCTGCTGTACAATGTACACTTTCAGAAGCACCACCAACTGCCAAAGGGAGAAAGCACCAGAAGTAAAAGGATATAATATACATATACCCCCTTTATTTATGCCATATTCACTAAAAGAGGGTTGTCCCACAAAGTACCGTATATACTCGAGTATAAGCCAACCCCCTATTTTGCCACAAAAAAAAAAAAAAAAAAACTGGGAAAACTAATGACTCGAGTATAAGTCTAGGGTGGAAAATGCAGCAGCTACCGGTAAATATCAAAAATAAAAATAGATACCAATAAAAGTAAAATTGAGATATCAGTAGATTAAGCGTTTTTGAATATCCATATTGAATCAGGAGCCCCATATAATGCTCCATACTGTTCATGATGGGCCCCATAAGATGCTCCATATTAAAATATGCCCCATATAATGCTGCACAAAAGGTTAATGGCTCCATAAGATGCTCCATAGACACATTTGTCCCATATAATGCTCCACAAATGCTGATTATGGCCCCATAAGATGCTCCATAGAGATATTTGCCTCAATGCTGCACATGGCCCCATACAGGCATTTGCCCCATATGCTGTTGCTGCGATAAAAAAAAAAGGCTGAAATTCTCAGCTTATACTCAAGTATATATGGCACATCTAAGAATAAGTTCTTCAACTGGATTGGGAGGGGCTTCCTCCCCCATCCAGGAGATTTGGTATGAACCTACAGCCATAACACAGTAGGGGCACATACCGTATATTAGTATTATCCCAGCAGAGGAGCATTTTGGAACATCCAATTATGGAACTTATTTTAAAGGGAACCCGTCAGCAGGATTGTGCACAGTAACCTACAGACAGTGTCAGGTCAGCGCCGTTATACTGATTAAAAAGATACCTGGGTGATTGTTTAATCATGTTTTCAGTTAATGAAATTCTTGAGCTTTGGGCGGCCTGTGGGGGTGCTTTGGCTTATTGTCGTCTTTGTGGGCTTAAATGACAGGTCACTGAACCTTCTGTCACCTGCCTCTTATGATTTATACTGCGCTTGACCAGTTAATATTGTGGTCTTCACACATTTAAAAAAAAATAAAAAAAAAATTATATATTACCTACAGCAAAATGCTGCCATTTTTTCTGGAGCCATTTTTTCCCTCAAACAAAATGGCTCCAGTACAGCAGCATTCATCTGTGATGCTCTTCATTGGCTTGTGCCGATTAATCGATGGACAGCACTTGTCAATAGATGCTACTGTGCAGCCAATGGCATTTTTGCGGTCATTAGAATTTTTTTATGTTTGTTAAGACCACAATTTTAACTGCTCAAGCGCAGTATTTAAAATAGGAGGCAGATCACTGAAGATCTAGTGACCTGTCATTTAAGCCCATACAGATGAATATTTAAGAGCACCACATGAAGACCCCCACAGGCCGTCCTAGAGCACGGGCATATCATTAACTCAAAACTGAAAATAAAGATTACATAACCACAAGACAGATTTCATTACCCAGGTATTTTAATCAGTATAACGGCGCTGACCTGACACTGTAGGTTACGGTGCACAATCCTGCTGACAGGTTTGTTTTAGTCCAAGGTCTACTAATTAAGGGAGCAACCCCTTAAGGTAAAGAAAAAAAAATAAAAAAATAAAAAACACTTGAACATCATTATGAGAGTACGCTTGTGTGCTAACCGAGTGGCTTCGTCATGCTCAAATATGTTAAGAGTTGTCACGGCTGTACGTCTCACGGTTGTTAGACACCTGAAACACATGCAGGGATGGCCTGTTAGGCAATCTTCACATTGGTTGCAGCTAACAGCCACGAGACATGCAGCATATTCAGCAGTGTGCTGAAGTCGCTCAGTAAGCACCAGAGCATGCTCAGATAACACCATCTCCAACCACATTCGCTCATCACCGATTAAGACTAAAGGCCCCGTCTCACTAAGCGATTTACCAACGATCACGACCAGCGATATGACCTGGCCGTGATCGTTGGTAAGTCGCTGTGTGGTCGCTGGGGAGCTGTCACACAGACCGCTCTCCCCAGCGACCAACGATCAGGGGAACGACTTCGGCATCGTTGAAACTGTCTTCAACGATGCCGAAGTCCCCCTGCAGCACCCGGGTAACCAGGGTAAACATCGGGTTAAGGTACCTTCACACGAAGCGACGCTGCAGCGATAGCGACAACGATGTCGATCGCTGCAGCGTCGCTGTTTGGTCGCTGGAGAGCTGTCACACAGACCGCTCTCCAGCGATCAACGATGCCGAGGTCCCCTGGTAACCAGGGTAAACATCGGGTAACTAAGCGCAGGGCCGCGCTTAGTAACCCGATGTTTACCCTGGTTACCAGCGTAAAATCTAAAAAAAACAAACAGCACATACTTACATTCACGTCCCCCTGCGTCCACTTCCTGACTGACTGAGCGCCGTACAGTGAGAGCAGAGCGGTGACGTCACCGCTGTGCTGCTTTCACTTTCACTTTGCGGCGCTGAGTCAGAGGAGGAAGCAGACTGCAGGGGACGCAATGTGAGTATGTGCTGTTTGTTTTTTTTACATTTTACGCTAGTAACCAGGGTAAACATCGGGTAACTAAGCGCGGCCCTGCGCTTAGTAACCCGATGTTTACCCTGGTTACCAGTGTAAAATATCGCTGGTATCGTTGCTTTTGCTTTCAAACACAACGATACACAGCGATCGGACGACCAAATAAAGTTCTGGACTTTATTCAGCGACCAGCGACATCACAGCAGGATCCTGATCGCTGCTGCGTGTCAAACGAAACGATATCGCTAGCGAGGACGCTGCAACGTCACGGATTGCTAGCGATATCGTTATGTCGTTTCGTGTGAAGGTACCTTTACTAAGCGCAGGGCCGCGCTTAGTAACCCGATGTTTACCCTGGTTACCAAAAAAAACAAACACTACATACTCGCCTTTCGGTGTCCAGGTCCCTTGCCGTCTGCTTCCTGGTCTGACTGAGCCGCCGTACACTGAGAGCAGAGCGCAGCGGTGACGTCACTGCTGCGCTCTCACTTCTCACTGTACGGCCGGGAGTCAGTGAGAGCAGGAAGCAGACGGCAAGGGACACCGAAAGGCGAGTATGTAGTGTTTGTTTTTTTTGGTAACCAGGGTAAACATCGGGTTACTAAGCGCGGCCCTGCGCTTAGTAACCCGATGTTTACCCTGGTTACCAGTGAAGACATCGCTGGATCGGTGTCACACACACCGATTCAGCGATGTCAGCGGGGCCTCAACGACCAAAAAAAGGTCCAGGCCATTCTGACACGACCAGCGATCTCGCAGCAGGGGCCTGATCGCTGGTACGTGTCACACATAGCGAGATCGCTATGGAGGTCGCTGTTGCGTCACAAAACTTGTGACTCAGCAGCGATCTCGCTAGCGATCTCGCTATGTGAGACGGGGCCTTTAAACTCACACAGTAGTGAGTATTTATATACAAGATGAACGAACAATGTACAGCTGTTATATAATATATATCCGTGAAATTGCAGCATGTGAACACTGTGCACCAATTGTGATGAAACCTGCACAGAAAAAAAAAAGCTAGAATAAGAGACAGAAGCAATAAATGATTGGAGCAGATCCCAAGTGCTGAGCAGGGGCCATACAGTGACACTGGAGCCAGGTGTGTGCACTGGACTGTGTAGCAAGAGTAGTGGTAGTGTACACGTGCACGGCCCACACAGCTGTGAATGCAGCAGCACACCCCATAGTGTACACGTGCACGGCCCACACAGCTGTGAATGCAGCAGCACACCCCATAGTGTACACGTGCACGGCCCACACAGCTGTGAATGCAGCAGCACACCCCATAGTGTACACGTGCACGGCCCACACAGCTGTGAATGCAGCAGCACACCCCATAGTGTACACGTGCACGGCCCACACAGCTGTGAATGCAGCAGCACACCCCATAGTGTACACGTGCACGGCCCACACAGCTGTGAATGCAGCAGCACACCCCATAGTGTACACGTGCACGGCCCACACAGCTGTGAATGCAGCAGCACACCCCATAGTGTACACGTGCACGGCACACACAGCTGTGAATGCAGCAGCACACCCCATAGTGTACACGTGCACAGTACACACAGCTGTGAATGCAGCAGCACACCCCATAGTGTACACGTGCACAGTACGCACAGCTGTGAATGCAGCAGCACACCCCATAGTGTATACGTGCACAGTACACACAGCTGTGAATGAAGCAGCACACCCCATAGTGTATACGTGCACAGTACACACAGCTGTGAATGCAGCAGCACACCCCAGCAGGCTGCACAGCCTCACCACGTGTACCACCAGCTCCTCCCCCCCACTGCAGGACACACTGCCGGCACCAGCGTCTGCAGACACCAGTCCTGCCCAATGCAACAAACACAGACACCAAGAGTGGCCCGAAGGTGAAGCCGTGCAGCCCACTGGCGACCAGTTACACACGGCCGTCTGTGGACACGCAGGAGGCGCCACTGCTTCATAACAATACTGAAGAGCATATACATTGGACAGGGATGTACAGCAGCTCCCCCTCCGTCCATGGCCCCACGGCGCACAGCGTGGGCTCCAAATGCCTGCGGGGAAACATTGTCCATCATTACCTGCTTCAGGACACCATCTTTTGTATGTGGCCACCCGCGCCACAGCCTATCCCCGCCTACAAGCTTGGCTGGACTGGCAGCACAGTGCACCAATCAGAGCGGACTGCTAAAATAGCTGAACCAATAGAATCTCTAGAAGAGCTTGGATCCCAGAGACTGCTTGTTGACGGAAACAGCGGCGGAGAGCGAGCAGAGGCTGCAGGACGGAAAGAAAAGGGAGTCAAACTTAATGCAGCAAGGAGAGTTCGCGTAAGGGCTCATTTCCACATGCGAGACATACGTCCGTGTCTCGCAGGTTGAGGCTATGTGCACACGTAGCGGTTTTTACCGCGGAACCGCAGCGTTTCTGCAGCTGTGGGTCCGCAGCAGTTTCCATTGCGTTTACAGTTACATGTAAACCTATGGAAACTGCAATCCGCTGTGCACATGCTGCGGGAAAAACCGCGCAGAAACGCATCGGTTTACATTCCGCAGCATGTCACTTCTTTGTGCAGAATCGTGGCGATTCTGCACACATAGGAAAGCATTGGGGTATGTGCACACGTTGCGGATTCTGCTGCGGATTTTTCCGCAGCGGATTTGGAAAATCCGCAGTGCAAAACCACTGCGGTTTTCACTGCAGATTTTATCGCGGTTTCTTCTGCGGATTCCTCTGCAGGTTTTCAACTGCACTTTCCTATTGGTGCATGTTGAAAACCGCTGCGGAATCCGCAGAAAGAATTGACATGCTGCGGAAAATAATCCGCTGCGTTTCCGCGCAGCATGTGCACAGCGGTTTTTTTCCCATAGGTTTACATGGTACTGTAAACTTTGGGAAAACTGCTGCGGATCTGCAGCGTCAAATCTGCTGCGGATCCGCAGCGTGTGCACATACTTGATCCGCTTACTTCCCGCATGGGGCTGTGCCCACGATGCGGGAAGTAAGCGGATAATGTGCAGATGGTACCCGGGGTGGAGGAAACTCCTCCAGGCCCTGGGAACCATATTTGTGTAAAAAAAAAAGAAATAAAATAAAAAAATAATGATATACTCACCTCTCAGCGCTGCACACGGCCGTCCGGTCTCAGGGTTGCTGTGCGAGCAGGGCCTGCGATGACGTCGCGGTCACATGACCGTTACGCCACAAAGGTCCTTCTCGCACAACATCTTTGGAACCGGACCGCCGCGTGCAGCACCAAGGAGATCGGGACGTCAGAGGGTGAGTATAACCATTTTTTTTATTTTTAACATTACTATTGATGCTGCATATTGCTGCATATGCAGCATCAATAGTATAGGAGTAAACCCGCAGCGGAAACCGCAAGACAAACCGTGATAAATCTGCAGGGATAACCGCAGCGGTTTTGCCCTGCAGATTTATCAAATCCGCTGCGGGAGAACCCGCAGAGGACCCCGCAAAGTGTGCACATAGCCTGAAACCGTCTTCTGGCGCCGGCACTTGGGAGCGGAGCGTGCAGCTCCATGTGTTGCTGTGCGGCTGCACGCTCCGCTCCCAAGTGCCAGCGCCAGAAGAGGGTTTTAACCTGCAAGACACGGACGTATGTCTCGCATGTGGAAATAAGCCCCATGGTTAATTCACGTAGAAGTTAATGTGAACATGCTGCAATATACTGTCTGTAACATTTATGAACTATATGTTCAGAACAATGAAATAACAATGAACAAGGTGTTCATTGTTATTTCATTGTTACATGTGTTTTACCAAAGTCTGGATTACACACAGCAAGTATATTACCACAAATAATGGGAGGGTAGTGTGAAATCCCACCATATCGTCGATGAGCGTCATCACTTGCGGTAAAATCCGGAACCGAAGCCCTGCACGGTTTTGTTCTGGAATGGTCATGGTTGGGATACATCGCTACTTAACCCCTTCACGCCGCCAATTTCCGTCTTTCTGTTTTTTCCTTCCCTTCTTCCCAGAGTCATACTTTTTTGAATTTTTCTGTCCCCATACCAGTGTGACGGCTTCTTTGTTGTGGGACGAGTTCTATTTTTGAATGACACCATTCAATTTATTATGTGCAGCCCTGGAAAGCAGGAGGGAAAAAAGTGCAATTCCTTTATAGTTATTTTTGCTTGTTTTTTATTTACCATGTTCACTATATGGTGAAACTGACCTGCTATTATGATTCTCCACATCAGTGCGAGTACGCAGATACCCAACATGTACAGTTTTTTTTCATTTAAGTGGTAAAAAAAATTGTACATTTGTAAAAATAAAAATAACCCGTGTCACCATTTTCCAAGACCCGTAATGTTTTACATTTTTGGTTGATGGGGCTATTTAAGGCTACGTTCACATTTGCGTTATGCGCCGCAGCGTCGGCGCCGCAACGCACAACGCAAACCAAACGCAGCAAAACGCATGCACAACGCTGCGTTTTGCGCCGCATGCGTCCTTTTTTTCATTGATTTTTGACGCAGCAAAAATGCAACTTGCTGCGTCCTCTGCGCCCAGACTCGGGCGCCGCAGGGACGCATGCGGCGCAAAACGCAAGTGCGACGCATGTCCATGCGCCCCCATGTTAAATATAGGGGCGCATGACGCATGCGGCGACGCTGCGGCGCCCGACGCTGCGGCGCACACCGCAAATGTGAACGTAGGGTAAGGGATTACTTCTTGCTCCATGAGCTGATGTTTTTCTGCAGAGGTGTACGTAGGTTTTCCGGCACCCGAGGTTTTGGTGCCACTCCCCGTCCTCCGGCACATAACCGATTTGCATACTTAGGCCGGGGTCACACTTGTGAGTTCAATGCGAGAAACTCGCGCATCAAGTCCCGACACTACACGGCAGCAGTGCCAGGATTTGATGCAAGAGACTCGTGCGAGTTTCTCGAATTGAACTCACAAGTGTGACCCCGGCCTTAGTCTCGTGCTGATGAGCTGCTCTTCCTAATTCTCTCAATGCTCAGTGCAAAACCGAGAGACGCAGGAAGAGAAGCTGGTTGTCACGTGACCCTAAGTATGAAAATAGCTTCCATGTGATGACTAATGGAACCTGCAGAGCTGAATCCTGACAGACAGTATATTACACGCTGTTATAATTGGCTACAGTGCTTCATTTTCTAATTTAAGGGCTTGTCCAGATTTGAGATGAAAGTCTACAGGTATTCTATGTGACTGCAGGCTTCTGAATTCTCACAGCACATGCAGTGCTCCCTTTTAGGAACCACAGTACTGATGAGAATTAGGGCTTGTTTCCACATGCGAGAATCACGTCCGTGTCTCGCATGTAGAAACTAAGCTCTGGTGTCTGCACTCCGGAGCAGAGCGTGCGGCCGCATAGGAACACATGGAGCCGCACAGCTCCGCTCCTGAGTGCCGGCGCCAGAGCTTGCGAGACACGGACGTGATTCTCGCATGTGGAAACAAGCCCTAAGTATCACAAATAAACATTTACATCCAGGTACCTCATAGATTATTATTATTTATTTTTAGAGCACCATTGGTTCCATGGTGCTGTACATGAGAAAAGGTTACATGAAAAATACAAATATAAGTTACAGACAGGGAACCAACCACCTAGAGCAAGGATACCAATCCCAGAAAAAGGATAACAAAGCAGGGTATACGTATTAAAATATAAGTCTTTATTAGTGGTAGTAATACATATAAATAAAAGTGCACATGTTGGATAATATAATTAAAATAAAATCTTTGAAGAAAGTAGCCAATATAGGCATGCGGTGTACCAATAGGAAATTAGGAATCTTATATAGTACCTATATGTATGTCTCCAGGGAAGGATAAAAAAGAGTAAAATCGTGAAACATTAAAAAAATGATAAGGAAATACCCATAATAGGGTTAAAAAGGAGAAAAACCAGTGAAAAATATAAAGTGCCAAATGTGCAAGGTGCAATTGTGCAACATAGAGATTGTAAACACTAAATGGGTGAAAAACCAATGGTATAATATATTAAGGTAACCCCAGTGAAAACAACAAAAGCGAGTGGAAACCACTCCTAACCATGGAGACAGGGAACCAACCACCTAGAGCAAGGATACCAGGGGTGCGCTTTGTTGGATACGGTGACACCATAAGGTATATGTCCTCCATTTTTTATCCTGGTCTCCTTCCCCTTTTTTTGTGTGCAATACACTTGATAGATGTGTGAGTGATTTACACCAGCCTATGTTGCACAATTGCACCTTGCACATTTGGCACTTTATATTTTTCACTGGTTTTTCTCCTTTTTAACCCTATTATGGGTATTTCCTTATCATTTTTTTAATGTTTCACGATTTTACTCTTTTTTATCCTTCCCTGGAGACATACATATAGGTACTATATAAGATTCCTAATTTCCTATTGGTACACCGCATGCCTATATTGGCTACTTTCTTCAAAGATTTTATTTTAATTATATTATCCAACATGTGCACTTTTATTTATATGTATTACTACCACTAATAAAGACTTATATTTTAATACGTATACCCTGCTTTGTTATCCTTTTTCTGGGATTGGTATCCTTGCTCTAGGTGGTTGGTTCCCTGTCTCCATGGTTAGGAGTGGTTTCCACTCGCTTTTGTTGTTTTCACTGGGGTTACTTTAATATATTATACCATTGGTTTTTCACCCATTTAGTGTTTACAATCTCTTTAAATATAAGTTACAGACAACATACTAACAATGGGGGGCTTACATGCTACCGTGTAATGGGAAATGAGACAGTAGGTTGTAGGGTTTGCGACAGCAGCTGTGATGGTAGTGACGTGGCAGCAGGGTCATTGCAGGCTGTAAGATTTTTTGAAGAGATGCGTTTTCAGGTTCCGTCTAAAGTCCTGGCGGATAATTGGACGTGTTAGGGCACATAACTCCAGAGGACATGGGGTACTCTGAAGAAGTCTTGGAGGCAATTGAGTGAGGAGTGTGGAGGTGAGAAGAAGGTCTTGAGAGGACTGGAGATTACATGTTGGAAGGTAACAGGAGATTAGTTTAGAGATATATTGAGAAGACAGATTATGGATGGCTTTGTGGGTCAATGTTAATAGTTTGAACTGGATATGTTGGGTAATTGGGAGACAATGAAGGGATTTGCACAGGGGCGGACACTGACAGCTTGAGGCATCTATGCAAGAAATGTTTTTGGGCCCCCCTGCCTGCCCGACACGCCGCTTATGATGAGGACAATCTGGCCATGGGACCCTCGGAGTCTTGCGCTATGAGCAGCTGGCAAGAATGCCTTCAATATTACCACACTGCAACATGGGCGTACATAGAGCTCACAGGGCCCCATAGCAAAAGTTCCATTTGGGCCTCCCCACACCTCTAAAAAATATGTATATGACAACTAGAGTGCCAGCTATGTCAGCAAGACATGACAGCAAGTGTGCGAAGCACATACTAGTGGTTACGTGATTACTGCTGGAACCGGCAAAGCCTGACCATTTATATATTACATTACATTAATTGTCTGGTATCTGTATAATCTGGTATCTACTTTATTTATTGTCTGAGGAATTGTTAGCAGTAGTCGAGCTCAGCATCTCTATAGATAATGAAGAAAGCAGAGGCCAAGCATACACAATTTCTAGATTCAGGACGAGACTGCAGATACCTGTTCTCAGAATCTCTGGGGGCCCAGTGGTTGTATTCCCAGTAATCAGTAAGTTATCTCCAATCTGATGGATCCCAATCCTGGGGGACAGGATAAATTTACGGTGTTCCATGAAGCCTGCGAGCTGCATTTTAGGCTTCGTCCTCGGTCATCTGGGAGTGAGGAACAATGGGTTGGGATTGTTATCTCTCTCCTTCAAAGAGACCATTAGTGATGAGCGAATATACTCATTACTCGAGATTTCTCAAGCATGCTCGGGGTCCTCCGAGTATTTTTTAGTGCTCGGAGTTTTAGTTTTTCTTGCTGCAGCTGGATGATTTACATCTGTTAGCCAGCATAAGTACATGTGAGGGTTGCCTGGTTGCTAGGGTATCCTCACGTGTACTTATGCTGGCTAACAGATGTAAATCATCCAGCTGCGGCAAGAAAAACTAAAACTCCGAGCCCTAAAAAATATTTGGAGGACCCCCGAGCATGCTCGAGGAATCTCGAGTAACGAGTATATTTGCTCATCACTAGAGACCATCAATCCTGGGCCTTTTCACTTCCAACGGACTCACTGTCTCTCCGGTTGGTTGATGGTTTTTTTGAGGCTCTAAGCCTCGTGTATGATGATCCAGACGGTGTCTCCTGTTGTGAATTCCGTTCTCGGGCTCCCTCCTGTGGTCATGAGTGGTACTGTGTGAGTTTGTTCTTGGGCTCCCTCTGGTGACCTTTAGCGATATGGCTGGGCTCAGCTGCTTCATTTCCTTCTATGCTGGGCCTATTTAACTCACCTGGACCTTCATTTGTTGCCTGCTGTCGGTGTATTCAGTCCTGACTCTGAGCTCTCCTGAATATTCCTTGTGACCAGTCTCCTGCTGGAGAAGCTAAGTTTGCTTGTTCATTTTGCTCATTATTTCCTTGAAAACGTTTCTCAGTATATGATGAGTTCAGTCCAGCTCGCTTTTATGTGATTTTTTGCTTGCTGGTTAGTTCTGGGGTGCAGAGGGCACCCCTCACATCGTGAGTCGGTGTGGGGGTTCTTGTATTCTCTGCGTGGTTTATTTTTGATAGTTTTTGTACTGACTGCACAGACTCCTGTTGTGAATTAGACTTTTTTGGCTCCCTCTTGTGGTCACTAGTGATATGACTCTGGGATTGTCTTTTCTCAGTTTGGCACCCACCTGGGTCGTTAGTCCAGGGGTGTTGCTATATGAACTTCCTGAATCCTCAGTCTGGTGCCTGGCATCGTTGTAATCAGTCCTTTCTGATTGCTCCTGTCTGCTGGTCCTGGTTCTTGCAAAATTAAGCTAAGTCCTGCTTCCTTGTTTTTTGGTTATTTGCATTGCTCTTATTTTTTGTCCAGCTTGTACTAAATGTGATTCCTGATTTTGCTGGAAGCTCTAGGGGGCTGGTATTCTCCCCCCGGGCCGTTAGACGGTTCGGGGGTTCTTGAATATCCAGCGTGGAAATTTTGATAGGGTTTTTGCTGACCGTATAAGTCATCTTACTATATTCTGCTATTAGTCAGTGGGCCTCTCTTTGCTAAATACCTAGTTCATTCTTACGTTTGTCTTTTCTTCTTACCTCACCGTTATTATTTGTTGGGGGCTTGTATCCAACTTTTGGGGTCTTTTCTCTGGAGGCAAGAAAGGTCTATCTTTTCCCTTCTAGGGTTAGTTAGTTCTCCGGCTGGCGCGAGACGTCTAGAACCAACGTAGGCACGTTCCCCGGCTGCTGCTATTTGTGGTGCTAGGATTAGATATATGGTCAGCCCAGTTACCACTGCCCTATGAGCTGTTTTTTTGTGTTTGCAGACTTGGTATTTACTTCTGAGACCCTCTGCCATTGGGGTCATAACAGTATGCCAGGCCAAAGTTGAATGTTTAATGCATTGCAGAAGTGGGATAATAAGAAAGAAAATTCTGAGTTTTTTTGTTTTTTTTTTCCTCTCTTTCTTCCTCCCCTTTACCTCTGAGTGGCTTAAGCTTGCTGCAGACATGAATGTCCAGACTTTGATTACAAGTGTGGATCAGCTTGCTGCTCGTGTGCAGGGCATACAAGATTTTGTTACCAGTAGTCCAATGTCTGAACCTAAAATATCTATTCCTGAACTGTTCTCTGGAGACCGATTTAAGTTTAGGAATTTCAGGAATAATTGTAAATTGTTTCTATCTCTGAGACCCCGTTCGTCTGGAGACTCAGCTCAGCAAGTTAAAATTGTTATCTCTTTCTTGCGGGGCGACCCTCAGGATTGGGCTTTCTCGCTAGCGCCAGGAGATCCGGCATTGGCGAATATTGATGCATTTTTTCTGGCGCTCGGATTGCTTTACGAGGAACCCAATCTTGAAATTCAGGCAGAAAAAGCCTTGCTGGCTATTTCTCAGGGCCAGGATGAAGCTGAAGTGTATTGCCAAAAATTTCGGAAATGGTCCGTGCTTACTCAGCGGAATGAGTGTGCTCTGGCCGCAAATTTCAGAAATGGCCTTTCTGAAGCCACTAAGAATGTGATGGTGGGTTTCTCCATTCCTACAAGTCTGAATGATTCCATGGCGCTGGCTATTCAAATTGACCGGCGTTTGCGGGAGCGCAAAACGGCTAATCCTCTGGTGGTGTTGTCTGAACAAACACCTGATTTAATGCAATGTGATAGAATTCAGACTAGAAATGAACGGAAAAATCATAGACGTCAGAATGGGTTGTGTTTTTACTGTGGTGATTCTACACATGTTATATCAGCATGCTCTAAACGCCTAACAAGGGTTGTTAGCCCAGTCGCCATTGGTAATTTGCAACCTAAATTTATTTTGTCTGTGACTTTAATTTGCTCATTGTCTTCCTACCCTGTTATGGCGTTTGTGGATTCAGGTGCTGCCCTGAGTCTTATGGATCTGTCATTTGCCAAGCGCTGTGGTTTTGTTCTTGAGCCGTTGGTAAATCCTATCCCTCTTAGAGGTATTGATGCTACGCCATTGGCGGAAAATAAACCGCAGTTTTGGACACAGGTAACCATGTGCATGACTCCTGAACATCGGGAGGTGATTCGTTTTCTTGTTCTGCATAAAATGCATGATTTGGTCGTTTTGGGTCTGCCATGGTTACAGACCCATAATCCAGTCTTGGATTGGAAGGCAATGTCTGTGTCAAGTTGGGGCTGTCAGGGAATTCATGGTGATTCCCCGCCGGTGTCTATTGCTTCCTCTACTCCTTCGGAAGTTCCTGAGTATTTGTCTGATTATCAGGATGTATTCAGCGAGTCCAGGTCCAGTGCTCTTCCTCCTCATAGGGACTGTGACTGTGCTATAGATTTGATTCCAGGTAGTAAATTTCCTAAGGGAAGATTATTTAATCTGTCTGTACCTGAGCATACCGCAATGCGTTCGTATATCAAGGAATCTCTGGAGAAGGGGCATATCCGTCCATCCTCTTCCCCTCTTGGTGCGGGATTCTTTTTTGTGGCCAAGAAGGACGGATCTTTGAGACCTTGTATTGACTATCGGCTTCTGAATAAAATCACTGTTAAATTTCAGTATCCTTTGCCTCTGTTGTCGGACTTGTTTGCCCGGATTAAAGGTGCCAAGTGGTTCACCAAGATAGATCTTCGTGGTGCGTACAACCTTGTGCGCATTAAGCAAGGAGATGAATGGAAAACTGCATTTAATACGCCCGAAGGTCATTTTGAGTACTTGGTGATGCCTTTTGGGCTCTCTAATGCTCCTTCAGTGTTTCAGTCCTTTATGCATGATATTTTCCGGAAGTATCTGGATAAAGTTATGATTGTTTATCTGGATGATATTCTGTTTTTTTCTGATGATTGGGACTCGCATGTGGAGCAGGTCAGGATGGTGTTTCAGGTTTTGCGTGAGAATGCTTTGTTTATTAAGGGCTCAAAGTGTCTCTTTGGAGTACAGAAGGTTCCCTTTTTGGGTTTTATTTTTTCCCCTTCTGCGGTGGAGATGGACCCAGTTAAGGTCCGAGCTATTCATGATTGGACTCAACCCACGTCAGTTAAGAGTCTTCAGAAGTTCTTGGGTTTTGCTAACTTCTACCGTCGTTTTATCGCTAATTTTTCTAGCGTTGTTAAACCTTTGACGGATATGACCAAGAAAGGTTCTGATGTTGCGAACTGGGCTCCTGCAGCCGTGGAAGCTTTCCAAGAGTTGAAGCGCCGGTTTACTTCGGCACCTGTTTTGTGCCAGCCTGATGTCTCACTTTCCTTTCAGGTTTGTCGGGACCACACTCAGTCGGAGCAGCCTTTGGAAGTGGGGAATCACCAGAAATAATACACAAGACACGTCTCGTATAGTATATCACTGGGAAGCCTCTGAAGCACGCCTGCCTTCAAGGTGCTATCCCCTCTTTATATAGTTGTACAGGTAGTTTCAGTGGTTATACAAGTTTTGCTTGTTTAAACAAAGAGAGAAAAGAGAAGACAAAAAAAAAACAGTTTCGGCTATGTGATAGTTTCACAACAAACAAAACAGTACAGTTTCGCCTAAGTGGCAGTTTCACAAACAAAAAATAGGATTTCACACTATAGCTAAAATGTCCTTGAATGGACAGGTCAATATTGATCACAAATTCTTTTTGGTTCATTGAGGTAACCATTTTTGTTCCGCTCTTCACAATCCCCCCTTTGACATATTCCATTCAAAACCTTGTCATATAGACGATTATTTTAGTCATTCTTTTTGTGATATTACAAAAAAAAACTTTATATTCTCGCATCCATTACACAAAATTTATTTGTGCATACCGAGATACCCTTGAGTACAACCTTGAATAATACATATATAATTACAATAACTATAACTGTATGTATTAGGCTTTGCATAATCCCGGTAACCCACCCACCGATCCCCCTGAACCAATTGGCCGGGTTAAGAAAAGAAAAGGTATCTGACCACCAGCTATCCTTATTTTGGTCATTGTCTTTGTCATACTGATCCCTGAGTCGTTGTACGTCTTCTAATTTAAATCTCATACTCATAGTACTATTCGGGTCTATATAATGACAGCAGGTGGGTCCGATGATTTGACACATACCCCCTTGTGAGGCAGTTAGGTAATCCAATACCAGGGTATGTTGGTTAGTGACTATTATAAGCTGATTCTGTACAGCTATACTAGTATTTAATATGTCCAATATATCCCAAATCTGGTCATCTAGATAATCCGTGGCTCTAACTAATTTATCCCACATCTGTGTTAACATAGGATAAATAAAAATGGTACTAGCAATTTTGTTGAGAATTCCCATTTGTACTATATGTGGCCTCCCCGAGGGACGTGGTGAGTTATCTGCAGCTCTTTTATACAGTGTGTGCTTGGGCACGGCTTGCATATTCACTTGTTTGTTCGAAATTATGAAAGTAGCCGGGGTTAGGCGTCCTAATGTACAAGTACCCTTTATACCTACGGGAAGCCATTTATATGCTCCTTCTCCGCATATCCAAAATGTACCCTCAGGCAGATCCCACAAAGCTGAGTGCTGCAATACCAATCTGTGAGCCAAATCCACAAAACTAGATACATTCTGAAGCATACACCAAGAGGGTTTTTGTCCCAAGGGGCTACAGTACCCGGCTGCGGGATTCCCACATACATGCATTCCGTTGACATACTCATCGGATTCATTACAAACCAGGTTCCCCGGCTTACTTGTACAACTGTGTCACCTTGGGGGAACAACTCGGAATGTTCCCATTTTCTATTATGTATGTACCTTTCCAATACTGTAGGTTTGAAAGCATCAGAGGAAGGGGTGGTTGTACTGAAACTGAGCTGTAGATTTTCAGTGGGGACCTGTCCTAAATCAGTTAATCCAGTCTTATTCCTAGGTACCCATGCTCCTCCTCTGAGTGCTAAATATTGTAAGTTGCCTATTTTTCCTGTAAGATTGCCCTGCCACCAAGGAAATTCTACCCATCCCACAACTGGTATGGCGATTGTAGTATTCCATAGTCTAGTATTGCCAGGTTGGTTGTTGGCCAGGTTGTCTGAACAATTAGGCCAAGCGAATATTTCTTCAGCTGACACGGGAACTGCTAGAAAAGGTATACTTGTGGCTGATACTGGTGAATGGGTACAGATCCAACAATCTGCCAGGGGTTGCGTATTAATTAACAAATCATGCACTAATTTTCTATGATGTACGAATCTATTGTTCAAAGGGGCTAGAGAATTCAATCTTTCCCATGCCTCCGTTGAGGTTAACATTATTAACATCAATATCATGAGTCTTATACTGCTTTTTTGCAATGGCTTGCATGTATCCATGATGCCTTTCCTTCAAGCTTGACTGCTGTTGGAGTTGTTAACAGGACTTGGAAAGGTCCGTCAAATCTCGGTTCCAGAGTCTTTCTGGTGTGTCTTTTCACGTAGATTTGATCACCAGGTTCCAACTTGTGGCCTCCTTCGAGATTTTCTGGATCTGGAAGGGAAGCAAAAACTTGCGAATGCACTTTAGTTAAACGTTTTTGTAATTCTTGTACATAAGCAGTTAAATTCTCAGTATTCAACATCAGTTGTTGTGGAAAATAACAACCCAAATTTGCTGCTCTACCAAAAAGAATCTCATGTGGTGACAGCTTAGCCTTCCCCCTTGGGGCGTTTTGGATGGAATACAGGGCAAGTGGTAGACACTCGGTCCAAGGCTTTCCTGTTTCTGCCATGGCCTTCTGGATTTTTAATTTTATTGTTCCATTTAATCTTTCCACTTTACCTGAACTCTGTGGGTGATACGGAGTGTGAAACTGGTTTTCTACTCCCAACATTTTCATAACATTCTGGAATATTTCTCCAGTAAAATGGGTACCCCTATCTGACTCGATCACCTCAGGCATGCCGTAACGGGGTATCAGTTCATGTGCTATTTTAATGGCAGTAGTTTTTGCTGAGGCTTTACGAACTGGATAAGCCTCTGGCCACCCTGAGAACATGTCCACACACACAAGCACATATTCGTATCCATTGTACCTATGAAGCTGGATGTAGTCGATCTGGAGTCTTTGAAAGGGATACAGTGGTCTTACATGATGCTTGGTTGGGGTTTTAATGGTCTGACCTGGATTGTGTGCCAGGCATATAGCGCATGCAGCACACATGTTCCGAGCGAAAATACCAAAGCCTGGAGCCAACCACCTTTCTTTTACCTTGAGCGTCATACCGTTTGCCGATACATGCGTAGGTAGGTGGAGGTCACTCGCCACTGCGGGGTACCAGGCTCTGGGTAAACACAACAAAGTTCCTTTTTTCCATAATCCTTGCTGATCTTCTGCCCCTTTTTTCTGCCACTGCCCTCGATCTTCGTCGTCTACCTGTTTCTGGGCTTCCTTCAATCTCTCCTCATCATCTTCAGAGCTATCTAGTGTGTGGGCATGATGTAAGGGTTTACGTGCTGCCTGTTTTGCTGCTTTGTCGGCTTTATCGTTACCCCTGGCTTCCTCGGTGTCGAGTCTCACATGTGCAGCTACCTTTATCACCGCTATTTCTTTAGTTTCTTGTGCTGCCTCCAGAATCTGTCTAATGAGGGAGGCATGTTTAACAGGTTGGCCTGAAGCAGTCATATAACCTCTGGCTCTCCATATTACGCCAAAATCGAAAATAATGCCATGTGCATATCTAGAATCAGTGTATATGTTTGCTGTCTGATCTTTGGCTATTTTTAGAGCTTCAACTAATGCCGTAAGTTCTGCTTCTTGTGCAGACTGATTAGCAGGGAGAGGTTCTGCTTTCAGCACTTCATGCTGAGTTACTACCGCATAACCTGTATGAAATTGTCCATTCATATCTGCATATCTACTGCCATCTATGAAAAGTTCAAATGTAGCATTACAGAGTGGCTTGTCACGTACATTACGTAAGCCCTGAGTCTCTTGTTCCATTAATTGTACACAATCATGCATTGACTCTGATGGGTCAAAGGAGTTGGAGAGTGCAGTTTCCTCAGGTATGGTACCCCCCTCAGACTCTAAAGGGAGCAAAGACGCGAGATTAAGAGTCTGAACCCTGGCAAAGGAAATGTTGGGCGGCAGTAGTAGGGAACATTGGGGACGGAGGTGTCTGGCCATTGAAATATGTTTAGGTTAGACCTGGTTAAGAATGCCATGTACATCATGAGTGGTCTGAACTAGAAGTGGGTGATCAAGAACAATCTCAGAAGCTTTATCTAATAACAGTGAAATTGCGGCTACTACTCTTACACAAGAAGGTGCGGCTCTAGCTACAGGGTCCAGATGAGCTGATATGTATGCCACAGGTCTCTGTTTGTTTCCATGTTTTTGTGTGAGCACCCCTGTAGCATGTGAGGATATCTCAGCTGCCATCAATTGAAAAGGTTTAGTGTAGTCTGGGAGTCCCAAAGCCGGAGCTGATACCAGTGCTGTTTTCAAAGAGGAAAATGATTGTTTAGCCTCTTCACTGAGTGAATATGGCGTGTTGGCAATACAGTCATATAAAGACTGCATGAGTTGACTTGCATGTATGATCCACTGTCTACAGTGTGAAACAATACCCAGGAAAGCACGCAGCTGTTTGTGAGTCCTGGGTTCAAGCATGTTACGTATGGCTTCCGTACGTTGAGGTGTGAGGTGTCTGATGCCCTGTGATATGCAGTGACCTAAGAACACGACTGTTTGTTGACAAGCCTGGAGTTTCTGTCTATTTACTTTACAGCCTTCTTGCGCTAGGAAAATTAAGAAATTAACAGTTGAGGTAACTGCCGTCTGCTCATCAGGGCAACAAATAAGTAAGTCATCTACATACTGTAGAATGACTACTCCTGGTTCTGGGGTGAAATTTTTCAGCACGGTCTGCATTGCTTCAGAGTACAAAGTTGGTGAGTGTACCATACCTTGTGGCAATCTTGTCCATGCTAATTGTTTACCCTTGAATGTAAAGGCAAACAAATGCCAACAGTTCTTATGTAGTGGCACAGAAAAAAATGCGTTTGATAAGTCAATTACCGTAAAATATGCAGCAGTGCTGGGAATTTGAGACAGTAAGGTATGAGGATTCGGTACCACAGGGGTGACCGGTGCCAAAACCTTATTGATTTCCCGTAGGTCGTGCACCATGCGATATTTCACCATAGTTTCTTTGGAGGAAACTTTCTTTTTAACAGGATATAAGGGTGTATTGGCGGGTGACCTGATTTCTACCAAAACACCTTGTAACACATAATCCTGAATTTGTTGAGAAATCGCCAGTTCTTGCTGGGCGCTGATGGGGTATTGCCTAAGCTGAGGTAAAATGGTTCCCGGGGCAGTTTCTAACAGTATAGGAGCTACTGTTAAGAATCCTACATCAGTGTCTCCTTTTGCCCATAGGCTGTCAGGAACCCGAGACAAGTCAATTTTTGCTTGTTGAGTGTAAATTTCAGGAAAATCCTCCATTGCCTGTATTCTAACATATTGTTCCAGAGTTTCTGCATCTTCAGGGATGGTCAGCATAACTGTGCCATTTTCTCTAAAATGGATGTTTGCGTGCATTTTACTGAAGACATCAGTACCCAGCAAGCAGGTAGGTGCACCTTTAGCAAATAAAAATTGGGATACAAAGGTTTTAGGGCCAAAGCTCACATTTAAAGGTTTTGTAAAGGGCAACGCCTGAATTTTACCATCATACCCTTCTGCATATGTTACCTTTGAGGATATATTGTCAGGATATGGTAAAAAGTCTTGATTTAAAATGGAGGATGTTGCTCCCGTATCTATCAGAAAAGGTACATTTTTACCCTCAACCTCAACTTGTATTATTGGTCTTCTAGAAGGAAGAGAGACCTGCATAACCTTCAGTCATTCTGAGCTGTCTGTTTGATCAGGCGCTGGGTTATTTATCCTATTTTTGGGTACAAAGGTTCCTGAATCTATATCTGCTTTTCTCTTCCTACATTCCCTTTGGAAATGTCCTGGCTTCTTACAGTAATGACAAGTAAACTTTTGATTAGCAGAGCCAGTATTAGCCTGTGCAATTCTTACTGGCTTAGAATTTTCTCTTAAGTCCATTTCTATCCCTACAGCTTTCTGTCTAGCCAGGTGTGGGTCTTCCAAGGTTCTCCAATCAGGGGTTGCGGCCTTAAGCTTTTCCTTCACTTTTGGAGACAATCCATCTATAAAGGTTTTTGTAACTAACCTCATCATTCCTGAAGCGGTTAGATCCATGCCTTCATCTCTGAAATTAATTTCTACACTTAGATAATATTCGTCTACTGATTGTCCAGATTTCTGAGCCACCACTCCCGTTGTTCCTCTCTGCCTCTGTTTTTCCCTCATGAAAACCATTAAGTGATCTACAAATTGCGTACCTGATTCTATTGTTTGTAAGGCACCATCTCCTGCCTGGGGCCTATGTACCTGTAGATTTGCTAATAGCTCCTGGAAGAGTCCAGGAGTCATTTTCATTCTACATAATTCTTCTCCATCTGCCCAAACTCCAGCGTGAGTCTGCATAATTTGCTGTATATATTGTGCAAATCTAACTGGACACTGGGTGGGATCTGGTGCGTTATGCAAGAGAGACATGCCTTCAGCGGGGGACCAAGGGAAATATTGTCGAGTTTGGTGATATCTAGTTCCCATTACTCCGTCAGCACCAGGTTCCCTAAAGGGTCTTGGTACTACCCTAACAGGGGCAAGTACAGCGCCATGTCTAGGTGTACCTGTTGTGAATTTGGATTCTGGGCTCCCCCGGTGGCTACTGGTGGAATTGAACTGGTGTTTTCATCTTCTCTGTTCACCTGTTCCCATCAAGATGTGGGAGTCGCTATATAACCTTGCTGCTCTGTTAGTTGCTTGCCGGTCAACAATGTTATCAGAAGCCTCTCTGTGCTTGTTCCTGCTCCTAGACAACTACTAGATAAGTTGGACTCTTGTCCATGTTTGTTTTTGCATTTTTGTTCCAGTTCACAGCTGTAGTTTCGTTACTGTGTCTGGAAAGCTCTTGTGAACAGTAATTGCCACTCTGGTGTTATGAGTTAATGCCAGAGTTTTAAAGTAATTTCTGGATGGTGTTTTGATAGGGTTTTCAGCTGACCATGAAAGTGTCCTTTCTGTCTTCTGCTATGTAGTAAGTGGACCTCAAATTTGCTAAACCTATTTTCATACTACGTTTGTTATTTCATCTTTATTCACCGCCAATACATGTGGGGGGCCTCTGTCTCCTTTCGGGGTATTTCTCTAGAGGTGAGCTAGGACTTATATTTTCCTCTGCTAGCATTATTTAGTCCTCCGGCTGGTGCTGGGCATCTAGAATCAACGTAGGCATGCTACCCGGCCACTGCTAGTTGTGCGTTAGGTTTAGTTCATGGTCAGCTCAGTTCCCATCTTCCAAGAGCTAGTTCCTATATATGCTTATGCTATGATCTCTTGCCATTGAGATCATGACAGTTTGACCGGCCCACTAAAGGGTTAAATTCCTTGGCTGAGAAAGGAGAGAAATAAGAAGTCTGCTGAGAATTTTTTTTTTTTTTTTTCCTAATCTTTGAATGGCTCTGTGTCCACCTGTTTGTAATGGATCTTCAGAGTGTAACTGCAGGTTTGAATAATCTCGCCACGAAGGTACAAAATTTGCAAGACTTTGTTTTTCATGCACCTGTATCTGAGCCGAGAATTCCTTTGCCGGAATTTTTCTCGGGGAATAGATCTGGGTTTCAGAATTTTCGAAATAATTGCAAATTATTTTTGTCCCTGAGATTTCGCTCTGCTGGAGACCCTGCACAGCAGGTCAGGATTGTGATTTCCTTGCTCCGGGGCGACCCTCAAGACTGGGCTTTTTCATTGACACCAGGGGATCCTGCGTTGCTCAATGTGGATGCGTTTTTTCTGGCCTTGGGGTTGCTTTATGACGAACCTCATTTGGAGCTTCAGGCAGAAAAAACTTTGATGTCCCTATCTCAGGGGCAAGATGAAGCAGAAATTTACTGTCAAAGATTCCGTAAATGGTCTGTGCTTACTCAGTGGAATGAGTGCGCCCTGGCGGCGACTTTCAGAGAGGGTCTCTCTGATGCCATTAAGGATGTTATGGTGGGGTTCCCTGTGCCTGCGGGTCTGAATGAGTCCATGACAATGGCTATTCAGATCGATAGGCGTTTGCGGGAGCGCAAACCAGTGCACCATCTGGCGGTGTCCACTGAGAAGTCGCCAGAGAGTATGCAGTGTGATAGAATTCTGTCCCGAAGCGAGCGGCAGAATTTTAGACGGAAAAATGGGTTGTGTTTCTATTGTGGTGATTCTACTCATGTAATATCAGCATGCTCTAAGCGCACTAAAAAGCTTGATAAATCTGTTTCCATTTGCACCTTACCGTCTAAGTTTATTCTATCTGTGACCCTGATTTGCTCTTTGTCATCTATTACCACGGACGCCTATGTCGACTCTGGCGCCGCTTTGAGTCTTATGGATTGGTCCTTTGCCAAACGCTGTGGGTATGATTTAGAGCCTTTGGAGACTCTTATTCCTCTGAAGGGGATTGACTCCACCCCATTGGCTAATAATAAACCACAATACTGGACACAAGTAACTATGCGTATTAATCCGGATCACCAGGAGATTATTCGCTTTCTGGTGCTGTATAATCTACATGATGATTTGGTGCTAGGATTGCCTTGGCTGCAATCTCACAACCCAGTCCTCGACTGGAGAGCTATGTCTGTGTTGAGCTGGGGATGTAAGGGGGCTCATGGGGATGTACCTGTGGTTTCCATTTCATCATCTATTCCCTCTGAAATTCCTGAGTTCCTGTCTGACTATCGTGACGTCTTTGAAGAATCCAAGCTTGGTTCATTACCTCCGCACCGAGAGTGCGATTGTGCCATAGATTTAATCCCGGGTAGTAAATACCCAAAGGGTCGTTTATTTAATCTGTCTGTGCCTGAACATGCTGCTATGCGAGAATATATAAAGGAGTCCTTGGAAAAGGGACATATTCGTCCATCGTCATCTCCCTTAGGAGCCGGTTTTTTCTTTGTGTCAAAAAAAGACGGCTCTTTGAGACCATGTATCGATTATCGGCTTTTGAATAAAATCACTGTAAAATATCAATACCCATTGCCGTTGCTGACTGATTTATTTGCTCGCATAAAGGGGGCCAAGTGGTTCTCTAAGATTGACCTTCGTGGGGCGTATAATTTGGTGCGAATCAGGCAGGGGGATGAGTGGAAAACCGCATTTAATACGCCCGAGGGCCACTTTGAGTATTTAGTGATGCCTTTTGGTCTTTCAAATGCTCCGTCAGTTTTCCAGTCCTTTATGCATGATATTTTTCGCGAGTATTTGGATAAATTTATGATTGTGTATCTGGATGATATTCTGATTTTTTCGGATGACTGGGACTCTCATGTCCAGCAAGTCAGGAGGGTTTTCCAGGTCTTGCGGTCTAATTCTTTGTGTGTGAAGGGTTCTAAGTGTGTTTTTGGGGTACAGAGGATTTCCTTTTTGGGATATATTTTTTCTCCCTCTTCCATTGAAATGGATCCTGTCAAGGTTCAAGCTATTTGTGATTGGACGCAGCCCTCTTCTCTTAAGAGTCTTCAGAAATTTTTGGGCTTTGCTAACTTTTATCGTCGATTTATTGCTGGTTTTTCGGATATTGCTAAGCCATTGACCGATTTGACTAAGAAGGGTGCTGATGTTGCTGATTGGTCCCCTGACGCTGTGGAGGCCTTTCGGGAGCTTAAGCGCCGTTTTTCCTCTGCCCCTGTGTTGCGTCAGCCTGATGTTGCTCTACCTTTTCAGGTTGAGGTCGACGCTTCTGAGATCGGAGCTGGGGCAGTGTTGTCGCAGAAAAGTTCTGACTGCTCCGTGATGAGGCCTTGTGCCTTCTTTTCCCGTAAATTTTCGCCCGCTGAGCGGAATTATGATGTTGGGAATCGGGAGCTTTTGGCCATGAAGTGGGCTTTTGAGGAGTGGCGCCATTGGCTTGAGGGGGCCAGACATCAGGTGGTGGTATTGACTGACCACAAAAACTTGATTTATCTTGAGACCGCCAGGCGCCTGAATCCTAGACAGGCGCGCTGGTCATTATTTTTCTCTCGGTTTAATTTTGTGGTGTCATACCTACCGGGTTCTAAGAATGTTAAGGCGGATGCCCTTTCTAGGAGTTTTGAGCCTGACTCGCCTGGTAACTCTGAGCCCACAGGTATCCTTAAGGATGGAGTGGTATTGTCAGCCGTTTCTCCAGACCTGCGGCGGGCCTTGCAGGAGTTTCAGGCGGATAGACCGGATCGTTGCCCACCTGATAAACTGTTTGTTCCTGATGATTGGACCAGTAGAGTCATCTCTGAGGTTCATTCTTCTGCGTTGGCAGGTCATCCTGGCATTTTTGGTACCAGGGATTTGGTGGCAAGGTCCTTCTGGTGGCCTTCCCTGTCACGAGATGTGCGAGGCTTTGTGCAGTCTTGTGACGTTTGTGCTCGGGCCAAGCCTTGTTGCTCTCGGGCTAGTGGATTATTGTTGCCCTTGCCTATTCCTAAGAGGCCTTGGACGCACATCTCGATGGATTTTATTTCAGATCTGCCTGTTTCTCAGAAGATGTCTGTCATCTGGGTGGTGTGTGACCATTTCTCTAAGATGGTCCATTTGGTTCCTCTGCCCAAGTTGCCTTCTTCTTCCGAGTTGGTTCCTCTGTTTTTTCAAAATGTTGTTCGTTTGCATGGTATTCCTGAGAATATCATTTCTGACAGAGGGACCCAATTCGTGTCTAGATTTTGGCGGGCATTCTGTGCTAGGATGGGCATAGATTTATCTTTTTCGTCCGCTTTCCATCCTCAGACGAATGGCCAGACCGAGCGGACTAATCAGACCCTGGAGACATATCTGAGGTGTTTTGTGTCTGCTGACCAGGATGATTGGGTTGCTTTTTTGCCATTGGCAGAGTTCGCTCTCAATAATCGGGCCAGCTCTGCCACTTTGGTGTCCCCGTTTTTCTGTAATTCGGGGTTTCATCCTCGATTTTCCTCTGGTCAGGTGGAATCTTCGGATTGTCCTGGAGTGGATGCTGTGGTGGAGAGATTGCATCAGATCTGGGGGCAGGTGGTGGACAATTTGAGGTTGTCCCAGGAGAAGACTTAGCTTTTTGCAAACCGCCACCGTCGTGTTGGTCCTCGGCTTTGTGTTGGGGATTTGGTGTGGTTGTCTTCTCGTTTTGTCCCTATGAGGGTCTCTTCTCCTAAGTTTAAGCCTCGGTTCATCGGCCCGTATAAGATATTGGAGATTCTTAACCCTGTTTCCTTCCGTTTGGACCTCCCTGCATCCTTTTCTATTCATAACGTTTTTCATCGGTCATTATTGCGCAGGTATGAGGTACCGGTTGTGCCTTCCGTTGAGCCTCCTGCTCCGGTGTTGGTTGAGGGTGAGTTGGAGTACGTTGTGGAGAAAATCTTAGACTCTCGTGTTTCCAGACGGAGACTCCAGTATTTGGTCAAGTGGAAGGGATACGGCCAGGAGGATAATTCTTGGGTGAATGCATCTGATGTTCATGCCTCTGATCTGGTTCGTGCCTTTCATAGGGCCCATCCTGATCGCCCTGGTGGTTCTGGTGAGGGTTCGGTGCCCCCTCCTTGAGGGGGGGGTACTGTTGTGAATTTGGATTCTGGGCTCCCCCGGTGGCTACTGGTGGAATTGAACTGGTGTTTTCATCTTCTCTGTTCACCTGTTCCCATCAAGATGTGGGAGTCGCTATATAACCTTGCTGCTCTGTTAGTTGCTTGCCGGTCAACAATGTTATCAGAAGCCTCTCTGTGCTTGTTCCTGCTCCTAGACAACTACTAGATAAGTTGGACTCTTGTCCATGTTTGTTTTTGCATTTTTGTTCCAGTTCACAGCTGTAGTTTCGTTACTGTGTCTGGAAAGCTCTTGTGAACAGTAATTGCCACTCTGGTGTTATGAGTTAATGCCAGAGTTTTAAAGTAATTTCTGGATGGTGTTTTGATAGGGTTTTCAGCTGACCATGAAAGTGTCCTTTCTGTCTTCTGCTATGTAGTAAGTGGACCTCAAATTTGCTAAACCTATTTTCATACTACGTTTGTTATTTCATCTTTATTCACCGCCAATACATGTGGGGGGCCTCTGTCTCCTTTCGGGGTATTTCTCTAGAGGTGAGCTAGGACTTATATTTTCCTCTGCTAGCATTATTTAGTCCTCCGGCTGGTGCTGGGCATCTAGAATCAACGTAGGCATGCTACCCGGCCACTGCTAGTTGTGCGTTAGGTTTAGTTCATGGTCAGCTCAGTTCCCATCTTCCAAGAGCTAGTTCCTATATATGCTTATGCTATGATCTCTTGCCATTGAGATCATGACATGTACCACAGGCTAGGCAATCATTTCTCCAGTCTGGATTTTGTTGTCCACAGTGCGGACATACCCATCCTCCTGGTCCGGCTAAACTTTGAGGTGGTGTTTGGAGAAAAGATGGGGCATGTGGGTTAAGATATGGGGGTGGGGTGTTCTTATATTCCACATTTTGTTTTTCTCCATAGCCTACGGGTCTAATACACCACTTTTTATTCTGTTGATTATATGTCCATCCCTCTTTTTCTGCTACCCTAGAGACATCAATCAACGCTTGGATCTGATCTATCCATTTCTTGTCTCTGATTATGCCTTTTTTTTTTTTCCTGAATTCCTTCCCATTTTTTTCTACTAAAGGCTTCTGCCTTAGTAACTCCAAACTTACTAAAAATCTTTCTCAGCCCCTTAGTGGCATCTTCACCACTTCTCTCCTTTATGATAGTATAGATATCTAATTCTTCTGGTTCCGACTTTGTTTGCTTATTCCCCATTTTCTTATCCTGAGCTTTTTTCTTTTCCTGCCCTAGGTGGCGTTTGGGTATGAGAATACCTCGTTACCTTCTTCCTAAGGAGCTAGGATGTTTAACGGCTTCTGCGTACCGTGTTGATGTAAGAAAATCCTGATTCCTACACCTATAGCAAACAACACAAATGCAACCAGACAGAGGATCAAAATACAACGTATCTTGTCCCAGGCTAATTTATCTGTCCTGGGCTCATACTATCATACACTTATCCGTCACCAGGTTTTCGTCAAAGACAGGATCAGAGATTGAACATAGGCGCGGAGGTCTCCCCGAAAGGACGCAACCACGTTGCCCAGTGGGACAGTCACTTCTTCTGTTTCAACACCCTGGGCGGCTTATAGGGCTATTCCCAACTTCCACACACCTTCTATTCACATTCACTCTCATTCAATGCCGTACTCCGTGAGGTGGTCAATTCCTAAGTAGTTCAAGAACCCGAGCTATAGGTATCCTCCTCTACTAGAACTACCCGCTAAAGGACACGACACAGAAAGTCTTACGGACAGTGCAGGGCAGATATAAGAGATCTAACAGTGTCTCTTACCTGGCCAGGTTTTTATTCATCTGCCGTCCATTATCCCAGATTCTCTTTTCGTTCGTATTCTGCCGGTGTTCTTGAAGGAGTACACAGACCTCGGGTCCCTGTTCAGGCGCCAGGAAATGTCGGGACCACACTCAGTCGGAGCAGCCTTTGGAAGTGGGGAATCACCAGAAATAATACACAAGACACGTCTCGTATAGTATATCACTGGGAAGCCTCTGAAGCACGCCTGCCTTCAAGGTGCTATCCCCTCTTTATATAGTTGTACAGGTAGTTTCAGTGGTTATACAAGTTTTGCTTGTTTAAACAAAGAGAGAAAAGAGAAGACAAAAAAAACAGTTTCGGCTATGTGATAGTTTCACAACAAACAAAACAGTACAGTTTCGCCTAAGTGGCAGTTTCACAAACAAAAAATAGGATTTCACACTATAGCTAAAATGTCCTTGAATGGACAGGTCAATATTGATCACAAATTCTTTTTGGTTCATTGAGGTAACCATTTTTGTTCCGCTCTTCACATTACCAATACTTTAACATCAAGTGGGTTTACTGGACTGTACCCCATGTCTTCCCATTTCAGCTGTAACCATCCAAAGTACATCTCTACATTCTCTCCTTTTGTCACATCTGTAAAAGTCTTAATTTGCATCCTAGTACGTCACCTGCTTTTGTGCTCACTAACTCCCTAGGCCTGCCCAGGTGCACTTATACGTCCATCATAATGTCTTTGTCTGTAAAATGGGAAAGGTTGGTTCTCAGGATCAGCCAATTGTTTTAGCGTAGCTAGCTAGTCAGAGGGCCTCCAGGGATAATACTCCTGTATCTGTTTTACCCTACCTGATGTGGTTGGTTCTCTGGTGGTGGGGGTGACTAGATGACCGGTTGGGGGTGACTAGACATGCTGGTCTACAGCTCCTTCCCAAAAGGATTACTGGCAGCCTACTCCCAAAAGTTAATGTCCCCACTATCCACCAACCACAATCCTGTGTCAGCTTCTTATGTCACTACATGTGATCTTGTCTGGACAGGATTCAGTGCAATTCTCTTAGGTTGGGTTGCAGCACAGATCATACAAGTATTTCTCCAGTCTGGGTCTGTCTGACCACAGTGTTTACAAGTCCATCTGTCTTGTCTGGGTCTCTGGTTATACAAAAGGTACGACCGTAGCAGTAATGTGTCAGTCATAGTCAGACTTTTAGGCATCAAAACATTCATAATACACCTTACTTTCGTCCTGCTGCACTCTCTCAGACGCCATTTATTCACTTGCTATTTTCCTCCTTTGTCTGTGCCTTTTTGAACATCCAAACATCCACTCACTGGCATTTTTGCCTTTTTCAATCTCGGTCTCACATCTTTCACTGCTTCCTTTTTTCAATCTGTACAGCGGTTTTGGATCCCATTGGGGGCCCTGACTGCACACAGAATAAGTTGCCCATGGCTTCAACTTATCCGCTCAACAACACCGAGCAGATTACACCACCTACCACTCGGTGGACTTAAAGGATTTTACCGAGCAGGTTACACCACCTACCACTCGGTAAATCAGCTGGCTAGCACAGCTCCATGGAACGGCAAGGTTACACCACCTAATGCCGTAGGCTGACTGTAGCAGGTTACCCCGTACACTACATCAGCCGTGCAGTTGGCTACCTCCTCTGTTGATCCTCAATTTGCTATATCAATCACTCAACTTGAATAAGGTGAATCTTTTACCAATCTTTTCAATCACTTACAAGTTTTCCTTCTAAAACTAGGCACAGTTCTTTTCACTTTCAACTTCCAACTTCCAATATTGTACTATTGTTTAAACACAAATCTCCCAGTGTGACAGAAAATATAGAGAAACTTAGAACGCAGCTACGTGCCCCCCCACCTCTAGCCCACAGCACAAAGGGGAGAAATCACAACAATTTGCGCAGGGGTTCGACTCCCTCCTCCCATCTGGTATTCAGCACAGATAAGAGCTCAGTATCTTCTACACAGAAACGGATTGCAGCAGTTTTCAGACTTAATCTCTACAAAACATTCAAACATTCATCCTCTCGGAATTAAAAACAGTTCCTCTATACAGGCAGATCACTGCACAACTTGAATAAGCTGATTCTGACCGCGTCCGGCCAAAACACATATAGAAACCTATCCACAACTCATTCATCCTGGACCTTCAACAACAGTTAGATAAGTAATGATACTTATGTGATCACTCATTCATACATGCTCATTCAGGGATTGTTTTTTCTTTTCCTTTCACTTTTCAGTTGATTTTTTTACAAGAAGAAAATCCCTTATCTCAATCACTCCACCTAATTCAGCTCAAACTGAGTTGAATAATGTCTTCTGTCACATACAGAGGACCACACCTAACGGAACCCCTCATCAATCAGGGATTCATCTATTTATCCCTGATACTCATTTACTCACCTCTCCTCTCATTCAGAGGTTCTCATAGACATACATACATACATACATACAAGGTTCACACAGACACAGCCTGCCTATTTTGCACTTTGTAATGAACACAACTCTATATAAATAAAACTGCAGCAGTGTCCACTGACACTCTGAAAGCACTTTAAGGCCAAACAACAAAAACCACGGCCTTATACAAAATACAGCTTCATATAATGTACTGCCAATCCAAAATGACCAAAATAACAACACTGCACAGAGCCTATCCCAGCTCTTTATTACACACACACTAAACAAATACACAACCAATTAGGATATTGACAAATAATACAGATAACAATTATCACAATTATCATCTTATTACTCTATTATTCAACTCTCATACGGATATAAACAGACAAAACACAAAACTCACTGGTGATGTGGATTCTTTGAACCGTGTTGGCAGCCTTTTACCCAGAGATATGGACAGATCCAAAAGAGAGATTGCAAGTGCAAAGCAAATTGTAAGAATAAAATTTCTCACCTTGCTGCAGCTGGTGCTTTGCATGTCCAATCTCTCAGGAAGCCCCCACATACGGATTCCGAATAGGCTGGTTACCACGGCCCCGGTCGGGCGCCAAAACTGTCGTAGCGGTTTTCATTCTGACCCAATGTCAGTACGCCAGATCACCAGTGAGAGCCAAATCAAGTAGTTACGCCCGTTATTTTACAAGCGTGCTTGGAGACAAAAAGACACCTCACACATATCCTGTGAGCAAGTCACTTTTATCTGATGTAAAGCAGCAAAAGGCAGTATTTTATACCATTTACAACAAATGTAACACACAATGTAATTCATGTAGCCCCCACCATCACCCAGGGTCATACTGCCCTTTATTCCTCACAACGTACCAAAAACATGTTGTGACTGACTATTGAGAACATACATGATAAGAAGTGTAGTCTCCTTGAAGGGGAGACCATCAGACTACTGCGTTAACAGATTCTAGTAATTCTAGCAATTAAAGGCAAGAGGCACTTAAAGGCAACCTATTAACCCTTCTATATCAACAACACCCCATCGTTGAAGTCCGAGAGAGCCGTGGAGCCTACTACTAGTTGTACACTGAGGAGCTGCGTGAAAACCCGGAGAAGTTTTTCGACTACAGGAGGATGTCAGAACAGAGCTTCAATGACTTGCTGCTACGTGTTCGAGGATCCATCACCAGGCAGGACACACAACTATGTCAAGCAATTCCTGTGTCTGTTGGTGACGCTGAGGTACATCATTTTGAAAAACAAACACACGTCATTAGTATTATTGTTATAAAAGCCATGTACTGATTTTTTTTTCATTTTCTGTTCAGCAGATTCCTGGCTACCGGAGAGACCTTATCATCTCTACATTTTCAATTCCAGATTGGAGTGTCCGCCCTTTCTGGGGTAGTGGCAGACACCAGCCGTGCTTTATGTGACATTTTGCGTGAAGAATTCCTCCCCCAACCCACAACTGAACTCTGGCTGGAAAATGCAGCAAAATTCCAGGAAATTTGTAAGTCTCCAAACTGTTTTGGGGCTGTGGAAGGCAAACACATTCGGATTATAAAACCTGCTGGAAGTGGATCAGAGTATTTCAATTACAAAACATATTTTTCGATTGTTCTCCTGGCTATTGCAGATGCTGACTGTTGATTTGTCACCGTGGACGTTGGCTCATTTAGATGAGGAAATGACTCTCAGACTTTTAAAGACTCTGACATGAGCCAATGTTTGTATGGTAATAATTTCAATTTTCCAACACCACGACCTCTTCCGAACACTGAAGGACCGCCAATGCCTTTTGTTGTGGCTGGGGATGAGGCGTTTCAAATGTGTGCAAACCTCATGAAACCGTACTCGAGTCTGGACTTGAATCACACCAAAAGGATTTACAACTACCAACTGACAAGGGCACGAAGAACTGAAAAGTGTGCTTTTGGTTTTCTGGCATCTAAATGGCACATTTTGGGAACAGCCATCAATCTAAAAACTGAGACAATTGATGAAGTTGTCAATGCGTGTGTTGTTATTTGTTAATTGTTATGCACAATTACATCCTGGCGATAGAGCGACACCAATTTGAACTTGAGGAACCTGTTGCTAGCACATTGCAGGATTACCAAGATCACCCTCTGAGGACTACAGTGGAAGTTGTCCAAATGAGGGATAACTTTGCTGATTACTTTGTTTCGGATATTGGACGTCTGGCATGGCAAGACGAAATGGTTTAATCCGCTTGTAAGTAAATGTACCTGTAATGTTTGCTGACTTTAATAATAATAACACCTCCACTGGAACACACGTTACTACTTCACTCAACAATACAATACACACGTGTTTGTTTTCAAATAAAGAGACAAAGAAAACACAGGGATTGTGAAAACAAAAGTAAATTTTTATTAACAAAAATACAAAAAATTGTTTCTTTTACATAAATTAATTTAACCAATAAATTACAATCGGGTTTAGGTTTGGGGTCTGTCCAATGGTGTGATATTGTGGACCTGGGGGGTGTTGGGCTGGGTTGTTTGGGTATGAATCGGTGACGAAGTGGTTACAGGTGAAGCAACAATAAAATGTAGGATTGGGTTACGGATGGTGTGGTCTATGATGTCACGGATGGGACTAAATAATTGGGCAGATGACACATTGGGAGCAGATGGAACATTGGGGGAAGATGACACATTAAGAGATGAATATAAATTGGAAGGGATAGACACATTGGAAGGGAGAGACCAAAGGGAAGGTGGAGACAGACTGGAAAACAGACACATTGGGAGGTGAGGGTGGAGGTTGTGGGTACTTTTTTGGCGACCTTGTCGTCTCCCGGTATATACTTTCGGGTGCTGAGCAGAGTCAGTACTGGGCGCCTGTTTTTTGGTGTTCCCTCGGCATTTCTTACATGCATGTTGAAGGGGTGCTGCTCTTGGCTGCGTGGTGGAAGCTGCATGCTACAGGGGTGCTGCACTCAGCTGCGTGGTGGAAGCTGCATGCTGCAGGGGTGCTGCACTCAGCTGTGTGGTGGAAGCTGCATGCTGCAGGGGTGCTGCACTCTGCAGCGTGGTGTAGCTGGGAACTGGAGGAACTGCTGAAATGTTCAGTGGTGGTGGTGGAGGATAGTTAACTTGTGCTGTCATCAGTTGTTGGACTGACGTGTATCCAACTCCTTGAGATGTATGCCGTGGTGCTGGCCCTTGTTGCCGTGTAGGCAAAGAAAAGTGTGCCTGCTAGTGATATACTGACTGTGAATGGTAAGTTTGGGACTGCTGCACGGCCTCGCTGTAAGCAGCCTGACAGGCCTTCATTACATACAGTTGGAGTTCAAGCGGCAGGTTCTCCAACACGCCCCGCTCTATTGTGGAAAAATAATGTTGCAATGGTCTCTGAAGGTTGGCTTCCTGGAAAAGTGTGTTCACCTGAGTGAACCCACTATCCAGTCTTTCTACAACCTGGAAGATCGAGCTTAAGTGAATAAACTCGGGCATGATTGACCTCTCTCATGCCCTCTGCCGCTCGCGAGAAGACCCAACAAAACCAGTAGCAGAGGGAAAGGGGAAAACCTGTTGGATCGGCTGCCTGTTCCCCAGCCTGTGAAGCCTGCCTGGTTGCTCCATCGCTGGTAGATGATTTGGACTGTTCGTTGGCTGGTCGATGATTGGCCGCTACAACTGAGGACAATCCAGATTCTGTGGTGCTGCTTCAGGTTCTGTGTGGAAAATAAATTAAAAACATTACTAAAAAATAAAAAAATCATTTTTATAGTAAATACATTACACATGGCCATGCATACAGTTTATAGTAATACAGCACAAAAGATATTCACGTTTGCTGAGCAACCGCAGGCCTCAGGAAAGACAGCATGCGATGGTATTTGTATTTTGTGACTTTTGGAGCAGCACCACTTCAAACCCGAATCTCCTCATATCCTTATTGAAGCAATCCTTCATCGATCGCCAATGGACTTTTATTCTCTTTACTGTGAAGGGGAAAGAAAAAATAAATAAATTGTAAAACAAGGCACCTACATTTACAGGTTCACAGACCACATTGAAATACTTATCAAAATCCTTTCTGTCTTGTGGGGTGGCATGGTCCGAATCAGACAAAACAATCTGGCCACTTCTTTCCACAGTCGTCAAATCAATCCTGAGTCGGAATTCTGACGATAACCTGTGTCCCACAACGCTACTCGCTCTTACATTCGAGGAATCAGTTGGTCATTGTCAATTAAGTGTTTGCCTTCCTCACGATATGGAACCTATACATCAAAGAAACAAAAAAAAACAAAGCAAAAAATAAATTATAAGTCATATAATTTTAAAGATACAAAACTTAAACCAAATTCAATTACAACTCTGATAATGAAAAGACTACTTACACCCAGTTTTCCTCCTCAGGAACTTGAGCCCGAGGACCCTGGGAAGATTAATTTCCACTCAATTGCTCTTGCTCTTCCGCACTGGAAGGTTCCTGTAAAGAAAATACATAATTTACCACATGTGTAGTATTGACAGTCAATACATACCAATCAGTATAGCAAATGTGATTACTTCATCAGTGTGATGTCTGGGAATCATTCAGGTCCTCACTGGAGGACATGTTGGAATAGCAGGCAACAGTCAAGTGAAACACTAGATAACATAACAGAAATGAACAGATAAGAAAAATTGAACTTGTTAAAAGAGCCGACAACAATGTAGCGAAAGAAAAAAAAAGGCAAAATTAAAAACACAATGGAAACCAAAGCCCACATTACAGGCAGTAGTCCAACAGCACAGCAGTCAGGCAGCACAGAACGGGGGCAGCAGCACAGCACCGGGACAGGAGAAACCAGGGACATGAGAAATCCGGAACAAGACTAATCCAGGACAGAAGCACCGCAAAGTCTACAAGGAATAGAAATTTTGTATATGCTAATATGTGTTTATAATAAAATATTTTGTGGCCTAAAATACTCCTTTTTGCCCCATTTTTTTGCTTTACCTAAGCTTGCCGGGGTTGTTGTGTAAGGAATAGAAAGCAAAACATAAGACACAAAGTGAGGAAGAGTGTGAGACTGGGCAGAGTGTGAGACTGGGCAGAACAACATAGTAATTGAAAAAGTACAGACACTCATACTTACCGTATTGTTCGGGCTATAAGACGCATCGGACTATAAGGCGCACCCAGGTTTTAGAGGTGGAAAATAGGGAAAAAAATATTTGAAGCAAAAAAATGTGGTAAAATATTTAATAACATACTATTATATGTGGTATTATTATATATAATAGTATGTTATTATGTTGGAAGCTGCGGGACCAGTGTGGTGTCTGTACAGTACTATATGAAGACGCTGGAGGGTGAGTATAAGAATGGGGGCACAGGGCTTATATTGAAAGCACCACTCCAGCACTGCAAAATAACACTGGAGTGCTGCTTTAAAATCCCATGGGAGAACTATAACTCCCAGCATGTCCTGCAGATCCTATGACATGCTGGGAGTTATAGTTCACTAAAGGAGTGGCAGAATGCTTTATTGTGTTTTGGAAAGACTAACCTCTTAATTGTGGCAGCCAGCCAGCCTGTGGCGAGGTAAAAGCATCCCATGGCTGCACACACAGAGCCCTCCCTCTTGTTGCCTTTCCACAGCACAGGTAATGGAAGCCAGCAGATTCTAGTGTTGGAGTCTGAAGGACCTGTGATGATGTCAAGAAGAGGGAGGGCTCTGTGCTGCCATGTGATGCTCCAGCCCGCCCACTTCAGACATCATCACAGGTCCTCCTGCACAGCACTCAGCTCCAGCCCAGGAAAGTACCAGCGATCTCCGGACCCTGCTGCCGCTGCCTCCTCCTCCCCCGGACACACGGCTCTCCCCAGCTGCTGCAGCAATCAGCGCTGAGGAATCCATGTGTGTCAGCTGCTAAGTGCAGTATTCATTTGCTGCTCCTGGCTCACCGCTCAGCTGATAGGTGGGCGGGGAGTAGCTAATGAATATTCACTGCACTTAATCATCGGGACAACATGCTTTCCCCAGCAGCTGATTCCCGTCAGTGGGGACATTTTTCTGCCTCCTGAAGTGGGATATCATTGCGATCCCACTCACTGCTGCCCCCCTCCCCACATGCTACATCCCTACCATAAGACGCACCCACACTTTCCTCCCAAATTTGGAGGAAAAAAGTGCGTCTTATGGTCAGAAAAATACGGTACATTAAGTAGCAGCTGAGAGGGCCAGCACCACACCACCGGACAGGAGAAATCCGGGACAGGAGAAATCGGGGACAGGAATACTGCACAGTCTACAAGGAACAGAAAGCAAAACATAAGTACAGAGTACAGACTGCAGTGAGAGAGACAGACAGACATTTTCAAAGCTTCTATATTTACATACAGTCTTGAGATCACATCCAGAGTCTTGAGAGTCCTGGACTTCCAGTGTCAACACCCCCTTTTATACAGGGGAGGTGCTGAAATCAGTTTCTGGATATGCTCAGTCTGAAGTACGCATTCACATCAAACACATCCATGCACATGTCCTTGCGTACCAATGCGTTCCCATAGACAGTAATGCATTGTTTTGACTCATTAATCCGCATGCCTGCGCATATTTGACGGCTCAAAAAATGCAGTATGTTGCGTTCAGCGTGCACAGCAAAACAACGCATAGGCACGCATCCGCATACAAACTGATGCCAATGCATGTCCCTGCTTACACAATGTTAAATATAGGTATGCAAGACGCATGCGGATCTTAAAGGAGGAAAGGAGTACGCAGGCCTACGCTGCGCACAGAAACGCTTATGTGAACCCCGTCTTAGGGACCTTTTTAAATGCTTAGGAAGCCTTTACAGGGTTTTTTTTGTTAAGTATTCTAATTTACTGAGATAATGACTTTTGGGTTTTCATTGGCTGTAAGCCATAATAATCAACATTAACCCCTTCATGACCTTGGGATTTTCCGTTTTTCCGTGTTCGTTTTTCACTCCCCTCCTTCCCAGAGCCATAAGTTTTTTTATTTTTCCATCAATTTGGCCATGTGAGGGCTTATTTTTTGCGGGATGAGTTGTACTTTTGAATGACATCATTGGTTTTAGCATGTCAAGTACTAGAAAACAGGAAAAAAATTCCAAGTGCAGTGAAATTGCAAAAAAAGTGCAATCCCACACTTGTTTTTTGTTTGGCTTTTTTGCTAGTTTCACTAAATGCTAAAACTGAGCTGCCATTATGATTCTCCAGGTCATTACGAGTTCATAGACACCTAACATGACTAGGTTCTTTTTTATCTAAGTGGTGAAAAAAAATTCCAAACTTTGCTAAAAAAAAAAAAAAATTGCGCCATTTTCCGATATCCGTAGCGTTTCCATTTTTCATGGTCTGGGGTCGGTTGAGGGCTTATTTTTTTGCGTGCTGAGCTGGTGTTTTTAATGATACCATTTCGGTGCAGATACGTTCTTTTGATCGCCCGTTATTGCATTTTAATGCAATGTCGCGGCGACCAAAAAAACGTAATTCTGGCATTTTGATTTTTTTTTCGCTACGCTGTTTAGCAATCAGGTCAATGTTTTTTTTTTATTGATAGATCGGGCGATTCTGAACGCGGCGATACCAAATATGTGTAGATTTGATTTTTTTTTATTGATTTATTTTGAATGGGGCGAAAGGGGGTGATTTAAACTTTTATATTTTTTTATTTTTTCATATTTTTTTTAACTTTTTTTTTTTCTTTTGCCATGCTTCAATAGCCTCCATAGGAGGCTAGAAGCTGGCGCAACGCGATCGCCTCTGCTACATAGCAGCGATCTTATGTTCGCTGCTATGTAGCAGAAAATCAGGTGTGCTGTGAGCGCCGACCTCAGGGTGGCAAGGACCTCTATGGTTACAATGGAGAAACATCGCCGACCTCCGATCATGTGACGGGGTCGGCGATGCGCATATTTCCGGCCGCCTGGCCGGAAGCGGTAGTTAAATGCCGCTGTCTGCGTTTGACAGCGGCATTTAACTAGTTAATAGGCGCGGGCAGATCGCGATTCTGCCGGCGCCTATTACGGGCACATGTCAGCTGTTCAAAACAGCTGACATGTCCCGGCTTTGATGCGGGCTCACCGCCGGAGCCCGCATCAAAGCGGGGCTTCTGACCTCGGACGGGATAGTACGTCCGAGGTCAGAAAGGGGTTAACAGAAATAAACATGTGAAATAGATCACTCTGTTTGTAATGACTCTATGTAATATATGAGTTTCACTTTTTGTATTGAAGAACTGAAATAAATTAACTTTCTGATGATATTCTAATTTTGTCAGAAGCACCTCTATATACATATATATATATATGTGGCACCCCAGGAGTCCGGATGCCACAGTGGCAATGCCTCCCTCACAGGGGGTGATGCCATGCTTGGAAGCAAGAAGGGATCCCCTTAACAGGTAACATTAGCATGCAACACTTTTCTGACTCCAGACCAGAAGGAGGACCTCTAAACTTAACGTCAGGGGAATTTCCATAAAAGTTCTGGTCTGGAGGCGAGGTTAGTTAGTCAGTCAGTCAGAGACAGTGAAGGAAGAGGAAGCAAGGGAGGAGAAGCTGGGGATAGGAGCTGCGATTTAGCTAAAACCAGCGCAACAGACCAGACTCTGGAGTCCGTGGTTGTGTGGGAACTGCATGCCCAGCAACTGAATCCGGAGAACAGGAGATTGCAGGATTGCAGGTCTCCTGGCCACATCTGACATCCGAAGGCACAGCAGCAAACTAGAGAGCCCGGAGTCACCACGAGGGAGTGACATCAGGAAAGGGCTCAAGCTGCCTGTCATGTTGGTAGTGTTCCACCAAAAGAACACACAGAGAGGGACTTGAAGAGAGCTTAAGGCATCAAGAACCTAAAGAACAACGCAGTAGGGAGGCTTCCAACCCAACCTGGCTAGGGGGATTCTGAACAGTCCCTGTGTCCTCCAATCATTCCTGCACCCCAACATCCATAAGCCCTCATAGACTGTTCTGGTAACCCTGGGGCTCCGCTCTACCTGTGGGGAGCAGGACGATCCTAGCTGCATCACCATCAGCCCCAGCGGTCCCTTTCAGCAGCATCGGCCATCTATAGCCAAATACCACAGGTGGCATCATGAACAATCTCCTACAAACATGTCCTCATCTCTTTTAATTGCGCACCCAGGGCCACAGAGCGGATCACTGCTGCCGTGACCACCCCTTTAAGAACCGTCTGACCCAGTTCTGAGTACCCCACGGCCCGAGCAGGTGTTGCCTATATACAGTATATATATATATATATATATATATATATATATATATATATATATATACTGAAGAGGAATTTATATTGTGAGCAACAATGGGTACAGTGATGATTGGGGATGAGAGAACCCATGGAAATTTGGGTTCTGTTCCCTGAACTTTAGCCCAAACTTTGGTTCGGGTACCAGAACTTGACCCAAACTTGAACCTGAACCCCATTGAAAACAGTGGGGACTCGAACCTTGAAAATATATTCTTTCTCCTCTTTCTCTTTTCCTCCAGAACTCCAAACATTAAAACGGACTTCCAGGAGAAGTCTGTGTTCGGAGTTTAGCTCAGGACACTAAATGTCCGGTACGAAACCCAAACTTTTAAGTTCAGGTTCGCTCATCTCTAATGAGTTCTACAGAATATAACAGCATTGCATATTTTATTTTTTTATTCACTTATAGCACCATGAATTCAACAGCACTTTACAGACATTGTCATCACTGTCTCTAATGGGGTTCACAATCTAAACTCCCTATCAGTATGTCATTGGAGTGTGGGAGGAAACTGGAGAACCCAGTGGAAACCCACACAAGCATACAAACGTCTTGTAGATGTTGTCCTTGGTGGGATTTGAACTCTGGACCCCAGCACTGCAAAGCAACAGTATTAACACTGAGTCACTGTACTCAGCATTGAAATGTGAAACACCGAGAAGGAAAAGTGTATATAAGAAGAGCTGTATTTTTTTTTTGCCTAAATAAATAGAAGAGTCAATACTTAACCTGGGTTGGTGAGTAGGAGCACATTTAATCATTGTATCTTGTAATCTGCTGAATTTACACATTTGTTATATAATGTGGGCGCTTAAAAGTACAAACATATTTATTTTTTATGCTTAAAATAATGTAATAATAAGAAAAAAGTTAATCCTCCAGTGTGTGGTACATTTTATTATTTTGATCCAACTGCGCCAACACTTACCAATAACAGCAAAGAACTCTAAGAAATTTCACCTGCTTTCATAACAAGTTTCCTAAGGTGTGAATTCATTGTTTCATTTTTATTACCAAGTACCAGTGAATAAATCTAGGGTATATGAGCTGTTTTATGAGATGTATGCAAAATATTTTGTATGTAGTTGCTTATTTTATGTGGTTATGAATATATGCATCTGTTATCAAGACCCTATGTTAAAGGGAACCTGACATCGACATTATCCCCACTGAGATATCAATCACGCAGTTGTGGGTGTAATACCAGTGGGCTGTTGGAATAATTGACAGCGTTCCAGAATAGTCTAAGTACATACATGTCAGGAATGAAAGAATGGTTTTAAACATAGTGCAGGAGTGATTAGTGACAATACAGGAATCATTTAACATGGGATTAAGAGGGTGAAAAAGCACTCATAATAAATTTTGCTGTCGGGTTTCCTTCAAAGTTGGCTAAACATATTAGATGACTGAAGGCCCAACAGGACTCCCTCATAAACATAGATGGTCAAAATGTCTAAGCATGCATGTTTTTTTATTGGATAAAGGGAGAGAAACTAGTGCCAAACACCTCAGGGACCGACTTGATATCCAGGATACAAATAATTATGCTCAGCAGACTTTTATTTGGTCAGTTTAAAGGGGCTCTGATGGCACAGAATGACTGTTCAAACTAAGGACAGGCACTCGTTGCTTCATGGCGAGACCAATCATTTAAATACACCTTCCCACCTGTGTGGTTTCCATCTACCTCCGTGCTACTCTGGCTCTATGTAGCCAGTGCTGTCAATCAGAGAAGAGGGAGGTGGAGATTGAGGGAAACAAGCAGCTAGCAAGGTATATTGAAATGTTTGGCCCACTGTAATTTGACGTGGGGCAATAGCCATAGATGAGGTACTCATCTCTTACGTGCCTGCACGTTACATGAAGGTGGGGTTCCTTGCTGTGTGTGGACATCGTTTAAAGGGGCATTATGCCCTTGCAGACCACATGATGCCGGTGACTTCGGCTGGCCAGGACAGTATGTTGGACAGTTCACTAAAAATTTAAGTTTTTTACTCAATATTAACTTGGTGGGATTATGTACCATAGATATCGGGTGCAAAACTTCACAAATGTTTTTTTTCACAATAAGGAGCATCTTCACACATAGTCTCTCTACCTCTTCAAGTTTACTTGCTCCTGCCTCAAGTCTCTCTGTCTTCACCACCATCCAGCACACTAGTATAGTCCAGTTAGTGAGAGTCCTATTCTCAACCCGGTTCCGTGTCCTCTTCCTTCTTGAAGGAACTAGCTTGCCAATATGGTCTGTACTTAGCTTCTCATCTTCTGAGAAAACATTTGATAGAATCAACTGGGAATATCTTAAATCTACATTCATTAAATTTGGTTTTAATGATACATTTTTATCTACAATTAAGGCTTTATAGTCATATTTAAAGTTAGTTTATTTGCTGATGATATATTGCTTTCCCTCTCAGATCCATATAACGTCATCAAAGAAATTCAGGCTATATTAGACAATTCCACCAATGCATCTTATTTCAAAATTAATGCTGAAAATTAAAAAAATGTGCATTTCAAAATTAAATGCAAAAGTTAAAGCGTAAAATAAATAATATTTCTCGATTCGAGTGGGAGAGTCAGTTTCATATTTGGAGATGCAACTCACTAAAAATCATAAAATGACTATTAGCTTTAACATGGAACTGATTGTAGCTCTACATCGAAGGATTTGAACAACTTTGGGAAATTGGAATTGACTTGGCTAAGCAGAATAAATGCTTTCAAAATGTTTACTCTTCCCAAAATCCTTTATATTTTCAGGTTCTTGCCATTACCAGTCTCTCTTTTTTACATAGCAGAGCTACAAACGTTGATAAATAGTTTTATTTGGAACAACAAAAGAGAAAGAATCTCTAAAAATATTTTATGGAAATATAAATCTAGAGGAGGTTTGGGCCTTCCAAATCTGTTAAGCTATTTCTATACTAATCTCACTAAGCAAAGTACGCTTTGGCTGAAAACAGAGGCCTCTTCTGCTTGGTTGGACCTTGAACTGCCACAAAATAATAATTGTTTTTTTGAGGATTTGCTGATAAGTCACTTAATTAATCCTTCCCTTTTGGACCCATTGCATCCAATTTTTCAGTCTACAATTTCGGCCTGGAAAATTTTGCCTAAATCAAATAGGAAAACCTATGATCAAATAAAAAATATTCCACTATCTTTTATTGAATTTATGTAGACAATCCCTGTATCATAGGTTCCTGCAGGAATAAAAACAGATTAAAGATTTACATGATGGGGAGAATTCCATCCCATTACAGGTACTCATACAAAAACACACTTCAAAGACAGTCTTTATTACATGTTTATAAATGGAACAATTAAAACACTTTTATTTGGTAGATTTTCTATTTCTGGGGCAGTGGGGTTGCTTCTTGAAAATGTAAATAACAAATTCCTTTGGCAAACAAGAAACATATATGATTATCTTAATAATGATACTTTTTTAGTTTCAATAATTTTTATTTTCAATAACATAGTAATTGAACAACACTTTCCCTTACAAGGGAATTCAATAAGAAAAAACATACATATATTAACTCAAATTCAAAGATACAAATATGACAAGACAAGAACATGGGGAGACATAAAAGAGGGAAAATGGGGAGGGTAATGAGATGCTGCACTTTATTTCGTGATAAGCTGCAGTATATTTACCAGACAAGGATATACTATGTTCCATTTTATGAGTTCTGCCTCCCACCTCCCCGCACCCCACCCCACGCCGGCTCGACCCCAGTGTCATCAGAATCTCCCACAGGATAGAGTCTCAAATAGATAGAGTCAAGGTTTGTTCAAGATTTAAGTTTGTGTTAAGATCCATCCACGGTTTCCAAATCTGGTAGAAGGTTTCCCACACATCTTCCCTAGTCGCATGTATACGTTCATATAAGAGGATTGAATTCATTTTATCTCTAACTGTCTGGACAGAGAGAAACGGCGACCTCCAGCTGGTAGCTATATGTAGCTTAGCAGCCATAAGCAGTTGGCCTATAAGCTTGTGGAATTTATTAGTGAATCCAGGGTATTTGGCTCCCAAGAGGAATGTGGCCGGGTCAGGTTGTATTGTCCCGCCATACATTTTTCCAATTATTAATCCTACTTCCTGCCACATAGCCGAGGCTATCGGACATTCCCACCAAATATGCTTCATATCCCCCACTGCGCCACATCCTCTAAAGCATTGATCTGAAATGTTGGGGTATATAGCGTGAAGTTTACTTGGGACTTGGTATGTTCTGTGTAAGACCTTAATGGATGTCTCTGCCAGGGAGGCTTGATGACTACCCCTGGAAATTGTGTCACAGCATCGTCTCCAATTTTCCAAAGTTAGTTGGAAACCTAGATCTTCCTCCCACTGTTTCATGTATTGCAGTTTGTCAACACCATGTGCTGCATTGAGGCATCCGTACAGCAGAGAAATAGTTCCCCTTCCCAGTGGGTCATCCATGCATCTCTGTTCAAAGCCAGTCGCGCGAAAAGGGATTTTCCGTTGTAGAAACTGTTCCGTAAAATGGAAAATCTGATAGGTACGGAAGGTTTCGCTAATGGGTGGGTTGTATTTATGAAGGAATTCTTGTCTAGATAAAATTATATTAAAGGGTGAGCAGAGGTGCTTTAGAGTAGTAATTCCGTTTACTTTCCACCAAGCAAAAGAACGTGGGTCAAGTCCTGGTGGGAACATGGGGTTGCAGAAGAGGGGGGTCAGTGGGGCAGACCCAGATTGGAGTTCGAATTTAAATCTTACCTTCCTCCAAAGGATCAGGGAATGTGCTGTGAAAGGTGCTGTGATGTGTAGACTCTTTGGTAGTTTTTGTGTGGACCACATAAGGCCCGGCAAGGAAAACGGAAGTAGAAGGGACGATTCCAGGTCAACCCATCTCGGAGCACGGTTGACAGCGCAGGCATTAGTCAATTGGGCTAACTGAGCCGCTTTGTAGTACAGTGTGAAGTTAGGCATGGAAAGCCCCCCCAGTCTTCTATGTATGAACATAGTTTTTTGACGGATTCTGGGTTTTTTCCCCTGCCAGATAAATTTTGAAATTATAGAGTGAACCTCGTGTAGGGTCTCATGGGGTAATGATATGGGGAGAGAGCGGAATAAGTACAGAAATCTAGGCAAAGAGACCATTTTAATTGCATGCAATCTGCCCAACCAGGTTAACTTCATGGCAGACCATCTAGCTAAGTCAGCTCGGAGATTTTTTATTAATGGGAGATAATTCCACTTAAATAGGGTCGACTTATGAGAGGTAAGGTTGACACCGAGATAAGTTATATAGTGTTCATTCTTTGTAAATTTAAACTGGGAGATAATATTTGTTTGCATGTCCTTATTGGTGTTAAGGAATAAAGCTTCGGATTTGTCAACATTAATTTTGAGTCCTGAGATCGACTCAAATTTACGTAAAACTGAAAATAAATTTGGGAGAGTGGTGAGTGGGCTAGATAGAGTCAACAGTAAATCATCTGCAAATAAGCTTGCCTTATACTGTGCGCCAAGTCCATAGGCCCAAGTATGTTTGGATTAAGCCTTATTGCCTCGGCTAGCGGTTCCATGGCCATGGCAAACAGGGCTGGAGAAAGTGGACAGCCCTGCCTCGTCCCCCTTTGTATGTTGATAGGAGTAGGTTTAGTTGACGGGAGTTTCAGATAGGCTGTAGGACTGTCGTACAATAGTTGGAGGCATGAAATAAGGGTGCGAGGGATGCCAAATCTGGAAAGGACTTCAAATAAATAGGACCACGAGACCGAGTCGAAAGCTTTTTCTATGTCTAAAGCTAATAGTAGTAGGGGTTGCTTATGGTAGTTTGCTGAATGTATAATATTTAGATTTCTTCTAATATTATCGGGACCTTGTCTATTAGGTATGAACCCCACTTGGTCACGGTGGATAAGGGTGGGTAGAAATTTGTTGAGCCTAGTGGTAATAATGGATGTAAAGAGTTTGAGGTCAACATTTAGCAATGATATAGGTCTATAATTCTTGGGGAGGAGGTGGTCTTTCTTTGGTTTGGGGATTACTGTCACATGGGCAATATAGAATTCAGGGGGCATCTGGGTGCCATTTAGTAGAGCGTTACAGTAAGTTTTAATGTATGGTACGAGGATGTTTGTAAATTTCTTGTAATATAGTGCCGTGAGGCCGTCAGGTCCGGGAGCTTTGTTTTTTTTTTAGGTTTTTAATTACTGCAGAAATTTCATCCTCAGATATTGGTGCATGCAGTTGGTCTATCGAGGAGTTGGGAATTTTAGGTAATTTCAATTCATCTAGGAAGGAGGATAAGGATTGCGGTGAAGAAGTCTGTGGGGAGGTATATAGTTTCTGATAGTAGTCTCGGAATGTTTCGTATACTATATCCGGGTGTGCGGAAATTTTGCCTTTGGAGTCTTTGATGGAGGTGACATTATTTAAAGATTCTCTGCATCTTAAGGCCCCGTCTCACTAAGCGATTTACCAACGATCACGACCAGCGATACGACCTGGCCGTGATCGTTGGTAAGTCGCTGTGTGGTCGCTGGGGAGCTGTCACACAGACCGCTCTCTCCAGCGACCAACGATCAGGGGAACGACTTCGGCATCGTTGAAACTGTCTTCAACGATGCCGAAGTCCCCCTGCAGCACCCGGGTAACCAGGGTAAACATCGGGTTACTAAGCGCAGGGCCGCGCTTAGTAACCCGATGTTTACCCTGGTTACCAAAAAAAACAAACAGTACATACTCGCCTTTCGGTGTCCAGGTCCCTTGCCGTCTGCTTCCTGCTCTGACTGAGATCCGGCCGTACAGTGAGAGCAGAGCGCAGCGGTGACGTCACCGCTGTGCTCTCACTTCTCACTGTACGGCCGGCAGTCAGTGAGAGCAGGAAGCAGACGGCAAGGGACCTGGACACCGAAAGGCGAGTATGTACTGTTTTTTTTTTTTTACATTTACGCTGGTAACCAGGGTAAACATCGGGTTACTAAGCGCGGCCCTGCGCTTAGTAACCCGATGTTTACCCTGGTTACCAGTGAAGACATCGCTGGATCGGTGTCACACACACCGATTCAGCGATGTCAGCGGGGCCTCAACGACCAAAAAAAGGTCCAGGCCATTCCGACACGACCAGCGATCTCACAGCAGGGGCCTGATCGCTGGTACGTGTCACACATAGCGAGATCGCTATGGAGGTCGCTGTTGCGTCACAAAACTTGTGACTCAGCAGCGATCTCGCTAGCGATCTCGCTATGTGAGACGGGGCCTTGAGTCTACGTGCTAACATGCCAGAAGGTTTATTTGCATATTTATAAAAAGTTGACTTGGTCCATGTTAACGCTCTCTCTGTTTTGTTCGTAAGAATAGTGTCTAATTGTAGCTTAGTGTCTCTGATTTGTTTAATCAGAAAGAGGGAAGTGGTGGCCTGGTTAGCAAGTTCGAGTTTCATAAGTTTAGTCTCTAAGCGCGTTTGTAATTCAGATCTTTGTTTCTTTTTATTGGACGCAATTTTGATTAGGGAGCCAGTAATAAATTTTTTATGTGCCATCCACACTACTCCAGGAGAGGTGTCATCAGTGGAATTAGTCTGGAAATACAGTCTCAACTCCTCTTTAATTTTAGAGAGTATAACAGGGTCAGTAAGTAAGGATTCATTCAGTCTCCATTTGAATAATTTAGAAGTGGTAACATTGAATTTAAATGTTGATAGGACATCATCATGGTCAGACCATGATGATGGAATATGACGAGAGAATAGGACAGACGGGATCGTTCTTGCAGTAGTTAAGTGTAGGTCTATTCGAGAATAGGACTGGTGTGCAGGTGAGAAGTATGTGTAGCCCTTTACAGGACCGTTTAGTTCCCTCCATACATCGACTAGGCAATTGTCTTTTATTAGGTGTTGGATTTTCTTTTTGTCAGCTTTTGTTAAATCCGATCGTTTCTGAGCGCTGCTATCTAATTTAGGATTAATGATAAAGTTAAAGTCGCCGCACCAGATAAGGTGGTCGTACGTAAGAGTGGCTAGTTTTGATATAATTAGCTGGAAGACTGATCTCTGGGAAGATGCGGGTAAATAGCTATTAACAATGCAAATTGCCTGATTTTGTGATGTTCCAAGAGTAATAAGGAATCTGCCCTCTGAGTCCGAATGTGTGCTGATGAGCTGAAATGGGAAGTTATTCCTAATGAAAGTGGCGACACCTCTCGTTTTTTTATCCCAGTTGGACATATAGTGTTGTGAATATTTGGCATCAAAGTGCTTAGGGTGGGAGGAGGTGGAAAAATGGGTCTCCTGGAGACAAATAATGTCTGGTGCGTGTTTTAAGTAATCAAGAAAAGCTTTCTTACGTTTAATGGGTGAGTTGAACCCTCTGACATTATGAGAAATAACATTACACATTTTTCAGTGAATATTTACCGCTGAAGAATGAGGAGGCTAGGGCAGGAACCAGAATCGTATGTCCAATTAGCAAACGTTGAATTAATTGGTAAGTGCAGTGATGATCTCTGTGGGAAAACAATAGGAAGGAAACAGACTGTGGGGAGACAAAAACAAACATAACAGTTAATAATAACAAACGGATATCATATCCGAGAAGTATGGCGATCTGGTTTACCATATTAAGTGGAGTACCAGGTGTCGCCAAGTTTAGGCAGCATGTTGTAGACCCGACATTTAGGCCCTTGGAAGAGCAATATGTGTAGAGGGGAAAGGGATAGGAAGAAGCAGGAGAGAGAAGGAAGGAAGAGGGAAAAAAAAAAAAAAAGGGAGGGGGAGGGAAGGGAGATGGAAGGTGGGGGGGGGAGGGAAGAGGGAAGGGAGGGGGAAGAGGGAAGGGAGAGGGAAGAGGGGAGGCAGGGGGGAGGGGGAAGAGGGAAGGGGGGGAGGGAGAAGAGGGAAGGGAGGGGAGAGGGGGAAGAGGGAAGGGCGGGGGGAGGGGGAAGAGGGGAGGGGGGAGGGGGAAGAGGGAAGGGAGGGGGAGGGGGAAGAGGGGAGGGGGGAGGGGGAAGAGGGAAGGGAGGGGGGAGGGGGAAGAGGGAAGGGAGGGGGAAGAGGGAAGGAAGGGGGAAGAGGGGTGGGAGGGGGGAGGGGAAAAGGAGGGGGGAGATGGGAAGGAGAAAGAGAGGGGTAGGGGGGGAAATGGGTGAGAGGGGGAAGAGGTGAGGGGGTGAGGTAAGAAAGGGTAGGGAGAGGAGAGAAGGGAAAAGGAGGGAGAGGAAGAAGAAAAGGAGAAAACTGCAGTATGGGAATTATTTGGGAGGAAGTAGGGGGAGATCAGAGCAGAGTAAGGTAGGGGAAGGATAGGGTCAATTAGGGATGCAGCAATCTGGTGGGCCACTTACAATTAATGTCAAAATAGAATATCTATATGAACATTTAGTATACAACTACTAACTCTGGAGGGCAGAGAGGAGAGGCAGTTAAGAGCCATCATCCCCTTCCCCCTCAATTCCAGGAGCAATCAGGATAAACAGTAACGGCCTGCTCCGCCCCTCGGAAATCAAGATGGATGATCTTGTAATTTGGACATATCAGACGACCCGTGCGTTTTGGCTCCTTGTTCTGGGAGTGTTTTGCCATTCTCTTGATGGTCTTGGTTTTCTCTGTGGCATGGCTGAAGTCTCTATAGAAATCGGGATCCCAGCTTTTAGCATGGCTTGTTTCCCTTCTTCTAGTGTACGGCAGGTGTACAGTTGAGAGTTATATGTAAAGATGAGGGTAAAGGGGAAGTTCCATCTGTATTTGATCTGCGCCGTCTGCAAGGCTGATGTTACTGGTTTGAGGGATCTCCTTCTGGCAAGGGTGGTTGATGCGATATCCGCGTAGATATGTACTGAAGATGGTAGTCCCGGCAGGTCTGGATTTTCACGTGCAGCATTCAGGATTAGATCTCGAGCCTCCTCATAATGTAGTTTTAGGATCACATCCCTGGGTATATCATTATTACGTGGTCTGCCCAGGGCTCTATGGATTCTGGTGATATGCAGCATGGACTGATCTGTGTCAGGAAGCAGCGCGGTAAAGAGGGCAGTAGCAGTGTCTTTGAGAGCTACAATATTTTCGGGAAGCCCCCTGATCCGCAGATTACCCCGACGTGATCTGTTCTCATAGTCTTCGCATCGGAGTTCCAGTTCTGCGACACGTTCTGCGTGTAGTTTAAGGGTTTCGCGATCTTCTTCCAACGCATCTGCAGTGGCGTCCATCTTTTCCTCCAGGGCCACCGTACGCTGCATAATATCCTGTATCTGAGAAGAGATCTTCTGCATGGCTGAAGTAAGCTCAGATCGAAAGGTCTCTTGCAAGGATTTGGTAAGGGTTGCCGTGGAGATCGTTGTCTCCATATGGGTACTGGTCTCATCTTGGTCCATTATATCTCCTGTGTTTCCTGTAGAGACCGAGGGAAGAGGAGTCGTAGTAGTCATCTTGGAAATGCTGCTACTCTGAAGAAGGTCTGCAATATTGCGGCCTGGTGTTTGTGCCGCACCTCCCTTCTTAGGCATCGTCAGGAGGGTCTCCTGAGGGAGCAGTGAGTCCAGTTGCGGTGTGCTTGGCGTAATTCAGGTGCTGATTAGGGCCTAAATAAGTAAGTCGGGTAGCGGAGATCAGCAAGATATAACTATCATCGCTGAAAGCCGCACATGCGCCTCCAAGAAGAGGATTTTTTAGATAATCCTCATAGTGTGCACAGAATTAGAGCCCAACATGGACACTAGGTGTCACTATTGTAGCAGTGGGGGCAAACAGTGGCTAGTTGAGTCTTTTTTGTATATTATAAAATGTACTTCTAGTTCCGATATTGGGCACTAGATGTCGCTAAATGTCTGTCAAGTAGTGGAGAAAATCAGTCTAGGAGACAGTCCATTTCTCAATGTAGTAAGAAATTACTGTAGAAATTGAGTTGCAGCTGAATATAAACAAAAAGGTATGGGAGAGCAGGAAATGAAGATCCTCCACAAAATACTCCGGGATCAAGTCCAACCTTGTGTCCACTAAGGGGAGTTATTTTTATGATTTTTAATTAGTTAAATTCAATGAGTAACTAGCGCTGGGCAGGAGCTCCATAAAGATGTGACTGTTCCTCCTGACTCATAGTTGTTAACTCCCTCGGGCTGTATTTTTGTCTCCCTGCAAGATGGTGACTATTGGCGCCAAAAAAAAGAGAGATCAGGGAGAGGGAGAGCATGTACGGCGCTCCCAGGGTCTTGCATGCACTGCAGCCAGTCACCCCACCTCGGACACCGAACCGGCAGGTGAGTGATCACTTAGAAGGTGAAGCGGGGTCTCCCCGTTGGTGACCGGGGCCACAGTCTGCCTGTCATATATTGCAGAGCTCCGGTGTTAAGATGGCCGCCGCGTCTTCTAACGGCTGCCGACCGCCCTCTCTAACTGCTCCCCACTCACCGGATCTTCTCAGGGCAGCGCCGCGATCCCGGGCGTGCTCCCTCGCGCCGGCACTCACACCGCTGCTCCTCTGCCACCGGAGCAGTGCGCTTCTGCCTCTGGGTTCCAGCCCACGTGTAGCGATGGCGGCTCACAGTGGAGGCGCTCGTCTCTCGTCGGCGCGGCGGGCACCAGTAAGTGTGTCAGCCCGGGTGAGTGTGGGACACCGTGGATCTTTCAATCTGGGGTCCGCCGGGCGAAAAATGCCTATTTCCACCCTATTTTCCAAAAGGGACCGAGGAGCACTTCCAAGGCACGTCTGCTCGGCTCCTGGTCCAGGCCACGCCCCAATAATGATACTTTTTTGTTGAGAGTTCTCATAGGGTTAAATGAGAGTTAGATCTTAAAAAATCATTTACAGAAGATCAGTGGGTGAGAGGTCTAAAATTAACTTATGCTTTTAACATTTGCATGTCTCTTCATGAATCCTATTACAACATTTTTAGTGGTATTTCACTCCGGTTAGTTTAGCTAATATATTCCATAACCAATCTCCTGAATGTTGGAGGAATTGTGGCCACAATAGTGACCTATTACATATATTTTGGAATTGCCCCAAAATAAAAGATTTATGCTCTCAGGTTTCATTATTAATAATTTCATTATTAATTAATTAATTATTCATTAATAAACAAATTAAAAGAAACATACATATTAATCCCCAAATGGCACTCCTTTCATTATATATGCAACACTTAGAGCCTTCTCGGAGATGCATTTTAATTAATATTTTTTCTATAGTTAAAAATTCAATAACGGCCTGTTGGGAAAAAAAATCGATTTCTCCAAATTTTCCTGACATTTTAAGAAAGATATATTCTCATAAATTTTATGAATGTAAACATGCTATTGCAAACAACTTGTATGAAAAAATATAAAGAACATAGGGACTTTGGATAAATGTTTTCCCTGAGAGTAGTGTCTAAGTTGTGCTTATTTAAAAAGACAATGTCTATATTGGTTTATCAATCTCCTGATTGTTACTATTAGCTTTTAGGGGTGAGTATGATTCCTACCCTCACAGTGGGATTGCTGAGAGCAATTTCACTGTCTGATGGCCTTTTCTTGGGAATAAGTATTATTCAATGCCTCCTCTCTCAGTAGATTTTTAGTGAATATTTCCACTATCTAATGGCTTTCATGGGGGTAAGCATTGTTCAATGCTTCTCTGATGCCCCAGGGTCCTGGTTGTCACAGTGGCATTGCTTTCCTCACGGGGAGAGTTATGTCACGCTTGGAAGCAATGAAGGATCTCTTCTATCAGGTAATCACAATGCACACATGTTCACACTCCAGGCCAGAAGGGGGAGCTCTGATCCTGCTTATGGGTGGCTCCCCTATTTATAAATTGTGGTCTGGAGGGAAAGTCAGAGAGTTAGTGCCGGACAGCAGACTGGAGCAGTCTGAGTCAGAAGGACGTGCGAAGGACCATGCAGCCAGAGTAGCTGCAGCTCCTGAATAGCGATATAACAAAGGAAGAACAGCGTTTAGTGAGTGTGCAGGAGAGCAAAGCACAGGAGAGTGACACCAGGGGAGGACAGCGGCGATTGAGCTATCTTCTTGTGAAGCGCAGATTACCGGTAGCTGGAAGACCGAGGTTGTGAGGGACACTAGGACTTACAGCAGAAACCGTCAGGACAGCTGGATTACACATCACCTGTCTGCCCTAATACCCAGGAAACACAGTGACACATAGAGCCCGGGTCATGATAGAGACCCTGTAAAAAGGCTTGAGCCACTTGTCATACGGGTTTGTGTCCCACCTTTGTGGAGGACAGAGAGAACTGTGAGGACCTTGCCAGAAGCCATAGGCAGTAAGGGACTACAATACCACCGTGCTATGAGGAATGATTTTAACTCCACCCAGTAAGGGGGACTCTGAATTCGCTTCCAAGCTGACCGGACCCTGCCTGTACCTGTGATCTGGTGCCCTGCACTGTGGCTGCCTGAAGTCTTCATTAAACCAGGTAAAGAGACTGCAAACCTGTGTCCTCCGTTCTTTACTGCACCACTCACCATCCTCATCCATACGCCGGGAGCCCTGGGGACATACTTCACCTGTGGGAAGTTATACCATCTCAGCTGCCTTAGCATCACCCCAGTGGACCCCTTTAAGCAGCGTTGGTCCCCACTGACCGAATACCACAGGTGGCGTCACAAACACAAACTTTATTCAAAACCCGTTTAAGGACATTTCCTTTAACATGGGCACCCAGTGCCACGGATCGGGTCACCACCACCGTGACATCCCCCTGTGAGTACCGGACCCGGTACCAAGTACCCCACGGCTCTGGCAGGCGTTCCACTTCCTCTTTCAATAGATTGTAATGAACAATTTAATTGTCTGATTAGCCTTTTTAAGGGTAAGTATTATTCAATGCTTCTCCATGTATTTTTCCCCATGTATTAGGCATATCAGTTAATATTAGGACATTGATTCCATAATATTCAAGAGGTGCTTAGCATAAGTGGCGGTGGACCACTACTTAGCATGTGCCACCAATAGAGACTAACTGCTCTAAAATATTAAACAGCTGCCTCCCTGACATGCTTCACCATTGCTGGCTTCTTCAGAGAAATGACGCTGCACATGGTCACTAGATGGGACCTTCCGGCTTATGTAAGGTTGGTCCATTATGTCATGGGGGTCATCCTATCAGAGGAACAGACACTTTGGCTAATTCAAGGTCCTCAATGATGGATATAAGACTGCATATGATAAGCAAATAGAGATGTCAATCACAAGAAATGAGCCTAAAGATCCTGCTGATAGAAGATTACTCTTTGCTGATAAGTCACTCAGTGTCCATTCAGTCAATGTGTATGACGCCATGGGGGACTAATAGTTGTACCCTTCCAGGTCGTATCCTAAAGTGGATAAGGTTATAGGACCTTAGAGTCTATCCATAGCACCTCCGCATTCTTCTCTAGTATGCAAGAATATCAAGGACCTTGCTTTCATGTGACAATTGCATCACTGCGAGGCTGGAAACCCTTCAGGTCATCGGCGCCTGCATGTTCCTCTTCAGTAAGTGTGAACATAAAGGACCTCTGACAATCGCGTCACTGCAAGGCTCAAAGAGTACTCGGCACCCGCATGCAATCCACAGAGGCAAAGAATTCATACCATAGAAGTCGATATATTAAGTTATGTAATAATGAGCAATGACACAGGAAAAGTATTGAATACATGAAGAAAGAGAAGTGTAAAAAGCCATGTAAAGTCATGACACCACCATGACATGTATCAGTATTTAGAAAGCAAGCCTGCCAGTTAGTAAAAAATAATATCAGCTGGTTGAACTTATGGCCTATTAACAGGTGTCTTATTATCAAGGTGCACACAAGAAACATCTCATTATCAGTAAAATCAGTGAGCAGTCTCAAGACCTTTGCAACCTTATTACTGCAAAACATATTGATGGTATTGGTTGCAATAGAATTTCTAAACTATTGTAGATTCCAGGGAGCACAGTTGCGACCATAATCCAAAAGTGAAAAAATCAACATTTTATAATAAACCGGCAACAACCAGGTACTCCTCGAAAGATTTCAAAGTGTGAAAATAATTATCAGAAGAGTTGTCCAAAAGCCAATGACCACCTGTGGAGAGCTAGAGAAATACCTGGAATCAGCAAGTACAATTGTTTCAAAGAAAACAATAAGTAATGCACTCATCCTCCATGGCCTGTGCGCAAGCTCACCACGTAAGATTTTATTGCTGAACAAAGAGATCGTTCAAGCGCGTTTACAGTTTAGTTTGCTCAACAGCATTTAGACAAGCCTGTGAATTACTGGAAGAATATAGTCAGTCAGATGAGACCATAATTTAACTCTTTGGATGCCATAATACACACCATGTTTGGAGGCCAAAAGGCAATGCGTATTAAGCCAAAAACACCATACGAACAGTAAAGTATGGAGATGGGAACATCATTGTGAGTCACGCGCCAGGGCCGTGAGGTGTTCACAGGTGGATGTCATGGTGGTGATCCGGTCCATGGCCCTGGACGCCCATGTAAAAGGGGAAAGTCTTTAAAGGGATTTGGTGAATAGAGTTTATGTTCGTGACACCACCTGTGGTATTCAGTCAGTGGGGACGGACGCTGCTTTAAGGGGTCCGCTGGGGTGATGTTATGGCAGCTAGATGGCATACCTACCCACAGGTGAAGTGTATCCCCAGAGCTCCCAGTGTGTAGATGGAAGATGGTGAATGGCGCAGTAAAGAACGAAGACACAGGTTTGCAGTCTCTTTACCTGGTTTACTGAAGACATCAGGCAACCACAGTCCAGGGTACCAGATGACAGGGCAGGCAGGGTCCGGCCGGCTTGGAAGCGAGTCCAGAGTTCCCTTTTACCAGGTGGAGATGAAAGCCTTCCTCTAGTCCAGTGGTGTTGTAGTTCCTTACTGCCTATGGCTTCAGATAAGGTTCTCACAGTTATTCTCTCTGTCCCCCATATAGGATAGGACATAACCCGTGTGACTGGTGACTTGAGCCTTTTTACAGGGACTCTACCACTCCCCGGGCTCTATAAGTGTCACCCTGCCTCCTGGGTATTAAGGCGGACAAGTAGCTTGCAGTTCAGCTGTCTTGCCGGTCTCTGCTGTAAGTCGTAGAGTCCCTTACAACCTCGGTGGTCCGGCTACCAGATATCTGCGCTTCAGAGGGAGGCAGCCTGCTCGTAGTTGGTCTCCCCTGATGTTACTCTCCTGTGCTTCGCTCTCCTTCACGCTCACTGAACAATGTTCGGCTTTCTGCATGTCTCTTTCCAGGAGCTGTAGTACTTCAGACTACACGGCCCCTTCAGATGTTCTGATCCTCTAGGTCTGTCTGCTCTCTTCTGTCCCTCTTATAATGTGAACTCTCTTTCCCTCCAAACCACAATGTATATAGGGGAGTCACCTAGTAAATAGGATCAAAAGCTCCCCTTGTGGCCTGGAGTGTGAACATGTTGTGTGCATTGTGATTACCTGATGAGAGTTATCCTTCCTTGCTTCCAAACGTAACGTCACTCTCCCCGTGAGGAAAGCAGTGCTACTGTGATGACCAGGACCCTGGGGTGCCACAATTGCGTGGGGCTGTTTTTCAGCATACGGCACTGGCCAACTTCATATACTTGAAGGACGGATGAATGGCCAAATGTACTGAGACATTTTTTAAAAAAATCTGATGCTATCTACCAGGATGATGAAAATTAAATGAAGATGGACATTTCAGCAAGACAATGATCCCAAACACACAGTCAAGAAAGCTTTCAATTGGTTTCAGAAAAAGAAAATAAAGCTGCAAGAATTGCCCAGCCAAACACCTGACCCAAATCCAATTTATGAAAGAAACTAAAGCTTAGAGTTCATAGAAGGATCCCACAGAACCTTCAGGATTTGAAGAGTGTTTGTATGGAAGAGTGGGCCAAAATCATACCCGAGTAATGCATGCGACTAGTTTTTCCATACAGGAGGCATCTTGAAGCTGTCATCACCAAGAAAGGCTTTTGTGCAAAGTATTGTTTAAATTTCAGTAAGTGTGTTCAATACTTTTTCCAGTGTAATTTATCATTATTACACATAACTTAGTTTAAGGAACTCTATGGTTTGATTTCTTTGTCTGTGTGGGTTTCATGGGTTGTTACTGACATTTGGTGAAATTATCATGTCAATAGCATCTTTAGAAATATATTTGCTTAGAAAATTGATGACGTGTTCAATACTTATTTCCCCCCACTCACACATGTTGCTGACATGAAAAAAAGATATTTGGAGAAGATGTGGATGTCATCGAGGTACTCCAAAATGCTGTTGGAGAAGGATAAAGAGTACCTCATTAACAAAGTGTAGAGGAAAATTATGTGACAGAGAGTTCAAAATAGAAAGAACACTGGTTCGCAAAGAAATAGCAAATATTTGGGGTAGCTGGAAAGTGTGGAATTGATCCCATAAGATGAAGCTAGAGATACACCTGAAGTCAGTGTATTGCTGAAGGATGAGGATGTTCAACTTTTAAAAGTAGAACCTTGCATGCAACCAGATTGGTGCTGACTAAAGTGAGGTAAGTAGTCCAAGGAACCCTTCTTTCCTCAGAATAGTCACCAATTAGCAGCCTCAGCGATTAGGCACAGGCGAGTAGTTAGGATTCAGCCATGAGTAAACTCTGAGTGGTCAATAAGGATTCAGGAACAAATAATGCAGAGCACTCTGCAGATGCAGTCCGAAGTTCAAATAAGAGGTCAAACTGGAGAGAGGAACAGATGGTTACAAATCCAAGAGACAGCAACTAGAGATGACAGCTGAAACTTAAGCAAGGTCAGAAGACCACTAGAACCGATTTGCATCAGTATAGGGTGGCAGCTGCCATGGCAATGAAGCTTGCTAGTCGATGTATTGATGTTTTTAGAATTATTGTCAAGTTGCAAAACCAACTATTAGCTGAGGTTTAATCTCCAGACAGATGGTCTCAGAGTATCCCCTTGTCGGTTTTGGTACAATGAAGAATTCACAGGGGAGTCTTTAATGGTGAGTCTTGATGTAGCGACACATAGCCAAATCAAAAAATGTCCAACAAGCTTTACAGTTGTCATCAAGATTTGAATTTTAGTTTTTACTTTATGCCATTCATGCTTTTGAGTACAGTGTCCAATTTACACCTTGTCTGTATACATCACATTGTTATTTTTATGTTTTGTGGTATTTGTTACAGTTTTTTGCATTAAATTCTTCCAGGTGGCACAGCCGTTCATGCATTTTCCACAAAATCAAAAATGTGTTTTAGTTTTGGTTTAACCTATCACAAAAAGTTTCATGTTCCAATAAAAGATCGCAAAATTTGCACCAAGATTTCAGGGGTATATACAATCACTTTAGGAGTAGGATTGGAGAACATTTTTTAAAAAACATGGCAACTTTTTGAAAAATCACAAATGAAGAATCAGTCTAAAACAGCATCACAAATGCAATAAAAACACATGTTATTAGGACATGAGTTTATCAATACTTTTTAAATAAAAACTACATAGCAGAAAGTTTCCAAAACCATTTTATTTAAAATATGATATACATTTCTAAAAATAGACAACAACTTAAAACACAAAAATTAAATAAAAAATTAAATGAAAAGTTTCAAGTAACCTAATGTTACTTGAAAAATGTACCAAAAATGTACCAAAACTGCACCAAATACTCATTGTGGGAACTTAGTCTAAGAGCAGAGTCAGATACCCTTAGGAATTGGACCAGGATCGGAACGCAGTGCATGGTTTGGCCAGCAGCTCTCCCAAACCAAGAATGACATCTGCATGTATTTCTATACAGCTGTCAGAAGAGCCGCCAGCCAGTGTGTGCAATCTGTTCCGATCTTGTTCTGATTTATATGGTCAGCTGACTACAAATATGAAATACAATGGAATACATTAAATATAATATTTATTGGAAATTAATTTACACCAAAAAGGATTAAAATTGATTTGGGGGAAATGGATTACCCAAAAGAAGATGGTTAACTCCTTAGTGACAGAGCCAATTTTGACCTTAATGACCAAACCAAATTTTACAATTCTGACCAGTGTCACTTTATGTGGTAATAACTGTGGAACGCTTCAATGGATCCTACTGATTATGAGAAAGTGTTTTCGTGACATATTGTACTACAAGATAGTGGTAATATTTCTTTGATATGACTTGCATTTATTTATGAAAACAAATGGAAATTTGGCAACAATTATGAAAATTTTGCAATTTTCAAAATTTTTTTTTTGTGCCCTTAAACAATTTTTTTAGGGGCCACATCACATTTGAAGTGGCTTTGGAGAGTCTATATGACAGCAAATACCCAAAAGTGACACCATCCTAAAAACTACACCTCTCAAAGTACTCAAAACCACATTCAAGAAGTTTATTAACTCTTCAGGTGCTTCACAAGAACTAAAGCAATATGGAAAAAAAAGATTTAATTTTTTTCACAAAAATTTAACAGGAGAAAATGGACCCTAAAATTAGTTGTGAAAATTCTCCTAAGTATGCCGATACCCCATAAGTGGGGGAAATCCACTGTTTGGGCGAAAGGCAGAGCTTGGAAGAGAAGTAGCACAGTTTGACTTTTTGACAGCAAAAATGGTTGGAATCGAGAGCAGATGCCATGCCGCAGCGTTTGCCCCTGATGTGCCTAAATAGTAGAAACAATTGACCCCATTTTGGAAACTAGACCCCTTAAAGAATAGATATGTGGTGAGCACCTTGAGATCCCAGATGCTTCACAGAAGTTTATAACGTAGAGAAAATGAAAAAAAATCACATTTTACCCACAAAGATGTACTTTTAGCCCCGATTTTTTTATTTTCACAAGGGTAACAGGTAAAAATGGACCCCAAAATTTGTTGTGCAATTTCTCCTGAATACGCCGATTCCTCATATGTGGAGGAAAACTGCTGCTTGGGTGCACAGCAGGGATAGGAAAGGAAGGAGTCACGTTTTGGAACGCAGACTTTGATGGAATGGTCTGCGGGCGTCATGTCGCGTTTGGAGAGCTCCTGATGTGCCTAAACAGTGAAAAAACACACAAGTTTTCCCATTTTAGAAACTAAACCTCTCAAGGATTTTATCCAGGGGTATGGTGAGCATTTTGAACCCACAGGTACGACACAGAATTTGATAACTTTGGGTTGTCATATTGAAGATATTAATTTTTTTCACCAAAATGTTGTTTTCGCCCCAAATTTGTATTTTTTACCATGGATAATAGGAGAAAACAGACCCCATAATTTATTGTGCAATTTGTTCTGAACGCGACTATACTCCATATGTGATCAAAACCTTCTGCTTGGGTGCATGGCAGGGCTAGGAAAGGAAAGCATGCCTGGGATAGATTGTGAATGCCATGGCGCATTTGAAGTGCCCCTGACATATGAAAACAGCAGAAACCACCCAGGAGTGACCCTGTTTTGGAAACTAGACCCCTCATGGAGTTCATCTAGGGGTGTAGCGAGTATTTTGAACTCATAAGTGCCTCACAGAATTTTATAATATTGAGATGTACAAATTTTACATTTTAGTGGTAAAAATATAATTTTTGTATTTGCTGTAAATTTGTCAGGTACACAAGGGTTAATAGGTAAAACTAGACTTCACAATTTATGCGCAAATTCTCCCGAACGCGGTGCTGCACCATATGTTATCAGAAATCACTGTTAAGCCACATGTCAGGGCTGAGAAGGAAGAAGCGCTATTTGGATTTTGGAGCACAGATTTTGCTAGAATAGTTTGCGGGTGACATTTGCAGAGCCTCGAAGGTGCCGTAACAGCAGAAAAACCCCAAACGTGACCCCATTGTAGAAACTGCACCTCTTAGTTAATTCATCTGCGGCTGCAATGACTATTTTGTAACATCCACACCAGGCTTTTTTCTGCAGAATTGAAAATCTGCCAGTCTAGTGCCCATACATTGTGTTCCCATACAGTCTAGAGGCCACATATTTTGTAGAGCCCTTGTAGGAGGTGTAGCATTTCTACCCTTTAAATGAGTAAACCCTTTAAATGTAAATGTGTTCTGCTGCTATATAATGTTGTGTAATGTAGGGCAAGTGTAGAAGTTAGTGAGAGCCTGGGAGCTGAACAGCTCAGGAGGGCTGCAGTGCCCAGATAGTCCCATGGGGCTTATTGCCTGGGACCGCACAGGGACAGCCCCGTAACTTTAAGAGAAGCACCCAGCCATACAGGGTCCAGACAGACTGAGGGTACAGCTGAGACAGCAGCGCTTTCCACGGTTCAGAACAGAAGTCAAGAAGTGGTCCTTAATCAGTAAAGGGACATAGGTCACTCGCCATGTGGCCCACTCATTGCTTGGGCTGATGCCTTTCGTACCGGGGCAAAACGGACAGAGGAATACTCAGGCGTATTGAGTTCACACAGGGAGGACGCTGCATTATCGCAAGAGGTGGTAGGTCCCCATAATGTACTGCAGGACATAGAGAAAAGCGTAGGGAAAGCGAAGAATGTAAACTGCGTGGAACCTGATGCTAATGCTGTAACTGACTGGAATGTGCTGAGAAGATCTAATAGTAAAGTTCTATGTTTTAAGTTGGCAAAGGACTCTGTCTCTTGTTGTTCAATGGAAGCAGCAGAACCACAGCCAACCCGATGGGACCCAGATGGTGCATAGGGTGAAACGAAAGGTATGCTCTAGAAGGGACAGTGTTTTTATGTAATGGGGGACCAGAGCTTGAGTGAACAGTTAGTTTCTGCCAGGACTACGGCTCTGGCTCTTAATTTTACACCCTTATACATTGTGCCCAGCTTGTGCTTCTGACGACATGCACCCATAAATGAAGTGCCTTCTCTCCATTACAATAATGCCAAACATATGGCCTCTTACTGTAGTTTAGAAACAATGGGACTCAGAAGGAGGAGGTATTTGAAATGGTAGGGCAGAATTCACTGGATTTTATTTATGGTGGTGGGAGCCATGTGGCTTTTCCAGAATATTTGCTCTGCCAGTAACATGGAAACCCCCTACAGTTCCAGAGACAGATGATGGACCTGAGTGGGGGCTGGATTTGTGCAGGATAAATTAGAGCTTCAATTGGTAACATTTTGTTGTACATAACGATTTTTGATCGCTTCCAGTAAAAGGCTGGAATTCCATTCTTGTGTTCTATGCTGAGCACTTACATCATGGTTTCAGATGAAACCCCCAACAGTACCACCCACTATGAGGCAGATGAAGACACTTTGGAGTACATCCGCCGCCTCATCAGGAGCATGCCCAGATGTTGTAGGGAGGTCATACAGGCATGTGGAGGCCACACACTACTGAGCATCATTTCCTTGTCTTGAGGCATTTCGACTGAAGTTGGATCATTCTGTCATTTAATTTTCCACTTTGATTTTGAGTGTCATTCCAAATTTAGACCAGATATTAATTTTGATTTACATTGATTATGTTTTATGTTCCTCAACACATTCCACTATGTAATGAATAAAGATTTGCAACTGGAAAACTTCATTCAGTGATATATAGGATGTGGTATTTTAGTGTTCCCTTTATTTTCAGGGGTATTTATTGAAAAATTAAATTTCACCAAAAAGGATTAAAATTGATTTTGGGGAAATGGATGGCACAAAAGAAGATGGTTAAAAAACCTTAATATAGGGGTTTACCACAATAAACCATCACAGTGGTAAGAGTCTAAAAGGTCATAATGAAATATCAGCTGACAGTGGTCAGATATGGTATATCAAAACAAGCCAGAATGCCCATATTAGATCATAGTGAATGATAGAAGTGAGTAAACATTACACATGACCGTAGTCCTATAAACATCTTATGGCATGTAACACAAACAAACAATGAAAAAAATAATAACGTCTTCACCCAATTGATAACCATTCATGTAGGAGGAAGCAATATCAATCCTGATAGGAATCCATTCCGGAGATACAGGATACAGTATCTATCTCTATAGGGTCTATAATAACCTGAATCACAAAAGCTCCCGCCCTGACAAGGGCAGTCCACAATCCATAACTATCCCTAATAAGAAGGCCCTGCACTTTCTCTGTTTGCATTCAGACCTGTTTCTTTCTTCGATGTAGTCTTCAGGGGACCTGTAGCATAAGTAGTCTCTATAGGAATTATTGAAGAGTAAAGTGGGTCCTTCCTGTCTTTCTGTCTCTGTCAAATCCTGAAGGATCCTGGGCCTCCACCTTATGCCAAAAGTCATATACCTTAGTTGGAGCCACTTTTCCCATTTTTTAGGCAGGACTTCTTTTCATTTTAGTGACCAAGTAAAACTTACGTTTTAATATAAAAGCTCACGTTTTCCTGTATTCTACTTCAAATTGTGAGGCCCTATGAATTTTGAGGTGGTAATTTAGTCCCACTCTATTGCTTTTTTCCATTGTATGTGGTGCCATATACTGCCTAAATATATACAGTATTATGCTGTAATTTTCATGATTTAGATTTATTATTCTCTATCTACTGTTTACCTCAAAAAGAAAGCAGACAACCCCCAAAGAATCGCACTTGCCAGATCCTAAACAATAGAGTTGGCAAGTGAATGGGCTCCCACATACAAATCTGCGTCGCTGTCAAGTCTCCTTTCATTCCACAGCAGTTGGCTCTCCCTGCTGTATAGACGCAGTATCACTCATGAGGAGTTAGTGAGAGCAGAGTGATACTGGGACTTGATGTATGTTAGAGTAGAATCCTAGAGGTAACATTTCTCTATGCAGAGTGACAAATTAAGCATGCTGAGGTGAGAAGACTTTTAACCCCTTAACGACCACCGATACGCCTTTTAATGGTGGCAGTTAAGGGCACTTATGCCTCAGCGATACTTTTTAACGACGCTGACAAATAAGTGTATAGTGCCCCCAGCATCTGAATTTCTCTGGGGTCTTGGCTACCGGGGGTAGCAGAGACCCTGTAGAACATGATTCGGGTCGGTTTTTACCGACCCGTGTTGGGATCGCCGTTATTGACAGAATAACGGCGACCACAGAAAAAAAGAAGTCCGATTTCCCATTTAATTTCTCCTCTAATGTGATTGCACATTAGAGGAGAGAGAAATTGGGTTCCCCAATCCCCCCCAGTACCTCCGGTGTCCCTGCATGACCCCGTGAAGTCCCCCGGCTGGCGGAATCTTATTCTGGGAAGAAAATGGCGGGCGCATGCGCAATGCACCCGCTGAGATCTGCCGGCCGGCACTCGGCAACAATAGGACATTTTTCCTATTGGTTCATTTTGATCACTGTGATAGATCCTATCACAGTGATCAAGATAAAAAAATAATAAATCAAACCTCCCTCTATCACCTCCTTAGTTAGGTAAAAATAATAAAATACAAAAAATTATTTATTTCCATTTTTCCACTGGGGTTAGGGTTGGGGCTAGGGTTAGGGTTGGGCTAAAGTTATGGTTGGGCTAAAGTTAGGGTTGGGCTAAAGTTAAGGGTGGGGCTAGGGTTAGGATTGGGGCTAGGGGTGGGCTAAAGTTAGGGTTGGGCTAGGGTTAGGGTAGTGATTAGGATTATGGTTGTGGTTATGGTTGGGATTACGGTTAGGGTTGGGATTATGGTTAGGGTTGGGATTAGGGTTAGGGGTGGGTTAGGGTTGTGGTTAGGGTTGGGATTAGGGTTAGGGTGTGTTGGGATTAGGGTTAGAATGGGGGGTTCCATTGTTTAGGTACATTAGGAGGTCTCTAAATGTGACATGGCGCCGCCATTTATTCCAGACAATTTTGCATTCAAAAAGTGAAATGGTGCTCTCTCCCTTCTGAGCCCTGCTATGTGCCCAAATTGTGGTTTTCCCCCACATACGGGGTATTGGCGCACTCAGGAGAAATTGCACAACAAACTTTGTGGTCCATTTTCTCCTGATATTCTTGTGAAAATAAAAAAAATTGGTACCAAACTACATTTTTGGTGAAAAATGTAAAATGTACATTTTTTCCAACCACATTGCTTTAGTTCTCGTGAAGCACCTGAAGGGTTAATAAACTTCTTGAATGTGGTTTTGAGCACCTTAAGGGGTGAAGTTTTTAGAATGGTGTCACTTTTCAGTATTTTCGGTTATATTGTTGACCCCCAAGCTCACTTCAAATGTGAGATGGTCCCTAAAAAAATGGTTTTGTAAATTTTGTTGGAAAAATTAGAAATTGCTGGTCAACTTTTAACCCTTATAACGTCCTAGCAAAAAAAAATTATGTTTCCAAAATTGTGCTGATGTAAAGTAGACGTGTGGGAAATGTCATTAACTATTTGTTGACACCGCTTTCTGATTTAAGGGTACAAAAAGTAAAAGTTTGAAAATTGCAAAATTTTCAACATTTTTGCTAAGTTTCCATTTTTTTCATAAATAAGCAAAAGTCATATCGAAGAAATTTTACCACTAACATGAAGTAGAATATGTCACAAAAAACAATCTCAAAATCAGTGGGATATGTTGATGTGTTCCAGAGCTATAACTTCATAAAGTGACAGTGGTCAGTATTTTAAAAATTGGCTTGGTTATGAAGTACCAAATTGTCTCCATCACTAAGGGGTTAAGCCGCAAAGCTCCTCTGGGAAATATGCAAATTGTCTCTTCAGAGAGTAGCAATCCTAAAAGTCAATATCGACTCTCCAACAAGCATTGTCACATGACTTAGGATAAAAGCCAAAACCGAATTCTCTCACCTCGACATGCTTTACATGTCACTCTCCGCATGGAAAAACATTACCCCTTTGATACTGGTCAGACGCTTTTTGCCCAGCCAAACCACATCTCGCACTTTGCACTGATGAGGGGCCGTAATCCGAAACACAGTGTCTGCAAATTAAGATTTTGGTTTTGGATTTTATCCTAAGTCATGTCAAAAGGCTTGTTGAAGAGTCGATATTGAGTTTTAGGATTGCTACTTCCTATAGGTGGCACTAGAGTGGTAGTCCTCTTCCGCTCTGAAGAGACAATTTGCATGTTGATACTAGGTCTCGATATGTGTGTGCAAGCTGCAGTGCAATGCAGCTGGATTGGCAAGGGACCTGATAGCGACGCAGATATCTGTGGGAGGGCCCATCCTCTGTCGGCACTTTCAAGCTGTAATTGTATAGGGCCTGGTGAGCGCGATTTTTTGAGGGGTGTCTGCTTTCTTTAACTATTTTTAGCTCCCTGAACACTTCCTCATTGAACTGCAACTAGGGCTTATTTTTGAAGTAGGGCTTCTATTTCAAGACTACTCCAAAAATGCCAAATATTACTGCTAGTGCATGTTTTCTGGGAAGCGGGGTATTATATTTAATATATTTGGTTTTATTTGTAGGTTTAATTCATGATATTCGGATATATAACTTTTTCCTTATGTATTTATAATTTATAACTAAATCTTAGACCGGCTGCAGATGAGTGGGTGAGAATCATCTTGAAAACCTTGACGATTTTTTTCCAAATTTCATCGGTTGTGTTAGTTTTTTACATCCATGTCACATCTGTGTGATGTCAGTGTGCGATCAGGTTTTATACATCTACATTAATAAATGTACATGCTCAAATACAATTTTCTAGGTTTAGAATAGAAACGTATCTAAAATTTGGATGCCACTCAGATGTTACGTGTGGGATCAGATTTTTTTTTTTTCGCCCAATAGACTTGAATGGGTGAGTCTCATCCGAGACTTGGAAGAAAGTGGTGCACGCTGCAATTTTTATCTCATAGAATATCAAGCAGAGAAAAATTGCTCTTTTGATCAGCCCTATTGAATAACATGTGTCATTGTGCTGTCCGTGTGTTATCTCATCAAAAATTGGACAGCTCACGTACTTTCCTCCTGGCACACCTCTTATGTAGATTCAAATTGAAATATTTTGTGCCACAAGGTACTGAAAGACGACTTATGTTATTCTATATGATACTTAAGTAGATTTATCTTGTAAGACAAATAGGTTTTAACTTGCAATGCACAGTAAAACTGTTGATGTTTTATACTAGTTTTATTAAAAGTTTTATTTTAGGGATCCTTGTTCTTCTTTGGTTTTCATAGTTTTCTAGGATTTCGACCTACCGTAGTTTGTTTTTTTCTCGATTTGTGATGGCTAGTTTTCTCTCAGGACCACTAGATAACAAGAGATGGCTTGATGATGCAAGAGAGTTTTTTTCTGACATTGATGGCGCAAGTGGTTCTTCATCTACCCCGTCTTTAAGGTCACTCTTTTCTGATTTATTGGCAGCATATAAAAATAACATTAGATCTTGGTGGGAGGTTCAGTCCCTAGATAATTACATCAAACATAAGATTGTACCACGTGGTTTAAGCATACATCTTTTGCCAGCCCCAAGGTGTGCTACCCCCACGTTACTATCAAAGTGGGAGGAGGAGTCAGTTTCTTCATCTCTAAAGTTTATGTGTATACTTCTGGATGAGGAAAAGAAGACACTAGAAAATTCCTCTACTAAATTAAAGGATCTTATTGACAATATTCTAAAATATAAAAGTGATCCTGAATTCACTAATAGGGAGGAAACCCTCAAGTACTCCGTAGAGAAATTTCACTTGGAAACAAAGGAGAGGAAGCATAAACGCTTTGTAAAAGACTGCTCTGAGTTTAAGGAGAAAAGGGCCTATCCCTCCTTACAGGCCACAACGGCATCGGGGGTGGAGGTCTCCTCCTCTGACATTGACTCCTCAGACATAGACTCTACACCAAGGGGGGTATTGACAAAACAGTACTCTAGACCAAAGGGTCGTGGTCGGAGGGGTGGACGTAGATGGCAAAATTATGGCTTAGACAGAGGATATCAACCCTCCTCCTCCTCATCTTCCTCTTTTTTAGAGGATCGGGGTGGGTTCATTTACCATCTACGGAGTCGGAACACCAACAGCCATCAGAAATGAGAACACGGTTGGCAAAGGATGATAATCAGATCATTCATTTATCATCACATCTTTTGACTATAACTGAAAAACAGGTGCTGGGGAAGGGCCTGACCTTTGTTCCCACAATGAGATTTGATCCCTTCACCTGGGTCAAAGATTTAAATCTCTTTACTAGGAGACTTAGATGGAGACATTTCTTCTATAAAAATGATTTACAAAAGTGTCAGCAAATGGGTATCTCTATTGATGATCTGACTGATCTTGAGATACTCACCGAACTGAGTGAGGAGGGTAGCAGGGTCAGAGGTGAGGGCCGTTTTTCAAACCTTAAACCTATCAGTAAAAAGATGCCACCATCTAGTGACTTTGGGAGCATTGATGTTTTTCAGAAACTGGTTACTGATGAGATCAATAGTATTGTTCCCAGTTTTGATTCTACTCATCCAAATTTGACTTATCTGGAGAAAAAATCATTAAATGATCTTAAGAACAATACATCTATTGTTGTCAAACCGTCCGATAAAGGCGGAAACGTTGTTGTTATGGATCATGTCAATTATATGGAGATGTGCACTTCTATCCTATCTGATAAATCATCATATGAGATATTGAGGGGTGACCCAACGGCTGGTTTTACTTCTGAACTAACTGATATTCTCACACGGGCGCTGGAGTCTAAACTCATTTCAAAGAATGAATTTAATTTTCTTCTTCCCAAATCCCCTATGACAACAATGACATCGAGCCTGATGTCATTGTTGCCTCCATTGATGTCGAGGCGCTTTACAGCAGCATCCGACATAAGGATGGTCTTAAGGCCATTGAGTACTTCTTGAGCAGCAGAGGAGTTCATTGTGGTCTACACACTTTTCTACTTGAACTTCTTGATTTTGTCTTACAGCGGAATGACTTCCCTTTTGGCGGGAAGTATTACCACCAGCTCAGGGGCACAGCGATGGGGAGCCCTTGTGCCCCCATGCATGCAAACTTGCTCCTGGGTTGGTGGGAAGACATCTTTGTTTTCAGGGATGGGGATGATTTGTGGAGCCCCAGGATTATCTTCTGGGGAAGATTTATCGATGACATCCTCGTCCTCTGGAAGGGTGATGCCGATTCTTTCATCGGGATCGTACGATATCTTAATACTACCCTGGAGGGTTTATTTTTCACCGATGAGATCGGTAATCAGAGCATAAACTTCCTAGATGTCTTTATCAGTAGACAGGTGGATGGCTCTCTGAGTACAACCATCTTCCGTAAGCCCACGGCTACGAATAGCCTTTTGAGGTGGGAGAGCCACCACCCCTTTCCGCTCAAGAGGGGTATCCCTAAGGGACAGTTCTTGCGGCTTCGGAGAAACTGTTCTTCTTTGAGTGACTTCAAACATAAGTCACTTGAACTTAAATATCGCTTTAGGGACAGGGGTTACCCGGATGATGTGATAGATTCCTCATACTCTGTTGCTCTAGGGTCTATTAGAACGACATTGCTGGTACCGAAGGCCGAGACTGAGTGTTCATCCATCACACGGCTTATTGGGACTTTTGACAACCAGTCCAACAGGGTTTTTGACATCTTTAAGCGACACTGGCAGATTCTTAGGTCGGACCCTGACATTGGCAAATTTGTGTCTCCTTATCCGTCGATCACATATAGGAGGGGCAAATCTATTAAGGACAATATTGTCTCAAAGTAACTGGTTGATGAATAGATCGATTGGAACCTTTAAATGCAGACATTGCTCCTTCTGCAAGTATATTGATGTGTCTAAGACCTTCAAGAGTCTGCCACTAGCAGGACTTTTTCTATGAGACAATTTGCCAATTGTAAAACTACTGGTCTGGTTTATCTCTGCTCGTGTTCTTGCCCCAAGGACTACGTTGGGAAAACCAAACGTCAATTCCATGTTCGCATCAGCGAACACCTTGGGGACATTAGGCACGGCGGGGACACTCCAATTGCGCGTCATATCAACATTGAGCATGGAGGGGACATTGGATCTCTATCTTTCAAGGCTATCGAGGTGGTCGCTCCCTCAGTGAGGTTAGGGGATTTGGATAGGAGGATCTTGCAACGTGAAACAAGGTGGATTTATCTATTAAAATCTATGAGCCCCTTGGGCCTCAATGAACAGTTATCCTTTGCTAGTTTCATCTAGATATCTAATGTGGTAATCCTGTGTATATCATGTTAGCCATGTGTATATTTCTATAGTTGTTGCATTTTTAAGGTCACATTGTTTGACTTTTCTATTTCTTTATATCCGGACTTTATTTTTCTTTTTTGTTTTTGTCCGTGTGTTCACTCACCAGTGACATCCCTGTTTTTTGTTTTGTACAAATTAATTTTCTTTCCGTAATAGTGTTACAATCACTATGGCTGCCTGTTTATCTGTGTGCCGCTGGAAGCTTGGCAACGCTCTGTTATCTTCTCTATTTGGTATTTACTTCTATTACTACTGCGCTGCCTGTAATGATATTTGGTGGCCACGGAGCGCTGTTTCACCTCATTGCTCATGCGTAGGTTTAGCGGCCATTTTCTTGTAGCCGGCTCAGCTCCATTTCTGTTTTACATCTATCATCCGGTCTCTGCATTGTCAGTTCCGGTTAGCCGCTTTGCGCTCAGTGCGCTCCAGGCGGCTCTATGACGTGAGTTCCGGGTTACTCCACGTGGAGTGTTTGCCGGCGTCTTTGGATTACGGCTTTATTATAAAAGGGGAACATGGTGAGTGCTGTCTATCTCTACAGCTCCTTTATCGTCTGTGTGGCTGCTCAACCCCTGATGAACACCCACTATTCCCAATGGGGGGGGGAAACGCGTCGGGCATTGTCTGGGGACTTTCTAATGGATGTTGATCACATACATCCAAATTATCTGCACTTCTGGGTCGAGTTGGACAAATAGGTTGGGAGACCACAGCAAATAGATGAGTATAGCGGTGATATTATTTACTCCTTATTTATGTGCATTGGCAGGATGATTGTATTCCTTGTTTGCTGTGGCAGAGAGTTCTCCTCCATTTATTATTTTCTGCCTATTAATTGGCTATGACTAGGTCCCTACTACCCAGAGGACTTAGGTTTTGGTCTGTTTACATCTTGTAGTTACAAAATGGATGTCGAGTATTATGCTACTGATTATTAGATCATAGTGGATATCTGGTTATCATTGAGTAACTAATCTCTCATTCTGAGTACTCTTATATCATAAGACATCATATAGCAAGACAAGATGGGACTTATTTATTGGATAGAGGAGTGCATGTTTGAAATTTGATATCTGCATTTCTGTAGGCACTTTGGTGCTTTTGTAAAAACTGTATCTGGACAAACACACATTTGCCGCACTCTGTGTGCCCATATATATTTTTATGGTTCAGGTCATTGTACCTGATGGTATTTCCTTGTGGGTACCAGTTTCAAACTGAACCTGTACTTATTATTATTTTTGTTTTGTTTATTTTTTCTTATTTTTTCCTTGTTTTTCTTTTTTTTGGGGGGTATCGGAGGTGTGTATGGGACATTATCCTTTGTCTATCTGTTACTGTAGGGATTGTGAGGGACCCTACGGGTAGTCTTTGTTGAGTGGGGGCACCTACCGCAGCAAATTAGGGTGTCTACCTCCACTGCCAGGCAGGTGGCAGTATAGGTACAGTATTTTTAGGGTTCACTAGTTCCTTCTCTATTATAGGTATTTTTTAGGGTACAAAAGGGTGAGCCGCCGAGGAGTGGGGGCGCCGACCGAGAAAAATTAGGGTGCCAACCTCCACTGCCAGGCAGTTCTCATTGTAGCGTGACCTAGGGTTGTTTAGGTACATTGAATACCTTTTCACTTTCTTAAATGATGATCATGTTAAATAAAGTTTTTATACTAGTTTTATTAAAAGTTATATTTTAGGGATCCTTGTTCTTCTTTGGTTTTCATACTTTCTAGGATTTCGACCTACCGTAGTTTGGTTTTTTCTTGAGTAAAACTGTTGATGCAACAGGTGCAGAAGTTCGCCAGTGAACAAGGAGGGCACTTCCTGCATCCTGCCTCCTCAAGGTACACACATCAAGATTTCAGAGAGTAGATAAGCTCCAACGCGTCTGCTTGGTTACTCAGCTGCAAAGAAGGGCAGCATCAACTAGGGACTTCGGCGTGGGTCGATTTCATTTCAGCACATGAAAGGATTTATTCTTATAATAAAAATTTGCTCAAAAACTGATAAAAAAACAATATAAAAAAAGTCTAGCTAAAGAGAGAACATTCTTCTTCTGTATTCTAAACCATGGATGATTAGATTGTAAGCTTCACTGCTCATGGGGACTGCTCTTAAAGTTCTTTTTTTATTGAGATGTATTAGGCAAATGCAAACATCAGTTATAGGCTAACGCTAGCCATACATACTTCATTAGCTTCAGCTCATTTAATTTATCCCTAAATTAATTCAGTATGTAATATTATCTCATCTAATTGGTGGGTGGATATTGATCACAGTAATTATGTCACAGCCCTACATGGGGCGCTCTTGGAATTGTATGTAAGCCTCACCAACTATTTATATTATTATTATTATATATTCTTATAGCGCCATTTTTTCCATGGCGCTTTACATGTGAGGAGGGGTGTACAAAATAAAAACAAGTACAATAATCTTGAACAATACAAGTCACAACTGGAACAGGAGGAGAGAGGACCCTGCCCGCGAGGGCTCACAATCTACAAGGGATGGGTGAGGATACAGTAGGTGAGGATAGAGCTGGTCGTGCAGCGGTTTATATTTATATCAGCCCAAATTCCCTTCTTGCTCTAAATTCCTTTCTTTGAGAGCAACACTCTCCTGGTCTATGGCTCTAGGTTTCCTGAAGTCAGATACCACTACTATACTCTCACTTTACATGACTTTATGAAAAACTTCCAATCTCCCGAATCTTTTAAATCATCCTACAGCTAGTTATTGGGTGGGTAGCCTTTGAAGTGCTTGGGACATTTATGTACTGAATCCTTAGTTTTCCCAACATTTGAGGTCCTAAAAGAAAAATTTTAACTGTAAAATAAAGGGGCGTAATGATCGCCGTTGCACCCCCTGCTCAGCCCCTGTGCCTACTTCAGCTGGATGCACTGTATTGCAGAGCAGTGACCCTCCGGTTCCCTGTGGAGCACAGTCTGTATGGCAGAGTCACTGAGTATTTCTTCTGTAAAGTGTAAGTTTTTACAAACAGCAGGGTTCTCTTTTTCTCTCTCCTCTTCCCTACAGTGGCTTGCAAGAGTATTCATCCCTTGGGATTTTTTGTGTTTTGTTACCTCACAACCCGAAATTTCACTATATTTTTTGAGGGTTTGCATCGGTTCATGTAAAGAACATGCCTACAACTGTGAACATTTGGTTTGATTTTTATTGTGAAGCAAATAACAAATAGGACAAAATAACTGAAAACTTAAGTGTGCATAACCATTCACCCCCCTAAAATCAGTACTTTGTAGATCATTTTTTTGCTGCAATTAGGGTATGTGTCTGGAGCGGCCCCCAAACGCAGGGCAGCGGGGTACTCGGTACCGGGTCTCTCTCGGTTCTGGGGATGTCACGGTGGCCTGACTCGGTCCGTGGCCCTGCTAAGGGGCGCCCAATTAAAGGTGTAGGTGACGGTGTAGGTAGCAGTAAATGACGAGGACACAGGGTTGCAGTCTCTTTACCTCTTTACTATTAAGTGCAAACTTTTCTTGACTAATAATTTAACTTTTCCTTTAAGGGCGTAAGGCAGGTACCCACTAAAGGCATGATACAAGACTAAAAGTGCAAATCAACATTTTCCTGAGCTCTCTTTCTCATATGCAGGACTCTCTTGTCTACCCCCACGGGCCTACTGCATCTTTCCTTGGCTCTCTATCATTAGTTCCGATAATCACTTTAACTTCAATTTTATTCACATATCATTATCTACATTTCTATTCCTTATCACTATCTTTCTATCTACATACTACTACTATGTAAAACATTATTACCATTTAACTTTCTAATGGCAACATTATATTTCGGCTTATTGCAACAATGAACATTCCCTTTAAGAGGGACATCTCAAGTCTCTTTGAGGTAGTGCAAACTATCAATTTGCAAGTCTGCAGTAAACAAGAACTTCTGTGCTGTATCCAGTAACAGTCTCTTCAAAAAGCTCTTTTCCTTGTATAACCAGTAGGGGGCACCTTTAAGAAGGTGCAACTATATACAGCAACAGTTTGCGAATCATTCACCGTCCATGATTCGGCAGTCTTTTAGAACAATGTGGAAAACTGGTGCAAAAACAAGCATAAAACAATAGGGATCCCGGGTAAATGAAAGGATCCCTTTAAGAACTAACCCTGGTCGGGTTTAAGGCAGCAAGGCAGCAGGAAAACAAACAGTTAACTATTTACATACTCGTGGCTCCGAGGTTTATTCTCATGGTAGGTTGCAAGGCATCATTCGGTAGCGAACACTTCCTGGCCTGGGATGATCTGTGTTCGACTTCTCATCCGATGCGGTATCGATGTCACTAATCGGTTTTTCAGGTATAATCTGGGTTCGAATGTCAGTTTTGGTAGTAAGTTCAGTAGTAGAGATAATGCACACTGTAGTAGTAGTGCTGGGACTCGTCGGTTCAGAGGTACTCAGTCAGGGCAGCAGGTGGCGCTGCGACGGGGCTTATCAATAGTTTCTCAGCCACCGGAGTAGGGTCGGCATTCTTACCTGCCGCAGCGGTGTCCTCGATGTCAGCTGGCTCTGCTGGTGGCGGCGTCCGCGACGGTGTAGGCAGCGGCTCCTGTAGCGATGTAGGGAGCGGTGGCAGTGTTGAGGAATCCTCCGCAGGTGTCGTCCGGTATGCGGTCCTGGTGGTTATCCGCATCTGCAGGAGCTGGTCAATCAACTCCTCCATTCCGGCCTGCAGGAAATCAGTAACAGCGGTGGAGGTCTGGTTATGGTGCCCCTCCGGGTAGCTGGGGGAGTACTCTGCTCTGACCCCATGCTCTGGTCCTGGGCAGCTCGCCATGGCGTCCTCCACGTGGTTTTCTTCTTCCTGGTCCTTTTTCCGCTCTCTCCTTCATGGGCGGTTTCGCTTTCTTTGTCTCCGCCCTCCATTGAGAATCAGGAGGCGGATCTCGGCTGCTGACAGACACATCCTCAAGGTACAGAAATATTTAGACTGGGCGGCCATGGTTCTTCGCCCTCTTCAGTCTGTCCATGCCCACAAATCCACGCCCTTCTTCTCCTGCGCTCCTCGTGGCGCTGCAATGGCGGCGGTTTTGGCGGGAATTTTTGGCGGCAAATAGCAATACACAGTCTTTGCAATAAATCACGATTCTAGCACAATTCAGTCACAGTTCCAAGGCACACATGACCTGATTCCTCAGGCTTAAGTAGATCCTGTTCGTGACACCAAGTTTGGAGCGGCCCCCAAACGCAGGGCAGCGGGGTACTCGGTACCGGGTCTCTCTCGGTTCTGGGGATGTCACGGTGGCCTGACCCGGTCCGTGGCCCTGCTAAGGGGCACCCAATTAAAGGTGTAGGTGACGGTGTAGGTAGCAGTAAATGACGAGGACACAGGGTTGCAGTATCTTTACCTCTTTACTGAAGGATTCGGTATCCGCAATCCAGAGCACTGCTAACAGGGCTGGCTGAGACCGGCCGGTCCGAAGGCACATCCAGAGTTCCCTTTGCAGGTGGAAATCAGTAGCCTACCTACTAGCGCCTGGGTGTTGTAGTACTTCCCTGCTGAGCACCACGGGATAGTCCTCACAACTGTCGTGTATGTTTCTGTTCTTTCTCTCCGTCCCCCATATGATATGGATAGGACGCACCCGTATGACGGGGTAGGCCTGGAGTTATTTTATAGGGACCCTAGAGACGCCCCTCTCCCACAATTGCCTCCGTTGTCTTCATTAGGTGTAAAGGTGAGACAGCCAACCACCCTGCCCTTGGTTCAAAGTAATGCGCAGAGTCTATTACTTCCTCGGCATTCCGGCCGCCGGCTACGCGCCTCAGTAGGATGTTGCCGATCTCGGGGCACGACTCCTACTGGTTCTATCGCCTTTGTGCTGTGATCTCGTTTCTCACTTCTGCACAATATCCTTCGCTTCGTGTCCTTTCTTAAGATGCCGCCGCAATGAGGTGCAGGCACAGCTCCATAACGATCTGTCCTTTGCTAGGCCTCTGTCAGGATCCCACCCCTGACAGGGACCCCCCTGAATCTTCCCAAGCAACACTCTCCTCTCACTAGATGTTACCTGGGCAAAACCCAGTCAGCTTCTCCCTAACTTCCTATCCAACCCCCAGTTTTACCAGAGTGTGAGGAGTGGCCTAATACATAGAACCTTTTGCTCCCCCTGGTGGCCAGAGTGTGAAGTGTAATGTGTGACTGTGATACCTGGTCAGGTGAACTCTTTTAGTGCAATCAGACGTACCATCACTCCCCTTAGCGGCAGAGAGACATTACTGCAACGACCAGGTCTCTGGGGCGCTGCATGTCCACGTTCAGTGTTACATCCAGAATAGCTGCTAATTGAACGCTGTGTACAACCGCAGCGTTCAACCCGCAGAGTCTAGATGTTACAGCATAGTGGAGGGGATTTTATGAAATCCGGTCTCCACTATGCGTGCGAACACGCACCCGGCGGCCCTGCATTTACGGACAAGCAGCACGTCTTTTTAGACCGCATGCAGTGTTTACCTTGCGGCGACGCTCCGTCGCTGAAAGGTAAATCACAGGGCCCTATGAATGGGGTGCAGAGATTCTGGATGTGTGCAATGAACACATCCAGAATCACCGCGCATATAGAAGGGGGCGACACTTTGGGCGGAGCGAGTTTTCCGCTCCGTCCAAAGCACATGTAATCCGGAACGTGGAACCTTACCCTTATATCTGCAAGTCGCTTTAGCTAAGTCTCTATGAGCTTTCCACATCTTGCCACTTGGATTTTTGATAATTTCTCAAGGCAAAACTGCTCCAGCCCCTTCAAGTTAGATGGTTTCTTCTGGTGGATGGAAATCTTCAAGTCTGACTACAGTTTCTCAATTGGATTAAGGTCTGGGCTTTGACTAAGCCACTCCAAAACATTTACATGTTTCTGCCTAAACCACTCAAGTGTTGCTTTAGCAGTATGCTTTGGGTCATTGTCTTGTTGGAAGTTGAACCTCCATCCCAGTCTCAAATCACTTACAGACAAACAGATTTCACTCCAGAATATCCCTGTATTTGAGTGGGGATGGTGTTCTTGAGGTGATGCACTGTGTTGGTTTGGTGCCAGACATAGCGTTTACCTTGGTGGCCAAAAAGTTCAATTTTGGTCTCATCTGACCACAGCACCTTCCTCCATATATTAGGGGACTCTCCCAATTATCTTTTGGAAAGCTCAAAATGAACCTTTCAATTTTTGTGTGTAAGTAAAAGCTTTTGTCTGCCTATTCTTCCATAAAGGCCATCTCTATGGAGTGTATAGTTTATTGTGGCCGTATGGACAAATACTGCAGTCTCTACTTTGGAACTCTGCAGCTCCTTCAGGGTCACCTTTGCACTCTGTGCTACCTCTCTGATTAATGCCCTCCTTGCCTAGTCTGAGAGTTGTGGTGGGTGACCCTCTCTTGTTAGGTTTGCTGTGGTACCCTTTTCTTTTCATTTGTTGATAATGAATGTGATGGTGACCGGGGGGGTCATCAGATATTGGGATATTTTTCCATAGCCCAACCATGGCTTGTACTACTCAACAACTTTGTTCCTGACTTGGTTGGAAATCTCCTTGATCATGGTGTTGCTTGGTCAGTGTTGCCTCTTGGTTAATGGTGTTGCAGCCTCTGTGGCCTTTAAAAAAAAAAAAGGTGTGTACAGTAGGTACGGAAAGTATTCATACCCTTTTAAATTTTTCACTTTTTTCATTGCAGCCATTTGGTAAATTTTTTCTCATTAATGTACGCTCTGCACCCCATCTTGACTGAAAACAAAAAACAGAAATTTAGTAATTTTTGCAAATTTATTAAAAAAGAAAAACTGAAATATCACATGGTCAAAAGTATTCAGACCCTTAGCTCAGTATTGAGTAGAAACACCATTTTGAGCTAGTACAGCCATGAGTCTTCTTAGAAATGATGCAAGTTTTTCACACCTGGATTTGGGGATCCTCTGTCACTCTTCCTTGTAGATCCTCTCCAGTTCCGTCAGGCTGGATTGTGAACGTTGGTGGACAGCCATTTTCAGGTCTCTCCAGAGATGCTGAATTGGGTTTAGGTCAGGGCTCTGGCTGGGCCAGTCAAGAATGGTCCCAGAGTTGTTCTGAAGCCACTCCTTTGTTATTTTAGCTGTGTGCTTAGGGTCATTGTCTTGTTGGAAGGTGAACCTTCGGCTAAGTCTGAGATCCAGAGCACTCTGGAAGAGGTTTTCGTCCAGGATATCTCTGTACTTGGCTGCATTCATGTATCTTTCAATGACAGTCGTCCTATTCCTGCAGCTGAAAAACACACCCATAACATGATGCTGCCACTACCATGTTTCACTGTTGGGATTGTATTGGGCAGGTGATGAGCAGTGCCTGGTTTTCTCCACACATACCGCTTAGAATTATCACCAAAAAGGTCTATCTTAGTCTCATCAGACCAGAGAATCTTATTTCTCATAGTCTGGGAGTCTTTCATGTGTTTTTTAGTAAACTCTATGCGGGCTTTCATATGTCTAGCACTGAGGAGAGGCTTCCGTAGGGCCACTCTGCCATAAAGGCCCAACTGGTGGAGGGCTGCAGTGACAGTTGACTTTGTGGAATTTTCTCCAATCTCCCTACTGCATCTCTGGAGCTCAGCCACAGTGATCTTGGGGTTTTTCTTTACCTCTCTCACCAAGGCTCTTCTCCCCTGATTGCTCAGTTTGGCTGGACTGCCAGGTCTAGGAAGACTTATGGTGGTCCCAAACTTCTTCCATTTAAGGATTATGGAGGCCACTTTGCTCTTAGGAACCTTGCGTACTGCAGAAATTCTGTTGTAACCTTGACCAGATCTGTTCCTTGCCACAATTCTGTCTCTTAGCTGCTTGGCCAGTTCCTTTGACCTCATGATTCTCATTTGGCCTAACATGCACTGTAATCTGTGAGGTCGTATATAGACAGGTATGTGCCTTTCCAAATCAAGTCCTATCAGTTTAATTAAACACAGCTGGACTCCAATGAAGGGGTAGAACCATCTCAAGGAGGATCACAAGGAAATTGACAGCATGTGACTTAAATATGAGTGTCTGAGCAAAGGGTCTGAATACTTATGACCATGTGGTATTTCAGTTTTCCTTATTTATTAAATTTGCAAAAATGTTTACATTATAGGGTTTTTTTTCTAGTCAAGATGGGGTGCAGAGTGTACATTAATGTAAAAAAATGAACTTTTTTAAATTTACCAAATGGATGCAATAAAACAAAGTGACAAATTTAAAGGAGTCTGAATATTTTCCGTACTCACTCTATGCTGACAGACCATGTGACAGATTGTACAAAGGGGGACTTCCAGTCACTAAGCATGTTACTTATGAAGTTTGCACCAGAAATTTTTAAGGGCTTCATAGAAAAAAGGATGAACACATATGCACATGACAATTTTTATTTATTTTTTCCCATAAATTTAATTTATGCCTTTTTTTTTTTTCACTTCACGATCTTATATTAAAGCTTGATGCATCACACATAAATCAGATTACAAAAGTATTTAAATACAGGTTGTAATGTAAAAAAATTAGGCAAAAAGCCAAGGGGGTGAATACTTTTACAATGGACTGTATGTGTATATTATGAGCAATCTTAAACTTAATAGTATTGAGATTGGCAAAAATTTATTTGTTGCAATTTGATTTTTTGGGGGAAAATTTGGCTAAGTAATGAATTAAAATTTCAAAAAAAATCTGCTCATCTCTAGTTTTGACTTCTAGCTTGATATAGTTTATATTGTATATTATTTACCGTATTTTTCTGACCATAAGACGCACTTTTTTTCCTCCAAATTTGGGAGGAAAGTGTGGGTGCGTCTTATGGTAGGGATGTAGCATGTGGGGAGGATCGCAATGATATCCCACTTCAGGAGGCAGAAAAATGTCCCCACTGCCGGGAATCAGCTGCTGGGGAAAGCATGTTGTCCCGATGATTAAGTGCAGTGAATATTCATTAGCTACTCCCCGCCCACCTATCAGCTGAGCAGTGAGCCAGGAGCAGCAAATGAATACTGCACTTAGCAGCTGACACACATGGATTCCTCAGCGCTGATTGCTGCAGCAGCTGGGGAGAGCCGTGTGTCCGGGGGAGGAGGAGGCAGCAGCAGGGTCCGGAGATCGCTGGTACTTTCCTGGGCTGGAGCTGAGTGCTGTGCAGGAGGACCTGTGATGATGTCTGAAGTGGGCGGGCTGGAGCATCACATGGCAGCACAGAGCCCTCCCTCTTCTTGACATCATCACAGGTCCTTCAGACTCCAACACTAGAATCTGCTGGCTTCCATTACCTGTGCTGTGGAAAGGCAATAAGAGGGAGGGCTCTGTGTGTGCAGTCATGGGATGCTTTTACCTCACCACAGGCTGGCTGCCACAATTAAGAGGTTAGTCTTTCCAAAACACAATAAAGCATTCTGCCACTCCTTTAGTGAACTATAACTCCCAGCATGTCATAGGATCTGCAGGACATGCTGGGAGTTATAGTTCTCCCATGGGATTTTAAAGCAGCACTCCAGTGTTATTTTGCAGTGCTGGAGTGGTGCTTTCAATATAAGCCCTGTGCCCCCATTCTTATACTCACCCTCCAGCATCTTCATATAGTACTTCACAGACACCACACTGGTCCCGCAGCTTCCAACATAATAACATACTATTATATATAATAATACCACATATAATAGTATGTTATTAAATATTTTACCACATTTTTTTGCTTCAAATATTTTTTTTCCCTACTTTCCACCTCTAAAACCTGGGTGCGCCTTATAGTCCGGTGCGTCTTATAGTCCGAAAAATACGGTACATTGGTTACTCTTGTATCTTTTAAATCCCAAAATAAAGTCTTTAAAGGGAATCTATCAGTAGGAACAAACTTCCTAAGCCTTCTATATGCGCATATAGGTCACAGGAAGCTGAATAAAATGATACCTTGTTAATTGTAATCTGATGTCTTATCTATATATAATCGTTTAAGGGGCACTTCCGTCTGTTTGTCTGTCTCAGAAATCCCGCGTCGCTGATTGGCGACGGGCACAGTCCGGCCGCGAATTCGCCCCTTCCTACTCTGTCAGTACCCCTCCATACTCCCCTCGTCAGCGCTCACAGGGTTAATGGCTGCGTTACACCGCGTTATGCCGCGGTGTAACGCAATCCGTTAACCCTGCTATTAACCCTGTGTGACCAACTTTTTACTATTGATGCTCCTATGCAGCATCAATAGTAAAAAGATCTAATGTTAAAAATAATAAAAAAAACATCATTATATACTCACCTTCCGGCGCCTGCGACGCTCCGGGCCATGCATTGCGGTCTCGCGAGATGATGACGTAGCGGTCTCACGAGACCGCTACGTCATCATCTCGTGAGACCGCAATGCATTCTTGGGACCGGAGCGTCGCGAGGAGCATCGCTAAACGCCTCGCCTGGATCCGGGGGCCGCCGGAAGGCGAGTATATAACCATTTTTTATTTTATTTATTTATTTTTTTTAACAGAGATATGGTGCCCACATTGCTATATACTGCGTGGGCTGTGCTATACACTACGTGGGCTGTGCTATACACTACGTGGGCTGTGCTGTATACTACGTGGGCTGTGCAATATACTACGTGGCTGTTTTATATACTGCGAGAGCTGTGCTATATACTACGTAGCTGTGCAATATATTATGTGGCTGGGTAATATACTACGTGGCTGTGTTATATATGGCGTGAGCTGTGCGATATGCGATATACTACGTGGCTGTGCAATATACTACGTGGGCTGTGCAATATACTACGTAGCTGTGCAATATACTACGTGGCCTGTGTTCTATACTACGTGGGCTGTTTTATATACTGTGTGGACTGTGTTATACACTACGTGGGCTGCGCTATACACTGCATGGGCTGCGCTATATACAATGTCGGCTGTGTTATACACTGCGTGGGCTGTGCTATACACTGCGTGGGCTGTGCTATATTGTTAGAGAAAATAACTCTTCCTTACTTTTTCAAGTAATAATACGGCGAGAATAGAAAAGGAAAGCAAAATTTAATTGTGTGGATAAAACAAAACTTATTTAATGTCCATTCAAAAAGTGATTATAAAAATGAAGAAAGTAAATTCGTAAGTTCATAGCACACAAAATTAAGTATTAGATTATAAAAGAGAAATCAAGCATTGATCTTACATATGGTCTTGAAGTATGACGTGGTCCATGTGGAGAGTCTCAAGAAATGAGAGATCTGGTCCAACACTCAGAGCAGACGGTTTATATACCATTTCGACCCCCTTACATTGGCTCCTATTTCCTATCTCCTAACCACATATGGTGATCTACCGCTAGGTCCATAGCTCGTACCATATTAGCAGAACCTAGTAGCTTGTAGAATATGCATAATAGTTCTGTACATTACCTCATTCCATATTACCTAAATATATTTTGCTTATGTTTGTGTTAGTTACAAGTAACTATAGTCAACCACTTATAGCTTCAACTTGACAAGTGTCCTTTAGCTTTGACATAGAGAACAGATGTAAGCCAAGATCCCCAGAATAACTTACTATCACACACTACTTAGAGCTTCTGAATTGAACTCTGGATATACGTTAAGTAATCAATAATAATATTTTATTATTAAGATTTTACATATATACTACGTGGCTGTGCTATATACTACGTGGCCTGTGCTATATGCTATGTGGCTGTGATATATGCTACGTGGGCTGTGCTATATGCTACATGGGCTGTGTTATATTTCTTTGCTGTATCTGTGCATCATGAATCGTGGTATGTGTTAAAGAGGGGGGCCCACTGAGACTCTTTCGCCCAGGGCCCTCAAAAACCTGGAGCCGGCCCTGGCTTCACTGATTGTTCGCAGCCGGCCGCGAACAATCAGCGACAGGCGCAGTCCAGCCGCAAATTGGCGCGGAATTTGAAACACGCTTCGCTAATTGGTCGCGCCCGGCCGAATCCTGTGTATAATTGCATTATTCTGAAAACTTCAATAATAAACTACATACATATTCTAGAATACCCGATGCCACCATCTAGTTCCAGATATATTTACGTTTTTCTTATATGTAAATGAGCTGTTAAGATTTATGGGCCAGAGATGGATCTGAATGAGTATTTGCCTCCAGAACAGAAAGTAAAAAATAAAAAATAGACATATTTGGTATCACTGCATTCATAAAAGTCCGATTGATCAAAATATAAAATTAACCGGATCAGTAAAGTAATGGAAAAAAAAAGCCAGAAATGTGTTTTTTTGACCACCACTCAGACCTGAAAAAAGGTGAAAAATCTGATCAAAATGTCATACATAGCTAAAAATGATATGAATAAAACGATCAGCTTGTCACACAAAAATTAAGAACTCACTCAGCTCAATCTACAAAGAAACATAAGTGCCTGTATAACTGAAGGCCAATGGTCGGGCACCTTCATATTGCTATTAATCTGCAGATTAACCACATCTACATGTTAATAGCGTTATCCAATGTGACAGGTTCCCTTTCAATACATGTATTTCTGGCAACAACAAAAAAAAAATCACTTTTGCAGTTCAGTTTTATATAAAATGTTGCACAGTTGGCTTTTACAGACTCTTTCTCATGTTGTACACAGCCGCTCTGTAAGGTTTCTCCATGGCTGTGTGCAAAATACATAATCATAACGATTTTTCAGGGACAATAACACGGACAGGCTATTGTTTGTATAGGTCATCCATTTCTGACAAGGCCCTTTTTATATTATAGGCATTACATTTTTGCTACTGCCAGGTATTCTATCTGAATCCCTGAAAAAAGGGATTCAGACTGATCCTTTGAGTCATTGAAAGGAATGACTCAGCGTTCATATTGTTTTTTTTTTCCAGGAATGTAATTTTTTTTGCGGAAGTGTCCGATTCAGAAACAACACAGCAGATGCATAAACTAAATGTCTGAATATAATGTGAACAGGGTATAGGACTCACAGAAGCAAGGTACTTATGATACGAGATTGGCCGCAGGGTTATCAAACCCCAAATAAATAAGGTTGAGGCCATCCAAAACTGGCCCAAGCCGCTAAGTACAAAACATGTGAGGGAATTCCTTGGGATCTGAGTGCTACCTCCGGTGTATACCCAACTTTGCTGGGAGATCAGCACCCCTAACCGATCTGTTAAAGGGTAAGAAGTCGGTTATGGTCTGGTGGAATCCTCAAGCAGAGGAAGCATTCCAGCCGTTCCTCATCAGCCCAAACCCACATTGGCTGTAGGAACGCTACCCCTGAATTCCTACACAGCAGTTTATATTCCGCAGCATGTCAATTCTTTGTGCGGATTCCGCTGCGGTTTACACCTGCTCCTCAATAGGATTCCGCAGGTGTACAACCACAGTGGAATCCGCACTAATTCCGCAATAAATCCGCAGGTAAAACGCAGTGCCTTTTACATGCGGATTTCACAAATCCACTGCGGAAAAATCCGCAGAGCTCCAATACGTGTGCACATACCCTTAGGCTATGTGCACACGTTCATGTTTTTTTGCTATAAAAACAAAAAAAACACTCACATTAAGCATCCTATTTTTAGAATGCATTCGGCATTTTTTGTGCACATGCTGCATTTTTTTCCACGGCAGAATCGCATTCCGGAAAAAAACGCAGCATGTTCATTCTTTGTGCGGAATCGCGGGGATTCCGCACACATAGGAATGCATTGATCCACTTACTTCCTGCATGGGGCTATGCCCACCATGCGGGAAGTAAGCGGATCATGTGCGGTTGGCACCCGGATCTGGAGGAGAGGAGACTCTCCTCCAAGCCCTGTGAACCATATAATTGTAAAAAAAAAAAAAAAAAAAATTGAAATAAAAAAATCATGCTATTCTCACCTTCCGACGTCCCCGGCAGGCTTTCCGCTCCTCATGACACTCCGGTTCCCAATAATGCCTTGCGGCAATGACCTGTGATGACGTAGCGGTCTCGCGAGACCGCTACGTCATCTGGGGTCATTGCCGCTAGGCATTATTGGGACCGGAGCATCGCGAGGAGCGGGAAGCCTGCCGGGGATGTTGGAAGGTGAGAATATCATGATTTATTTTTTTTAAATTATTTTTAACATTAGATCTTTTTACTATTGATGCTGCGTAGGCAGCATCAATAGTAAAAAGTTGGTCACACTTGTCAAACACTATGTTTGACAAGTGTGACCAACCTGTGAATCAGTTTTCCAAGCGATGCTACAGATCGCTTGGAAAACACTAGCATTCTGCAAGCTAATTACACTTGCAAAACGCTAATGTTTAGCGGGAATAAGCATGCCAATTACGCATTCGATATACCAGCGGCAGGAGTTGCAGAATTGCCGTGGAAATTTCCGCGGCAATTCTGCAACGTGTCCACTTAGCCCAAGTCTGCCACAAAAAAAAAGTAGAGTTGCTGTGTCACAACACATGCATAGAGAGCCTGTTTGTTGGACTCTCCATGCATGTGTCATGACTATCACACAGCCACGACACATGCAGCTGCGGAGCCGGACAGATGATCAGCCAAAACGATCCAGGAAGTTTAGTTCTCTCTGCAGCTTATCTTGTAAGCGCTATAGCTTGCCGAATAAGCAGGGACCCGAGCAAATTCGCTCTACTCATGAGGCTCTGTGCAGTACTGACATACAACAAACTTAGCCTAGAAGTCGAAGGCTCTGCTTGCGTATCTAAAGACAAACTTAAGTACATGATGCCCTTGGCCCAGCTGGGGTCTTACAAAGTGCACATTCCCATTTTTGAACTTTGCGCTTTCTTAAGCCTTTCCTAGCAATAAACAATAAGGAAAGGGCCCCATTAACAAGGAGAACATTCATGAAGATCACTTACCAGCAGTTTTCTGAAGGGTACCTGATTCAAAAGGTTGAAGTCACAAGACTGCTCCTTTCTGGAGCTGTGGACTCGCGACTCATGCTGCACCACTGGCTGGCCTTACTATCACTTCTTCCTTGCTGGTGTACCTCAATCATATACGGGAAGGAGAGCAGGCGCTAAAGCGCTCTTATTGTGGTCAGACCCCATTTAAAATTAGGTATCCACTACAGCTCATGGAGGTCTCCTCCAGATCCCCTGGGTGCTTCTTTTTTTACCGGCGTGGGTCATCAGGTGCAATTTCCTGGATAGCGTCCTGCGCCAGGACATGCGCAATACCACGACGCATAGCCTTTGGGTACCAGCCCGTGACACAGTACTGGTACCTAACTCACGCTCACTCGGGGAGGACACCCACGTGGGACCTACCACGGCGCCTGATGTCGGCCACAGCAGAGACAATGCCCTGCCAGGAATCAACCGGTCCAGGGAAAACTTTTTCCTTCCTTCTTAACCACTGTCTTCTTACCAAAGGTCCCCATCAAGGACAGGAAACCAACTGAGTTGGTGAAGAGGCGCCACCCTTTTGTTTCTGAAGGTTTCCTGTGGTTGAAGGGTGGATCCCCTCTCGCAGGTGGTGCGGTCATGAGTGAGGGGAAAACATGACATCCTACATGCACAGAACAAATTAACAATTACTCTGTTCACATAGAAGTGCGGTCCTCCTGTGAGAATAGCCGTATAGGACTGACTTGCATACAGTTGATTAGTGGTCATTTACATGTTGTAACAACGCAAGGGAGCCTGCAGCGTGCACCGTCCTGTTCTCCTCCTGGCACATGTAATGAGTCAGGTCTCATTCAGAGGTCTGTTTCACATGTTCTGTGGTTTTCATCTGTGGTTTCATTTCCATTGAAGTCTATGGTGCTGTTAATATGCTTTTTTTAAAAAATAATGTCTCCCCCCCCAAAAAAAAAAAAATCAAAAAAAAAAACAGACTTTTTTCTTTATCAGCGTCAGAGAAAATCACTTATACAAGTCTATGGACCTGCTGTGATAATCACAATAACAGACAGCACACACCAGTATACAATCTGCGTTGTCTATAATTAACATTGTAATGTGTATGAGGAGCTTTGTAATTTACTTTTTTCGTATGCAAAAATCACTAATTTAATGGTAAAAACAAACACTGATTAAACTGACCATTTTTGAGTACATGAAAAATCAGTGACACCTGAATGAGGCCCAAGAGCAGGGATTGATATGTACTCCAACGCCCACACAATGGAGAGAAATGGGAAGAAAAATTAAAAAAATTTAGATCATCCTATTTATGATGTGGCCCAGTCTATTATGTAAAAATGGTTAAGCATCCTCTTTAAAGGGGTAGTCCAGGTTTTTTGCGAAAGCTTGCAGTCGCTCTATGTGACTGCAGACTTGTGAAGCCTCATATTACGCTGTGGGGATTCTCCAGTGCCGGCTGTGAGACCAAGCAGTCGTATGACTGCAAATAGGAAATTTACATACTCCCTGCCACATTTTGACTAGAAATATGCCACATTGCTCAATACACTTGCACTAAGTGAGACTGCACATGCATATTTGGAATGTGATCGGAAGTATGCATATAGCCCATCTGCATTGACCACATGACATCGCATGACCACTCGGTATTGCTGCTGGCACTGGAGAATCCTAACAGCGAGCTGTGCGCTATGAGGCTTCACAAGTCTGCGTGACTGCAGACTGCGTATTTGTGACTGCATGCTTTTGTGTAAAGCCTCGACAACCCCTTTTACGGCCTGGATCAATTTATCTAAAAGAGGCCAAGACACTAAGCTCTAGCCAGGTCCCAGCCAAGCACCTCTCCATCCGATACTTCAAAGGGCACCTCGAAACATGCGCCCCAACCCCACTGTCTAGGATTGCCACCCTTCCCAATCCAAAATAACAAAAATCAGCCAAGCTTATGTGGATAAAAAAAAGGGGCAAGTTTTTTGTGGTTTCATGTGACACGTGATTCACCAATGATATTATATGGTTGTGTTCACACCATTTCGTTCCATCACGGAAGCATAAAATAACCAACCTAACCGCAGTGTTGGACCCCTTACATATCAAACACTAGTGGTACCTGTTGAAAACAACAGACTGTAGCAAAATCTGTTGGGTTTTCATCATCAGACCTTGCATTTTAGTGGACAAATTAGTGAAGAATGGGGTGTTATTCTGTCCTGCATTTTTGGTCAGGTCTGTGACAGTCTCAATTTGATTGTCCTGCACATTTTCACCTTACTTTAAAGAGAACCTGTCAGCAGGATTTTGCCGTAGGCCAAGTAACCTACAGGCATTGTCATGTTGCCACTGTTAAACTGATTAAAATGATACTTGGGGTGAAGAAATCCGTCTTCTGGTTGTTGTGTAATAGACGTCTTCGATTTGTCTAAGGTGGGGCACTCGATTTATATCTCATGGAATCCAGGATGAACAGACAGGTTCCGCAGTTCATCTTCAGGTCCCGTTATCCCTCGCAGTGGGTGTCGACACCCTGGTCATGGTTTGCTCTGCCTTATCTGTTCCAGCCTCTTCCCCGGCGGTTTTAGAAAATCAAGGCGGAAGGGGTGCAGGTCATCCTAATAGTTCCAGATTGGCCCACAAGGGCCTGGTACACTGAGGTCAATCTTCTCGCAGACACTCCTTGGAGACTCACAGACAGACCAGATCTGATTTCTCTGGGCTCCATCTTCCACCAAAATTTTCGGTCGATTGATTTGACACAGCGTGACCGCGGTTCTAAAAGCATGCTGGTTCCCTGAACGAGTGATTCAGATGATGACTTGGGCTCGGAAATCAGCATGGTCTCAAGTCTACTATCGGACCTGGAAAGCCTTCTTCCATTGGTGAGAGATCAATCACACCAAACCAATGGTTTTCTCTCTTCCCTCTGTTCTGGACTTTCTTAAAATCAGGTCTTGATGCAGGTCTAGCTCTCCGTTCTCTGAAAGGCCAAGTTTTCACGTTGTCCTTTCTTTTCCATAGAAACTTAGCCTCGTGTTCTCAGGTCAGAACTTGTTTTCAGCTCATGCGGCTGCTCCGTATCTCCCCCTGTAGATCCCTGGGGCTGCAATCTGGTTCTGGAAGTTCCCCCTCCCCCCTTTGAGCCAGAGAGGCATCTGTCTTGTCTTGGAAGGTGGTTTTTCTTGTTGCCATCACTTCTATAAGTTGGGTTTTGGAGCTGGCAGCTCTTTCATGTTGCTCACTTTTTTACTCTTTACCAGGATAAGGTAGTTTTGAGGCCTGTTCCCTCCTTTCTTCCCAAAGTAGTTTCTGCCTTTCATTTCAATGAGGAAATCCTCTCTTTCTGCCTATCTCCAGTTCAGCCTTCGGAACATTCTCTGAACAAGCTGGACCTGGTCAGGGCGATTCATGTCTACTAGTGATGAACGAATATATTTGTTGCTCGGGTGATCTCCGAGTATTTATGACTGCTCGGAGATTTAGTTTTTGTTGATTCAGCTGTTTGATTTACAGCTATTAGCCAGCCTAAGTACTTGTGGGGGTTGCCTGGTTGCTAGGGAATCCCCACATGAAATCAAGCTGTCTAGTAGTCGCAAATCATCTAGCTGTGGCAAGGAAAACAATCTCCGATCACTAACAAATAATCAGAGACCACACGAGCGTACTCGGCAAAACCCTAGCAACGAGTATATTCGCTCATCACTAATGTCTACCTTTCATGTCTCCTTCCAGAGGACTGATTCTCTTTGTGATCCCTAAGAGCTCTAGAAGAGGTCATCTGGCGTTCAAGGCTATAATTTCTCGCTGGAGATGGGTGACCATCTTGGATGCGTATTTGGTTTAAAACAAAGTGCCTCCCCCTGGGATCAAGGCCCACTTCACCCTAGCGGTGGGGGGGGGGGGTCTCCTGGGCCATTCACCATTGGGCATTCGCCTTACAGCTTTGCAATAGAAGACCATGTCACCGCATTCACATGTTCGCCAAATACTTCAGGATCTATACACCTACACTTCAGCAGATGCCAGCCTAGGTAGGAGAATCTTACATGCAGCACTGGCTAGTTCTCCGACCTGAATAGTTTTCTGCTGCTCCCTCCCTATGGGTACTGCTTTAGGACGTCCCATGGTTTCCTGTGTTCCCCAATGAAGCGATCGGGAAACAGATTTTACGGTGAGTAACCAAAAATCCTGTTTTCTCTGAGACTTCATTGGGGGACAGCACCCAATCATGTTTGACAGCTATATTAATGGTTTTCTATTATTACAGCTTATTTGTGTATTTCTTTCCTTGTTCTTCCTTTACACGTCACTTCTGCTTTCTCACTAACTGATTAACTTGCCAGGTGGTCGGGCTCTATACTGCTGTGGAGAAGCTAATTTTTTGTGCAGCGTGTAAGCAGCATACATCCGATGTTTCCTGTGTCCCCAATAAATGCTCAGAGTAACAGTAATTTTACAGTGAATAACCAAAAATCCTGTTTTTGCAGGTCTTTAAAAGAAAATGGTCTTATTATTTGATGATCTTTATTAACAAAACAAATACAATTAGTAATTTGCAATTTTCACAGTGGCAACTTTTTTTTTTTTTACACTACTTCCTGTTCTTTCATTTGGGTCCTTTCTTATCTGTAGAGGCAGGATTACAATGTCAAGTAAATATGCAAATTGCCTCTGCTGAAAAAAAGAGGACTTAAAGGTACCTTCACACGAAACGACATTATAACGATATCGCTAGCAATCCGTGACGTTGCAGCGTCCTCGCTAGCGATATCGTTTCGTTTGACACGCAGCAGCGATCAGGATCCTGCTGTGATGTCGCTGGTCGCTGAATAAAGTCCAGAACTTTATTTGGTCGTCCGATCGCTGTGTATCGTTGTGTTTGAAAGCAAAAGCAACGATACCAGCGATATTTTACACTGGTAACCAGGGTAAACATCGGGTTACTAAGCGCAGGGCCGCGCTTAGTTACCCGATGTTTACCCTGGTTACTAGCGTAAAATGTAAAAAAAACAAACAGCACATACTCACATTGCGTCCCCTGCAGTCTGCTTCCTCCTCTGACTCAGCGCCGCAAAGTGAAAGTGAAAGCAGCACAGCGGTGACGTCACCGCTCTGCTCTCACTGTACGGCGCTCAGTCAGTCAGGAAGTGGACGCAGGGGGACGTGAATGTAAGTATGTGCTGTTTGTTTTTTTTAGATTTTACGCTGGTAACCAGGGTAAACATCGGGTTACTAAGCGCGGCCCTGCGCTTAGTTACCCGATGTTTACCCTGGTTACCAGGGGACCTCGGCATAGTTGATCGCTGGAGAGCTGTCTGTGTGACAGCTCTCCAGCGACCAAACAGCGACGCTGCAGCGATCGACATCGTTGTCGCTATCGCTGCAGCGTCGCTTCGTGTGAAGGTACCTTAACTCTATAGCGCCACCTATTGGAAGTAGCGATCCTACAAGTCACAATCAACCCTTTAACGAGTCGGGCAATATGACTTAGGATAAAAGCCAAATCAGTATCTCAATTCGCAGACACTGTTTCGGGCTGTTGGCCCTCGTCAGTGAGAAGCATGAGAACTGATTTGGCTAGGTGAGAGGCTCTGGACTGGGGTCTAAGGGTTAACGTTTCTCCTTATGGAGAGTGACATACCAGCTCTGGCTTGTCAAGGTAAGGAGGCTTATTCGCCGTGCAATGCTCCTCTGGGAATTTAAATATGCAAATTGCCTCTGCTGAAAAAAAGAGGACTTTACTCTATAGCGCCACCTATTGGAAGTAGCGATCCTACAAGTCACAATCAACACTTTAACGAGTCGTGCAATATGACTTAGGATATGTCAAGTAAACACAGATGAGAAAGGATCTACCATGCACAATATTCACCATTACAGCTGGACCTGCTCCCACTTCCTTCACAACAATTTTTGCTCATTAGACACTTCAATACAAAAAACAAAACAAAACACAAAACAAGTGTTTCGATAAACAATTGAGGCTATGTAAATGTTATGTTCTGTAACAAAAAGTATGAATCTCAAAAAGCCTTAAAGGACAGTGAAAATGTAAAGCTTTCCATTTATTTTTAATATAGATTCTGCTATGTTAAAAAAGCTCAATATTTTGGTTAAAAACAAAAACCTGATTTAATCAGTTCATTTTCTGGTGATAAGTTCACTTAAAGGGAACCTGACATAAGATACATGCTGCCAGATACACAGCCAGGTATGTTTGACTTTAAAATGATGCAGAGTTTCAAAGAAAAGCATACTTTAAAGCAGCAGGGGACCGAGGCACACAGAAGACTAGTCCCGACAGCTTCTCCCTGCCTGAGCTCATACAGTCAGTCTGATACATGCTGCTGTGGATTGGGCAGCAAATATCAGCTGTCAGGCTGTTGCGCCATGAAAGCCAAGTGTGATCAGTTTTCAAATTATCCACCAACCCTAATGTCTCAATGGAAAGATGAAAAAGCAAAATGTAAGCAAAGCCTTATTCTCAGCAATAATAAGTAAATGATGAATCAGCATAACCCATTAGAAAACAGCTTTATTAGTTAGGTTACAGTGTAACCAAAATGGTATATAGAAGACAGTTCTGCTGGGCTTTCTAAGTATTTACACAATCTCATGAGAACCTTGCATTATTCTCAAGTATAGGATTTCTTAAGCTGACATTTGTAGAAGTTCGTAGAGCTGGAACATTGGTCACATTGACTCATTAACACAGTCTATTCAGCAGGTTTGGAATCCACATTGGTCTTTCGTATGCAAAAAAAGGTGTAGAAAATGCCTCTGAATAAGTGGCAAGTATTGTCATGTGCAGCAAGAATGTGCGTAGGAGCTCCTAAAAAGAGCACTAGGCATAATACTCGTAACTCCAGAGGTTGGCATACTTGGAGGCTGAGAACACACAATGATCAACTGACAAAGAAAAAAAAAAAAAAACACAAAAAAACAACAAATTAAAAACTAAATGATTCCATAGGTTGTTCATTTAGGAAATGAAACAAAAAATAATTCATTAAACCAGATGGCTGTGAGTAGTCACCTGCAGACAAGAAAAGATAAAAGTTAGCTTTACCAATGAAAACACAGAAAAACATTTTTTTGTATAAATACATCGGGTGGTTATGCACTAGAGACGACCCAGGTGGAATGGTGCAGCACAATATTATTTTAGGCTTGGCCCACAAACATGGTCTACAGGCGGCATTACCACAACCACATCGTTACTTTAGTGTTTCCCAACTATTTGGCTATGTTAACCCTTTCACACCAGCGCCTGCTTTTGCCTTCGTGACCGGGCCAATTTTTACAATTCTGACCAGTGTCACTTTATGTGGTTAGAATTCTGGAATGCTTCAACAGATCCCACTGATTCGGAGACTGTTTTTTCGTGATATATTGTACTTCATGACAGTGGTAACATGTTTTCAATATGACTTGCCTTTGTTTCTGAAAATATCGGAAATTTGGAGAAACAGAGAATTTCATAATTTTCAAACTTAATCTTTATGCCCTTAAACCAGAGAGTTGTGTCACACAAAATAGTTAATAAATAACATTAAAGACATACATACTAAAGACATACTGATAGGGAATTTAGATTGTGAGCCCCATCGGGGACAGCGATGATAATGTGTGCAAACTGTAAAGCGCTGCGTAATAGGTTAGCGCTATATAAAAATAAAGATTATTATTTTATTATTTACTTTACATCAGCACAATTTTTGAAACAATGTTTTTTGTTATGAAGTTAGAAGGGTTAAAAGTTGATCAGCATTTTCTCATTTTTCCATAAAATGTAAAAAAACCCCATTTTTATGGACCACCTCACATTTGAAGTGACGTTGAGGGGCCCAAATGACAGAAAATACCCAAAAGTGACACCATTCTAACAACTGCACCCCTCAAGGTGCTCAAAACCACATTCAAGAAGTCTATTAACCATTCAGGTGCTTCACAAGAATTAATGGAATATGGAAGGAAAAAAAACTAAATTTAACTTTTTCCCACAAAAATGTTACTTGAGTGCTAAATTTTTCATTTTCACGAGGGTAACAGGAGAAATCTCAAAACAAATGTTATGGTGCATTTTCTTCTGAGTACGCCAATACCACACATGTGGAGGAAAACTACTATTTGGGCACACGGCAGGGCATCCACACATCATAGCCTCCTGATGATCCGTTAAGGTGAAACGCGTTGAGGCGTGCCTGAACATAAAAAAATTGTGAGTATTCTTCCTCACTTGCTGTTATGATTTATCTACGGTATATTTGTGACATTAGCAGACAATTAGGTCTGGGTGTGATTTGAAATGGTATATCCACCTTACATTTAAGATATGGCTATCAATTTAAAGCCTATCATTGTATACGTTTCCTGTCTATATAGCTGCCCATAGGGTATCCAAGGGTCAGTCGTCAAGGAGTGGGGGCGCCATATCCGCTGCACAGTAGGGTGCCAACCCCCGCAGTTAGGCAGGATTTGTGAGAAGCAGGGAACAGCATAGTGAGGTTGTTTATGTACACAAGCAGTTTTGCACTTTTTTTTGTCTGTCTCTGACCTGGTCAGTGTCTAGATTTTGGCAATTATCAGCCAATATCAGCTCTGATAACCCTAATCTCCTAATTTTTATCGTTGTGTATCTGGTAGCCCAATTGAGACACCAGTCCAGGGCACTTGTAGGAGATTTAGGGGCAGCCGACGTTGAGCTGGGGTGCCAGTCTCGCTTGTGTTATAGGGTGCCAACCTCCGCTGACAGGCAGTGTGTAATAGGTATTGAGATAGGGGTATACATAGAGAGCACGGTTGTGTCTGTCTTGTTGACTGTGGTTGCCTTTCATTGTTTTAAAGGTATTGATTAAAGTAGTGTTTTATCTTGAATATCAATAAGGATTAAAGGTCATTTGGTTTGACTTTTTTGATTTTTTCGGACCTTTAGTTTAGGAATAAATTTTCCTTGGCTTGGAAGAGAAGGAGCGCCATTTGACTTTTGGAATACAAAAATGGCTTGAATATAGATGACGCCATGTCGCGTTTGGAGAGATCCTGAGGTGCCTAAACAATGGAAACCCCCACAAATGACCCCATTTTGGAAACTAGACCCCTCAAGGCAGGGCCGGCGTCAGCACCCGGCGTACCCGGGCAAGTGCCGGGGCTCTGGCGAGACAGGGGGGCCCATTCAAACTGGCGTTAGGGGCAGGCAGCTGCCAGTGCCTAGGGCCCCCGCTCCCCCCAGGGGCCCTCAGCTAGCGGCACATCACGCAGCTGCTATGGGGCCCCTGTGAGGTAGGGGGGCCCGCCTGTCGCAAGCGCCAACTCCCCCGCCGCCGCTTTGAACTTTACCGGCGTCTGCCGGTAAAGTTCAAAGCAAATGATGGAGGAGAGAGCATCACCTGACGCTCCCTCTCCCATCATTCCCCACTCTGCCTCTGACACTGCCGCTGCGGGTGCGCGATGATGTCATCACGCACTCGCTGTGTGTCAGGCAGTGCAGCGGCAGCCGCCGAGACCGGAGCAGGGAGGGAGCAGCGCGGCGCGGGAACATTGAGAGGTGAGGAGTTTTTTTTTTTTTGGTAACTATAACCGAGTACTGGACTACGGGGTCATTCTTGGGCGGAGGGGAGCTGTGCTGTATACTACATGTCTGTGCTGTATACTACATGTCTGTGCTGTATACATGTCTGTTCTATATACTACATAGCTGTGCTATATACTACGTGGGCCGTGTTATATACTACATGGGCTGTTATATGCTACGTGGGCTGTGCTATATACTACATGGCTGTTCTATATACTACGTGGGCCGTGTATACTACGTGGGCTGTGTTATATGATATGTGGCTGTGCTATATACTATATGGGCTGTTATATGCTACGTGGGCTGTGCTATATACTACGTGGCTGTGTAATATGCTACGTGGGCTGTTATATACTACATGGCTGTGTTATATGCTACGTGGCTGTGCTATATACTACGTGGGCTGTGTTATATACTACATGGCTGTGTTATATGCGATCATGAATCGTGGTATGTGTTAAAGGGGGGGCCCACTGAGACTCTTTCGCCCGGGGCCCTCAAGAACCTGGAGCCGGCCCTGCCTCAAGGACTTTTTCTAAATGTGTGGTGAGCACTTTCAACCCTCAGGGGCTTCAGAGAATTTTATAATGTTGAGACTGGAAAATTAAAAATCTTTTTCCCAATAAAAGTGTTACAGATCCTTTTTTTAAAAAAATTTCACAATGGTAACAAGAGAAAAGGGATGCCAAAATTGTTGTGCAATTTTTCCAAAGTACACAGGTACCCCATATTTGTTGAAAAACGACTGCTTGGGCGCATGGTAGGGCTACACCTGGCAAGGAATTGATCTAGGGTAGTATTGAGTATGTTTACCCCTCAGGCGAGTCACAAGCTTGTGTAAAATTGGGCTGAGTAAATGAAATACTATTTTTTCCACTAAAATGTTGCTTTGACCCCAAGTTTGCAATTTTCAAAAGGGGTAGTAGGAGAAAATAGAATTAGACAAACCGGTAATTCGGTTTCTAGGGACCTTCCACGACGGCATACGGAGGTTGCCTCTTTGACCTGATGGGGGACAGGAAACACAGAGGTTAAAAGGCCCTCCCACCTCGCACTTGCCAGTGACTTATAACTGAAACCATAGCACCGGTTTACCTTCTGAATCCCAGATTTTATCCAGGAGTATAGGGAGGGAATTAGCGCCGTCGTGTAAGGTTCCTAGAAACCGAATTACCAGTAAGTCTAATTCTATTTTCTCTAGTCCCCTTCCACGACGGCATACGGGGGAATACCAACTAATTTGGCTCTAGGGAGGGACAACGGCCTGGAGTACTTTACGGCCAAAGATTAGATCCCTACTGGACAACACGTCCAGTCTATAATGTTTGGAGAAAGTATGTAGTGAGGACAACGTTGCTGCCCTGCAGATCTGCTCTGCAGATGCACCTACTTTTTTCTGCCCAGGAAACTGATGTGGACCTGGTTGAGTGGGCCTTGATCCCCGCTGGGGGTGACCTATTTTGAGCGAGATATGTTTCCTCTATAGCTCTTTTTATCCAATTAGAGATGGTGCTCTTAGCCACCTTTTTCCCTTTATTTTGACCTGACAGATGGATAAATAGATTCTGATCAATTTTGCAAGAACGGGATTGCTCTAAGTAATGTAGGACAACGTGCCGCACATCGAGTGTGTGGAATTTTTCCCCCTTCGAGTTTACAGGGTTTTGGCAAAAAGATGGTAGGATGATCTCTTGGAACGGTGGAATTCAGAGACTACCTTTGGAAGGAAGGAATGATTGAGACGAAGGACTATTAAGTCGTCTCTAATTAATAGATAAGGCTCTTACTGATAGGCCCTGTAATTCTCCTACTCTCCTAGCTGTGGTTATGGCCACCAAGAAAACCGTCTTGTATGTGAGGTTTTGAGGAGAAAAGGAAGACAAGGGTACAAAGGGTGGACCTGTGAGTCCCTGGAGCACCAAGTTAAGATCCCATGGGGGAACTACCACCTGCCTCTTAGGGTTCATCCTGACAGCCGATGTCATGAATCTCTTGATCCAGCGATGACCTGCTAGATCCTGGTAAAAAAAAAAAGAGCTGAGAGCAGAGACTTGGACCTTCAAGGTGCTACGTCTAAGGCCGATCTCTAATCCTTTTTGTAAAAAATCCGGAATTCGCGACATATTCAGGTTAAGAGGATCTGGTGGGTCAGGTAAGCAGAAGGATGAAAACTTCTTCCAGAATTTATTGTAGATGGCATTGGTTACTGGCTTTCTAGATCTCTGCAGGGTAGCAATTACTGGGTCCGACAACCCCTTGGCTTTCAATACCTGGGCCTCAGTAAACACTACGCGAGATTCCATCTCTGAGGATCTGAGTGAAGAATAGGCCCCTGAGAGAGGAGATAGTTTTCTACTGGTTAAAGAATTGGGCCGTCCACCTGTAGTTCTATGATCAAGTTGAGCCTTCTTCTTTTGGTCCATAACGGTGCACCAATATAGTTGGGGTCCGGTCTTCTCGAATTTTCCGCAGAACTTTCGCCAGAAACGGAATCGATGGGAATGCATAGGCAAGGTGAAAGTTCCAACTCTGGGCTAAGGCCATCTACTCCCCTGGAATTGTCTCTGGGGTTTAAAGAGAAGGTTTCGACTTAATCATTTTGATGAGAAGCAAAAAGATCGATTTCCGGTAGGCCCGACCTGTCTACCGGTATTTTGAAGCTCCGCTTGTTCAGGCTCCATTCCCCCGGGTGGATATCCTGTCGACTTAGATAGTCCGCCTGGATGTTGGAAGAGCCTTAAGTGGACAGCTGTCAGTGACAGTAGGCGTTTTTCGACCCAATAGAATATTCGGGCGGAAATCCTTTTTAGGCTGTTGAACCTTGTACGGCCTTGGTGCTTGATATGAGCATCTGTGGTCATGTTGTCCGAATATATTCAAATGTGCTGATCAGCAATCTGGCAACCTGCTGCCAGAAGGGCTTCTTCCACAGCCTTCAATTCTCTGAAATTTGACGACTTTCCGCTTGTTGTCTGGTCCCAGAGTTCCTGGAACGGAATATGGTTTATCATGGCTCCCCAGCCCCTCCTGCTGGCATCTGATATGATTGTAGTCAGTGGGACCCGAGTCCAGCTTACGCCTCTGTGGAGGTATTAGGAATTCATCCACCTTGCCAAGGAGGCTCACACTCGACCCAGCGCGTGTATCCTTTTGCTTAGAGTACAGTGATGACTGTTCCAGTTTTCTAAAATGTGAGTTTGAAGGACTCTGGAGTGGGCTTGTGCCCAGGCCACCGATTGTATACATGCTGTCATGGAGCCCAAGACCGACATTCCTTCCCGGAGTGTAGGGGATCTCATGTCCCTGGATCTTTTGACCTTTGCTATTAGGGTTAGACGGTGGTCGTCCGGAAGAAAGGACATCTGTTTTACAAAATTCAGAAGTACTCCCAGAAATTCTGGTTTTGGAGGGTTGCAGCTGAGACTTTCAAGTTTGGAAACCATCCCAGAGATCTCAATATCTCTAGAGTCTCTAACACATGGGATTTCAGGATTGTCTTGGTGGAAGCAACTATCAGTAGGTCGTCCAGGTAAGACACTATACAGAGACCTTAACTCCGGATAAAATGACACTGCTTCTGCCATTACTTTGGAGAAGACGCCAAATGGAAGGACGTTGAACTGATAGTGCTCCACCTGACGACTCCCCCCCGCACCGCAAACCTGAGATATTTTGTGTGTCTCGGATTGGGATATGGAAGTAGGCGTCCCTTAAGTCGATGGTCGACATTAGGAAGTGAGGCCTGACCAGAGGAATGGCTGATCTTATGGATTCCATCTTGAACTTGCGGTATTTTACATGTTGGTTCAGTCCCTTCAAATTTATAATATGGGCCTCGCCTGATGGTTTGGTTACCAGGAACAACCGAGAGTAATGGCCCAGACCCCATTCCGATTCTGGAACCGGGGATATTACGTTTGCTAGTAGGTCTCAGGGACCTTACAAGATCAGTGTTGTCTGATCTTTTAGAGCTGGAAGGGAAGTGATCTTCAGACACTGTGTAGGGGAGGAGATGAACTCTATCAATAGGCCCTCCTTGATGACATTGAGGACCCAGTTGGAACTGGTGATGTTTTCCCACTGATGTGCACATCTTGAGAGTCTCTTCTCCCCCCCACCGGGTCGGAGTCATTGCTTCTCCTGTTGGGACTGCTGCTGCTGTGAGACGAGGATATTTTTCTCCCTACCCTTTGCATAGCTCCATCTCCCGGTCTTGCCCTTTCCTCTCGACTGGGAGGTTTGAGACTGGAGAACGAAAAAAAAACACATTTGTTGTTTTGTTTTTTTTAAGGAGGTTTTTGTTCCGGGAGGGCTTTTTTCTTGTCGGTGGCCTTTTCTAGGATGTCATCTAGGGCTGGCCCGGAGACATACTCCCCTTTAAAGGGTATGGCACACAGCTTCGCTTTGAAGGTGATGTCACCACTCCATATCTTGAGCCAGAGAGCTCTCCTAGCGGAGTTGGATTGCGCAAGTGACCTGGCGGCAATTCTAATAGATTCCATGGAAGCGTCCGCTAGGAACCCAGTAGCCATAAGAAGCATAGGCAGTGAGTCTAGCAATTCAGCCCTGGAGGTACCCTGAGAAATATGGGTTTCTAATTCCTCTAGCCAGCGGGAGAGGGCTCTAGCTACACAGGTGGAGATGTTCGCCTTTAAAGCAGATGTAGAGGTCTCCCAAGATTTCTTTAGGAGACTTTTTCTGTCCATAGGATCCTTCAATTGCGAAGAATCTTCAAATGGGAGAGCGGTTCTTTTCGCAACCCTTGCCACTTGAACATCAACTTTGGGAATGTCCCATTTGACAGAATCACCTTCCAGGGGAAATCTAGGTTTCATTTCCGAGGGGGTGCCAAGGAGTTTTTCCAGTAGTTCCCATTCCTGGGCAACCATGCCAAGTATGTTAGCATGCACTGGGAATCCCAAACGTTTTGCCGTTTTTAGCCCGCCAAACATTTGATCCTGAATGGACTGAGGCTCTGATTCCTCTTCTAGCCCCATGGTGCTACGTACTGCAGACACCAGCTCCTCGATATAGTCAGAGGAGAAGAGGTACTTTCTGGTTTCAGAGGCCTCCAGAGGACGATGTGTAGGATAGGTCGGACTCCGATTCAGAGTCCTCGACCTGTATTTTCCTTTTCTTTCCGGGAGAAGGGGGTGGTGGGGTGGAGGAGTAAAAGCCGCCAGGGAAGACTGCACTTCATGCTTGACCAGCGAGCGAATTTCCTCCAAAAGGGATGGTTGCTGTGCTCTGACTACTTTGTCAGTGCATGACTGGCATAGCTTTTTATCCCATATAGATGGTAACTTTATATTACAAATTGGGCACTTTCTTCTATTAGCGGCTTTGGGAGTAGACTTGTCTCCCTAAAACAAGAGGGAGAGGTGTCAGAAAAAGAGGGGCTCCCCTAATTTACTACCTCCCGGACCCCTTCCCTGCATACACTCACTGTAGCAGGGGCAGCGCTAGGCTCTGCAGACGCAGGGCATGAAGTGCCATCCATACTGAGGAATTTGGTGTCAGAAGTGGGATACGAACCCACAAGCCTTACCTCCGTGGCGACTTCGGCAGGATTTTTATGGTCATCAGATGCCAGCACCTGCCCTCAGCTTAGTTGCATTCCCCCTCCTGGGTCCATGTGTTGGCGTTCAAAGTTCGCGGGCAGCACACTCCGACTAGCCCGACCGATACCTGGAAGCCGATGCGTTCCAGAAATTACACGTGCACTCCACGTCACTTCTGGAACGCCTAGCGTATGGAGGGGGAGAAGACCGGGGAGCACCGGGAGGCCCCCGGTCGGGGATGCCTGGCCTGCTTTGCCCTCTTGGGAGCACAGGGGAGGTCACCGCACAGGGGACGACGGAAGCAGCTCGGAGGAGGCGAGAAGCGACCATCCACTGCCTGGCTATACAAGCAAAGCCTGTCACAAAAGGTACTGCAGCCACCGGCCACCACAGTATACGGAACCTCTCCCTGCTCCACGGGGAACAGGAAAGACACTGGCAAGTGGGAGGGCCTTTTAACCTCTGTGTTTCCTGTCCCCCATCAGGGCAAAGAGGCAACCTCCATATGCAGTCGTGGAAGGTGACTAGAGAAAACACAATTTGTTATGCAATTTCTCCTGAGTGCATCAATACCCCACATAAGTGGTCAAAAACTACTTTGAGGCACAGTGCAAAGCTCAAAAGGGAAGGAGCGCAATATTACAGTGCAGATTTTGCTGCACTGGTGTCAGGGGGCCATGTCCCATTGGCAGAGCCCCTGAGGTGCCAGAACAGCAGGACCCCCCCCCCATAAGTGACCCCATTTTACAGACTACACCTCTCAATGAGTTCATCTAGTGGTGCAGTGATCATATTGAAACCACAAAGTGTGTCATAGAATTTTATACCATTGGGCAGTGAAGAAAAAATAACATTTTTACCACAAAAAAAATTGTTTTAGCCCCAGATTTAAAAAATGGTGCCAAAATCTGTCACAATTTCTGCTGAACTTGGCAATACCTCCATATGTGACCTACAGTACTGCTTAGCCACACAGCGAGACTCTTTAGAGACGGAGCTATTTGACTCTTGGAGAACAAATTATAGAAAAGTTTCCCGACTCCATATACAGAGCCCCTAAATGCCAGAAAAACAGAATCCACCCTCAAATGACCCCACCTTGGAAATTACACCCCTTTGGGATTTTATCCACAGGTGTAGTGACTATTTTGACTCCATGGGTGTTTTCCATAAACAAGCCGCAGTGAATATTGCCGAAACATGTGATCACTAAATGTGGATTAAGCACACTGGGGCTCAGAAGGAAGGGGGCATTTAAATTTGGGAGCGTAGAATTTGCTGAATTTCTTTTAGGAGCCATAGTGCTTTTCCAGAGCCTGTGCATTACCAGGAACTTAGAAGCCTCCTATATTGCCATTAACAGATGACAGACGTGAGTGAGGGCTTGCTTTTTTGTGGACTGAGTTGAAGCTTATTTTGGGCACATTTTACATAACATTTGGTATCACTTATCCGGCGCTCTACGCTGAACCCTTACTTTGGGGTTTTCATCTTAGGGAATTATTTAAAGAAATGTATTTATTGGAAAAAAAATAAAATAAGTAGTAAATATATATATATATATATATATATATATATATATATATATATATATATATATATATATATATATATATATATATAATTTTTTTCTTTTTTTTTTAACATGTGAATATATATTTTTTTTTTACACTGTCCCAGGGGGAGACATCATACTATAGTGTGACTTTGCACAGCACTGTTTTAGATTAGCGATCTGACAGGCAGTGCTCCTGGCTTACCAGCGCCTGCTGTGAGCAGGTGCTTGTAAGCCACCTCCAGCAGGACCCGGAAGCAGCCCCACGGCCATTTTGGATCCGGGGCCTGCATGGAGAAGGAGGTAGGAGACCCTCGGAGCAACACGATCACATCGCGTTGCTCTGAGGGTCTCAGGGAAGCAAGCAGGGAGCCCCCTCCCAGCGCGATGCTTCCCTGTGCCGCCGGAACACTGTGATCAAGTTTGATCGCAGTGTTCCGGGGGTTACTGTGCCAGGAGCGGTCCGTGACACATAGTGCCAGATGTCAGCTGCGATAGTCAGCCGACACTCGGCCGCGCTCCCCCCGTGAGCGCAGCTGATCGCGCTGGATGTACTATCACGTCCCTGTGAATTAAGTCCCAATTCACCTCGAAGGGATAGTACGTCCAATGAGATTAAGGGGTTAAACCCACAATGCAGATGTGAACATGGTCTTTAGAACTGTAAAAAAAACTGATGTAAAAAGAAACAGATTGTAGAGGTGGTTTGCATAAGCCTTTCTTTCAGAGACAATTAATTTGCTCAAGCAGCAGTATGTAATAAGTGGTATAAAGCGGACATTACCTAGCATCAGTCATGATTAGTCATCGGTAATTTGAGCTCTGCAATTTCTGTGTCTGGAGAACTGCTCCCACTTCTGTCACTGTATGTGTCTCTAAAAAGCAAACAGTAACATCAAGTTGATTCCAACTGATAATCAATGTAAATGTTTGTATACGGTACAACAAAACGACAAACAAGGGGCAAAAGAGAAATCAAGAGAAACAAATAGAACTAAAGACAGTATCAGATCGGCACTGAACGAGCTGTCATAAAGCAATCCAGCTGCGAGGCTAATAGCTTCTTCACAAGTCAGACGGAGTCAGCTACTAGTGAAGTGGGGGCGGTGCTCTGCAGCTAAAGTCAATGATTCACATGAGAATGAAGATAAAGAAAGAATGCGGCACTCACCCGGTTTCTTCCACTGTAGTTCATTCTTTATTTAAGCGTGGCAATCCATGTTAAACACGGCACAATACAGGCAAAGGCATGAGAAGGGAGCAGTGGGGGAGTGTGCAGAGACAAGACGGACGACGGCCGTTTCACGCTCAGGCGCTTCTACGGGTCCATGTGAGTTGTGCTTATGATGTCAGTTCCTTTAGTAGGGTTAGACACCAGACATATAACATGTGCAATCAATTAAAACAATTAAAAACAACAACAAACTTTTATCTCTGCATTCTATGCGGATTACAGGAAGACTGCCATATCCAATTTGTCATTAAGCCCCCAGGGACCTTGTGCGTTAGTTCTTAAGATCCAACGAGCTTCGCGTTGTAGCAAAAGCTTGTTGTGATCACCGCCTTGCTGAGGGGATTTAACTATCTCTAGCCCAGCAAAGCTCAGTGAGCTTGGATCACCGCCATGCATTTCTTGTATATTGGTACGATACATCACACAGTGAGAGACTTTATAACCTGTAAAAGTAAATTTTTGGTATATGTAATTTACTGTCCTTGTAACCGATTTTACATCGGGAAGACAATTAGGCCCCTAATGGTACGATTCCGGGAGCACTTCAACTCCATTCTCACAGGGAAGGGAAGAGTGCGTTTAGTCAAGCATATACAAGAAATGCATGGCGGTGATCCAAGCTCACTGAGCTTTGCTGGGCTAGAGATAGTTAAATCCCCTCAGCAAGGCGGTGATCACAACAAGCTTTTGCTACAACGCGAAGCTCGTTGGATCTTAAGAACTAACGCACAAGGTCCCTGGGGGCTTAATGACAAATTGGATATGGCAGTCTTCCTGTAATCCGCATAGAATGCAGAGATAAAAGTTTGTTGTTGTTTTTAATTGTTTTAATTGATTGCACATGTTATATGTCTGGTGTCTAACCCTACTAAAGGAACTGACATCATAAGCACAACTCACATGGACCCGTAGAAGCGCCTGAGCGTGAAACGGCCGTCGTCCGTCTTGTCTCTGCACACTCCCCCACTGCTCCCTTCTCATGCCTTTGCCTGTATTGTGCCGTGTTTAACATGGATTGCCACGCTTAAATAAAGAATGAACTACAGTGGAAGAAACCGGGTGAGTGCCGCATTCTTTCTTTATCTTCATTCTCATGTGAAACAAATCGAACTATTGAATACAGAACTTGGAGGTAAAGTCTGACCAGCAGAGAGTTTGACATAACAGGTTCTCCAACTTCAAACTTTCATTAACCCCTTAAGCCCCAAGGGTGGTTTGCACGTTAATGTCCGGACCAATTTTTACAATTCTGACCACTGTCCCTTTATGAGGTTATAACTCTGCAACGCTTCAACAGATCCTGATGATTCTGACATTGCTTTCTCGTGACATATTGTACTTCATGACAGTGGTACAAATTCTTTGATATTACCTGCGTTTGTGAAAAAAATGGAAATTTGGCGAAAATTTTGAAAATTTCGCAATTTTCTAACTTTGAATTTTTATGCCCTTAAATCACAGACATACATGTCACACAAAATACTTAATAAGCAACATTTCCCACATGTCTAGTTTACATCAGCACAATTTTGAAACCAAAATTATTTTTTGTTAGGGAGTTATAAGGGTTAAAAGTTGACCAGCAATTTCTCATTTTTACAACACCATTTTTTTTTTTTTTTTAGGGACCACATCACATTTGGAGTCATTTTGAGGGGTCTATATGACAGAAAATAACCAAGTGTGACACCATTCTAAAAACTGCACCCCTAAAGGTGCTCAAAACCACATTCAAGAAGCTTATTAACCCTTCAGGTGTTTCACAGGAATTTTTGGAATGTTAAAAAAAAAATAAAAAAAATGAACATCTATCTTGTTTTCACAAAAAATTTACTTCAGCTCCAATTTGTTTATTTTACCAAGGATAACAGGAGAAAATGGACCCCAAAAGTTGTTGTACAATTTGTCCTGAGTACGCAGATACCCCATATGTGGGGGTAAACCACTGTTTGGGAGCATGGCAGAGCTCGGAAGGGAAGGAGCACCATTTGACTATTCAATGCAAAATTGACTGGAATTGAGATGGGACACCATGTCGCCTTTGGAAAGCCCCTGATGTGCCTAAACCCCCACAAGTGACACCATTTTGGAAAGTAGACCCACTAAGGAACTTATCTAGATGTGTTGTGAGAGCTTTGAACCCCCAAGTGTTTCACTACAGTTTATAACGCAGAGCCGTGAAAATAAAAAATCATTTTTTTTCCACAAAAATTTTTTAGCCCTCAGTTTTGTATTTTCCCAAGGGTAGCAGGAGAAATTGGACCCCAAAAGTTGTCCAATTTGTCCTGAGTCCGCTGATACCCCATAAGTGGGGGGAGGGACCACGGTTTGGGTGCATGGCAGAGCTCGGAAGGAAAGGAGCGCTGTTTGGAATGCAGACTTAGCTGGATTGGTCTGCAGGCGTCACGTTGCATTTGCAGAGCCCCTGATGTACCTAAACAGTAGAAACCCCCCGCAAGTGACCCCATATTGGAAACTAGACCCCCCAAGGTACTTCTCTAGATGTGTTGAGAACTTTGAACCCTCAAGTGTTTCACTACAGTTTATAACGCAGAGCCGTGAAAATAAAAAAACATCTTTTCCCACAAAAAGGGTTTTTTAGCCCCCCAAATTGTTATTTTCCCAAGGGTAACAAGAGAAATTGGACCCCAAAAGTTGTTGTCCAATTTGTCTTGAGTACGCCGATACCCCATATGTTGGGGTAAACCCGTTTGGGCGCACGGGAGAGCTCGGAAGGGAAAGAGCACTGTTTTACTTTTTCAACGCAGAATTGGCTGGAATTTAGATCGGACGCCATGTCACGTTTGGAGAGCCCTTGATGTGCGTAAACAGTGGAAACCCCCAATTCTAACTGAAACCCTATCCCAAACACACCCCTAACCCTAATCCCAACCCTAACCACACCCCTAAATCCAAACACACCCTTAACACTAATCCCAAACACAACCCTAACCACACCCTTACCGTAGCCCTAACCCCAACCCTAGCGCAAACCCTAACCCTAGCCCAAACCCCAAGCCTAACCCTAGCCCCAACCCCATCAAGCCCTAACCCCAACCCTAGCCCTAACCCTAATGGGAAAATGGAAATAATTTTTTTTTAATTTTATTATTTTTCCCCTAACTAAGGGGGTCATGAAGGGGGTTTGATTTACTATTTATAGCCTTTTTTTAGCGGAATTTTGATTGGCAGCTGTCACACACTAAAAGACGCTTTTTATTGCAAAAAATAGGTTTTTGCATCTCCACATTTTGAGAGCTATAATTTTTCCATATTTTGGTCCACAGAGTCATGTGAGGTCTTGTTTTTTGCGGGACGAGTTGATGTTTTATTGGTACCATTTTCGGGCACGTGACATTTTTTAAATGCTTTTCATTCCGATTTGTGAGGCAGAATGACCAAAAACCAGCTATTCATGAATTTCTTTTTGGGGGGGCGTTTATACCGTTCTACATTTGGTAAAATTAATAAAGCAGTTTTATTCTTCGGGTCAGTACGATTACATACAGCGATACCTCATTTTTTTATGTTTTGGCACTTTTATACGATAAAAACTATTTCATATAAAAAATTATTTTTGCATCGCTTTATTCTGAGGACTAACTTTTTTATTTTTTCGCTGATGATGCTGTATGGCGGCTCGTTTTTTGCAAGACAAGATGACGTTTTCAGCGATATAATGGTTATTTATATCCATATTTTTGATCGTGTGTTATTCCACTTTTTGTTCGGCGGTATGATAAAGTGTTTTTTGCCTCTTTTTTTTACGGTGTTCACTGAAGGGGTTAAATAGTGGGACAGTTTTATAGGGCGGGTCGTTACGGACGCGGCGATACTAAATGCGTACTTTTATTGTTTTTTTTGTTTTTTTTTAACTTGGATAAAGAAATGTATTTATGGGAACAATACTTTTTTTTCTTTATTTAGGAATTTTTTTTGGTAAGCCACCTCCCTGCAGGACCCGGAAGCAGCCCCGCGGCCATTTTGGATCCAGGGCCTGCAGGGAGAAGGAGGTAGGAGACCCTGGGAGCAACGCGATCACATAGCGTTGCTCCGAGGGTCTCAGGGAAGCACGCAGGGAGCCCCCTCCCTGCGCAATGCTTCCCTATGCCGCCGGAATGCTGCGATCATGTTTGATCGCAGTGTTCCGGGGGTTCATGTGCCAGGAGCGGTCCGTGACCGCTCTTGGCACATAGTGCCGGATGTCAGCTGCGATAGTCAGCTGCCATAGTCAGCTGACACCCGGCTGCGATTGGCTGCGCTCCCCCCGTGAGCGCGGCCGATCACATAGGACGTACTATCCCGTAACTGGGAATTAAGTCCCAGGTCACTTCGACGGGATAGTACGTCATATGGGATAAAGGGGTTAATTCCTACAACATTGCTCACATTTCCTACAACATTGCCTCCATTGACATAGAGTTATTTGGTATGTATCCATAATGTTCAGAAAAAAAAAAAGTTCATCCAGTCTGTTCAGCGCTCCCAGGTAACAGGCACCAGGCAGGGGTATTACAAATCTTCAGTAATTTATTTAAAATAAAAAACAATATATAGAACAACGCATTTCGGCTATATGCTTATTAAAAATAGCCTTCCTCAGGCATGATCATACCTGAGGAAGGCTATTTTTAATAAGCATATAGCCGAAAGGCGTTCTACATATTGTTTCTTATTTTAAATAAATTACTGAAGATTTGTAATACCCCTGCCTGTTACCTGGGAGCGCTGAACAGACTGGATGAACTTATTTTTCTGAACTTCACTCCACGGTCTCCTGGCAGAGAGATCGGTTGTATCCAGACTATAGCTGCATATCAGGGAGACAAGGCATCTTATTCAGACCACAAAGGTCGATACGCCATGATACAAGCCACACCAAAAGGTGAGCAATTTAGCCTTTGAAAATTGAGTTGAACGAAATAATCTGCACTTAGATCTGCGCCCTGTTTCTTGTCTTTTCCCCTCTCCTAGACCCTGTAGCCTTGGGGTCATATATTTCTGATGTATCCATAATGTGATTTCTAAACCTAAAAGTAGAGTCTATAATTAAAAAAAACAAACACTTAATGCTAAAGGTACCTTCACACGAAACGACATCGCTAGCGATCCGTGACGTTGCAGCTTCCTCGCTAGCGATATCGTTTCGTTTGACACGCAGTAGCGATCAGGATCCTGCTGTGATGTCGCTGGTCGCTGAATAAAGTCCAGAACTTTATTTGGTCGTCCGATCGCTGTGTATCGTTGTGTTTGAAAGCAAAAGCAACGATACCAGCGATGTTTTACACTGGTAACCAGGGTAAACATCGGGTAACCAAGCGCAGGGCCACGCTTAGTAACCCGATGTTTACCCTGGTTACCAGCGTAAAAGTAAAAAAAAAAAAAAACAGTACATGCTCACCTGCGCGTCCCCCAGCGTCTGCTTCCTGACACTTACTGAGCGCCGGCCCTAAAGTGAAAGTGAAAGCACAGCGGTGACGTCACCGCTGTGCTGTTAGGGCCGGAGCTCAGTCAGTGTCAGGAAGCAGACGCTAGGGGACGCGCAGGTGAGCATGTACGGTTTGTTTTTTTTACTTTTACGCTGGTAACCAGGGTAAACATCGGGTTACTAAGCGCGGCCCTGCGCTTAGCAACCCGATGTTTACCCTGGTTACCCGGGGGCCTCGGCATCGTTGGTCGCTGGAGAGCGGTCTGTGTGACAGCTCTCCAGCGATCAAACAGCGACGCTGCAGCGATCGGCATCGTTGTCGCTATCGCTGCAGCGTCGCTTCGTGTGAAGGTACCTTTACTTACCTCCCCGACTTCAGGTCATATGGGTGGTGCTGAATGTAGCTTCAGTCATTGTCCTCCGGACACTTTCCACACCCTCATTTTGATTAATCTGCTAGATAGACTAAACCTCACGCTGAAGTTGTGGAAACCCCACGCTGGTGCACCGACAGCCAGCCCCCCTGGCATACACACTGAAACGATCCCCAGCTTCATTTGCCATGTGCACAGGCTTCTAAAGCAGGCAGTTGTCACAGGCTTTGTGCATGCTGTGAACGTGCGTGCCAGAGGTGGAAGCAGACTGGTGTAAGAGACATGCAGATAAGTGAAGCTGGGGACGTACACCCAGCTACAATACGTGTGCCTGGGAAGCTGGCTGTCAGCGCGCAGATGCAGAATTTGCAGTCGTCAGGGCTGTCCATTATAAACCGTTATCATCCGAAACACACATTTGCTGCATTTCTGTAGAATAGGGTGGATGTAGAATGTATCAATTTTTTTTATCAACTAATTTGAGTAAAACTGAATATTTCGTAATTAAAGTTATATTAACCTTACTTTCATGTTATGGGTTAAAAATAGGGATTTGTGTGTACTCACCGTAAAATACTTTTCTCCGAGCCAATAATTGGGGGACACAGGACCGTGGGCGTTATGCTGCTGCCACTAGTAGGACACTAAGCAATTCCAGAAAAAAAATTAACTCCTCCTCCGCAGTATACACCCTCTGCTGACTATCCTGAACCAGTTCGGTGCCAAAGCAGTAGGAGCTCACAAACAGAAGTGCAATGTGTCAAAACCAACAAAGACTACAAGCCAACGGCTAACAGGGTGGGTGCTGTGTCCCCCAATGATTGGCTCGGAGAAAAGGATTTTACGGTGAGTACACACAAAAATCCCTATTTCTCCTTCACCTCATTGGTGGACACAGGACCGTGGGACATCCTAAAGCAGTCCCTGGGTGGGAAAGCAGCACAACAGGTGAAACCTCACACGCCAAATGCTTAAAAGGGTGAACTGATTAAACGAAGCCTACAGATGCGAAACTGCCGATCGCAGAATCTGTCTGCCAAGGGCCGCACTTGAAGATGAATGTTGTAATGCTTAGGAAACGTGTGAAGACTGGACCAAGTCGCAGCCTTGCATACTTGCTGTGCCGATGCCTGGTGCAGAATGGCCCAGGAAACACCCACTGACTGAGTGGAGTGTGCCTTAATCCCGGCCGGGATAGGCTGACCTTTGACATGGGTAAGCTTCTTGGATCGCTGAAGGGATCCACCTGGCTATCGTGGCCTTAGAAGCAGGCAGACCTTTTCTGTGACCCTCCGGAAGCACAAAAAGGGCATCCGATTTGCGGAAAGACGCTGCTCTGGAAATGTACTTTCTGAGAGCCCTCACCAGGTCCAAAGTGTGAAGAGCCTTCTCAGTACGGTGGACTGGAGCCGGACAAAACGAGGGCAGAACTATGTCTTCATTCAGATGAAAAGCAGAGACTTTAGGCAGGAAGGACCGGATCGTCCTGAGCACCACCTTGTCGTGGTGGAAAATCAGAAACGGAGATTTGCACAACAAAGCCGCCAGTTCCGAGACCCATCTGATGGATGTTATTGCCACAAGAAAGGCAACTTTTCATGAAAGAAGAGCGGAACATCCTGTATTGGCTCGAAGGGAGTCTCTTGTAAGGCACTGAGGACCAAGTTAAGGTCCCAAGGTTCCAAAGGCATCTTGTAGGGAGGGACAAGATGCGAATCTCCCTGCATGAAGGTCTTAAACCTGTGCCTTGAAAGCTATCCGTCTCTGAAAGAGGATGGATAGAGCAGAGATTTGGCCCTTGAGAGAGGCCAGCGCTAGGCCCGAATCCAATCCCGCTTGAAGAAACTCCAGAATGGAGGGGATGGAAAACACCAATGGGGAAAGACCCTTATATTTACACCAGGAGAAAAAAGCTTTCCAAACGCATTGGTAAATATGCAATTGATGTACGCTACAGCCGTGGCGTTGTCTGATTGGATCAGGACGGGAGGTCCGGCCAAAAAGTGATGGAATTGATGAAGAGCTAGTTTTATCGCTCGGACCTCGAGGATATTGATTGGATGGTTGCCTTCGTGAGCAGACCAACATCCGTGAGCCGTGTGGTGACGAAAGATTGCACCCCAACCGAGGAGGCTGGCGTCGGTGGTCACTACCAGCCAGTGTACAAGGAGAAACGACCTTCCCTGATCCAATGACAAGTTTGCCGTCCACCACCTGAGAGACCGCCTGATCCTGGGTGCCAGGCAAAAGCGGCGACCCAAGGAGGCTGGATTTATGTCCCAGGCTGATATTAAAGTCTGCTGGAGGGGATGGAGGTGAAATTGGGAAAACGGCACCGCCTCGATGGACGCCACCATTTTCCCAAAGACCTGCATGGTGAACCGCAGAAAGTGAGAGAGGCCAAGCGATAGCAATTGGGCTCCCTGGATTAGAGAGGAAATCTTTTCCGGAAGGAGAATTACCAACCCTCGGGAAGTGTCAAAGATCATCCCCAAATAGGGAATTCATTGGGATGGAACTGGGGAAGATTTCTCCAGGTTCACTAGCCAACCTAGGCGAGACAGTGTCAATGGCGACACTGACGCTCTGCGCAAGCCTGATAGGACGGACCTTTGATGAGAAGATCGTCCAGGTAGGGTACAATCACCACGCCTGGGGAGTCTAGATTAGTCATGACGGCTGCCATGACTTTTGTGAATTCCCTGGGGGCGGTGGCGAGCCCGAAGGGCAGAGCAGTGAATTGAAAATTATAGTCTCCGACCGTAAAGCGTAGAAATCTTTGATAACTTTGTAAGATTGGAATGCGAAGATAAGATATGCGTCTGATGTCGATTGACGCAAAGTATTCTCCAGAGAAGCGATGACGGAGCGGAGGGATTCCATCCTGAAGTGGCGCACTGTGACGAATTTGTTTAACAACTTTAGGTCTTGGATGGGACCTTTCCTTGGGAGAAACCAGAACCATGACTGCACTGTTGCGGAGGGCTTGTAAGGCCTGGTAAAAAGAGGCTGCGTGCGCCTTGGACTTTGGAGGACTATACTGGAAGAAACGCGTTGGCGGGGGGGGGGGGGGGGGGGGATGTGAATTCGATCTTGTATCCAGAAGACACGAGATCTCCAACCCATTGGTCATGAACGACCGTTACCCAGACTTGGCGAAACCAAATCAGATGGCCGCCTACCCTGCCTGCGTCCTCCGGACACAGCAAGAAGTCATTGAGAGGAGAATTTGCGGGAAGGGGCACTTTTGGGCCTGGATCATGGGGATCTGTTTCTCCAGGAGTTAGAAGGTCTGAAGGAAGGTTGCGAACCCCTGCCTCTGCGTGGGGGCAGAGACGAGCTAGCGGAAGCGGCTGCGGATGACCAGTCTGTGGTACTGCGAAAAGGTCAGAAGCGAGCCTGGGACTGGTTCTGAAAGGGGTGATTGGGCATACGCTGAGGGAGGAATTTGCTCTTACTGCTCCCTGGTACGGCAGGGAGAGCAAAGATTTCTTTGAAGCAGAGTCTGCCTGCCATTCTCGGAGCTACAATGCTCTCCTGATGGTCACGTCGTTTGCGGCCGCAAGTACGGCACAATTAGCCACATCTAGGGAAGCATGAACTACGTAATCTCCTGCTCGGGCGATCTGGTAGGCGAGACTGGTCACCTCGGGCAGCAGGCTATTGTCCCCACTGGTTTTCACTATGGCCTCAGCCCAGGCTACCATAGCTCTAGCTACCCAAGTGGTGGCGAAAGAATGAAATAGCGTTGCTCCGGCAGCCTCGAAGTCCGACCTGGCCAGGTTGTCAATCTGACGATCAGTGGGATTTTTAATGTAAGATCCGTCAGCCAGAGTTTTTGAAGCAAGTCTCGATATGGGTGGATCTACTGCAGGGGACTCCGTCCACTCCTGTCTTAGAGTAGTTGCAAAAGGGCACCGAGCTTCTAGCGGCTTTAGGCCCGTGAAACGCTTGTCTGGGCAACTTCTATGCCTCTTAATGTCGGTAAACTCAGGGTGGTTAGCAAAAACCCTGTGAGGACTTTCTCTTTTAAAAGACACTGGGTGATCCGGATTAGTACCGGGTTCTTCGTCTAATTCCAGAGCGTGATTAACTGCCTCGATGAGAGAATCTATAGACTCCTGGAACTCAGGGGAGTCTGGGTCTGGGGACACATTTGACTTGTGTTCTGAGTCGTGTTCGCTGCACGAACCCTGGTGAGGGGGAACGAGACACAGAGCTACCAGATGCAGAGGCATCAGTTTCGTGGGGACGGGTCACAGGTACGTTTTCTAGAAGAATGTGTCCAATTTGTGGCCGTCCTGCCCACGTCTGAGGAAGGCTCTTGTGTGGCTCAGGGGCCCTCTATGGAAGAAATGGAGATGCCCTGGCTTGAAGAGGAGTCACGAAAGGACTCTAAGGCCTTGGTGAGAGAAACCATGGACTGAGTCAAGGAAGAGGCCCATTCTGGGAGGCTGGGACCGCTGTGTTCTACAGTATCGTGGGGGCTCCTGGGGGCCTGAGGCATCGCAGACCATACAAAACGGGTTAAGGTGCCCCCGAGGCAGAGAAACATTACATGAGGCACATGCGGCATTACACCACTGTGTGGGCTTTATCAGCTCTTTTAGTAGGTTTTGATTGCGACATTGAAAAATGGGAGGCTACCACAGGTAAGAGGCCTCCGTGAAGTTAAGCGGTGTGCCTGCGGTGGAAGGGTTAAGATATGTGCGACTGCTGTGGAGGGGTTAAGCGGCTAGCTTACACAGGTCCTGTGTCCTACATCCGTGCCCCCTAAGAAGTTGCCTGCTGCGGTGCCCAGCATGCAAATAGCATCCCCCGTCTTCCTGCTTCAGGAGGAAGACAGAGATAGTTCGGCGCTTCTGGAGGGTAACGAGAAGCACCAGAAAAAGTGGGTGGAGAGAATGCTCGGGGGGCCGTGGCTGCATAATGCAGCATCCCGGGAAGGCAGGGCCATTCAGGATCCCATATATAGAGCACTAAAGGGGGGCAGACCCGGCCAGGTGGGCGGGATCAGGCCTACCTCGGCCAGGGACTAAATTAGAGACCGCGGCCGTCTCCATGGGGAAGACCGCAGCTGCAGCGGGGGAGCAGGCCATGGAGAGAACCGCAGCCAGGACGGTCGGCAGCTGGAGACTGCCACGGCCAGAGGAGAGGACGGCGGTTGCAGGCAGGCAGTAGTGAAGGCCGCGGCGGAGCATTGGACCGGGTGTCTATACCCCCGGTGGCCCGGACATCAACAAAGGACCCCGGGGAGGGAGGTAAGGAGTCCTCCCTCCCACTGAAATGGCTGTACTCTGCGAGCAGAGTCGGGAGCGCTGGGCCACAGACAGCGAATGTCAGCTGCGCCGTCCATCCACAATCCTCCATCCCTTTGATAGGGAGGTGGAGAGAGGGCACGATAGATTCCTGTCACCAGCTGCTTTCTCTCAGTGGTGGTGCAGTGGGGCCACACAAAAGCCACAAGGAAGCTTCTCCTTCACCTCATTGGGGGCAGGCAGGCTGAAGTCCTGGCTCCGGAAGGGGGTATGTGGGGGCGACACCCCATGTTCCTGTCCATTGTTGGTGTGGGGAGAGCGGACCCATTATAAGGAATCCATCGACCCTGTGAGAGCCCAGGCCGACACGGAGGTTGCAAGAGGGGGTACGGGGAGGCGACCTTCCGCGTTCCCGCCTGTTGATGTTTTTGGGAGATCGGGACCTTGAAAGGCCCCGTCACCTGCTCAAACCGTGGAAAAAAGAGAAAAAATAAAAGAATAGTAAAAAATAAAATAAGAAAGTCGGGGTCTGAAGTCAGACTCCAGTGCCTCCTACAGACACCAAGCAAGAACTGGTTCAGGATAGAGCCAGCAGAGGGTGTAGACTGTGGAGCAGGAGTTAATTTTTTGGTGTAATTGCTTAGTGTCCTAGTGGTAGCAGCATAACACCCATGGTTTTGTGTCCCCCAATGAGGCGAAGGAGAAAGTGTTATATAAAACTAAATCAAAATTTATTCTTGCATTCAGCGACATGGATTCAAATATTACTTTTCAATTTCATTCTGTCATTTTTCTCAAGGCGCTAACAAATAAAGACAGGATTTGGGTGCGGCGTTTGTTCAGGTTGGAGAGATTATTTTTTAGTTTTGCCTTATCAGTTTCCAAAGGAGTCCTCTTAAAGAAGTTGTCCACTACTATAACTTTTTTTTTCATAAATCTTGCTATTATGTGCCACTGAAAACATCTACTGTGTTTATTTTAGCAATATTACCTTTTATCATGCTGTAGCAGCACATCTTTAGTGCTGGATCCAGCTCTTATGGGGTTAACCGACAACTTCCTTTCTCCTGAGTTATTGTGCTCTAATACTACAAGTTCCATGATGCATTGCACTCGCCTGTAACTCTGCACCTGGCACACCCACTCCAAAACACACCCCAACCCCTCCCTCTATCTTCAAAAAGATTTGTGATGTCATTTCTGTCCAACCTCCTCTTTTACATTTGTCCAACCCACACTCCATTACACACAGATAGATAGATAGATAGATAGATAGATAAATAGATAGATAGATGAATACATACAGATATATCTATATATATGTCTATTTCTATATATATATGTCCATATTTCTAAACCCCTTCACCCCTGGAGCTTTTTTGTTTTCGTTTATCGCTCCCCTTCTTTGCAGAGCCATAATTTTTCCATCAATACGGCCATGTGAGGGCTTATTTTTTGCGGGACAAGTTCTACTTTTGAACGACACCATTGGTTTTACCATGTCGTGTAACAGAAAATGTGAAAAAAATTCAAAGTGCAATGAAATTGCAAATAAAGTGCAATCCCACACTTGTTTTTTGCTAGGTTAACTAAATGCCAAGGCTGTGTGCACATGTTGCGGATTTGATTGCAGTTCCGCAGCGTTTTTTGCAGCACAGAATTGCATCAAATCCGCAGTGTAGTGCTCAACCAATGTAAGTCTATGGGAGCCGCAGACTTGTTGTGCACATGCTGCGGAAAAGGCCGCACCGAAATGCAGCTTTTTTTTCCTCGCAGCATGTCACTTCTTTTGTGCGGAACTGCAGCGTTTCTGCACCTATAGACTTGCATTGAGTCGGGCACATCCGCAGCAAAACCGCAGATGTAAAAAAGATCTGCAGTTTTGCTGCGGATGTGGGTCCGAGAAACGCTGCAGTTCGGGAGGAGGGAAGTGTGTGGGCGGAAAGTGGGCGGTGACTGTGTGCTTGGTCTGCGGGCTGTTCGGATGTGTTTGGGACTGTTCGTGTGTGTGCGGGTCGTCTTTTGGGGTGTGTGTGTGCAGGCATCATCCGATGGGACTACAAGTACGCAGCATCCAATCTGCAGCTCATTCGGATGTAATCTGGACAGTGGACACACATCCTACGCTATCCTTACATCTATCAATAGATATATCTATCCAGATATATCTATAGTTAGATATAGGAATAGATAGTTGGCTGCATCTATAGATCTATCTATATGTAGATCTGTCTATCCATTTAATCTATCATCTATCTGTCTGTGTGTAATGGAGTGTGGGGTGGACAAATATAAAAGGAGGTTGGACAATAATGACATCACAAATCTTTTTTTTTGTTCAATAATACATCTTTATTTAGGTTTCAAAAACGCACCAAAAGAGAATTAAAAAATGCATCAAAACCGCGCAAAAAACTGCATAAAAAAACCATCAAAACTGCACCAAACACAGCATCAAAAACGGCATCAAAACCGCACCAAAACTGCACTAGGTTTTGGTGCAGTTTTGATGAATTTTTTGGTGGTTTTGATGCTGTTTTTGGTGCGGTTTTTGCGTGGTTTTGATGAAGTTTTTGGAAATAAACGGAAAATGTGCATGATTTTAATGGAAACATGCATGAAAAACGGATTCGGAGGCCAGATTCATCATTTCACATCTCAGTTTCATACATTTTTTGCCGGATCCGTCGCTGTGCGTTTTTTTGCCGGACAGAAAATAACTTTCCTCTATGTGTTTTCCGTCCGGCGGAAACAGCTTTTTTGACTGATCCGGCAAAAAACGGATGAAACGTGTGGTCATCAGGCGCAATCCGGCGCTAATACAACTCTGAGAAAAAAACGGATCCGGCGGAAAAAAATGGATCAGTTTTTTACAAAACTCGCCGGATTGTGCCTGACGGCAAAAACCTGATGTGTGAAAGCAGCCAGATATATGGATAGATACATCTATGTATCTATAGATATATCTACCTATAAATATATCTACAGATAGATATATCCATAGATATATAATAGAAAGGCCGATGTTTCTAAGGCTACTTTCACACTTGCATTATTAGCAATCCGTTGCAATCCGTCTTTTTGGGAAAAAAACGGATCCTGTAAATGCGCTCGCAGGATGCGTTTTTTACCCATAGACTTGTACTAGCGACGGATGGCCACACGTCGCATCCGTCGTGCAACGGATCCGTCGTGTTTTGGCTGACCGTTGTCACGAAAAAACATTCAAGTGAAGGTTTTTTTGTCCGTCGCGTCCACCATTTTCTACCGCGCATGCGTGGCCAAAACTCCGCCCCCCTCCTCCTTGGACTTCAGAATGGGCAGTGGATGCGTTGAAAAACTGCATCTGCTGCCCACGTCGTGCACAAATTTCACAATGTGCGTCGGTACGTCGGCCCGATGCATAGCGACGGACCCGTACCGACGCAAGTATGAAAGAGGCCTTAATGAGCGTTGAATTTAATAAAAAAAGGAAAAAAAACGGCGTGGTCTCCCGCGCAATTTTCTGCGCCAGAGGGGGAAAGCCGACGGCCGGGGGCCAATATTTGTAGCCTGCTATGAATATCAGCCCGCAGCTGTCTGCGTAGCCTTTACTGGCTATTAAATAGGGGGACCCCCAAAAAAATGACGTGGGGTCCCCCTATATTTTATAGCCGGAAAGGCTACGCAGACAGCTGTGGGCTGATATTCATAGCCTAGGGAGGGGCCATGGATATTGGTCCCCCCCCGGCTACAAATACCAGTCCACAGCTGCCCCAGAAATGGCGCATCTGTAAGATGTGCCAAATCCAGCATTTAGCCCCTTCTCTTCCCACTCCCGTGTAGCGGTGGAATATGGGGTAATAAGCGGTTAATGTCACCTTGCTTAAGGTGACATTAAGCCGTGTTAATAACGGATAAGCGTCAATAAGACGCCTATCCATTATTAATCGAATACTAATAAAGGGTTAATAAAACACACACACATTAGGAAAAAAGTATTTTAATATTCTTCAGTTAACCATACTTCAGCGCCTGCAAAAAACGAAAAATAATAAACCGTATACTACCTGTCCGCCGTAGTCCAATTAATAACGAGTGTCCCACGACAATCTCCCCTATAGAACAGTGACATCGGGTGATGTCACTACTCTATAGGACCTCCAGTGACACACTGACAGGAGACAATGGCTCCTGCAGTGCATCACTGAGAGGTTACCTTAGGACAAAGTCTCACTTTATGGCAATTGCTGCCTGGGAAAATTTCTCAAACAGCAATGGCATAAAGTGAGACTAGGGACTATTTTCTCACAGGGGCGTAGGAATACACTGTGAGGAATACATTGTGGAAGGATACCTTCAATCATTGTATTCCTGGAGCCCCTGGAGAGCGGTCGCATCATCTGATGCTGCAGCTCTCCATGGGAGATCGTCGTGGGACACTCGTTTTAATTGGATATCTGCGGATCAGGGAGTATAGTGTTTGTTTATTATTTTAATATTTTTTACAGATGACACTGGCTTCGGGGATCAAAGTGACAAGTGATGGTGAGTATGTACTCTATGTTATATGTACTGTATGTCTGTATGTATGTTGTATGTATGTACGTACTGTATGTGGCATGTTGCATGTCACATGTTGCATGTCGTTGCATGGTGCATGACGCATGTTGTCGCATGTCATTGCATGCTGCATGTCATCGCATGTTGCATGTCATATGTTGCATGTCGTCGCATGGTGCATGTCGTTGCATGGTGCATGTCGTCACATAGTGCATGTCGTCACATAGTGCATGTCGTCGCATGGTGCATGTCGCCGCATGGTGCATATCGTCACATGGTGCATGTCACATGTTGCATGTCGTCGCATGTTGCCACATGTCATCGCATGGAGCATGTCGCCGCATGGTGCATATCGCATGGTGCATGTCGTCGCATGTCGTATGTTGTCACATGTTACATGTCACATGGTGTGTGTTGTATGTATGTAGTGTATATGTGTGCATGTGTTTTTTTTTTTACATTCAACACATTAGCCGGATGATGGGACTACTACTGTCCCATCATTGGCTAATGTGTCACTTACTGTCACTGTAGCAGGCAGAGCCTGATGAGACTTGTAGTCCCATCGGACGAAGCCTGCACAGACACCCCCGCCGCCACCACCACTGCACAGTCCCGCAGCAGACCCCAGCACGGCCAGCAGATCCCAGCACCGCCCACACATACCGGCGCCGGCCCGCCTGCACATCCCTGCCTAGCCCCGTCCGCCCCCCAGCACAGCCCCGCCCGCCCCCCCAGCACAGCCCCGCAGGCCCCCCCAGCACAGCCCCGCAGGCCCCCCCCAGCACAGCCCCGCAGGCCCCCCCCAGCACAGCCCCGCAGGCCCCCCCCAGCACAGCCCCGCAGGCCCCCCCCAGCACAGCCCCGCAGGCAGCCCCCAGCGCCGCCCACAGCCCAGTCACTCTTGATGAGTGGCTGCTGACTGAGCCTGGAGTCACGCCTGCTCATGACGTCACGTCAATTTCCAGAGTCTGAAAATTGACGTGACGTCGGCGGAAATAAGCGGTGGCTGCAGCCTGGGGGTCACGTGACCCGGACTCAGCTGCCAGCATAGCGCCGCTCACAGGCGAAAACGGCAACAGAAGGTATTTACACAATTCATCAGGGGCCCCGGGGGGATACATTGGGGGGTTAACTGAAAGTTGTGGACAACCCCTTTAATTTTTAAAAGATATGAGACATCCTCCAAGCACCTCTGGAAATGTTAACCTAGAAAAAATTCAAAGGACATGCGCAAAAGAACGCGGCAGTGGTACATGGGGGTAACCTACAATACAAACACAGCATATATGCATGCAGCAGCTGTGGGCTTCTGGGTTACCTTGGCCCCGTGTACACATATTTCTGAATCTCACCTGGGAGAAAGTCTGCATCCTCTGTCAAGAAATTGAGATAATCTTCCTGCGGAAGCCAAAAGTAGACCAAAATATGGAGGAGAGGGTTTGATTGGCCGGGATGTGAATTCTGGGTGGTACTGAACACCAACAAAATATGGATGCTCTGAAATACAAAAGGTGAGTATTTATATTATTTTGTTAATCAATAACCTCTTCCAATTACATCCACTGCCTTTTTGATGTCCTAATGGACGTGCCACTATCCACATTTAGGAAGTGAAAAGTCAGAGATTATTTATCTTAAGATCGTGGTCCCAGGATTCCTGCTATCAAACAGCGTTCAATTACCCTTGCTAACAAAACTATAGTGAGGATTAAAGGGCCACTGTCACCCCCTCCAGCCGTTATAAACTAAAAGAGCCACCTTGTGCAGCAGTAATGCTGCATTTTAACAAGGTGGCTCTTTCAGTTTTTGGTGCATGTATTCCCAAAATAATGCGTTTTATAAATTCTCCAAAATACCTTTCTTTTGCCAGGGAGGCAGGTCCTCACCCCCCTGCTTGAAACGCCACACTGCAGTCACTCAAATCTTCAGGTGCGCTGGGCGCCGCCCCCTCCGCGCTGTGTTCGTATGAAATCCGGCGCCTGCGCTGTGTAGTAGTGTTTGGTGCAGGCGCAGAGAGCTCTGGCCGTCTGACATCACAGCCAGGCTTGCAGACTGCGCCTGTGCGGCCGCCCTGCTTGTGAATCCCAGCCCCGCACTCTGCATAATGCATAACACACTGCGGGGCTGGGATTAGCAAGGTGGGTGGCCGCACTGTCCGCACAGGCGCAGTCTGCAAGCCTGGCTGTGACGTCAGACGGCCAGAGTTCACTGCGCCTGCACCAGACACTACTACACAGCGCAGGCGCCGGATTTCATACGAACACAGTGCAGAGGGGGCGGCGCCCAGCGCCCCTGAAGATTTGAGTGACTGCAGTGTGGCGTTTCAAGCAGGGGGGTGAGGACCTGCCTCCCTGGTGAAAGAAAGGTATTTTGGAGAATTTATAAAACGCATTATTTTGGGAATACATGCACCAAAAACTAAAAGCCACCTTGTTAAAATGCAGCATTACTGCTGCACAAGATGGCTCTTTTAGTTTATAACGGCTGGAGAGGGTGACAGTGGCCCTTTAAGTGCTGTCAGTGATTACTGTAGATCAATTAACTGCTTGTATATCACAGACTATAACAAACACTGCATGTAAGGTGGTGTGACAGATGTAGATCACTTTCTATCTGCTCCCTGCAGTGCAATTGAGGGGATCCCATGACAGTTGCTATAGCAACTGGAGGCCCAAAAATGGCTTTTGGTGCACCATAGTCTTGCACAATATCTAGAAGGCAGACTTAGTATAAAACCGACAGGCTAGATAAAACCTTGCACTAAATAAGTAGTTCAGGGTATTAGCTGTTGTGAATACTGCTCTTGGGCTCCCTCCGGAGGTTGTTAGTGGTAGTGCAGTGGTCTCTGGATTATAGGCCAGGGCAGGTGTTTCTGCTTATTGCAGCTCTATTGGGTATTTAGGTTTGTAGGATCCATCAATCCCTGCCAGTTGTCCATTGTATCTTGGAGGGATTGCATCTCTCTCTGGCTCCACTGCCCTGCTGTCATTTCAGCTAAGATAAGTGCCTTGTTTTGGTTCTCTGTAGCACGCATGCAGTATGCTTTTATGTGCAATGCAATCTATTGTGTTTTTGTCCAGCTTGACTTGTTTGGATTTTTCTGTCATGCTGGTTTCTCTGGAGATGCAGATATACATCCTATGTCTTTAGTTAGATGTAGTATATAGTATTTTCTGCTGTGGAATTTTCTAGTGTTTTAATACTGACCGCTTAGAACGCTGTCCTATCCTTTCTATCTAGCTAGAAGGGCCTCTTTTGCTAAACTTTTTTTCTGCCTGTGTACGTATTTCCTCTTAAACTCACAGTCAATATTTGTGGGGGGCTGCCTATCCTTTGGGGCTCTGCTCTGAGGCAAGATAGGATTTCCCATTTCCATCTTTAGGGGTATTTAGTCCTCCGGCTGTGTTGAGGTGTCTAGGCCTGGTTAGGTACATCCCACGGCTACTTCCAGTTGCGGTGTCAGTATTAGGATTGCGGTCAGTACAGGTACCACCTACTCCAGAGATAGTCTCATGCGGCTCCAGGGTCACCGGATCATAATTAGCTATGAACACATTTAACCCCTTTACCCCCCAAAGGTGGTTTGCATGTTAATGACCGGGCCAGTTTTTACAATTCTGACCACTGTCCCTTTATGAGGTTATAGCTCTGCAACGCTTCAACGGATCCCAGTGATTCTGACAATGTTTTCTCGTGACATATTGTACTTCATGTTAGTGGTAAAATTTCCTTGACGTTACTTGAGTATTTGTGAAAAAAAAAAAATTGGAAATTTGGCAAAAATTTTGAAAATTTCGCAATTTTCCAACTTTGAATTTTCATGCCCTTAAATCAGAGATATTTCACACAAAATACTTAATAAGTAACATTTCCCACATGTCTACCTTACATCAGCACAATTTTGGAACCAAATTTTTTTTTTTTGTTAGGGAATTATAAGTGTTAAAAGTTGACCAGCAATTTCTCATTTTTACAACACCATTTTTTTCTACGGACCATATCACATTTGAAGTCACTTTGAGGGGTCTATATGATAGAAAATACCCAAGTGTGACACCATTCTAAAAACTGCACCCCTCAAGGTGCTCAAACCCACATTCAAGAAGTTTATTAACCCTTCAGGTGTTTCACAGGAATTCTTGGAATGTTTAAAAAAAAAACAGAACACAAAAACACATTTAACTTTTTTCACAAAAAATTATTTCAGCTCCTATTTGTTTTTTTTTCCCAAGGGTATCAGGAGAAATTGGACCCCAAAAGTTGTTATACAATTTGTCCTGAGTACGCGGATACCCCATATGTGGGGGTAAACCACTGTTCGGGCGCATGACAGAGCTCAGAAGGGAAGGAGCGCAATTTGACTCTTCAATGCAAAATTGGCTGGAATGGAGATGGGACGCCATGTTGCATTTGGAGAGCCCCTGATGTGCCTAAACAGTGGAAACCCCCACAAGTGACCCCATTTTGGAAAGTAGACCCCCTAAGGAACTTATCTAGGTGTGGTGAGCACTTTGAACCCCCAAGTGCTTCACAGAAGTTTAGAATGTAGAGCTGTGAAAATTAAAAAAAATAATAATAATTTTTTTTTTCCCCACAAAAATGTTTTTTAGCCCCCAGTTTTGCATTTTCTTAAGGGTAGCAGGAGAAATTGGACCCAAAAAGTTGTTGTCCAATTTGTCCCGAGTACGCAGATACCCCATATGTGGGGGTAAACCACTGTTTGGGCGCACGGCAGAGCTCGGAAGGGAAGGCGCACAGTTTCACTTTTTCAACGCAGAATTGTATGGCTTGAGATTGGACTTCATGTTGCATCTGCAGAGCCCCTGGTGTGACTAAACAGTGGAAACCTCTCAATTCTAACTCCAACCTTAACCCCAACATACTTTTAACCTCGCCCCAACACCAACTCTAGCCCCAACCCCAACAGGAAAATGGAAATAACTACATTTTCTTATTTTATTATTTTTCCCTAACTAAGGGGGTGATAAAGGGGGGTTTGATTTACTATTTATAGCGGGTTTTTATGTTTGGCAGCTGTCACACTAAAAGGCGCTTTTTATTGCAAAAATATTTTTTGCATTACCACATTCTGAGAGCTACAATTTTCCCATATTTTGGTCCACAGAGTCATGTGAGGTCTTGTTTTTTGCTTGACGAGTTGACGTTTTTATTGGTATAATTTTCGGGCACATGACTTTTTGATCGCATTTTGTTTTAACCCCTTAACGACCGCCGATACGCCTTTTAACGGCGGCCGCTAAGGGTACTTAAACCACAGCGCCGTTAATTAACGGCGATGTGGAAAAAGTGAATAGCGCCCCCCAGAGTCGGATTTTCTCTGGGGTCTCGGTTGCCGGGGGTAGCCGAGACCCCAGAGAACATGATTCGGGTTTTTTTTACCGACCCCCGAGTTGCGATCGCCGATAATTAACAGTTTACCGGCGGTCGCAACAAAAAAAAAAACAAAACGCGATTTGCCATTTAATTTCTCTGTCCTCCGATGTGATCGCACATCGGAGGACAGAGAAATGTGGTCCCGGATAGTCCCCGATAGCCCCCCAATACTCACCTACCTCCCCTGGTGCTCCTCGTGGCTCCCGATCTTTTTCCGGAGAAATAATGGCGGGCGCATGCGCAGTGCGCCCGCCGCCCGGATGTTCTTTGGGGTCTCGGCTGCCGGGGGTAGCCGAGACCCCAAAGAACATGATCGGGGTCGGTTTTTACCGACCCCTGTTTTGCGATCGCCGGTAATTAACTGTTTACCGGCGACCGCAAAAAAAAAAAAAAAAAAAAAAAGCGATGTCATTCTCTGTCCTCTGATGTGATCGCACATCAGAGGACAGAGAAATAGGGAGATTCGGGGACCCTGTTATACTTACCGGTGTCCCTGGGTCCTCCTGCTTCTTCAGCTGGCCGCCGGCTTCTTGCTCCGGTAAGAAAATGGCGGACGCATGCGCAGTGCGCCCGCCATGATCTGCCGGCCGGCAGAAAAAAATTCTTCCTCTTTTTATTTTGGTCACTGTGAGATCCTACCACAGTGATCAAAATAAAAAAAATAGTAAATAACCCCCCCCTTTATCACCCCCTTAGTAAGAAAAAAATAATAAAATAAAAAAAATGTATGAATTTCTATTTTCCAAATAGGGGTAGGGTTAGGGTTAGGATATGTGCACACACAGAATGGTTCTCTGCGGATTTTTCTGCAGCGGATTTGATAAATCCGCAGGACCAAAACGCTGCGTTTTACCTGTGGATTTACCGCAGATTTACCGCGGTTTTTGTGCGGATTCCACTGCGGTTTTACACCTGCGGTTTTCTATTATGGAGCAGGTGTAAAACCGCTGCGGAATCAGCAGAAAGAATTGACATGCTGCGGAATGTAAACCGCTGCGTTTCCGTGTGGTTTTTTCCGCAGCATGGGCACAGCGTTTTATGTTTCCCATAGGTTTACATTGTACTGTAAACTCAAGGGAAACTGCTGCGGACCCACAGCTGCGGAAACGCTGCGGATCCGCAGCAAAATCCGCAACATGTGCACATAGCCTTAGGGTTTGGGTTAGGGTTAGAGCTAGGATTAGGGTTAGAGCTAGGGTTAGGGCTAGGGTTGGGGCTAAAGTTAGGGTTAGGGTTGGGGCTAGGTTTAGGGCTAAAGTTAGGGTTTGGGCTAGGGTTGGGGCTAAAGTTAGGGTTAGAGTTGGGATTAGGATTTGGATTAGGGTTGGCATTAGGGTTACATTTGGGATTAGGGTTAGGTTTGGGATTAGGGTTAAGGCTAGGGTTGGGATTAAGGATAGGGGTGTATTGGGATTAGGGTTAGGTTTTGAGGTTAGGGTTGAGATTAGGATTAGGGGGGTGTTGGGTTTAGGGTTTTGATTAGGGTTATGGTTAGCTTTGGGATTAGGGTTAGGGGTGTTTTGGGGGTTAGGGTTGTGATTAGGATTATGGATCGGGTTGGGATTAGGGTTAGGGGTGTGTTGGGGTTAGGGTTGGAGTTAGAATTGGGGGGTTTCCACTGTTTAGGTACATCAGGGGTCTCTAAACGCCACAGCCAATTTTGTGCTCAAAAAGTAAAATGGTGCTCCCTACCTTCTGAGCTCTGCCGTGCGCCCAAACAGTGGTTTACCCCCACATATGGGGCATCAGCGTACTTGGGATGAATTGGACAACAACTTTTGGGGTCCAATTTCTCCTGATACCCTTGTGAAAATAAAAACTTGGGGGCTAAAAAATCTTTTTTTGTGGAAAAAAATATTTTTTATTTTCACGACTCTGCATTATAAACTTCTGTGAAGCACTTGGGCATTCAAAGTTCTCACCACACATCTAGATAAGTTCCTTGGGGGGTCTAGTTTCCAAAATGGGGTCACTTCTGGGAGGCCTCTACTGTTTAGGTATATCTGGGGCTCTGCAAATGCAACATAACGCCCGCAGACCATTCTATCAAAGTCTGCATTCCAAAACGGCACTCCTTCCCTTCCGAGCTCAGCCATGCACCTAAACAGTGGTCCCCCCCACACATGGGGTATCAGTGTACTCAGGACAAATTGGACAACAACTTTTGGGGTCCAATTTCTCGTTACCTTTGTGAAAATAAAAATTGGGGGGCTAAAAAAATCTTTGTGAAAAAAATATTTTTTTGGGTTTTCACGACTCTGCATTATAAACTTCTGTGAAGCACTTGGGCATTCAAAGTTCTCACAACACATCTAGATAAGTTCCTTGGGGGGGGGTCTAGTTTCCAAAATGAGGTCACTTGTGGGGGGTTTCTACTGTTTAGGTACATCGGGGGCTCTGCAAACGCAACATAATGCCTGCAGACCATTCTATCAAAGTCTGCATTCCAAAACGGCGCTCCTTCCCTTGCAAGCTCTGCCATGCGCCCAAACAGTGGTTTATCCCCCACATATGGGGTATCAGCCTACTCAGCATAAATTGCACAATAAATTTTGGGGTCCAATTTCTCCTGTTACCCTTGTGAAAGTAAAAATTTTGGGGTGAAAAGATCATTTATGTGGAAAAAATATGATTTTTTTTATTTTCATGGCTCTACATTATAAACTTCTGTGAAGCAGTTGGGGGTTCCTAGTGCTCACCACACATCTAGATAAGCTCTTTGGGGGGTCTAGTTTCCAAAATGGAGTCACTTGTGGGGGGTTTCTACTGTTTAGGTACATCAGGATCTCTGCAAATGCAACATGACACCTGCAGACCATCCCATCAAAGTCTGCATTCCAAGCGGCGCTCCTTCCCTTCCGAGCCCTGATGGGTGCCAAAACAGTGCCCAACCCCCACATATGGGGTATCAGCGTACTCAGGACAAACTGGTCAACAGATTTTGTGGTCCAATGTCTCCTGTTACCCTTGATAAAATAAAAAATTGCAGGCTAAAAATCATTTTTGAGTGAAAAAAAAGGATTTTTTATTTTCACGGCTCTATGTTATAAACTTCCGGGAAGCACCTGGGGGTTTAAAGTGCTCACCACACATCTAGATAAGTTCCTTAAGGGGTCTAGTTTCCAAAATGGTGTCACTTGTGGAGCGTTTCCACTGTTTAGGCACATCAGGGGCTCTCCAAACATGACATGGCATCCGATCTCAATTCCAGCCAATTCTGCATTGAAAAAGTCAAACGGCGCTCCTTCTCTTCCAAGCTCTGCGGTGCACCCAAACAGTGGTTTACCTCCACATATGGCTTATCAGCGTATTCAGGAGAAATTGCACAACAAAATGTATGGTTAAATTTCTGTTTTTACACTTGTGAAAATAAAAAAATATGGTTCTGAATTAAAGTGTTTGCAAAAAAAGTTAAATGTTCATTTTTTCCTTCCACATTGTTTGAGTTCCTGTGAAGCACGTAAAGGGTTAATAAACTTCTTGAATGTGGTTTTAAGTACCTTGAGGGGTGCAGTTTTTAGAATGGTGTCACACTTGGTTATTTTTTATCATATAGACCCCTCAAAATGACTTCAAATGTGATGTGGTCCCTAAAAAAAAATGGTGTTGTAAAAATGAGAAATTGCTGGTCAAATTTTAACCCTTATAACTCCCTAACAAAAAAAAATTTTGTTTCCAAAATTGTGCTGATGTAAAGTAGACATGTCGGAAATGTTATTTATTAACTATTTTGTGTGACATATCTCTCTGATTTAAGGGCATAAAAATACAAAATTTGAAAATTGCAAAATTTTAAAAATTTACCATATTTCCATTTTTTTCATAAATAATCGCAAGTAATATCGAAGAAATGTAACCACTAGCATGAAGTACAACATGTCACGAAAAAACAATCTCAGAATCAGCAGGATCCGTTAAAGCGTTCCAGAGTTATAACCTCATAAAGTGACAGTGGTCAGAATTGTAAAAATTGGCTCGGTCATTAAGTACCAAATTGGCTCTGTCACTAAGGGGTTAAACATCTTTTTATTAATTTTACACATACTGAGAACAAATAAATAACAGATGGTCGTGTAGAAGAAGTTAAAGAGCGCTGAGCAGGCATTCTTTAGAAATTTGGTAACATTGTTATATCAAAAAACAATAATTTTGATCACTTTTTATTCCAATTTTTGTTAGGCAAAATGAACAAAAACCAGCTATTCATGAATTTCTTTTGGGGGGGGAGGGGGGCGTTTATACCGTTTGGTAAAATAGATAAAGCAGTTTTATTCTTCTGGTCAGTACGGTTACAGCGATACCTCATTTATATCATTTTTTATGTTTTGGCGCTTTTATACAAAAAACTATTTTATAGAAAAAATAATTCTACATCACTTTATTCTGAGGGCTATAACTTATTTATTCGCTGATGACGCCTCATTTTTTGCGGGACAAGATGACGTTTTCGGTGGTACAATGTTTATTTATATCCGTCTCTTTGATCGCTTGTGTTATTCCATTTTTTGTTCGGCAGTATGATAAAGCATTGTTTTTTGCCTAGTTTTTTTTTTTTACGGTGTTCACTGAAGGAGTTAACTAGTGGGACAGTTTTATAGGTCGGGTTGTTAGAGATGCGGCAATACTAAATATGTGCACTTTTATTGTTTTTTTTTATTTACATAAAGAAATGTATTTATTGTAGTAATAATAATATATATTTTTCTTTATTTAGGATTTTTTTTTTCCAACACATGTAAAAAAAATTATTATTTTTTTTTTTTTAAACTTTTTTTTTACTTTGTCCCAGGGTGGGACATCATGGTAAAGTATCAGATAGCTGATCTGACACTTTGCAATGCACTGTGTCAGATCAGCGATCTGACAGGCACTGCAGGATGCTTGCAGGTGCGAGAGCAGGCGCTTGCAAGCCACCTTCCTGCAGGACCCGGAAGGCCCCCCGCCGCCAGGGCCTGCAGGAAGGAGGAGACTTTCGGAGCAACGCGAACACATCGCATTGCTCCGAGGGTCTCAGGGAAGCACCCAGGGAGCCCCCTCCCTGCATGATGCTTCCCTGTGCTGCCGGAACGCTGTGATCATGTTTGATCGCAGTGTTCCAGGGGTTAATGTGCCAGGAGCAGTGTGTGACACAAAAAAAGTTAGCTCCTCCTCTGCAGTATACACCCCACCGACTGGCATTCTGATAGTTAGTGAGAGAGCAGTAGGAGAAACAACAAAGTTGAAAGAACACAACCACAGATATCTTAACTGTAATCATAGAACACAGAAAACAAAGGAACGGATGAACATGGGAGGGTGCTGTGTCCCCCAATGAAGGCTCTGAGAAACAGATTTTACGGTAAGCAACCAAAAACCCTGTTTTCGCTATCGCTTCATTGGGGGACACAGGAACCATGGGACGTCCCAAAGCAGGACGGAGGGAGGGAGCAGGAGGGAAAAACAGACTTCCATCAGGTCAGAGAACTCACCACTGCCGCCTACAAGATCTTTCTGCCTAGGCTGGAGTCTGCCGAAGCGTAGGTATGGATCTTGTAAAATTTGGCGAACGTGTGGACGGAAGACCAGGTTGCCGCTTTGCAAAGCTGTAGGGCGGAAGCCATGTGGTGCACCGAACAGGAGGTGCCGACTGCACGGGTAGAGTGAGCCTTAACCCCAGGAGGGGGCACTCTGCTCTTGACCTGGCAAGCCTCTAAAATTGCAGTTCTAATCCAGCGAGCAAGTCGCCTTGGAGGCTGGCAGGCTTCTATGCATACCATCTGGAATGATGAAAAGAGTCCGTCTTCCGAAAAGAGGCAGTTCTAGCCAGACAGACCCTCACTGCCCTGACCAGGTCTAGCTTGTTAAATGAACGTCCCAGAGGATGAGTCGGAGCAGGACAAAAAGAAGGTAGAACAATGTGCTCGTTGAGGTGTAAGGCCTCTTTCACACTTCCGTCTTGGAGCTCCCGTCAAAATACGTCGATTTTTGCAAAAACAGGATCCTGCAAATTTTTCTGCAGGATCCTGTTTTTTCCCATAGACTTGTATTAGCGACGGATTGTGACGGATGGCCATCCGTTTCATCCGTCGTGCACTGGATCCTGTGCAATTTGGCACTACGTCATCTGGAAAAAACATTCAATGAAACTTTTTTTTGTCAGCGTCGGAAAAACGTTGCACGACACATCCCGATTCATACGTCGTTGCCCATAATGAAAGCCTATGGACGCAGCATCTCTCTCTAGGACTAGATTGAGATCCCCTATGGATCCACGGAACCCTGATGAGGAGCTGCATGCGCCACTCCCTAAAGGAAGGTCTTGACCTGCGGTCGTGATAACATCTTCTGGAAAAGAATGGAAAGCGCCGATACTTGACCCTTTAGAGAACTAAGGGCAAGACCAGCGTTCAGTCCTGCCTAGAGAAACGCCAAAATGGAAGGGACAGAAGAGGATATAGGCGAGACGTGATTGGACTCGCACCAGTGGAAATAGGCCCTCCATGTTCGATAGTAGATCCTAGAAGACGACGGCTTCCTAGCCTGGATCATGGTGTGAATTTCCCGATTTGAAAAACCAGACGCTTTCAGAACCGCGGTCTCAGCAGCCACGCAGTCAAACTGAGCGATCGAGAATTCGGGTGGCAGATCGGGCCCTGAGACAACAGATCGGATCTGTCTGGAAGCCGCTATGGAGCACCCGTGAGAAGGTTGACTATCTCCGGGAACCAAGACCTTCTGGGATAATCCGATGCAATCATAATGACCGGCACCCCCTCTGCCTTGATCTTCTTCAGCAGCTTGGGAAGAAGGGGAAGGGGAGGGAACAGATAGGGAAGCACGAACTGCGACCGAGGAATGGCCAGAGCATCGGCGCCCACTGCGAGGGGATCGCGGGACCTGGAGACGAACCAAGGAACCTTCCTGTTCAATCAGGATGCCATGAGGTCCACATCCGGAGTCCCACATGGAAGGCAAATCTGATGGAAGACCTCCTGATGCAGAGACCATTCCCCCTGCCGCAAGGCCCTCGCGGCTGAGAAAATCGGTGGCACAGTTGTCTACACAACCGCGGTGCATATCCCCGGAACCGTCACCTCTGCCCAAAGGAGGATCTTGGATACCTCGGCCAACGCCAAGGAACTCCGAGTCCCTCCCTGGTGGTTGACATATGCCAGTGCCGTGGCATTGTCTGTCTGAATTCGGGTCGGCAGACCCTCCGAGAAGCCTTTCCCAGTGAAGGAGGGACAGAGAAATGGCCCGTATCTCAAGGACGTTGATCGGCAGAGTTGATTCCTGTCAAGTGACGAAATACCGCCCCCCAGCCGAGAAGGCTGGCGTCCGTCGTCACCACCTGCCAGTCAAAATGGCCATCAACGCTGCCATGATCTTTGTGAAGACCCTGGGAATGGTAGCGAAACCGAAAGGCAGGGCGACAAACTGGAAATGCTCCTGATGTACCACAAAACGTAGGAATCTGTGATGTCCCGGAAATATGGGAACATGAAAATAGGGGTCCTGAATGTCTATGGAGCACAGAAATTCCTGTGACTCATATTAGCGATTTGGTCCGAATCCAGCTCCAAAGCATCCTTCGAAGGCGAGTCCAATAAGGCCTCGCCTGACTCGGGAGAGGAGGACCGGGAAGAAACATACCGCTGAGACGGACTGGGGAGCTAGACGGAACGGGAAGAGGACTCTGACCGGTATTCCTATCTGGATCTTTTGCGGCCTATCTTGGCCGTCCGAGGGGCTTCCTGTGACCCACTGGCTACCACCGAAGTCTGCAGGGGCAACCTGTCAAGTACAAACACAAGGGCCTGAGACTCCCTGGTGAGATCCGCCACAGATTGTGACAGAGGAAGCCCACCCTGGAATAGGGGCCTCACTCTCACCTGAGACAGAAGGGAGCTCCTGAGCGGTGGGTACATTGGTGTTGCAGCATTCCTGACAGTGCGGAGAGGACTGACCTGAAGGAAGCCTGCATTTACAAGAAGAACACACAGTGTCTGACTACAGCAGAGGAAGAGGAGGAGGAGGAAGCAGGAGGACGGTAACGTTCTCCCTTAGAATTAGACATGATGAACAGACCCACTAAAAGATGCCAGAAGGTTAGGGCACAGGAGAGCAGAGGAGAGTGTCAGTCTGCAGTGCAGATCTACTCACAGCCGATGTCCTGTAGTTAGCTTCTGGCAGTAGAGGTTGGGAAGATTGGTAGAGGAGGCAGGTCCTGTAGAGGGAATCACCGCCGGGTTCACAAGCCGGAAAATGGTGACTGCCGAGAAGCAGGGCAAAAAACACGTGCTGCTGAAGAAGTGAGCGTGAAGGAGCAAAAACCAGCTCTGAGGCCGGAAGAGGGGGCAGAGTCCACCGCACGATCCAGGAGGAGAAAGATGGCGCTGATAAGCCGCCCACGCTGAGGCCAGGAAGAGTGGGCGGAGCCAACCATGCGATCCGGGAGGACAAAGATGGCGCCTGTCAGTCTGCTGAGGTCGGGGGAGTGGGCGGAGCTATGCGCTGGGTGCAGGAAGAAGTTGTGAAAGACGGGCGGGAGAAAAGCCCGCCCGAATGGAGAGGACAGGGGGCGGAGTCACAACACCGGACTAGGCCCTGACAGAGCCAGGGCCTAGATTAGAACCCGATGACCGCCGGGAGGAGAGAAGCGGCGCGGAGGCCCTACAAGGCCTCGGTGCTACCGCAGCGATTACCCCCTCCTTGAGGGGGTGAGGTAAGAGCCCTGGACTCCCAAGCTGAAAAACACAGTGCCTTCCCCGTACAAAAGGACCCTTGAGTCCTACTCTTAGGAGAAGGACTTATGAGTAGAGGATACTAGCTGAAAGGGGGCTGGGTGGAGATACTCACCTTCTTCATCTGTATACTCATTGTAACTTCTCCTGGAAGAAAAAACCTGGGGAAAGAGGGAGAGGTACCTCATCATCCAGGGAATGTAAGGGAAGTCCTGAAAAAAAAACCTGTTGGTGGACGTCCTCATCTCCTCAAACAGACAGGCTCTGGTGGGCGAGTGGGTGGGAGACGGGGCTAGGACCAGTCCGGATGTCCTAAACACGCTTCTGTGTTAGGGGTCTTGGTCCTGCCGGCCAGACATATGAGGATACAGGGTGGCAGTATACGCCGTACTCATAGGTCTCTTTGTGGGAGTACAGCAGTGGCTGTTCACGCTGTATCCCTCCAGATACCTGAAAAGAAACGACACACACTGAGGTAGATATGGGTCTAATGAAAGACCCGTGTCCACCTCCTACTGACACTAAGCTAAACTGATTATCAGAATGCCAGTCGGTGGGGTGTATATTGCAGAGGAGGAGCTAACTTTTTTTGTGCATAGTGTCAGCCTCCAAGTGGCAGCAGGATACACTGTGTCCCCAAATGAAGCGATAGAGAAAAGGGGTGATTTGAATTTAAAAAAAAAATTTTTTTTAAACATACCGTAACCGGGTCTGCGTGGCCCCCTCATGCCCATCCAGGTCTGCGTGGCCCCCTCATGCCCGTCCGGGTCTGTGTGGCCCCCTCATTAAGTGACAGCCAAATATATGTTCTTACCTTCTAACTCAACAATCTCCATCCTTTCTCCTTCTGTATCCTGACCAACAAAAGCCAGACCTCGAGACTCGAGCTCACGTCGAAGTTCTGGATTGACCTTCCAAAAAAAAAAAAAAAAAAAAAAAAATGTTAGTTCCATGTAACTAATAGCCACACAGCAAAACAGAGAGGAGTGACTAAGGCCAGATTCAGACACCTATAATACAGGCTCATTTTTGTGCTCATATTACATCTGCATAACACAACATGCTTCTCCGATACAGTTGTGGTGCCCATAGATTAGTAAAGAGAACAATTTCAACGAATCAAACCAATTGTTCATCTGGAAAAAAGTAAAAATAAAATGATTTTGGCCAACAAATAACAGACCTTCTTAAAAATATAAAGTTAACCTTGCTTGTTTCTTTTTCTGTTCTCCGGCCAATATCACATGAAAGATCAAATCGCTCATTGAAAGTATACATCCAGAAATATCATCGCCCAGTGAAACCAAAGTACGGCCAGGCTGAAAGAATTAGGGTATGTGCCCACGTTGCAGAAAGTATGCATAGTTTTCCTAATCAAATCCGGACTCCCATCGCAGGAAATCCGCTTTTTTTTGTGCTTTTCGTGGATTTTTAGCGTTTTTTTTTTCAACGGTCCAAATACAATTCTATAGCGGCAAAATCGACGAATTTGCGCAAAATTAATGAACATGCTGCTTTTTTTTCCGCAATGCTTTTCCGCTGAGGAAAAAAAAAGCAGCATGGGCACAAATTTTGGAATACATTAAAATAATGGGATGCCTAATGTAAGCGTTTTAGGCTTTCCGCAGCGGAAAACCGCTGCAAAAGTGCTAAAAAACAAAAAAACGCTAAAATTCCGCAATGTGGGCACAGAGCCTTAAATCGGCAATATGGAATAAAAGGTGTATGGCTGTTCCTGGTAATGATTGCCTAAATTTGCTCACCTTTAGACCAATGTTTAATAGGGATTTACCAAAAATAAATATATATATATTAGTAGATATGAAAAAGGAAGCATGGTGAAGTGTTGAATGCAAGAAGATTAAACCCACGTGATGAGTATTAGTGGAAAGGAATAAGAACCCAAGTACCTCATATCTGTGCCGATGTCTTTCTTCTATAAACTCCTGACCACCATAAAGTTTTCCTAGAGAGAAGGAAAATGAACATCGATCATAAAACTTCTTATATTTCAATAATGAATCTCTATTCATTTTACATTCCTATGATTAAAGGGAACCTGTCAGCAGGATTGTGCACAGTAACCTACCCGTTATACTGATTAATATGATACATGGGGGTCATCCAATCATTTAACAGCGCCGCCTGCCTGATTAATGTAATTTTTTATTCCAAACAATTACATACACTGTGTAAATTAGGGGGCAAGTCAGTGAGGAAATCGGTGACTTGTCATAAGCCATACAGATTAATACCTAATCAGAGCACCACATTAAAACCCCCCCACAGGCCGCCCCGGAGCATGAGCATATCATTAACTCAAAACTAAAAATAACGATTAAACAACAACCACCACAAGACGGATTTCATCACTCATGTATCATTTTATTCAGTATAAAGGCTCCAACCTGACACTGTCTGAAGGTTACTGTGCACAATCCTGCTGACAGGTTCCCTTTAATATTAGCATGAACAGCAATACAACAGTCACACAACAAAAGTCCCAAAATATGTACAGATATAATCCAAATCACATACTCAAGATGGAATTCTGTGAGTGGAAGATTGTTCTCCTCTTTCCCAATCTCATGGTCCCACCCATCTGGCCTGGGTTGTGTTCAGGCATATCAATAACCTGCAGAAGTGTAAGAGGAGCATTAGGAGGAGTGAAGTTTATTAAAGAGCTAAAACTGTGTAGTATTGTGAAGTAACAGTAGGCAGCAAGATAAGAGTTGTTTAATTCAACATGTCCAGGTTTAACCCCTTCTCGAGAGGCGCCGTATATACGGCGCTGAGGGAGCTGCATTCCGGCAGAGTCGTATATACACACGGCTCTGCTATTTCCAGTCACCACACTGCATCATGCAATGACACAGTTAAAGGGAACCTGTCACCTCCAAAATCAAAGGTGAGCTAAGCCCACCGTCATCAGGGGCTTATCTACAGCATTCTGCAATGCTGTTGATAAGCCCCGATGTATCCTGAAAGATGAGAAATAAAGGTTAGATTATACTCAACTGGTGGACGGTCCGGTCCGATGGGTGTCGTGGTCCGATCCGGCGCCTCCTATCTTCATAGGATGACGTCCTCTTCTTGTTTTCACGCTGCGGCTCCGGCGCAGGTGTGCTTTGTCTGCCCTGTTGAGGGCAGAGCAAAGTACTGCAGTGCGCAGGCGCCGGGCCTCTCTGACCTTTCCCGGAGCCTACGCACTGCAATACTTTGCTCTGCCCTCAACAGGGCAGACAAAGCACACCTGCGTCGGAGCAAGAAGAGGACGTCATCGTATGAAGATAGGAGGCGCCAGACCGGACCGCGACGCCCATTGGACCCGGACCACCCCTGGGTGAGTATAATCTAACGTCTTGCTTATCTACAGCATTACAGAATGCTGTAGATAAGCCCAGGGCTGTGGAGTCGGAAAGACTCAGACAAAGACTCAGACAAAGACTCAGACAAAGACTCAGACAAAGACTCAGACAAAGACTCAGACAAAGACTCAGACAAAGACTCAGACAAAGACTCAGACAAAGACTCAGACAAAGACTCAGACAAAGACTCAGACAAAGACTCAGACAAAGACTCAGACAAAGACTCAGACAAAGACTCAGACAAAGACTCAGACAAAGACTCAGACAAAGACTCAGACAAAGACTCAGACAAAGACTCAGACAAAGACTCAGACAAAGACTCAGACAAAGACTCAGACAAAGACTCAGACAAAGACTCAGACAAAGACTCAGACAAAGACTCAGACAAAGACTCAGACAAAGACTCAGACAAAGACTCAGACAAAGACTCAGACAAAGACTCAGACAAAGACTCAGACAAAGACTCAGACAAAGACTCAGACAAAGACTCAGACAAAGACTCAGACAAAGACTCAGACAAAGACTCAGACAAAGACTCAGACAAAGACTCAGACAAAGACTCAGACAAAGACTCAGACAAAGACTCAGACAAAGACTCAGACAAAGACTCAGACAAAGACTCAGACAAAGACTCAGACAAAGACTCAGACAAAGACTCAGACAAAGACTCAGACAAAGACTCAGACAAAGACTCAGACAAAGACTCAGACAAAGACTCAGACAAAGACTCAGACAAAGACTCAGACAAAGACTCAGACAAAGACTCAGACAAAGACTCAGACAAAGACTCAGACAAAGACTCAGACAAAGACTCAGACAAAGACTCAGACAAAGACTCAGACAAAGACTCAGACAAAGACTCAGACAAAGACTCAGACAAAGACTCAGACAAAGACTCAGACAAAGACTCAGACAAAGACTCAGACAAAGACTCAGACAAAGACTCAGACAAAGACTCAGACAAAGACTCAGACAAAGACTCAGACTTCTTCATAAATGGCCAATTCGTAACAATAAATTTACTGTTGTAAAATATTAACATCGTGCTTATTCAGTTTCTCACCATCATATAAGTAATCAGACCACAGAGCAAAAACTATATTTATTAGAACACAATTAGAATATAGCAAATAACTTTAATAAACTTTTCTAAACTCTTGAAAGTAAATATGCAATAAACACTGTTATGCAGTTAATAAGAAGAAATCTATAAATTTGTCCTCAGAAAAAGTATTGCCTCTGTCAGATCCTCCTTCATGGATGCCCTCAAAGCTGATCTAATTATTTTGAGAGCAGAGAACAACCTCTTTACACTAACTTGGGTTGGTGGCAAAGCAGTAACCACTCGGGCAACATCTCTGACAATGTCAGGATACAGACGAATCGCTTGTTGCACTGTTATTTTTGATGAACGGTCAAATTTCTCAATTTCTTTTAGTGCACATGAAAAATTCTGCTGAAATGTACTGGCTGTGTTCTTTGATGGGGATGACTCTTCTATGCGGGAACGCTTTGCACGGTCCTTGTGATCCAAATATTTTTCGAAACTAAATTCATCAGTTGATGAGGGTGAAGATGTGGCAGGATGACCAAATTCTTCTTGTTCCTCCTGACTGTTCTGCAACCCTTTCATCCTTACTGCTATTTCAAACAGAGCTTCTTTTCCTTTAGTTAGCTGTTGACCATCTAGAAGAATCCGATGCATTGGGTCTACATAAGCAGCTGCCAAAAGAATGTTATTTTGTAATAGCAGCTCCTCTCTCCGTTTCATTGATGTAGCAATGCCACTTGCAATTAACCCTCCTCTTTGGGACAGGCGAAACATCAGGTTCTTTCACTCCTTTAAGAAAATACCTGGAGTTAAGTCCTCTGCTTGTAATTTTTTAGTCACTGTAATTGGGTGCTCTAGCAATTTTTCCAGCTCAGTCACCTGATTCCACTGACTTTCATTTAGCATCAGTTGAGGGTTAGCCATGTCTACAAGAAAGGTTTTCAGTTCAACCAAGCGCTGAATCATTAAGTACTGCCCCATCGTGTGGCTTGATCAATAATTGCCCCTTTTCCAGCACGTGTCTTCAAAATTGAGTCAACTTTAGGGGTTCTGGCAACAGTAGCCAATTTTCTCACCTTGCCAATCAGTGCAGCAGCATGTCCTTCTTGCAGACTGTCTCTTATAGCCAGCTGTAGCGTATGCACAACACAGCGCATGTGATGAATGAAAGAACGTATTGACACAGTTTCAACAAGATCATCTAAACTATCATGTTGCTGTTCATCTGAAGCAACTTCAGTTTGCTCCTCAGTTACAATACTGTGTTCCTCTATTTCAAACATTTCTGTGTCTGTGGACCCAGAATGTTCTTCTAGCTGCTGGTCACCATCATTACTCTCATTCATTAGCTTAATAGTACCTATCATATTTGAAGCATTGTCAGTTACGACAGAAAGAACTTGCTCTTTTTTAAGTTCATAGTCTTGCAGAACCTTTTCCACCAAGACCTGGAGAAACTCACTGGTGTGATGAGCTTTGGTGTCTTTTACTGCCAATGTCTTGGTAACTATTTCATTTTTGTCACAAACAAATCAGACATTGATGGCAAAATAGTTCACTCTGACGTGTGCAGGCATCCATTTTAAGAAACAGAAAGCGTCCCTTGAGAGTTTTTTTTAAGTTCTTCCTTTTGTTTAAAAGCTTCTTCCATTACTAATTTTCTAATACTATCTCGCTCCAGAGAAACACCAAGCTTGCGGGCCATTTCCCCATTCAGACACATAAAAGCTGGTCGTGAAAATAAAGAAATAGGCACACTATCCTTTACAACAAGCTCCATGATCTGTTTTTTAAATGTATCTACTGTCATTGTCACAGTAACTGTCACTGACAAAATATCTTGCAACTGATGGCTGCAAAGTTCTCTGCTCCTTTGTTTGGCTGGAAGAGCTGGGCACTGGTTCATTGGTTTGGATGCAGTCTCTCTCATCCACTGCTTTCAGTACTTCTGGATGAAAGTGCTGTAAATGTCTCTTTAGATTTGAAGCTCTGGTAGGAGCATTTTTATCTTTGCCTGAATATGCACTGATCTTGGCTTCACAGCATTTGTTTTCGTCTGGATCATTTGTCATACACTGACAGACATAATGTTTTCTATCTTGAGTGATGGTGAAATGTTCAAATACAGCTGATTTAATGTGACGCTTCTTTGACATTCTCAGGTTTTTAATTCTGCATTCACAATCCAAATGTCAATTGTTTTTCCTAAAAACAATTGTACAAAATTATTGCCAGGTCGTACAACTGATATAGTGGTCAGTAATACTGTTATTCCTCATGTACTCACAGTTAACTGATGCAAAGTTTGTTGAAAGGATAATACTTCTTACAGTCTTCCTCTTCTGAGTAGCAGCTTTGAGATGCTTGGAAGACGCACACCTAGTAAACATCTAGTCTAGAGGAGGAGCTTTACTACTAAGAATTTGCAACACATTTTCACTTTCAGTTTCATACATTGTAAGTAGGGGGGTTGGGGCACCATGAGGTTAATTTTCATACATTGTAAGTAGGGGGGTTGGGGCACCATGAGGTTAACCAAGTATAAGATTAAATAAGGGCAGTGGAGAACAGTGACACACAAGAAGTAAGAAATGTCTCTATAGGCCCCGTCTCACATAGCGAGATCGCTAGCGAGATCGCTGCTGAGTCACTAGTTTTGTGACGCAACAGCGACCTCAGTAGCGATCTCGCTATGTGTGACACGTACCAGCGATCAGGCCCCTGCTGCGAGATCGCTGGTCGTGTCGGAATGGCCTGGACCTTTTTTTGGTCGTTGAGGTCCCGCTGACATCGCTGAATCGGTGTGTGTGACACCGATCCAGCGATGTCTTCACTGGTAACCAGGGTAAACATCAGGTTACTAAGCGCAGGGCCGCGCTTAGTAACCCGATGTTTACCCTGGTTACCAAAAAAAACAAACAGTACATACTCGCCTTTCGATGTCCGTCAGGTCCCTTGCCGTCTGCTTCCTGCTCTGAGTGCCGCCGTACAGTGAGAGCGCAGCACAGCAGTGACGTCACCGCTGCGCTCTGCTCTCACTGTACGGCGGCACTCAGTGAGAGCGGGAAGCAGACGGCAAGGGACCTGACGGACACCGAAAGGCGAGTATGTACTGTTTGTTTTCTTTGGTAACCAGGGTAAACATCGGGTTACTAAGCGCGGCCCTGCGCTTAGTAACCCGATGTTTACCCTGGTTACCCGGGAGCTGCAGGGGTACTTCGGGATCGTTGAAGACAGTTTCAACGATGCCGAAGAGGTTCCCCTGATCGTTGGTCGCTGGAGAGAGCTGTCTGTGTGACAGCTCCCCAGCGACCACACAACGACTTACCAACGATCACGGCCAGGTCGTATCGCTGGTCGTGATCGTTGGTAAATCGCTATGTGAGACGGGGCCTTAACTCCAGCAGAACTGCTTATCACTGTTGTTCATAGCTTGATAGAACATATATACTTGAGTAACATTTATAAAATTCATATGAAAGTTCAATTATGAAATATTAATACATTTTTTTTAAAGCTGGAGTCGGAGTCGGTACATTTCTACCGACTCCAACCAAAACTAACTCCGACTCTACGACTCCAACTCCACAGCCCTGGATAAGCCTCTGATGACGGTGGGCTTAGCTCATCTTCGATTTTGGGGGTGGCAGATTCCCTTTAAGATGGTGGCTATCCCCGAAAGCAGGCCATCCCTGCACGCAGCCCCAGGGGTATCTGTACCATCTCCCGAATCTGCGATTGCTGTGATTGACTGATCGATTACGTGAAGTATAGTGTGGCACTACCATGAGGTGCTCAAGAGGGTTACCAAAACCAAGGTGCAGTAAAATAAAGAACTTGGCACTCAACTTAGTATGTCATTGCAAAAGGAAGGATTTTTAAAATTATTTTTGCAGTCTGTAAACGTTTCGGTTTTATCTACACCTTCATCAGTCTCAAAATGTTTAGGAAGTTCGGTAAAGGAGTTACTCCTATCAGGATTCACATGTAGAGAATAGGTATAACTATAGCAAGATAGCATATAGTAGATAGCATATAGTAGACCTTATTGGGTTGCAGTCTTAGTACTGGCATAGAATGTGCCTATAATAGGATCACAGTCCTGGTGCCACAGGGGCTTAATGTGCTCCGTATAAAGGGTCCCTGCTGTGAAAATAAGGTGAGGGCTGCTTCCGGGTCCTGCAGGGAGGTGGCTTACCAGCGCCTGCTCAGAGCAGGCGCTGGTAAGCCTGCAATCCTGCCTGTCAGATCGCTGTTCTGACACAGTGCTGTGCAAAGTGTCAGATCAGCTATCTGACCCTATAGTGTGATGTCCCTCCCTGGGACAAAGTAAATATAAAAAAAATAAATTCCTAAATAAAGAAAAAAAAAAAAAAATTGTTCCAATAAATACATTTCTTTATCTAAATAATAATAGAAAAATAATAAAAAGTACACATATTTAGTGTCGCAGCGTCCGTAACAACCCGACCTATAAAACTGTCCCCACTGGAACCCCTTCAGTGAACACCGTCACCAAAAAAAAAAAACCCGAGGCAAAAAAACCAACGCTTTATTATCATACCGCCAAACAAAAAGTGGAATAACACGCGATCAAAAAGATGGATATAAATATCCATGGTACCGCTGAAAGCGTCATCTTGTCCCGCAAAAAACGAGCCGCCATACAGCATCATCAGCGAAAAAAATAAAGCTATAGTTCTCAGAATAAAGCGATGCAAATATATTTTTTATATAAAATACGTTTTTATTGTATAAAAGAGCCAAAACAATAAAAAAAATTATGTAAATGAGGTATCGCTGTAATCGTACTGACCCGAAGAATAAAACTGCTTTATCAATTTAACCAAATGCGGAACGGTATTAACGCTCCCCCCAAAAGAAATTCATGAATAGGTGGGTTTTGGTCATTCTGCCTCACAAAAATATGAATAAAAAGCGATCACAAAATGTCACGTGCTCGAAAATGGTTCCAATAAAAACGTCAACTCGTCCCGCAAAAAACAAGACCTCACATGACTCTCTGGACCAAAATATAGAAATATTATAGCTCTCAAAATGTGGAGACGCAAAAACTATTTTTTGCAAGAAAAAGTGTCTTTTGGTGTGTGACAGCTGCCAATCATACAAAATCCGCTAAAATACCCGCTATAAAAGTAAATCAAACCCCCTTTCATCATCCCCTTAGTTATAGAAAAATAATAAAATTAAAAACATGTATTTTATTTCCATTTTCCCATTAGGGTTAGGGTTTGGATTACATTTACGGTTGGGATTAGGGGTGAGTCAGGGTAAGGGGTGTGGTTGCTGTGTGTTGGGGCGTGTCGGGGTTAGGGGTGTGTTGGGGTTAGGGGTGTGTTGGGGTTATGGTTAGGGTTGGGATTAAGGGTGTGTTTGGATTAGGGTTTCAGTTAACGTACCGTCACACTAAGCGACTTAGCAGCGACAACGATCCGTGACGTTGCAGCGTCCTGGATAGCGATCTCGTTGTGTTTGACACGCAGCAGCGATCTGGATCCCGCTGTGATATCGTTGGTCGGAGCTAGAAGTCCAGAACTTTATTTCGTCGCTGATCACCCGCTGTCATAGCTGGATCGGTGTGTGTGACACCGATCCAGCGATGTGTTCACTTGTAACCAGGGTAAATATCGGGTTACTAAGCGCAGGGCCGCGCTTAGTAACCCGATATTTACCCTGGTTACCATTGTAAAAGTAAAAAAAAAAAAAAAAACACTACATACTCACCTTCTGATGTCTGTCACGTCCCCCGCCGTGACGTCACCGCTGTGCTCTGCTTTACGGCCGGCCGGCACTGACACATTGCAGTGCAGTGCAGCCGCCGGCGAGGCCCTGCGCTTAGTAACCCGATGTTTACCCTGGTTACCCGGGTGCTGCAGGGGGACTTCGGCATCGTTGAAGACAGTTTCAACGATGCCGAAGTCGTTCCTCTGATCGTTGGTCGCTGGAGAGAGCTGTGTGACCGCTCCCCAGCGACCACACAACGACTTACCAACGATCGCATCGCTGGTCGTGATCGTTGGTAAGTCGTTTAGTGTAACGGTACCTTTAGAATTGGGGGGGTTTCCACTGTTAAGGCACATCAGGGGCTCTCCAAACGCGACATGGCGTCCTATCTCAATTCCAGCCGATTCTGCGTTGAAAAAGTAAGGCTGTGCGCACACAATGCAGATTTAGTGCAGAACTGCAGCGTTTTTTTTCTGCTGCAGAAAAGCTGCAGATCTGCACTGTGATGTACAGTACAATGTAAATCAATGTGAAAAAAAAAAAATCTGTGCACATGGTGCAGAAAAATCCGTGCAGAAATGCTGCAGATTTCAAAGAGGTGCATGACACTTCTTTTGTGCGTTTCTGCAGCATTTCTGCACCCCTTCATTAATAGAAATCCGCAGTGGTAAAAACTGCAGAAAATCTGCGCAAAAAAACGCATCAAAACTGCAGCTGCGGATTCTGCCAGGAGATGCAGATTTTGTGCAGAAAATTCTGCACCCAAATCTGCAACGTGTGCACACAGCCAAACCGTGCTCCTTCCCTTCCGAGCTCTCCCGTGCACCCAAACAGGGGTTTACCATGGGGTATCAGCGTACTCAGGACAAATTGGACAACAACTTTTGAGGTCCAAGTTCTCGTTACCCTTGGGAAAATAAAAATTTTTGGGGCTAAAAAATAATTTTTGTGGAAAAAAAATATTTTTTATTTTCATGGCTCTGCGTAACTATAGTGAAACACTTGGGGGTTCAAAGTTCTCACAACACATCTAGAAATGTTCCTTGGAGGGGTCTAGTTTCCAATATGGGGTCACTTGTAGGGGGTTTCTACTGTTTAGGTACATCAGGGGCTCTGCAAACGCAATGTGACGCCTGCAGACCATTCCATCCAAGTCTGCATTCCAAACGGCGCTCCTTCCCTTCCAAGCTCTGCCATGTGCCCAAACAGTGGTTTACCCCCACATATGGGGTATCAGGGTACTCAGGACACATTGCACAACTTTTGGAGTCCAAGTTCTCGTTACCCTTGGGAAAATAAAAAATTGGGGGAGAAAAGATCATTTTTGTGAAAAAAATATGATTTTTTTTAATTTTACGGCTCTACATTATAAACTTCTGTGAAGCACTTAGTGGGTCAAAGTGCTCACCACACATCTAGATAAGTTCCTTAGGGGGTCTACTTTCCAAAATGGGGTCACTTGTGGGGGATTTCAATATTTAGGCACATCAGGGGCTCTCCAAAAGCAACATGGCATCCCATCAATTCCAGTCAATTTTGCATTTTAAAGTCAAATGGCGCTCCTTCCCTTCCGAGCTCTGCCGTGCGCCCAAACAGTGGTTTACCCCCACATATGGGGTATCAACGTACTCAAGACAAATTGCACAACAACTTTTGGGGTCCAATTTCTTCTGTTACCCTTGGGAAAAAAAACCAATTGGAGCTGAAGTAAATTTTTTGTGAAAAAAAAATTATTTTTTTTAAACATTCCAAAAATTCCTGTGAAACACCTGAAGGGTTAATAAACTTCTTGAATGTGGTTTTGAGCACCTTGAGGGGTGCAGTTTTTAGAATTGTGTCACACTTGGGTATTTTCTATCATATAGACTCCTCAAAGTGACTTCAAATGTGATGTGGTCCCTAAAAAAAAAAATGGTGTAAAAATGAGAAATTGCTGGTCAACTTTTAACCCTTATAACTCCCTAACAAAAAAAAAAAAAAACTTTGGTTCCAAAATTGTGCTGATGTAAAGTAGACATGTGGGAGAAGTTGCTTATTAAGTATTTTGTGTGAAATATCTCTGATTTAAGGGCATAAAAATTAAAAGTTGGAAAATTGCGAAATTTTCTAAATTTTCACCAAATTTCCATTTGTTTCACAAATAAACGCAAGTCTTATCAAAGAAATTTTACCACTATTATGAAGTACAATATGTCTCGAGAAAACCTCAGAATCACCAGGATCCATTGAAGTGTTCCAGAGTTATAACCTCATAAAAGGACAGTGGTCAGAATTGTAAAAATTGGCCCGGTCATTAACATGGAAACCACCCTTGGGGGTAAAGGGGTTAAAAAATGTATTTTAACCTCAAGTTAAATGCAACAGTTTTTATTACAAGAAATGTAGGTAACTTACAACACAATATAGTAACTTACGCTACAAAACAAAGAATGTGTTCAACTTTGTCACTGTTCATATTTGAGAAGGCAAACTGACTTTATTTAGACAAAACATAGGCTGCATGTGAATTCTTTGGTGTGAACTACATACAGTGCCTTGCGAAAGTATTCAACTCCCTGGAACTTTTCAACCTTTTCCCACATATCATGCTTCAAACAAAGATACCAAATGTAAATTTTTGGTGAAGAATCAACAACAAGTGGAACACAATTGTGAAGTTGAACGAAATTTATTGGTTATTTTAAATTTTTGTGGAAATTCAAAAATTGAAAAGTGGGGCGTGCAATATAATTTGGCCCCTTTACTTTTAGTACAGCAAACTCACTCCAAAAGTTCACTGTGGATCTCTGAATGATCCAATATTGTCCTAAATGCCTAATGATGATAAATATAATCCTCCTGTGTGTAATCAAGTCTCTGTATAAATGCACCTGCTCTGTGATAGTCTCAGGGTTCTGTTTGAAGCACAGAGAGCATCATGAAGACCAAGGAACACAACAAGCAGGTCCGTGATACTGTTGCGGAGAAGTTTAAAGCCGGATTTAGATACAAAATGATTTCCAAAACTTTAAACATCCCAAGGAGCACTGTGCAAGCGATCATATTGAAATGGAAGGAGTATCATACCACTGCAAATCTACCAAGAATCGGCCGTCCCTCTAAACTTTCATCTCAAACAAGGAGAAGACTGATCAGAGATGCCGCCAAGAGGCCCATGATCACTCTGGATGTACTGCAGAGATCTAAAGCTGAGGTGGGACAGTCTGTCCATAGGACAACAATCAGTCGTACACTGCACAAATCTGGCCTTTATGGAAGAATGGCAAGAAGAAAGCCATTTCTCAAATATATCCATAAAAAGTGTAGTTTAAAGTTTGCAACAAGCCACCTGGGGGAGACACCAAACATGTGGAAGAAGGTGCTCTGGTCAGATGAAACCAAAATCGAACTTTTTGGCAACAAAGCCAAACGATGTTTGGCGTAAAGGCAACACAGCTCATCACCCTGAACACACCATCCCCACTGTCAAACATGGTGGTGGCAGCATCATGGTTTGGGCCTGCTTTTCTTCAGCAGGGACAGGGAAGATGGTTAAAATTGATGGGAAGATGGATGGAGCCAAATACAGGACCATTCTTGAAGAAAACCTGTTGGAGTCTGCAAAAGACCTGAGAATGGGACAGAGAATTGTCTTCCAACAAGACAATGATCCCAAACATAAAGCAAAATCTACAATGGGATGGTTCACAAATAAACGTATCAAGGTGTTAGAATGGCCAAGTCAAAGTCCAGACCTCAATCCAATCGAGAATCTGTGGAAAGAGCTGAAAACTGCTGTTCACAGACGATCTCCATCAAATCTCACTGAGCTTGAGCTGTTTGCCAAGGAAGAATGAACAAGAATTTCAGTCTCTCGATGTATAAAACTGATACAGACATACCCAAGCAACTTGCAACTGTAATCGCAGCAAAAGGTGGCGCAACAAAGTATTAAGTTAAAGGGGCAGAATAATATTGCACGCCCCACTTTTCAGTTTTTTATTTTCCACAAAAATTTAAAATCATCAATAAATTTTGTTCAACTTCACAACTGTGTTCCACTTGTTGTTGATCCTTCACCAAAAATTTACATTTGATATCTTTATGTTTGAAGCATGATATGTGGGAAAAGGTTGAAAAGTTCCAGGGAGCCGAATACTTTCGCATGGCACTGTATGTAGACTAAAATTTAGTATAAAAATGTAATCAATCAATATTTATACTTCAGTTGTCAACATTTTTTCGCAGAGTGGAAATTTTGATTCCAAAATAAGACCGTTGATCAATTACATAATGTAGACTAAATTTTAACCCCTTCCTGACATCAGACGTACTATCCCGTCGAGGTGGGGTGGGCCCGTATGACCACCGACGGGATAGTACGTCATACGCGATCGGCCGCGCTCACGGGGTGAGCGCGGCCGGGTGTCAGCTGCCTATCGCAGCTGACATCCGGCACTATGTGCCAGGAGCGGTCATGGACCGCCCCCGGCACATTAACCCCCGGCACACCGCGATCAAACATGATCGCAGTGTACCGGCGGTATAGGGAAGCATCGCGCAGGGAGGGGGCTCCCTGCGGGCTTCCCTGAGACCCCCGGAGCAACGCGATGTGATCGCGTTGCTGCGAGGGTCTCCTACCTCCTTCCTGGCTGCAGGTCCCGGATCCAAGATGGCCGCGGCATCCGGGTCCTGCAGGGAGGGAGGTGGCTTACCGAGTGTCTGCTCAGAGCAGACACTTGGTAAGCCTGCAGCCCTGCACAGCAGATCGTCGATCTGGCAGAGTGCTGTGCACACTGCCAGATCAATGATCTGTATTGTCCCCCCCTGGGACAAAGTCAAAAAAAAAATTTTCCACATGTGTAAAAAAAAAAATAAAAAAAATTCCTAAATAAATAATTAAAAAAAATATATATATTATTCCCATAAATACATTTCTTTATCTAAATAAAAAAACAAAACAATAAAAGTACACATATTTAGTATCGCCGCGTCCGTAACGACCCAACCTATAAAACTGCCCCACTAGTTAACCCCTTCAGTAAACACCGTAAGGAAAAAAAAAAAACGAGGCAAAAAACAACGCTTTATTACCATACCGCCGAACAAAAAGTGGAATAACACGCGATCAAAAAGACTGATATAAATATCCATGGTACCGCTGAAAACGTCATCTTGTCCCGCAAAAAACAAGCCGCCATACAGCATCATCAGCAAAAAAATAAAAAAGTTATAGTCCTGAGAATAAAGCGATACCAAAATAATTATTTTTTCTATAAAATAGTTTTTATCGTATAAAAGCGCCAAAACATAAAAAAATGATATAAATGAGGTATCACTGTAATCGTACTGACCCGAAGAATAAAACTGCTTTATCAATTTTACCAAACGCGGAACGGTATAAACGCCTCTCCCAAAAGAAATTCATGAATAGCAGGTTTTTGGTCATTCTGCCTCACAAAAATCAGAATAAAAAGCGATCAAAAACGGTCACGTGTCCGAAAATGTTACCAATAAAAACGTCAACTCGTCCCGCAAAAAACAAGACCTCACATGACTCTGTGGAGCAAAATGTGGAAAAATTATAGGTCTCAAAATGTGGAGACGCAAAAACTTTTTTGCTATAAAAAGCGTCGCTGGTTTCACACTTGCGTTTTTGTCTGCAGCGTTTTTTGCACAAAAAAAAGCATGCGTTTTTTCCCTATATTTAACATTGAAAACGCATGCGGTTTTTTTGTACGCGTTTGGTCGCGTTTTCAAACGCATGCGGTTTTTTTCTGCATGCGTTCATTTTCAGAAATACAACCTACAGTATTTTCTTGCGTTTTAAAGCACATGCATTTTTATCGAAAAAAACCAGAAAACACACTGAAAAGCCACCCACCTCAAGGTGATAAAGGGATCCAAACCCTAACCCTAACTCTACCCCTAACCTCACCCCTAACCGTTTAATGAACATTTTCTGACAGTCATAGTGCCACGTATTTCAGTGCCACGTATTTCAGTGCCACGTGTTTCAGTGCCACGTGTTTCAGTGCCACGTGTTTCAGTGCCACGTGTTTCAGTGCCACGTGTTTCAGTGCCACGTATCACGTATTTCAGTGCCACGTATCACGTATTTCAGTGCCACGTATTTCAGTGCCACGTATTTCAGTGCCACGTATTTCAGTGCCACGTATTTCAGTGCCACGTATTTCAGTGCCACGTATTTCAGTGCCACGTATTTCAGTGCCACGTATTTCAGTGCCACGTATTTCAGTGCCACGTATTTCAGTGCCACGTATTTCAGTGCCACGTATTTCAGTGCCACGTATTTCAGTGCCACGTATTTCAGTGCCACGTATTTCAGTGCCACGTATTTCAGTGCCACGTATTTCAGTGCCACGTATTTCAGTGCCACGTATTTCAGTGCCACGTATTTCAGTCACGTTTAGGGTTAGGGTTAGGGCTAGGGTTGGAGGTAAAGTTAGGGTTGGGGCTAAAGTTAGGGTTGGGGCTAAAGTTAGGGTTTGGATTACATTTACGCTTGGATTAGGGTTGGGATTAGAATTATGGGTGTGTCAGGGCTAGGGGTGTGGTTAGGGTTACCGTTGGGATTAGGGTTAGGGGTGTGTTTGGGTTAGGGTTTCAGGTAGAATTGGGGGCTTTCCACTGTCCAGGCACATCAGGGGCTCTCCAAGCGCGACATGGCGCCCAATCTCAATTCCAGCCAATTCTGCGTTGAAAAAGTAAAACAGTGCTCCTTCCCTTCCGAGCTCTCCCGTGCGCCCAAAAAGGGGTTTACCCCAACATATGTGTTATCAGCGTACTCGGGACAAATTGAACAACAACTTCTGGGGTCCAAGTTCTCTTGTTATCCTTAGGAAAATAAAAATTTGGGGGGCTAAAAATTTTTGTGGGAAAAAAAATGATGTTTTATTTTCACGGCTCTGCGTTATAAACTGTAGTGAAACACTTGGGGGTTCAAAGTTCTCACAACACATCTAGATAAGTTCCTTGGGAGGTCTAGTTTCCAATATGGGGTCACTTGTGGGGGGTTTGTACTGTTTGGGTACATCAGGGGCTCTGCAAATGCAACGTGACGCCTGCAGACCAATCCATTTAAGGCTGTATTCCAAATGGCGCTCCTTCCCTTCCGAGCTCTGTCATGCACCCAAACAGTGGTTCCCCCCCACATATGGGGTATCAGCGTACTCAGGACAAATTGGACAACAACTTTTGGGGTCTAATTTATCCTGTTACCCTTGTGAAAATACAAAACTGGGGGCTAAAAAATCATTTTTGAGAAAAAAAAAAAAATTATTTTCACGGCTCTGCGTTATAATCTGTAGTGAAACACTTGGGGGTTCAAAGCTCTCAAAACACATCTAGATAAGTTCCTTAGGGGGTCTACTTTCCAAAATGGTGTCACTTGTAGGGAGTTTCAATGTTTAGGCACATCAGGGGCTCTCCAAACGCAACATGGCGTCCCATCTCAATTCCAGTCAATTTTGCATTGAAAAGTCAAATGGCGCTCCTTCCCTTCCAAGCTCTGCCATGCGCCCAAACAATGGTTTACACCCACATATGGGGTATCAGCGTACTCAGGACAAATTGCACAACATTTTTTGGGGTCCAATTTCTTCTCTTACCCTTGGGAAAATAAAAAATTGGGGGCGAAAAGATCATTTTTGTGAAAAAATATGATTTTTTATTTTTACGGCTCTGCATTATAAACTTCTGTGAAGCACTTGGTGGGTCAAAGTGCTCACCACACATCAAGATAAGTTCCTTAGGGGGTCTACTTTCCAAAATGGTGTCACTTGTAGGGGGTTTCAGTGTTTAGGCACATCAGGGGCTCTCCAAACGCAACATGGCGTCCCATCTCAATTCCAGTCAATTTTGCATTGAAAAGTCAAATGGCGCTCCTTTCCTTCCGAGCTCTGCCATACGCCCAAACAGTTGTTTACCCCACATATGGGGTATCAGCGTACTCAGGACAAATTGTACAACAACTTTGGGGGTCCATTTTCTCCTGTTACCCTTGGTAAAATAAAACAAATTGGAGCTGAAATAAATTTTGTGTGAAAAAAAGTTAAATGTTCATTTTTATTTAAACATTCCAAAAATTCCTGTGAAACACCTGAAGGGTTAATAAACTTCTTGAATGTGGTTTTGAGCACCTTGAGGGGTGCAGTTTTTAGAATGGTGTCACACTTAGTATTTTCTATCATATAGACCCCTCAAAATGACTCAAATGAGATGTGGTCCCTAAAAAAAAATGGTGTTGTAAAAATGAGAAATTGCTGGTCAACTTTTAACCCTTATAACTCCGTCACAAAAAAAAATTTTGGTTCCAAAATTGTACTGATGTAAAGTAGACATGTGGGAAATGTTACTTATTAAGTATTTTGCGTGACATATGTCTGTGATTTAAGGGCATAAAAATTCAAAGTTGGAAAATTGCAAAATTTTCAAAATTTTCGCCAAATTTCCATTTTTTTCACAAATAAACGCAAGTTATATTGAATAAATTTTACCACTAACATGAAGTACAATATGTCACGAGAAAACAATGTCAGAATCGCCAAGATCCGTCAAAGCGTTCCAGAGTTATAGCCTCATAAAGGGACAGTGGTCAGAATTGTAAAAATTGGCCCGGTCATTAACGTGCAAACCACCCTTGGGGGTGAAGGGGTTAATCTAGGTCTACATATGTGGTCCAGTCCAATGAATTCAAACACAGCTAATGAAGAACTTCAACAAGGATGTAAATTTGTGCTCACTGCTCATTTAACTTCCTGGCTATTTGAAAAACTCCCGAATGTCCCTAGAACCCATTTTCAAGGGAGGATCAACCTTTCTTAAAATTTGATAGACATCATAATAAATTTCATCATCTTTAGATGGCCATGTCCAGGTATTTTTATTCTTACCATAGAGTTCCATGGTTTTCAACTTCATCTCATTGCGTGCAACCTCAGTAACCACTCCACTGTACTTTCTGCCATCATACATTACTTCAACCCAGTTATCAGCCAGTAACTTACATTGAAAAGCTGAAGTAACTTACTGTGACGCTATTTGGAAAAAGGAACTAGAGTGGTCCCTCTGGACTGTGGAAAAGATCTACGCCTGGGCGAGCTGACCTAGTGGAGACCGAGCCCTATACAGGGACAGTCAGGGGCAAGCCCAGAGGTCACTAAACCACAGTGGCCGATACCAAGAGGGACGGCTCAGAAGGAGAAAAAGACAAGAACTTGGGAGAAACCAAGGGATCACGGAGAACAGTATTAGAGGAACCAGGAAGACGGAACCAAGAGAGACGGACACAGAGGATGGGCGTAGGACCTGGGCTGCAGGAGAGCTGAGACGGAGGTGAACTGCGGAGAGAGAGCGCGTGTTGAAAGGAAACAACGGAAAGAACAGCTCAAAAGGAACAGAGGGACAAAAGACAATACGGCGTGTTAGCTAGGAACGAACACGGCAGAACACAAGGCAGAGCGCAGGGTGCCAGACACTGAGCACGAGGAAGAGGAAGCCGGCCAGAGACACAAGCAGGAAGCTAAGTGACAATCAGGCACCTCCATGCAGAGGAAAGAGCCTGATATACCGTATGCCTTACCCGGATTGGCTGTGGGGGATTTCCGGATCCAGGCATTCGAGAGCAGGAGGTACATGAGTGAAGCGCATACGCCCTCTAAAAGACCCCAGAGCACCTGCGCAGACACCGGACCCCTCCAGCAGAGCGAGAAACCGGAAGAGGAGAAGAAGCACAATGAGGACGAGCGCGCCGGGAACCGGAAGCAGGACAGCGGGGACGAGCAGTGGCAGGGAGAGCAGGCGCCGCAGCAGAAGAGGTGAGGACAGCGCGCCGGGACCCGAAAGTGGAGCGATGAGGACAAGCAGGGAAAGCAGCGGTAACACTTACGTTACAAAGCTGATGGTAACTTACGTTACAGTAAGTTTACTTCATACAGAAACTGTGAAACTTTTAGCAGCAACATGAAACTTAATGAATAGTTAATACTTTATGCAATATAAGAACAAGTTACAACTTAATTTATGCTTCGTTCTCAATCCTACAAAAACTTTTCATCTTTTTGGTAACTTACGTTACTGAGAAAATTTCTACAATGGATATGTGCAAAATTTCTGGTAAGCAATATTACAGAACCAAAGATATTATAGCATTTTGGTTTCCTAACAGTACTTTTAAATTTACTGAACTTAAGTTATGCATGTTGCTAGTTAATAGTAATCCACTTACCAATGTAGCCTGTTACTGTATAATTCTAGTAAGGACAGTAGGTGTTCACAGTCAACGCTCTGCCATCTTGGAAATATGGGGAATTTGAAAGAAACAGTGTTGCCACCTTATGCCATGTGTAATGAAGTAGCAACTTACAAAAAATTAACCATTTCCAAAATATTTGAAAATTTTGAAAATATTCCTTCTCAGCATGGAACTGCCCTACACGTGAATTCTGATAGGAGTAACTCCTTTACCGAAATTCATAAACATTTTGCGACTGATGGTCTAGATAAGACCTTAACATTTACAGACTGCAAAAATAAAAAAAATCCTTTTGCAAAGACATACTAAGTTGAGTGTCAAGTTCTTTATTTTACTGACTGATCGAACAAGCCAATCACAGCGACGTTGCAATAAAGTTGAGAAAAAAAACAAACAGCATGTGACATGCTGTGATTGGTGCCTTCTGGGTCAGCACCAATCACAACAGTCATAATGAGTGTGGTTATCACGACATCACCTCTCCTGATTAACCCCTTAAGCTGAATAGTTCCTGACCAATCATCGCCAAAGGGGTTAACCAGAAGAGGTGACGTCGCAATCACCACACCCATTATGACTGTTGTGATTGGTGCCGTCTCTAAAGTAACAATCACTAGTCTGAACGCCATCTTTTCCCTCAGAGTTTTGAAGAATAAAATAAAAAATGGCCCATTTGTCAAGAAAACACTATCCACCAGAATAGGCATACACTTTCCTGGCCTCCGACACGGATTCAGCCAATGATTAAGATCCCACAAGGAAACACAGCCGAGGGAGACCACATCAATAATGCCCAGCTTCTGTTTGGTGGCCAGTGTGAACGTGCGCTTATACACTGCATGCACACCAGTTTATGTCCCAGTTCATACCTGTGGGTTTTTTTTTTTCAGTCTGTTTGCATCATGTGCATATAATGGTGTGACCTGCCTTTCCTTGAGCTTGGGCATTATATTGATGTGGTCTCCCATGGCTTGGTGTCCACTAGTTGGGCCCAGTCTTTCTCAGCCCTTAGCCACATGCATGTGCCTGGATAAACAGTAAGGTTTTTAATATTAAGAGTTAGGACTGTCCCAATTACGGTCACCGTGCCGTGGTGGGATGGCTTTCGCATTTAACGGTTATCTTAATACTGTATATTTCCATGCAGTATGCTATTTATTTACTGCAGAGTATTTAATCATTATGTTTCTGTCTTTGGTTTGTTTTCATCCTTTCATCTACCCTGACATATAACCTCATCTTATCAAGGTACTGTGAATAAAACCTGCTAAAATTCATCACAGCATTGTCCTTCCGGATTTACCACCGTGCATTTGGTCAAGCATAAAAGGGAAGGTAGAGAGTAACATTATCTGCCATTGCTTGACATCCATCAGACACATCTCACTTACTATTCTGCCACAGATTGAAATATCAGAACTCGCTTCAGCTGTCCTCAGATCACTAGTGACTACTCACTTCACCTCTTGCCTGTATATTCTGTCTAATATACAGAAGATGAAAAGTCATAGTAACTCACCGATAACCGTGTTTCTCAGAGCCCATGACAGCACCATGGAGAGAGGGGATCCACCCTTCAGGGACAGGAAACCTACAGATAAAAGGGCGGTACCTCTCCCTCACATCAGTAGGTTTACAGAGCATCAGAGGACCTCTAGGCTAGTGACAACAAAATAGGGATTTTTGTGAACTCACCGTAAAATCCTTTTCTCCGAGCCATTCATTGAGGTACACAGACTGTGGGTGTATGCTGCTGCCACTAGGAGGCTGACACTAAGTGATACAAAGAAAGTTAGCTCCTCCTCTGCAGTATACACCCTCCTGCTGGCTCTCAGAGAACCAGTTCAGTGTAAAAGCAGAAGGAGATCAATAACATATGAGAGTATAGCATGCCAAATTATAAAACAAGCACAAGCTAATAAGGTGGGAGCTGTGTCCCCCAATGAATGGCTCGGAGAATAGGATTTTACGGTGAGTACACAAAAATCCCCATTTCTCCTTTGCCTCATTGGGGGACACAGACCGTGGGACATCCCAAAGCAGTCCCTGGGTGGGGACAACATCAGATCAGGCCCTGTGTAACCGCTACTTACAAGTGCGCCACCGCGGCCTTCAGAGTCCGCCTGCCCAGACTCACATCTGCGGAAGTGTGGGAATTCTAGTGCTTCAAGAATGCATGCGGACTGGACGAGACCGCAAGCTTGCAGGGGTGCTTAGCCGACGTCTGCTGCCTAGAAACTAAGGAACCTCGATAGACAGGGAGATAGGCTGACATCTAACACGGAAGGACTCCTGGATGGTGTAACGAATCCACCAGGCTAACATGGCCGATGAAACTGCTAAACCCTGACTGTAATCAGGTAGCCTTCCTCTTACCGTCAGGAAGCCCAAATAAAGTGTCCACCCTTCGGGAGGACATCGTCCTCGATACGTACCTACTCAGAGCACTCACTTCGGCCAGAATTTGGGGAACCCATTCAGTTTTGTGGACTAGTGCCGAAAGAGATGAGGGAAGAACGATGCCCTCATAACAGTGTGAATACAATACCACCTTGGTAACAAGGGACGGGGATGGCCTGAGGACAACCTTGCCTTGATGGTAATAAGGAAAAAAGTCTGAAAGAACAGAGCAGCTAGCTACGAAGACTCGTCAGGATGACGAGATCGCAGAGAAAAAAGGGTGACCTTCCCTGATAGTAAAGTCTGTCCGGATCAAAAGAAGTCTACTGTAAGACTCCCAGGACCATTAAGGTCTAACGGTATGCGATGTGGTTCTTCCCTATGTGAAAACTCCCTGCGAGGAAGTCCCTACTTGCAGTTTTGTTGGAATAAGACGGAAAAATACTAGTTCCGCAAACGAAAAACCTGACGTGGTCAGTGCAGATCTCCCAGGATCACTGGGGCCATTCCTGCTTCCGAAAGGCTCTCGGAAGTAGTGTAAGAGTGGTTATGGAAACAGGTACCATGGAAGAACCAGAGCATGCACTGCGATGGCTTTTGGATCTCGAAGCCGAACCATGAACTGGAGTACATTGGCGTTCAGTCTGGACGCCATCCGATCTACATCTGGAGTGCTCCAGTGAAGGCAGATCTGATGGAAGACTTCCGGGTGAAGTTCCAACTCACTTGAGGCGGGACCCTGACTGTCTGCTGCCCAGAGTTCTACTCCTGGGATGTGTAGTGCCGAGATTACAGAATGATAGATCTCAGTCCTTCAGAGAATGTGATGTACCTCGGCCATGGCGCCTGACTGTGGGTACCTGCTAGATGATTCACGTATGGCACAGCCAAGGCATTATCCGACTGAATTCAGATGGGACGACCCGCCAGAAGACAGTGGACCGGCTCTAGGACTAGCAGTACCGTCCGCATCCCCAGAACAATGATTGGGAGAAGACGACTGGCATCGGTAGTCACTAAACCATTGAACCGGGAGAAAAGATCTCCCAAGCATGAGGAAGGAGCTCAGAGACTACCCTCTGAAAGCCTGTTTGACCTGCAGAAAAGGAGAAGAGCGAAGGATACAGCTTCCATTGCAGTCACCACTTTTCCTAAGAAACCTCCTAGCAAATCGAATGGAAGGAGGGGATGAGTGATCAATGTGCGAGCTCCCTGTTGAAGGGCCACGGCCTTGTCTCAAGGGAGAATTACCAACCTTCTGGAAATGTCCAGGCTCGTCTTCAAAAAAGGATATCTGCTGGAAGATCTGTCTAAGTTTAGCTGGCAGCCCAGGTGAGAGGGTATTGCAAGAGATAGACGACTCAGCGCAGTCCTGGAAGAGCGGCTAGAAAGTCGACCAGATAGGGCAGGACGACCATGCCTCTAGGGTGCAAAAGGAACATGACAGCTGCCATGACCCTTGCGAACACTCTGGGTGTGGTAGCAAGGCCGAAGGGCAAGTTCAAGACTTGAAAATGTTCACGAATGGAAAAATGAAGGAATTTTTGAAAAGGGGAAAAATAGGAATGTGAAGGTAATCATCCCGAAAGTCGATGGATGCCAGAAACTCCACTTTTTTCCGTTGAAGTAATGGCTGAGCGGAGGAACTTTATCCGAAGAAGGAGGACCTTGTCAAGCTTGTTACAAGTTTGAGGTCCAGGAGCGGTCTTACTTTTCGGTCCCATTTTTGGAACCAAGATCCCCTAGATCTAGACTATCCTGGACAACCCTTCCACTGCTGGTTGGATCTATAGGAAACATGCGATCCTTTGTTCCTGCGTAGGGAACGCTCTCAACTTCTTACTGAATAACCGACCACTCTGGTAAGGGAGTGACGCCAGAGGCTTTTTGAAAGCAGAGTACGCTTCCATTCTCTGAGCTATAATGCCCTACTGAGTGTAATGGCATTTGCTGCTAACAGCACTGGACAACTAGCCGCATCCAAGAAGCGTGAACCACAGTCTCCCGCTCAAGAGATTTGAATGGCCAGCTTAACTGCCTACGGAAAAAAGGTTACTGTTGTGAATCAAAGTAGTTAAGGTCTCCGACCAGGAGACCATTGCTCTAGCAACCCATGCGGTGGCTAAGGGAGGGTAGAGCGCTGAACCTGAGGCCGCAAGACAGAACGAACCAGATTTGCCATCTGACAGTCCATGGTATTTTTAAATGATGACCCATGGGGCAGGGATACTGGTAGGTATACCACAGGAGATCCTACCCGGTTAATCTGCGAAGTGGCAGAATGTGCGGCTGCATCCAGCAGGTCAGGAAAAATCTGTCTCTTGCTATCGCCGCTCTTGACGGTGCAGAGCTAAAATGATGAACCCCTGATCCACCATCCTCTTAACAGGGAAGAGGAGAGGGATCGTCCACCTTCTTGCGTCATCTGCTAAATAGTGGTGATGCAGAGGGAGGTGCTCGGACGCCAAAAAGGGTGCCTCTGTACATACACAGAGTTCAGGTCCCTGTGTAGACATGGCTGGTTGTCCAGCGTTAGGCCAGGCTGCAGAATAGGATACATGGAGGCGACACTCCATGTGCTCGTCTGTTGATGGTGTAGGGAGATCGGCTTTAAAGGACCAGTCGCCCCTAAAAAATCAGACCAGGCATGGCAACCCACGTCGAAGGGGTATACGTGGAGGGGACACCCCACGTGTTTGCATATTGGCTGAAAAAGGATACCGCGCTTGAAGAGGCTTCTGTCCAGTGAATCGCTTATCAGGACACTCCCTGTTCGGGAGAATGGCAAATGCTCTACGAGGGAGTAAAGTCTCCTTTTGAAGGACACTGCATGATCTACAGGTCCTTCTCAAAAAATTAGCATATAGTGTTAAATTTCATTATTTACCATAATGTAATGATTACAATTAAACTTTCATATATTATAGATTCATTATCCACCAACTGAAATTTGTCAGGTCTTTTATTGTTTTAATACTGATGATTTTGGCATACAACTCCTGATAACCCAAAAAACCTGTCTCAATAAATTAGCATATTTCACCCGGCCAATCAAATAAAAGTGTTTTTTAATAACAAACAAAAAAACCATCAAATAATAATGTTCAGTTATGCACTCAATACTTGGTCGGGAATCCTTTGGCAGAAATGACTGCTTCAATGCGGCGTGGCATGGAGGCAATCAGCCTGTGACACTGCTGAGATGTTATGGAGGCCCAGGATGCTTCAATAGCGGCCTTAAGCTCATCCAGAGTGTTGGGTCTTGCGTCTCTCAACTTTCTCTTCACAATATCCCACAGATTCTCTATGGGGTTCAGGTCAGGAGAGTTGGCAGGCCAATTGAGCACAGTAATACCATGGTCAGTAAACCATTTACCAGTGGTTTTGGCACTGTGAGCAGGTGCCAGGTCGTGCTGAAAAATGAAATCTTCATCTCCATAAAGCATTTCAGCCGATGGAAGCATGAAGTGCTCCAAAATCTCCTGATAGCTAGCTGCATTGACCCTGCCCTTGATGAAACACAGTGGACCAACACCAGCAGCTGACATGGCACCCCACACCATCACTGACTGTGGGTACTTGACACTGGACTTCAGGCATTTTGGCATTTCCTTCTCCCCAGTCTTCCTCCACTCTGGCACCTTGATTTCCGAATGACATGCAAAATTTGCTTTCATCAGAAAAAAGTACTTGGGACCACTTAGCAACAGTCCAGTGCTGCTTCTCTGTAGAAAAAAAGTGGCTTTACCTGGGGAATGCGGCACCTGTAGCCCATTTCCTGCACACGCCTGTGCACGGTGGCTCTGGATGTTTCCACACCAGACTCAGTCCACTGCTTCCTCAGGTTCCCCAAGGTCTGGAATCGGTCCTTCTCCACAATCTTCCTCAGGGTCCGGTCACCTCTTCTCGTTGTACAGCGTTTTCTGCCACATTGTTTCCTTCCAACAGACTTACCATTGAGGTGCCTTGATACAGCACTCTGGGAACAGCCTATTTGTTGAGAAATTTCTTTCTGGGTCTTACCCTCTTGCTTGAGGGTGTCAATGATGGCCTTCTTGACATCTGTCAGGTCGCTAGTCTTACCCATGATGGGGGTTTTGAGTAATGAACCAGGCAGGGAGTTTTTAAAAGCCTCAGGTATCTTTTGCATGTGTTTAGAGTTAATTAGTTGATTCAGAAGATTAGGGTAATAGGTCGTTTAGAGAACCTTTTCTTGATATGCTAATTTATTGAGACAGGTTTTTTGGGTTATCAGGAGTTGTATGCCAAAATCATCAGTATTAAAACAATAAAAGACCTGACAAATTTCAGTTGGTGGATAATGAATCTATAATATATAAAAGTTTAATTGTAATCATTACATTATGGTAAATAATGAAATTTAACACTATATGCTAATTTTTTGAGAAGGACCTGTAGAGCAGAACCGGAGTCCTCGTCAATCTACAGAGATTGGTTGATGATATAAATAGTCGAATCCATCCTTTTCTGAAACTCTGGTGAGTCCAGATCCAAGGCAATATCTGATCCATATTCAGAGTCTTGTTCTCAGCAAATCATTGGTGAGGGAGATCAGGAAATGAAGTTTCCGTTTTCTATAAGCCTGTACATTTATAGACGTCTGTACGTTTCTAGAATACTAGCGGCCCCTGCTAGCCGACGGCTCCCATGTAGGAGAGGGACCATGTATATCGGTCCTGTGAGCACTCCGAGCCAAAGAGGGTTCACGGAGGGATTCAATCTCTTGGTCAGAGAAGCCATGGATTGCGGTCATTGACGAAGCCCACTAAGGGGAACTAGGTACTCTGGGATAAACTGGGATCAGCGGCGGAGGGCTCCTGAGCTCATTTAGGGTGACCAGCTACGGACTTGTCATGTGCCTTTAAGACCAGGGAATACTGGTCATGTGCCAGGGAATACTGCTCATGTGCCTTTAAGACCAGGGAATACTGGTCATGGGCAATTAAGACCAGGGAATACTGGTCATGGGCCTTTAAGACCAGGAAATATTCGTCATGTGCCTTTAAGTACAGGGGGAAAATGCAGGGGGAGAGAGCAGTACTTCTTTTCCCGGGCACTGATGTTGCAGCATCATTGTGCCCCCTTAATGCAAAACAGTCGCCCCTGTGTGAGCCGGCCGGGTGGATCAAGATGGCCACCGAGAGTTGCAGAGGAAGTAAAGTCTCGCAGAGAGCGAGAGGCGCCAATTTGGGGGGGGGGGACGCAATGTTGGCGACGCCTTGTGACTTCCATGAATAGGCCCAAGCCGGGGCCTAAATTTCTGCAGCAGACGGGAGCAATACCAAAGGTAGAAGTGAGGGGGATTTGGTGGTGGTGGCCGAGAAAAAAAAACGAGGGCTCCCGTGCCAGGCAAGAAGCGCCAGAAAAGTGGGCTGAGCCTCCTCAGCGCGCCATAGTGCGGGATCGGCTTCCGGCCTACACATCGGCCGAGGCCGGGGGCTAAATTTTGGCAGCCGTCCAGGGTGTTACCTCAGGGAGGTGGGCCACAGTGAAGCCATGGCTGAGGCTGCCTGTCAGCATGTGAATATCCCACTGCAGAGGCCCAATGCTGACTAGATCCACTCACCATCAGTGCGCGTCCCGGCATGGAGCCGCCACGGATGACTGTTTCAGCACCGAGGAAAGCACGCGCACGCTACTGTTCTGCTGCAGGTCAGGTATTGCAGCGTGAACGGTGCAGGGATAGAGGGGTAAACCTCAATCCACCATCCCTTTGTTAGGGAGGTGGAGAGGAACCGTCCGCCTCCTTGTGCCATCCGCTTTAACAGTGGTGGGACAGTGGGGGCTGCTCGGACGCCATAGAGAAGGTGCCTCTGTACCCAGGGCCAGTTGTCCGACATTAGGCCTGGCTGCAGAAGAGGGTACGTGGAGGCGACACTCCATGTGCTCGTCTGTTGATGGTGAAGGGAGATCGATGCCATTGAAGGGAAGAGTTATGGGTCTGAATAGCAGACCCGTCCGTGTGCCTCCTACGAACACTAAGCAAAAACTGGTTAGCCGAGAGCCAGCAGGAGGGTGTATACTGCAGGGGAGGAGCTAAGTTTCTCGGCGTCACTAGTGTCAGCAGCATACACTCACGGTCTGTGTCCACCAATGAGGCAAAGGATATATATATATATATACACACACACTAGATGAAGAGCCCGGCGTTGCCTGGGCATAGTAAATATCTGTGGTTAGTTATGGCACCTCACTCCTCATTTTCCCCCTCACTCCTCATTTTCCCCCTCACTCCTCATTTTCCCCCTCACTCCTCATTTTCCCCCTCACTCCTCATTTTCCCCCTCACTCCTCTCATTCCCCCCTAACACTTGTCATTTCGACCTCACATCTGTCATTTTCCGATCAATCCACTATTTTCCCTCCTCTCATTTTGCACTCACACCTTTTCATTTTCACCTCACACCTCATTTTCCCCTCAGTATATACGTTTGTCATCTCCCTTATATATAGCATACATCTGTATGTCATCTCCTGTATATAGTATATACCTGTATGTCATCTCCCCTGTATATAGTATATACCTGCCGTATGTCATCTCCTCCTGTATATTGCATATACCTATGTGTCATCTCCTCCTGTATATAGTATATACCTGTGTGTCATCTCCTCCTGTATATAGTATATACCTGTTGTGAATACCGCTCTTGGGCTCCCTCCGGTGGTTGTAAGTGGTACTGCTGCTCCTTGGATTTAGTAGTCAGCAGCTGCTTCCACTGATTGTCTTTCTGGCTCGGCTATTTAGCCTGGTTCTATCCTTCAGCCTGTGCCAGTTGTCAATGGTTCCTGGTTGGATTCACATCTCTGCTTGGATTTCCCTGATATTCTGACCAGTTCAGCAAAGATAAGTCCTTGCTTTGTTCTTTTGCAGTCCACTTGTTGTGGACTTAATCTTTCTGCACTTTCTATGTGTTTTCTAGTCCAGCTTGTCAGTATGGATTTATTCAGTTAAGCTGGAAGCTCTGGGAAGCAGATTTACCCTCCACACCTTTAGTCAGGTGTGGAGATTTTTGTAAACTCTGTGGTGTATTTTTCTAGTTTTTAATACTGACCGCACAGTATTCTGTCCTGTTCTATCTATCTAGCTAGACTGGCCTCCTTTGCTACATCCTGGTTTCATTCTGCGTATGTCATTTCCCTCTCCACTCAGTGTCAATATTTGTGGGGGGCTGTCCTATCCTTTGGGGATTTTCTCTGAGGCAAGATAGCTTTCCTGTTTCTATCTTTAGGGGTAGTTAGTCCTCCGGCTGTGACGAGGTGTCTAGGAAGTGACAGGAACATCCCACGGCTACTTCTAGTGTTGTGTTAAGCTCAGGAATTGCGGTCAGTACAGGTACCACCTCCTCCAGAGCACGTCCCATGTTGCTCCTAAACCACCAGTTCATAACATATACCTGTGTGTCGTCTCCCCTGTATATAGTATATAACTGTATGTCATCTCCTCCATTATATAGTATATACCTGTGTCATCTGCTCCTGTACATATTATATACCCGTGTGTCATCTCCCCTGTATATAGTATATATCTGTATGTCATCTCCTCCTGTATTAGACCTCGTTCACACATTATTTGGTCAGCATTTTTACCTCAGTATTTGTAAGCTAAATTGGCAGCCTGATAAATCCTCAGCCAACAGGAAGCCCTGCCCCCTGGCAGTATATATTAGCTCACGCATACACATAATAGACAGGTCATGTGACGGACAGCTGCCGTATTTCCTATATGGTACATTTGTTGCTCTTGTAGTTTGTCTGCTTATTAATCAGATTTTTATTTTTGAAGGATTATACCAGACTTGTGTGTGTTTAATGGCGAGTTTCATGTGTCAAGTTGTGTGTTGAGTTGACATGCATGTTGCGACTTGTGAGATGAGTTTTGTGTGGCAACATACGTGTAGCAACTTTTTGTGTGTCAAGTTACATGTGAAAGGTTAGTGTAGCAAGTTGTGTGTAACAAGTTTTGCGCATAGCGAGCTTTGTGCGTGGCGAGTTTTATGTGTGGTGCGTTTTGAGTATGTGCAAGTTTTGTGTGAGGCAACTTTTGCATGTGTTGCAACTTTTGTGCATGTGGCAATTTTTCCGCGTGTGCAAGTTTTGCGTGTGGCGAATTTTCCGTGAGGTGAGTTTTGCACGTGTGGCGAGTTTTGCGTGAGCCTAGTTTTGCATGTGGAGAGTTTTGCGCGTGGCGAGTTTTGAGCGGTGATTTTTGTGTTTCGACTTTTATGTCGTGAGGTTGGTGTATGTGTGGTGAAATGTGTGCTGAGGGTGGTATATGTGTTCAAGCACGTGGTAGTGTGTGGCGCATTTTGTGTGTTCATATCTCCGTCATTGGTGAGTATCCCATGTCGGGGCCCCACCTAAGCAACTGTACGGTATATACTCTTTGGCACCATCGCTCTCATTCTTTAAGTCCCCCTTGTTCAATCTGGCAGCTGTCAATTTGCCTCCAACACTTTTCCTTTCACCTTTTCCCCATAATGTAGATAGGGGCAAAATTATTTGGTGAATTGGAAAGTGTGGGGTTAAAATTTCGCTTCACAACATAGCCTATGACGCTCTCGGGGTCCAGACGTGTGACTGTGCAAAATGTTGTGGCTGTAGCTGCGATGGTGCAGATGCCAATCCCGGACACACACATATTCAGCTATATATATATATATATATATATATATATATATATATATATATATATATATATATATATATATATATATATATATATATATATATATATATATATATATATATATATATAAATATATATTCTATCATTACAGACCAATAGTTTGGACACCTCATAAAGATTTCTCTGCATTTTCATGACTATGAAAATTGTACATTCACACTGAAGGCATCAAAACTATGAATTAACACATGTGGAATTATATACTTAACAAAAAAGTGTGAAACAACTGAAATTATGTCTTATATTCTAGGTTCTTCAAAGTAACCACCTTTTGCTTTGATGACTGCTTTGCACACTCTTGGCATTCTCTTGATGAGCTTCAAGAGGTAGTCACCGGAAATGGTCTTCCAACAATCTTGAAGGAGTTCCCAGAGATGCTTAGCACTTGTTGGCCCTTTTGCCTTCACTCTGCGGTCCAGCCCACCCCAAACCATCTCGATTGGGTTCAGGTCTGGTGACTGGAGGCCAGGTTATCTTGCGTAGAACCCCATCACTTCTTGGTCAAATAGCCCTTACACAGCCTGGAGGTGTGTTTGGGGTCATTGTCCTGTTGAAAAATAAATGATGGTCCAACTAAACACAAACCGGATGGAATAGCATGCCGCTGCAAGATGCTGTTGTAGCCATGCTGGCTCAGTATGCCTTCAATTTTGAATACATCCCCAACAGTGTCACCAGCAAGGCACCCCCATACCATCACACCTCCTCCTCCATGCTTCACAGTGTTAACAAGGCATGTAGAGTCCATCCGTTCACCTTTTCTGCGTGGCACATAGACACGGTGGTTGGAACCAAAGATCTCAAATTTGGACTCATCAGACCAAAGCACAGATTTCCACTGGTCTAATGTCCATTTCTTGTGTTCTTTAGCCCAAACAAGTCTCTTCTGCTTGTTGCCGGTCCTTAGCAGTGGTTTCCTAGCAGCTATTTTACCATGAAGGCCTGCTGCACAAAGTCTCCTCTCAATAGTTGTTGTAGAGAGGTGTCTGCTGCTAGAACTCTGTGTGGCATTGACCTGGTGTCTAATCTGAGCTGCTGCTAACCTGCGATTTCTGAGGCTAGTGACTCAGATAAACTTATCCTCAGAAGCAGAGGTGACTCTTGGTCTTCCTTTCCTGGGGCCGTCCTCATGTGAGCCAGTTTCTTTGTAGCACTTGGGGACACTTTCAAAGTTTTCCCAATTTTTCGGACTGACTGACCTTCATTTCTTAAAGTAATGACGGCCACTTGTTTTTCTTTACTTAGGTGCTTTTTTCTTGCCATAATACAAATTCTAGCAGTCTATTCAGTAGGACTATCAGCTGTGTATCCACCAGACTTCTGCTCAACACAACTAATGGTCCCAACCCCATTTATAAGGCAAGAAATCCCACTTATTAAACCTGACAGGGCACACCTGTGAAGTGAAAACCATTCCCGGTGACTACCTCTTGAAGCTCATCAAGAGAATGCCAAGAGTGTGCCAAGCAGTCATCAAAGCAAAAGGTGGCTACTTGGAAGAACCTAGAATATAAGACATATTTTCAGTTGTTTTGCACTTTTTTTTTTTTTCAACAATAAGTTTTTATTGAAACATTTTCAAGTTTACAAATGATGCAATAACTCAGGTATCATTACAAACTGTAAATCAACGTGTGCATAAAAAGCGTGTAAGCAAATAACACGTAGTTCTTAATCAAACAACTACAAGGGGTAGGGGGGAGATGGAGTAAGGCACGAATGGGGGAAAAGAAAAAAAAAGGGAGAGGGGGGGGGGGGGGGAAGCCCGAGGGTGAGATTGCGTTGTGTACAGTAATTATGAAGGGTTATTCTGAATCAGACAGTTCAGGGTTGGTTAGATAAAGTACAGGTACCGCAAGGGGAGTGTGGTTGGTATATTCCGCCCAGGGAAGCCATATTCTTTCAAATTTACCGACTTTGTCCATGAGAATGGCCGACAGTTTCTCATTAATCATATACCAAGAGAGGCGAGACTTAACTGCGGAAAAATCTATAGTTGTTTTTTTCCAGGCCAAAGCTATTGTTTGCTTGGTTGCTAGAAATATAAATGATATAAGAGCCTGGGTGTGTTTGGGAATGTTGGGGATGCGTTTATTGAGCAGAGCCTCCCAGGGGTTCTTTCTGAGGTTTATATTTGTGACCGAGAAAACTAAATGGTAGACTCTGATCCACAGTCTCCTAACCATCGGGCATAGCCACCAGGTATGGAACATATCTCCAGTAGAGTTGCATCCTCTGAAGCAGTTTGAGGGGTAGTTGGCCACTGCCTTAGCTACTCTTGCTGGGGTCAGGTACCAACGGGTTAATACTTTATAATTAGTTTCTAACATAAGGGTATTTAGGATTCCTCCAGTTGAGGAGGACCAAATTTGGGACCATTCGGAATCAGTCAGGGTAGATCCAATATCGGACTCCCATCGAGATGTATATTTTAGACAATTTCTATGTGAGGGGGAGTTGATTTGCGAATAGAGGAGAGATATAGTACCTGGGGCGTGGGGGTTTTGACGGCATCTTTGTTCAAATGGAGTGAAAGAGTATGGGGGATCAGAATTCTTCAGTAAAGAGCTGATAAAGTTCTTAAGTTGTAAATAACGAAATACCTCTCCGGGGGGGAAACCATATTTTTCTCTAAGGGTTGGGAATGGGATAATCCCGTCTACATTAAAGAGGTGGTGGACTTTAGTTATCCCCGCTTCAACCCACTTACAGAAGTATCTTAGGGGACCCATACCTGGGGGAAATAGAACATTACCCCAAATTGGGGCGAGAGGCAAAAAGGATGAGATTAGTTGTGAGGAGTACTTGTGGGAGTCCCAGATTGCAAGGGAATGCTTTATTATGGGGTTTGAAATATGTTTACGTTGGGTTGGGAGAATCCATAGTATTGTGTCTAGAGTGTCGGGTTGTAGTTCTGCGGCTTCTAGAGAAAGCCATAATGGGGGTTCGGTGTAGGCATGATACAGGGTCAGTTGGCCTAATTGAGCTGCGCGGTAGTATTTGGAGAGGTTGGGAACTCCCAAACCTCCTTTTAGGCGATGTCGGTAGAGAGTAGCTTTGTTAACCCTGGGGAGGCCTCCCCTCCAAACAAAAGCATCTATTGCTCTTTGGGCCATTTTAAGGAAGTGCGATGGGATAGGGATTGGTAAGACTCGAAATAAGTAAAGTAGCTTGGGAATGATAGACATTTTTAGGGCTCGCACACGGCCTAACCATGAAAGATGCAATTTTTCCCAAGACTGAAGCAAAAGGCGAAGTTTTCGAAACATGGGGGGATAGTTGGCGGTGTAGAGAGAGTCTAGGTTAGCCGTCAGTTTCACTCCCAAATAGTCCAAGTGTTTAGTAACCCACTGGAAAGGAAAGTCGTTTTGGAGATTTGTTATAGTTGATTGTGGGAGGGATATATTCATGGCGTAGGATTTGGTGGTGTTTATTTGTAGGCCGGATAATGCTCCGAAGTTTTGTAAGGTTTGGAGAAGGGCCGATAAAGACTTCTGGGGGGACGATAAAAGGAGCAGGATGTCGTCTGCAAACATGAGTAGCTTGTGTGGGACCGCCGCCACCTCCACCCCTTGTATGTTGGAGTTGAGGCGTAATTGGATGGCTAGTGGTTCGAGCGCCAGGAGAAACAGCAGGGGTGAGAGTGGGCAACCCTGTCGGGTGCCTCTGCTAATTGGAAAAAGCGTAGAGGAAAAGCCACTATAGCGCACATAGAGTTGTTTTGCACTTTTGTGTTAAGTATATACAGTAACTCCACGTATTAATTCATAGTTTTGATGCCTTCAGTGTGAATGTACAATTTTCATAGTCATGAAAATACAGAAAAATGAGCAGGTGTGTCCAAACGTTTGGTCTGTACTGTATTGTAAACTACAGTATATATACAGTACATATATGTGTATACACGTGTATATATACAGTATATATATATACACACACACACGTGTATATATACAGTATATATACACGTGTATATATACAGTATATATACACGTGTATATACAGTATATATACACGTGTATATATACAGTATATATACACGTGTATATATACAGTATATATACACGTGTATATATACAGTATATATACACACACACACGTGTATATATACACGTGTATATATACAGTATATATACACGTGTATATGTATATATACACATATATATATATATATATATACACATACACACACACACTTGTGGCCAAAAGTATTGACACCCCTGCAATTCTGTCAGATAATACTCGGTTTCTTCCTGAAAATGATTGCAAACACAAATTCTTTGGTATTATTATCTTTATTTAAGTTGTCTTAAATGAAAAAACACAAAAGAGAATGAAGCAAAAAGCAAAACATCGATCATTTCACACAAAGCTCAAAAATGGGCCAGAAAAAAAGTATTGGCACCCTCAGCCTAATACTTGGTTGCACAACCTTTAGCCAAAATAACTGCGACCAACTGCTTCCGGTAACCATCAATGAGTTCCTTACAATGCTCTGCTGGAATTTTAGACCATTCTTCTTTGGCAAACTGCTCCAGGTCCTGATATTTGAAGGGTGCCTTCTCCAAACTGCCATTTTTAGAGCTCTCCACAGGTGTTCTATGGGATTCAGGTCTGGACTCATTGCTGGCCATCTTAGAAGTCTCCAGTGCCTTCTCTCAAACCATTTTCTAGTGCTTTTTGAAGTGTGTTTTGGGTCATTGTCCTGCTGGAAGACCCATGACCTCTGAGGGAGACCCAGCTTTCTCACACTGGGCCCTACATTATGCTGCAAAATTTGTTGGTAGTCTTCAGACTTCACAAAGCCATGTACACGGTCAAGCAGTCCACTGCCAGAGGCAGCAAAGCAACCCCAAAACATCAGGGAACCTCCGCCATGTTTGACTGTAGGGACCGTGTTCTTTTCTTTGAATGCCTCTTTTTTTCTCCTGTAAACTCTATGTTGATGCCTTTGCCCCAAAAGCTCTACTTTTGTCTCATCTGACCAGAGAACATTCTTCCAAAACATTTTAGCAAACTCCAGCCTGGCTTTTTTATGTCTCGGGGTAAGAAGTGGGGTCTTCCTGGGTCTCCTACCATACAGTCCATTTTCATTCAGACGCCGACGGATAGTACAGGTTGACACTGTTGTACCCTCGGACTGCAGGGCAGCTTGAACTTGTTTGGATGTTAGTCGAGGTTTTTTATCCAACATCCGCACAATCTTGCGTTGAAATCTCTTATCAATTTTTCTTTTCCGTCCACATCTAGGGAGGTTAGCCACAGAGCCATGGGTTTTAAACTTCTTGATGACACTGCGCACGGTAGACACAGGAACATTCAGGTCTTTGGAGATTGACTTGTAGCCTTGAGATTGCTCATGCTTCCTCACAATTTGGTTTCTCAAGTCCTCAGACAGTTCTTTGGTCTTCTTTCTTTTCTCCATGCTCAATGTGGTACACACAAGAACACAGGACAGAGGTTGAGTCAACTTTAATCCATGTCAACTGGCTGCAAGTGTGATTTAGTTATTGCCAACACCTGTTAGGTGCCACAGGTAAGTTACAGGTTCTGTTAATTACACAAATTAGAGAAGCATCACATGATTTTCCGAACAGTGCCAATACTTTTGTCCACCCCCTTTTTTATGTTTGGTGTGGAATTATATCCAATTTGGCTTTAGGACAATTCTTCTTGTGTTTTTTCATTTAAGACAAATTAAATGAAGATAATAACAAAGAATTTGTGTTTGCAATCATTTTCAGGAAGAAACGGAGTATTATCTGACAGAATTGCCGGAGGGTCAATACTTTTGGCCACAACTGTATATACATACATACATTATAGTATTGCTTATCAGAGAACACTGTGCCTATACTGAATTATGCTATGTACATGAAGATGTGCTCACAGCACTCGTGATGGGAGGGAATAAGCGGGTGCGGTCATGGGCTCTGAGAAACACCGTTATCGGTAAGTACGACTTTCTCAGTCCTCTTGACAGCACCACAGAGAATTTCAGAGAATGGAAACTTAGGGAGGGACCACGACCAGAAGGACTCTTATCCCAAAGGTCACATCAGATGTAGAGTTTAAATCTAATCTGTAGAGTCTAAAAAAAGGTTGAAGGTGATGACCAGATGGCCGCCTTAGAGATTTGTTCTATAGTTACCTCTGACCTCTCTGCCCATGAGGTCGCTATGGCCCTTGTAGAATGAGCCTTTAGACCATCCGGGACGGTATTCCCAGTAGATGAGTAAGCCAGGATTATCGCTTCCTTTATCCATCTTGCCAGGGGACCCTTGGATGCTTTAAGACCCTTCCTTGGTCCCTGAAAGCAGACAAATAGATCCTTCCTTCCTACAGCTCTTGGTGGATTCTAGGTACTGAACTATGCATCTTTTGACATCTAGAGTGGAATTCCTCCTCTTTACTGTTTCTGGGATTTGGGAGGAAGGAAGGAAGGAAGGAAGGAAGGGAGTTTTAGTTTGGTTTGAAGATCTCCAGGAGAGCTTTTGAGCTGTAAGGTTCTCCTGGCCACGTTTGAAATAGCTGCCGTTTTTGATGTTAAAACGGACTGAATCGGCAGAGGAGTCCGCTAGGAATGCTGCTGCCCCTCTTCTCATGGGTAAGGATTCTAGGATTTTGTTCCTTGATGTCCCATCCCTCAGCTCCAGTTAATCCACCCAAACCATGAGGGATCTGGAGGGTACATGTCGCTGCTATAGCCGGCCTAAGATTTCCACCCGCTGATTCCCAGGCCCCTTTCAGGAGGGTGTCGACTTTTTTATCTAGTGGGTCTTTGAGTGTACCCATGTCTTCAAAGGGGAGTGCAAACTTTTTTGAGGCTTTGGCCACCGCTACATCAAGCTTAGGAGCTTTGTTCCAGGATGTGGATGCCTCTTCCTCAAAAGGGCATTTCCTTTTGAGAGAAGGAACTGACAAATTTCCTATCCGGTCGTTCCCATTCTTTTTTGATTAGGGTTTGGACATTTGGACTTATTGAACACACTCTGCGTTTTTGTCCTAAGCCCCCAAACATTGTGTCCTGGATTGTTTTATCCGGACGGGGGTCTTCCATCCCCATGGTGGATCTCACTGCTTTTACCAGACCTTCTACCTTGTCTAGGGGAAAGCAGTGACGTCCTCCTTTGTTTTCACCCCAGGATGAAGCGGAGGAGTCAGGCATCTGAATCTAGTTGCCCTGAAGTAGAGGGGTCAGATTTGGAGTATATAGGGTCTTTGTTTTTTTTATTTTTCCCCCTGGGTGATGGTTGAAAAGGCATTCTGAACTTCAGATCTGATTGCGGACCTTCGTTCCGAAGCAAAATCCGGGGTTTCCTCACATACTATTCTTTGCATGCGTGATCTACAGAGCTTCTTATCCCAAGATTCTGATAAGGCTCTGTTACAAGTGGGGCAACACCGGTTTCTCATTTTCCCAGACTACTTCTTTCCCAGTTCTTGAGGGGGGACTGGATCCTAGACAGAGGGATCCGTGGATGGTGATTTGTACGCTGCAGCTGACCTGCTGTGCTGCGTGGAGCAGTTACAGGAACAGCTACTCTGCTTGTCTTTGGGGCCATCCTGTTTATGATGGCGCTTCTGCTGTTGCTGCTTAAGCTGCTGCTGCTGCTCTTGGTGCTGCTCGTCACTGCCTTCCATATCCATGGGGACTGCATGCAGCAAAAGCTGTCTGCATCTTTCCCCTTTTAAAATTTGCCGCCCTGCAGCGCCACATCCGTTACCGCCATCCTCCTCCTGCGCTCATTGTGGCTGAGGGAGCGTTACTGCGCATGCGCCCGCAAGTTCCGCTCTACCTCCAGAGCGGCAGCCATCTTGGTGCACTCACTGTGCACATTGTCGTCACGTGTACTCCAGGGGGATCCCGGGGCCCCATACTCCTTTCCGGAGCGGCGAATGCGCAAGCAATCCCCCCCCCCCCCGCGCACCCTGAAGGACTTCTCAGTCCCAGCGGTGGCGGTCCCTGGCACCATATCAGCCGCGGCAGGAGCTTCCTCGCTGCCGGATTACGACTGGCTGGCCCTGGTCCTTCATCTTCATCCGGACGACTTCTTCGTGCAGGTACCGCACTGAAGGATCCCCGTCAGGGACAGGAAACCAACTGATGCGAGGGAGAGGTACCACCCTTTTATCTGTAGGTTTCCTGTCCCTGAAGGGCGGATCCCCTCTATCCATGGTGCTGTCATGGGGGACTGAGAAATCTTAATTGTCCACATATGAGCAACACAAAGTAATAGAGATGGCCTAGATACAGGTCATCATTAGTAATGATAGACCATGTGTCCAATGTGTAGAATTTAAGAGCGGCCCCAACTATATCGTAGAATAGGTAATGAATTTAAGATTATGAGTTTCGACATCAGTCACCCCCACCAAGACGCTATCATCTCCAGTGGAGGCCAAATGTAAACAGTATTGGTATGCTGCCAGATATCAGAGATTAGCTTGTATTTTCTTCTAAAGCTGGCCTGCAGCACAACAAAGCAACAGCCACTACACAGTAGTGGACAATTCCTTAACCTAAATTATATTATTCCAAAGCTCAATGTTACCTAATCAATTAACTAAATGTTATTAAAATGAAGTTAAAAAAAAATCTGCACCATCCCTTTAAACTTGTGTCTATGCAAAAAAGTTGGTTCTATGAGCACCATAAATATATTAGGTATATATATATATATATTAAAAAAAAAAAAAAAAAAAAAAAAAAGTCATAGAAATTTGGATCTGTAAAGAAATGATAAAAGAAGAACAATATAGTTAGGAGCATCAGACTGCATACTTACTACTGGATGACTGGTTTGGGGATTAAATTCTGTAGAATTGGCATCTGTTTATGAAAATTTATTCATAATTAATCAGAGAAAATTGTTTCAGCATAATTTTATTTCACAAAAAATATATATTCTATACCAAGACTAGCTCTTTCACAGACAAGTCCAGCAATACCTTTACCTAGACAGCCAGTTACTGAATAATTGATATGCAACAGAGGCTGTAGATCTTTCCACATTTCTGTTTGCAATGTTTGTCAGAAGGGAACAGAATCCACCTTCAGTCTAAGGCTAGGTTCACATTGCGTTAGGGCAATCCGTTTAGCGCTAGCGGATTGCGCTAACGCAATGTGTTTGTAGGGGTCGCGTTTAGGGGTGGCGTTAACGTCCCCGCTCTCGCAGATACCCGATCTGCGAGAGCGGGGAACGGCCACAAAAGAACGGCACATCGCTAGCGTAAGCCGAAAAAGGCACGCGCTAGCAATGCGCTTCAGGCAGAAACAACATTGCTGTCAATGGGTGCGCGAATTGACCCGTTGCACGGCGTTAATTGCGACATTTTCGCCGTGCAACGCTGTCTGTTAGCGATCACCCACTAACGCAATGTGAACCTAGCCTAAGGTGAAAGAGACTGGAGAAAACGCCATCGCCGGTGACTACGTTGACCTTACATCATCTGTTATGTTCCTTGATAGGGCGTTGATCCAGGGAACTAGTCTGATTGCCGTATGTGGAGTCGGGAAGGAATTTTTTTCCTTAATGTGGAGCTTACTCTTTGCCACATGGGTTTTTTTTGCCTTCCTCTGGATCAACATGTTAGGGCATGTTAGGTTAGGCTATGGGTTGAACTAGATGGACTTACAGTCTTCCTTCAACCTTAATAACTATGTTACTATGTTTGTCATTCCGGCTCTATTTCCCACCCAGCGCCACCTCCTGCTTGACTCTGCCTCTGTGCTGTGTGAATTCAAGCAAAGGAGCCGTCAGTCAATTTGGAGGAGGGGAATAGAGTCGGAGTGATAGAAGCTTCAGATCTACAGGCTCATTAGCAAAGTGCTACATGTGCATATAAATAGTTTGGGGGTGAAATCTTGCTAATAGATTCCCTAAAAAGCTCCCCCTCATTTAAATGACAACAATATAAGTACTATAAATTTTTAGTGATGAGTCAAGTGCTTGGATAAGGTGTTATCCAAGCATGCTCGTGTGCCGAGTGTCATCAGCATGCTCGAAAAATATGTGCGAGTCCCCGCGGCTGCGTGTCTCGTGGCTGTTAGAGAGTCCCTGCATTGGTTACAGACATGCAGGCGTGGGGACTAACATTTTTCGAGCACGCCGAAGACACTTAGCACATGAGCATGCTCTGATAACATCTTATCCAAGCATATTCGTTCATCACTAATGATTATGGCTCACATATAGTATATTGTGTTTGACAGTAGGTTTACCTTTCCATCCTAGTATTTCTCTGGCAAACTCCACAACAGCCAACTGCATCCCCAGACACACTCCTGCGAGAAGACATCATACCATGAAACTATAGATATAATAATTGATGGGTAATTACTGGTTGTCAGGATCGCTCACCCAAAAATGGCTTTTTCTGTTTGCGTGCCCAAGATATTGCCTGGATTTTGCCCTCTGTTCCTCGAACACCAAATCCTCCAGGAACAAGTACACCACTAAGAGAAACCAGATTATATTCAAAAGATTTCATATGTCAGTAGATTATGTTCAATTTGGTGGGATCAACAAGCAGATAAAAATCTAGTGTCATCTAATAAAAAAAAAAAAAAAAAAAAAAAAAAGAACTAGGATTCGGAAAGGCTACCACTTACCTACCGTATGTTCAAATTAATGGAAAAGGGGCAGTGGGTATGACACCATTTATTAAGTTACTGTACATCATAGTAACAAGATGCATCTGAAACATAACACACTTTGTAGATACAGGAAAAAGTGCACTTCGTTTGGAAGAAAACTCAGCAAAACAACCTGCTATGACTTTCTCATAAGAGGCAAAAAACATATCAATTTACTTACTCTGAGCTGCAGAGCTTCTGCCAGGCTTCATGGTACCGCACAGGCTCCTGCTGCAGAGTGCTCGGCTCCAAATCAGCTGAGTCTATGTACTGCGCACACACGAAAAAGCAACAGGGTGACTTAGCAGAAAAACTCGCAATGTGCTGGGAGTGGGTTTTGTTTTGGGATGGAGTTAAGCTATTTTTACCTGAGTGCATGTGGAGTTAAGGGAAGAAATGGCTCATAAGAGAAGGAAGAACTCAGATAAAATGTAAGTTTCTTATATTTGCCTGTACTATAAAATTGATGTAAAGGTTTGTTGAAAGTAAACTTTTAAGTGCCCCTAAAAACAAAAAACTTGCCAAAGCCAGAAGAATCACCCTTTACTCAAATCAGCAGGGTGTATGAAGGCCACTAAATAGCCTGTAGGTAGACAGAAAGCCAAGTGAGAGGCCATCTGCTCAGACTGTACACAAAAAAAAAAAAAAAAAAAAAAGGTTTAGCATTGAATGAAATCTGTCAGCAGGATTTCATCCTCCCTAAACTAATTATATACGCATTTATCTCTTTTAAAGACAAGTCCAGAAATACCTTTCTCTACATGGCTGGTCTCTTCATGAGAAATCAGCATTTGGAAGTGATAAGCAAATGAGGCTGTAGATGTGAGGCCTCTGTCACTCCAGCTCTATTCTCCGCCCAGCACCACCTGCTCCTGCCTGCCTGACAGCCTCTATGCTGAGCGACTCCAGGGACAGGAGCGGCCAGTCAAGCAGGAGGCGGCGGCGCTAAAAGGGGAATAGAGCTGGAGTACAGACGCTTCAGATCTTCAGCCCCATTTGCCCATCAATCTGAACATTGATTTAAAAGAATAACGGACTGGTCATGTAAAGGGACTGCTGGACTAGTCTTTAGAAGACCAAAGGCACATAAAAACTAGTGAGATGAAATATTTTTATTACTTTCACAGGGTTTTTTCCAAGTTATGGTAAATGCTACATAGAAGCAGCATTACTTTAAAAACATAGTAGTTACCACTAAGGTGAGCAACGGCTGCAGGTGTCACGTGCGGTATACAGGGTGTAACTTCTACAGACAATGAAAAAAACGCAGGAATCAACAGGGTCATGTAGTTAGAACTAAGGTCACACTACCAGTATATGGTCGATATTTTACCTCAGTATGTGTAAGCCAAAACCAGGAGTGGGTGATAAATACTGAAGTGGTGACATGTTTCTGTTATACTTTTCCTCTGATTGTAAGCCAAAACCAAGAGTGGAACACATACTGAGGTAAAATACTGACCGAATACTGATAGTGTACCTGCGGCCTAAGAGAATTAATTCTTTTTAGCACTAATGCAGCTTCTGTAAAGCATTTATGATCATTTTGAAAACTCCATTGCACAGATATAGTCATGGTTTGTCATCCCCTAGGAAACATGGAGAATATTCATGTGGTGGACTTAGAGTAATGGAAAAGAATTCCCAAATCAATGTACTCATTTTTGCCCGCATGCCTCTTTGCAGGCAGGATGGTAAACCGCAGGAGGAGCTGATCACATTGATATACAATATTGAGGGAAATGTTTCAGTTAGAATGTCAGTTTATTCCTTTAATCTGTGGTGCATACGTGTCCAGTGAGCGGTCCTATTCACTGATTGACAGTCTTCACTGGGATTCAGCATGGAAAGATAGCTGTCAATGGGTAGGACCACCCACTTGGCTCATAACTAAACTAACACCAGGGATTTCAATGAATAAAATTCCAGTCAGGCCCCCTTCACATGTGTGAAAAAACCAATATTGGTGTCTGTTTCCATCAGTGTGACTTCAGTGTTTTTCTGTCATGGATAAATAAATAATGAAATCACAAAGTTTGTTCTATAGTTTGCAATGTTAGACATGTACAGCACACACACACGCCATCTGTGCGCTGTATGCATTTTTCTCGGACCCATAGGCATGCATTGTCCCTAGTCATCCGTGCTGCCGGACAGATCTGTGTGGATCACATGGACACATCAAGATCACCATAGGTCGTAATGGGTATGTGTGGTAACTGCGAAAAAAACAGATGCAATACTTACATGTGATGGGGCCTTATACTGAATCTGTTCTAACAAACCTATACATCATACTCAGCTTCTTCCCTACACCATGCTGTCCATAGGTTTGACTGCATGTAAGGAACGCAGACATCCGAGGGTACCCTTGCCTAGGATACCTTAAGCTATTTTGAGACAACCCCTTAAATCCAGTCTACAAAGCCACGATTATGCTTCTAGTATAAAACAGAGTTCCAAAGAAACCTAATACTCTGACTTGGGCAGGCAGAAGCTTCCTGAAAGCGTTAAGTAGGATCAATTATAACCCCTAATCAGCCAAGCAAAGCCTGTGGATGTAACACAAGTTTTATGAATATTCTACACACTGAGCAAGGTAATTTGGCAATGCTATATATCTGGCAAAAAACACCATGAGCTACATCAGATCATATGTTCTTTTTCTGATTTCCAGACTTGAGGGCTTTAAGCTGAAGGAATCAATACCAAAAAAGTACAATGATGAGCGTTTACCTTGATCTCCAAGCGATGGTTTATAGCTAAAGCTGAATGTTCCAGGGCTTTGATTACAGATGCATATGAATCAGAAAACGTTGTATATTTTCCAACCAGAGCAATGCTGCAGGACTCAAGTAGACGGTCATATCTGCATCAGGAGAATTGACAGGTTATTAACTCCGCTTTTATATGCAAGGCTGAAAGATTACAGTATTCTTAATATTGTAATGTGTGTATTGTAATTTGTGTGATGAATATAAAAAAAAATAGTATTTTCCCTCAACAAGAAATATGTTAATTGAATACCTAGGCACAAGATCACTTTCTAGGTTTCTTTACTTTGGTAATTTATTCATTAAATATGAGGCTAGAACAAGAGACACCAATTAGAATTTCCAGGGGTCAGTAGTTTCTCATAGCACTTGACACATCAGTATCAGAAGATATAATGCTGGACAACATGAAAGCATTATAATCTTGATGTTTTAGGATATGGGGCAAGTTCCCACAGGGGGCATTTGGTGCCAAACAAAAAAAACCAAACAAGTTTTATAAAACATATTAGTAACGGTAAATTGTATGCAATTGAAAATTAAAATCTCATGTCCATTGCGTTTTTTGTTTTGTTTTTAAAGCACTGCAGAGACTGACCAGCGTTGCCATTTGTAAATCTGCAAAATGTTAATTTCTGTTGCAGTAAATGTGCATTTTCTTTGGAGATTTTCCTCAGACTTGAATGAAATGAGAAAATTCCACAGAGGGGGAAAAAAAAAAAAAAAAAAAAAAGTTTTTTGCATGTCCAGGATGGAAAAAATAAAACCGCATGTGATTTTCACATGACGTTTATGATAACGTTTTACCAAAGCTGAAGATCAGGAAGTATCACAAACACCTTAATTTATTCAGTATCGATTATGAGCATCACATGCAAAAATGGGGATTTTTGTGAGTACTCACCATAAAATCCTTTTCTCCGAGCCAATCATTGGGGGACATAGACCATGGGTGTACTACTGCTGCCACTAGGAGGCTGACATTCAGTTGAAACAAAAACTTAGATCCTCCTCTGCAGTATACTCCCAGAGACCCAGTTCAGTGCAAAAGCAGTAGGAGATCATTATATCATCATATTAGAGTACAACACCTCAAATTAAAGAAAAAACAAGCGCAAGCCAAAAGATTAAAGGGACTCTGTCACCCCCAAAATCGTACATGAGGTAAGCCCACCGGCATCAGGGGCTTATCTACAGCATTCTGTAATGCTTTAGATAAGCCTCCGATGTATCCTGAAAGATGAGAAAAAGAGGTTATATTATACTCACCTGGGGGGCTGGTCCGGTCCGATGGGCGTCGCGGTCTAGCACCTCCTATCTTCATACGATCACGTCCTCGTCTTGTCTTCCTGCCGTGGGAAATGTCAGAGGCCCGGCGCCTGCGCACTGCAGTAATTTGCTCTGCCCTCAACAGGGCAGACAAAGTACTCCTGCGCTGCAGCGTGAAGACAAGAAGAGGATCGCAACGCCCATCGGACCGGACTGCCCCCCCAGGTGAGTATGATATAACCTCTTTCTCATCTTTCAGGATACATCGGGGCTTATCTACAGCATTACAGAATGATGTAGATAAGCCCTGATGCTGGTGGGCTTACCTCATAGACGATTTTTGGGGGTGACAGTCCCTTTAACAGGGTGGGTGCTGTGTCCCCCAATGATTGGCTTGGATAAAAGGATTTTACGGTGAGTACTCAAAAATCCCCATTTCTCCTTCACCTCATTGGGGACACAGACCATGGGACGTCCCAAAGCAGTCCATGGGTGGGGAACATCATAATAGATCAACCCCCATGTCCCAACTGACTAAAGTTGCGCTAGCGCCGCTTGCAGAATACGTCTGCGAAGGGCTGCATGTGCTGAAGTCTGAGAGCGTAAGCTGTACCAAGTCGCAGCCTTGCAGACCTGTTCTGTTGACGCCCGATGCCGAATGGCTCAAAAAAGCGTCCACCGACCGAGTAAAGTGTGCCTTAATCCCCGCTGGGATAGGCTTATCTCTGATGCGGTAGGACTTCTGAATAGCCAAGCAAATCCATTCGGTATTATGGCCCTGAATTGGCTAAACCCTGCCCGAGACCCTCAGGAAGCACGGATAGGGTGTAGTCTTAAGAGAAGCACCTTCTGATCCCTTACTACGTCCAGGGTGTGAAGAGCTCGTTCCACCCGATGTACCGACAAAAAGAGAGAAGGACAAAGTCCTTGTTAAGGTGGAAAAACAAGAAAACCTTGGAAAACAGAACGTAGACGATTCGATGACCACCCTGTCTTGTGGGAAAATCAGGAAAGGAACTCGACCAGACAGAGTGGCTAGCTCTGAGACTTGTCTAATAGACAGCACTGCGACAAGAAAAAGACAATGTTCAGAGTCATCCTGCAACAGTTCAAAAGGCGTCTGCTAAAGAGCACCGAGACCAATATAAAGTCCCAGGTCTCTAAAAGGCATACTATAGGGCAGTGTTCCCCAACTCCGGTCCTCAAGAGCCACCAACAGGTCATGTTTTCAGGATTTCCTTAGTATTGCACAGGTGATAATTGCATCACCTGTGCAATATTAAGGAAACCCTGAAAACATGACCTGTTAGTGGCTCTTGAGGACCGGAGTTGGGGAACACTGCTATAGGGGAATACGACATGGGAGACTCTCTGAAAGAAAACGCTCACTTACAGAATGGAAGTAATCCTACTCTGGAATGAAACAGATAAGGCCAAGATCGAGAGAGATATATAGATATAGATAGAGATAGAGAGAAAGCACAACAGAAATAGCTGAGCGTAAAACCTGATTCCAGATTAGTCTGGAGAAATTCCCAAAATGGAGGAAACAGAAGACACGAGGACGTCTGCAGTGCCTGCACTGTGCAAAAAAAGGTTATCAGGTGTGTTGACTGATGCAGGCTTCCCAACGCTAATCATGGTGGAAAAACCCCTGATTAAAGAACCCAGCTTGAGACCACTCAAGGCTTCAACGGCCAAGCCGTTAAACACGAGGCCCCTGAGTTATCATGACAAAACAGACATTGGCAGAGCAGATCTGGATGATCCGGCAGTCGCCACGGGACATCGGCGACTATCTGTACTAAATCTCCATATCACGTCCAGCATGTCCAAACCTGGGCGACAAGGATTACTGGAGTCCGCTCCGCTTAGATCTTCCTGATGACCCTCGGAAGTAAAGAAAGCGGGGAAAAAATATGTACGTTAGACGAAACTGAAGCCGCGGAGACCTGTGCATGCACCTTGATGGTCTAGGGATACCGAGACCGAGTTGTGAAGTGGAGTATCTTTGGCGTTCAAACTTGATGCCATCAGATCCACGTCCGGAGTCCTTAAAGTAATACTTAACTGTTGAAAGACCTCCCACTGTCCCAAGGCGAGACTGATGGCTAGGAAAAACTGCCACCCAGTATAGTATAGTATCGTATCTCTCTATCTCGCTCTATCTACATATACACATATACATACATACATACATATACATACATACATACATACATACACACACACACACACATACCCGGGATATGGACTGCTAAAAATACTGAGTGGTTCCTCTCTACCCATTGGAGAATATGGGCTACCTCTTGCATGGTCAGCCTGCTACGGATATTCCCTTTAATGATTGATACATGCGACAGCCGTGACTTTGTCCGATTGAATTCGGATGGGGTGACCAGCCAGGAGATAATGGAACTGCTGCAGAGCTATCCTGATTGCTCGGAGTTCACGGACATTAAATCGGAAGGCTCGACTCCCGAGTTGACCTGCGCCCCTGAGCCATGAGGTGACAGACTACTCCCCAGCCAAGGAGACTGGCATCGGTAGTCACCACTAGCCATTAAAGCCAATAAACCGGGAGAAAGGATTTTCCCTGGAAGAGAGAAGACCTTCAATGTCCACCACCTGAGAGGTTGCCTGACCCACCGGGGCAAGCTGCACCAGTGATCAAGGGAGAACTGGTTCATGCTGCAGGGGACAGAAGTAGCAGAACGTACCACTTCTGTTGCTGCCACCATCTTTCCCCAGTGCCCTCATGGCAAACCGGATAGAATAACGGGATGAGTGGTTACATGCGTGGGCTCCTTGTTGAAGGGCTCGGACCTTGTCTTGAGGGAGAATTATTAACCCTCGGAGGTATCCAGGGTCATTCCTAAAAACGATATCCACTGGGCTGGATGTTGTGAACTCTGTTTTTGGGCTCCCTCTTGTGGTCACAAGTGGTACTGTGTGAGTGCTGTCTTTGGGCTCCCTCTGGTGGCTCTTTGTGTCATTCTGCAGGTCTGAGGCTGGATCAGCTGTCTCGTTATGTTAGCTGGTTTCCTATTTAGCTCACCTGGACTATCAGTTGTTGCCTGCTGTCAATGTATTCAGTGCTATTTTGATCTCTCCTGCCTACCTTTGTTACCAGTCTCTCCAAGAGAAGCTAAGTTTTCTGTTTGTTCATTTTTTGATCATCAGTGTTCAATATGTTCCTTGGTTATTTATTTGTCCTTGTCCAGCTTGCTAATATGTGATTTCCTTGCTTGCTGGTAGCTCTAGGGGGCTGAGTTTCTCCCCTCACACCGTTAGTTGGTGTGGGGGTTCTTGAATTCTCAGCGTGGATATGTTGTATAGGGTTTTTTACTGACCGCACAGTTTCCTGCCTGTCTTCTGCTATCTAGTATTAGTGGGCCTCATTTGCTGAATCTGTTTTCATTTCTACGTTTTGTATTTTCCCCTTACCTCACAGTTATTATTTGTTGGGGGCTTCCTATATCTTTGGGGTCATTTCTCTGAGGCAAGTGAGTTCTTACTTTCTCTATAGGGGTAGCAAGTTTCTCAGGCTGCGTCGAGACGTCCAGGAATTTAGGCACGTTCACCGGCTACCTTCAGTGTGTTTGGTTAGGATCAGATTTGCGGTCAGTCCAGTTACCACCTCCCTAGAGCTCGTTCTATGTTCAGTAACTTAGCTAGTTCATTCTGTGATCCTCAGCCACTAAGGATCATAACAGTACAGCAGGCCAAAAGAGTGTTTAATGCATCGCAGAAGTGGGATAAGATAAGTCCTGAGTACAATTTATTTATTTTTTTCTCTCTTTGCTGCAGTCTGTCCAGCTTCTCTCATCCCCTTAATCTCTGGGTGGCTTTGAGTTCAGCTGCAGACATGGATATTCAGAGTCTGACTTCTAGTGTGGATCATCTTGCTGCAAGGGTGCAAAGCATTCAGGATTTTGTTGTTCACAGTCCTATGTCTGAGCCAAAAATACCTATTCCTGAGTTGTTTTCTGGAGATAGATCAAGGTTTCTGAATTTTAAGAATAATTGTAAATTATTTCTTTCTTTGAGACCTCGTTCCTCTGGTGATTCCGCTCAGCAAGTTAGAATTGTTATCTCCCTGTTACGTGGCGACCCTCAAGATTGGGCTTTCTCCCTGGCGCCAGGAGATCCTGCATTGCTGAATGTGGATGCGTTTTTTCTGGCGCTTGGATTGCTTTATGAGGAACCTAATCTTGAGAACCAGGCAGAAAAGGCCTTGCTGGCTCTCTCTCAGGGCCAGGATGAAGCCGAGGTGTATTGTCAAAAATTTCGGAAATGGTCGGTGCTTACTCAATGGAATGAGTGTGCCCTGGCTGCAAATTTCAGAGGTCTTTCTGAAGCCATTAAAAATGTTATGGTGGGGTTCCCCACGCCTGCAAGTCTGAATGACTCAATGGCTTTGGCCGTTCAGATTGATCGGCGTTTGCGGCGGTGTTTTCTGAACAGAGACCTGAGTCTATGCAATGTGACCGAATTCTGACCAGAGTTGAGCGGCAAAATCAGACATCAAAATGGGTTGTGCTTTTACTGTGGTGATTCAACTCATGTTATCTCAGCATGCTCTAAGCGCTTAAAAATCGCTAAAACCGTCACCGTTGGTACTATACAGCCTAAATTCATTTTGTCTGTTACTTTAATTTGTTCTCTGTCATCTTACTCGGTTATGGCTTTTGTGGATTCAGGTGCTGCCCTGAACCTGATGGATTTGTCGTTTGCCAGGCGCTGTGGTTTTGTCCTGGAGCCTTTAGAATTCCTTATTCCACTGAGGGGAATTGATGCTACACCATTGGCTGAGAATAAGCCTCAGTATTGGACTCAAGTGACCATGTGCATGACTCCTGTACATCAGGAGGTGATTCGCTTTCTTGTGCTGCATAATTTGCATGATGTTGTCGTTTTGGGTCTGCCATGGCTGCAGGCTCATAATCCAGTGCTGGATTGGAAAGCTATGTCTGTTTCAAGTTGGGGTTGCCAGGGGATTCATGGCGATGCTCCTTTGGTGTCAATTGCTTCATCCACTCCTTCTGAGGTCCCTGAGTTTTTGTCGGACTACCAGGATGTATTTGATGAGCCCAGATCCGGTGCCCTACCTCCTCATAGGGATTGTGATTGTGCTATAAATTTGATTCCTGGTAGTAAGTTCCCTAAGAGACGACTTTTTAATTTGTCTGTACCAGAACATGCCGCGATGCGGAGCTATATAAAGGAGTCTTTAGAGAAGGGACATATTCGCCCGTCCTCCTCCTCTCTTGGTGCAGGATTCTTTTTTGTGGCCAAGAAGGATGGTTCTCTGAGACCTTGTATTGATTATCGTCTTCTAAATAAAATCACGGTGAAATTTCAGTATCCTTTGCCATTATTATCTGATCTGTTTGCTCGGATTAAGGGGTCCAGTTGGTTCACCAAGATAGATCTTCGTGGTGCGTATAACCTTGTGCGTATTAAGCAGGGGGATGAATGGAAAACAGCATTTAATACGCCCGAAGGCCATTTTGAGTACTTGGTGATGCCTTTTGGACTCTCTAATGCTCCTTCTGTGTTCCAGTCCTTCATGCATGACATCTTCCGAGAATATCTGGATAAATTTATGATTGTGTATCTGGATGACATTTTGGTCTTTTCTGAGGACTGGGCGTCCCATGTGAAGCAGGTCAGGATGGTATTTCAGGTCCTACGTGCTAATGCCTTATTTGTGAAGGGCTCAAAATGTCTCTTCGGAGTACAGAAGGTTTCCTTTTTGGGTTTTAGTTTTTCTCCTTCTACTATTGAGATGGACCCAGTCAAGGTTCAGGCTATTCATGACTGGACTCAGCCTACATCTGTTAAGAGTCTTCAGAAGTTCTTGGGTTTTGCTAATTTTTACCGTCGCTTCACTGCTAATTTTTCTGGCGTGGTTAAACCCTTGACGGATTTGACCAAGAAGGGTTCTGATGTGACTAATTGGTCTCCTGCGGCCGTGGAGGCCTTTCGGGAGCTGAAGCGCCGGTTTTCTTCGGCTCCAGTTTTGTGTCAGCCTGATGTCTCTCTTCCTTTTCAGGTCGAGGTTGATGCTTCTGAGATTGGAGCAGGGGCTGTTTTGTCGCAGAGAAGCTCTGATTGCTCTGTGATGAAGCCTTGTGCTTTCTTTTCGAGAAAGTTTTCGCCTGCCGAGCGGAATTATGATGTTGGTAATCGGGAGTTGTTGGCTATGAAGTGGGCATTTGAGGAGTGGCGATATTGGCTCGAGGGAGCTAAGCATCGTGTGGTGGTCTTGACTGATCACAAAAATCTGATTTATCTCGAGTCTGCCAAGCGGCTGAATCCTAGACAGGCTCGTTGGTCGTTGTTTTTCTCCCGTTTCGATTTCGTGGTCTCGTACCTGCCTGGTTCGAAGAACGTGAAGGCTGATGCGCTTTCTAGGAGTTTTGTGCCTGACTCTCCGGGAGTTTCAGAGCCGGCTGGTATCCTCAGAGGGAGTGATTTTGTCTGCCATTTCCCCAGATTTGCGACGAGTGCTGCAGAAATTTCAGGTGGATAGACCTGACCGTTGCCCACCAGAGAGACTGTTTGTCCCAGATAGATGGACCAGCAAAGTTATTTCCGAGGTTCATTCTTCGGTGTTGGCAGGCCATCCTGGGATTTTTGGTACCAGAGATTTGGTGGCTAGGTCCTTCTGGTGGCCTTCCTTGTTGCGGGATGTGCGTTCCTTTGTGCAGTCCTGTGGGATTTGTGCTCGGGCTAAGCCTTGCTGTTCTTGTGCAAGCGGTTTGCTTTTGCCTTTGCCTGTCCCGAAGAGGCCTTGGACGCACATTTCCATGGATTTTATTTCGGATCTTCCAGTCTCTCAGAGAATGTCTGTCATCTGGGTGGTGTGTGATCGTTTTTCCAAAATGGTCCATTTGGTGCCCTTGCCTAAGTTGCCTTCCTCCTCCGATTTGGTTCCTCTATTTTTTCAGAATGTGGTCCGCTTGCACGGCATCCCTGAAAATATTGTGTCTGACAGAGGATCCCAGTTCGTGTCCAGATTTTGGCGGATCTTTTGTGCTAAGATGGGCATTGATTTGTCTTTTTCGTCGGCCTTCCATCCTCAGACGAATGGCCAAACCGAGCGAACTAATCAGACCTTGGAAACTTATTTAAGATGTTTTGTTTCTGCTGATCAGGATGATTGGGTGACGTTTTTTGCCATTGGCCGAGTTTGCCCTTAATAATCGGGCTAGTTCTGCTACTTTGGTTTCGCCTTTTTTCTGCAATTCTGGTTTTCATCCTCGTTTTTCCTCGGGTCAGGTTGAGCCTTCTGACTGTCCTGGGGTGGATTCTGTGGTGGATAGGTTGCAGCAGATTTGGAACCATGTGGTGGACAATTTGAAGTTGTCACAGGAGAAGGCTCAGCGCTTTGCCAACCGCCGTCGCGGTGTGGGTCCCCGACTTCATGTTGGGGATTTGGTATGGCTGTCTTCTCGGTATGTTCCTATGAAGGTCTCCTCTCCTAAATTCAAGCCTCGCTTCATCGGTCCTTAACCCGGTGTCATTTCATCTGGACCTCCCAGCGTCGTTTGCCATTCATAACGTGTTCCATAGGTCTTTGTTGCGGAGGTATGTGGTGCCTGTGGTTCCTTCTGTTGAGCCCCCTGCCCCGGTGTTGGTTGAGGGCGAATTGGAGTACGTGGTGGAGAAGATCTTGGATTCTCGTATTTCTAGATGGAGGCTTCAGTATTTGGTTAAGTGGAAGGGCTATGGTCAGGAGGATAATTCCTGGGTTGTCGCCTCTGATGTTCATGCGGCCGATTTGGTTCATGCCTTCCATGTTGCTCATCCTGATCGCCCTGGGGGTTTTGATGAGGGTTCGGTGACCCCTCCTCAAGGGGGGGGGGGGGGGTACTGTTGTGAACTCTGTTTTTGGGCTCCCTCTTGTGGTCACAAGTGATACTGTGTGAGTGCTGTCTTTGGGCTCCCTCTGGTGGCTCTTTGTGTCATTCTGCAGGTCTGAGGCTGGATCAGCTGTCTCGTTATGTTAGCTGGTTTCCTATTTAGCTCACCTGGACTATCAGTTGTTGCCTGCTGTCAATGTATTCAGTGCCATTTTGATCTCTCCTGCCTACCTTTGTTACCAGTCTCTCCAAGAGAAGCTAAGTTTTCTGTTTGTTCATTTTTTGATCATCAGTGTTCAATATGTTCCTTGGTTATTTATTTGTCCTTGTCCAGCTTGCTAATATGTGATTTCCTTGCTTGCTGGTAGCTCTAGGGGGCTGAGTTTCTCCCCTCACACCGTTAGTTGGTGTGGGGGTTCTTGAATTCTCAGCGTGGATATGTTGTATAGGGTTTTTTACTGACCGCACAGTTTCCTGCCTGTCTTCTGCCATCTAGTATTAGTGGGCCTCATTTGCTGAATCTGTTTTCATTTCTACGTTTTGAATTTTCCCCTTACCTCACCGTTATTATTTGTTGGGGGCTTCCTATATCTTTGGGGTCATTTCTCTGAGGCAAGTGAGGTCTTACTTTCTCTATAGAGGTAGCAAGTTTCTCAGGCTGCGTCGAGATGTCCAGGAATTTAGGCACGTTCACCGGCTACCTTCAGTGTGTTTGGTTAGGATCAGATTTGCGGTCAGTCCAGTTACCACCTCCCTAGAGCTCGTTCTATGTTCAGTAACTTAGCTAGTTCATTCTGTGATCCTCAGCCACTAAGGATCATAACAGCTGGAACAAGGTATACGTTTCATCAGCGAGCTCAGGTGAGGAAGAGTATCGCCAGTGATGCGAAGGCAATTCGCGCAGTCCTGGAAGGACGGACCCCTGATTAGAAGGTCGTCCGAGTAGGGCAGAACAATAACGCTCCGAGTGTGCAAGATGGAAATGACGGCAGTCATGACCTTCGAGAGCACTTTGTGAACCGAAAATGCTGTCCGGGTATGGCGAAGTACAGGAATGTCTAGAGAGGGGAAAATCGGAATATGGAGGAAAGCATCCCGTTGTCGACGGATGCTAGAAACGCCCCTCTTATCGATGAGTTTGCATGATCCTTGGTTGCATCTGGTCCCAAGATTCCAGCACTGCAAGGCTGTAGTGCTAACCACTGAACCAAAGTTAGAGATGGAGGAATCATCTGAGTCAGTCTGGCGAAGACCCTGACTGATAGTCCCTTCATGATCCTTCCTCTATCGCTGTGACCAGTGACGCCATGGGCTGCGACAGCTATGAAACCCACTCGGGTGGGGTATACTGCAGTCTAGATCCCAGCCCCAGCAAAATGAGGCTGTACCACAGAATACCCCCACAGAATACCCCATAACACGTTAATCCATGCATCCTTTGCAGAGAAAACCAATGGGGCCCTCAGGGTCAGAGCACTTAACCAGAACTGTTGTCCAAGGATCTTGCAGGTCCGATAAACCATGAAGGGATTTTGATCCCAGGACCCCATGCAGCCAAAGTAATGACCGAACTTCAAAGAGGTTTGAGTAGAACCCCTTCGTGAATCTATGGTGTCCGAAAAAGGATTTCTTGTTGACGCCAAAAAGGACGTCTAAGCCTTGCTGCGGAGGAAATTTGCCCTTTCCACCCGTAGCATCAGAGACAAGCTGAGCCAGCTTCACTCTAAATAAACGGCCACTCTGGTAAGGAAGAGATGTCAGAGACTTTTTGCACACAGAGCCTGTTTCATATTCACTGAGCCATAATGTCCTTCTGAAGGTGATGGCATTTGCCGCTGATAGCGCAAAGCAGCTAGCCGCATCGGAAGAGGCATCCAGGAGACCAAGGCTTTAGCTAACCCCGCCGCGGCAAACAATGGATAGTGCTAAACCCGAAGCCTCAAAGACAAAGCAAGTCAGATTCTCTGACAGTCCGGGGGTGATGATCCATCCGGCCAAGATAGAAGGATTCTGAATACCGGACAAAACACTGGCGGGCTCACAGCAGGAGACTCAGCTCAATCTTTTCCGCAGATCAGCTGAAACAGGGGGCTACCTCACCTCAAGAGGCTTCTGACCTGTGAGGCGTTTATCAAGTCACTCTCAGCGCCGGTTAAGTATAAACCGGACCTCCGGGTGAATGGTAATTGCTGTATGAGGGCGATTAGTCCTCTTGCAGGGCACTGTATGTTCCAGGACAGAACCGGAATCCTCGTCAACCTTTAGAGTCTGATTGACGGCCTCAATAAGAGAGTCCCCCATTTTCTGGAACTCTGGCATTTAAACTCAGCCTTGTTCTGCAAATCTCTGGTGAGGGAAAGCGAGAAACAGAGCTCACGGATGCCAAGGCCCAAGATTGCTCAGGTAATCGTACCACGGAGACGCCTGTACGTTTCTAGAATACTTGCGGCCCCTGCTAGCAGATGACTCCCTTGTAGGAAAGGATCCATTTATATCAGACCTGCTAACGCTCCGATCCACAGAGGAATCACGGAGGTATTCAATCTCTCTGGCCAGAGAAGCCATGGATTGCTACAGTGACGAAGCCCACTAAGGGGAACTAGGTACACTGGGATTGGGGCAACAGAGGGCTCCTGAACGCATTTGAGGTCGCGAGCTTTGCAAATTAAATAGTCTTATTAGACCCTTTGGGAGCTTGGACCGTGACAAGGTGTCATGGCGCCTTTAAGACCGGGAAATACTACAGGGGGAAACTGCAAGGGGAGAGAGTAGTGCTTCCTTACCCGGGTACTGATTTTCCTGGAGTCCGCATAGGATTAGCGCTATGTTTTTGCTCTAAGGGTCACCTGCCAGGTCCTGTGCAGAGTCGTTGTGCCCCTTTAATGACAAGCAGTCGCCCCTGTGTGAGCTGGCCGGGTAGACCAAGATGGCCACCAGGAGTTGCAGAGGTGGTGAAGTCTACCAGAGAGCGAGAGGCGCCATTCCGGGGGGCGGAGCCAACACCGCTATGTCAGTCAGTGGGCGGAGCCTCGTGACTTCCATGAATACACCCAACCCAGGACCTAAATTTCCACAGCTGGCGGGAGAGTTACCAGGGGTAGAAGGTAGTGAGGCGTTGTTGGGGGGCTTTGAGAAAAGCGAGCACTACCGTCCCAGGCGAGAAGCGCCAGAAAAGTGGGCGTCGCCGCCTTAGCGCACCATAGTGCAGGTACAGCTTCTGGGATGCTGCCTACACATCGGCAGATGGCGGGGGCTAAATTTTTCGGCGCCAATAGGAAAAGGGATCCAGAAGTTCGCCCTCGCTGCCAGAATGAGTCCTCTTACCAGCGTCGCCCCAGACCGCCTGTCCAGAGCCCTCCAGCCCCGGCACTTACCCGGAGAAGGTGCCGGGTGGCAGGTAACCCAGCTGTTTGCGGCAGGTGCTTAAGTCCCCTTGCTGCCGTTGCTGGTCTTGGATGGTGCAGGGATAAAAGGGATCACCCTCAATCCACCATCCCTTTAATAGGGAGGTGGAGAGGGACCTTCCGCCTCCTTGTACCATCCGCTTTAATAGTGGTGGCACAGTGGGGGCTGCCCATACGCCAAAGAGAGGGGCCTCGTACATCCCGGGGGCTTGAACTCCGTGGTGGAGAGGATACATGGAGGCAACACGCCATGTGCTCGTCTGTTGATGGTGCGGGGAGATCGGTGCTCTTTAAGGGACCAGTCGCCCCTAAAAACCAGCTCAGGCATGGCATCCCACATTGCAGGAGAGGATACGGAGAGGTGACACTCTCCGTGCTCGCCTGTTGATGGTTTAGGGAGATCGGAACCTTGAAAGGATCAGTCGCCCCATTCATTCGTGGAAAAAATTTAAATCAAAAAGGTAAAGTCAAAATTGAAAAGTAAATTAATAAAGAGTTTTGGGTCTGAATAGCAGACCCGTCCGTGTGCCTCCTACGGACACTAAGCAAGAACTGGTTCTCCTGGAGCCAGCAGGAGGGTGTATACTGCAGAGGAGCGAACTTTTTGTTTCAACTTCATGTCAGCCTCCTAGTGGCAGCAGCATACACCCACGGTCTGTGTCCCCCAATGAGGCGAAGCAGAAAATGCCCGCACTTACACGCCTTGTCATGCCATCAATGAGGTTATTAATGAGTTCCCTGAGGAATGTTCTGCCACACTGAATGTAATTAGGCACATGAATCTAGATCCACCGCCGGCAGCTCCCTTTGCAATGGTTAATCAATGAAGTCCCAAATGTGCTTAACGGTAGACAATCTGAAGACGCTGCAGGACATGGTAGCACGTTTACACCACTCAGGCTGCAACATGTGTATAAACGAGAGGCGAGAAAAAAATGCTGCATGGGCAACTCCATAGGTAGGAGTCCTGGTGAGAGACCTGCATGAGAAAACATGTCACTGGCATAATGTATGGTAGTGAAAAATCTCTACTTTTCATTCCAGGAACACCAACAACTTGGCTTTACATTGATTTGATAGCGGAACAAATGATTCGACCATTTCTCCAAAGTGCCCCCATAGTCATTTAGCGTGGCAGAGCATTCCTGAGACACTCATTAATAGCAGCTAATGTACTTAAGTAGATGCATTTCTGCAAATGGCACAGATACTTGAAAAATAAAAATTTTAACACCTTGATTTTTAATAATTTGCACATCATTAATGTTTCTATCAATTCTGTGATTTCCATAATTCCGGAACTTATTTTTCTTGGTGTTGCAATTTCAATTTTGAGGAGTGAATATTCCAAGAAGGAAGCCTCACATAGTGAAAAGAAAAAAAAAAAAAAAAAAAAACCTGGGGAGAAAGCATGAAATAAGGACTCAAATTACCAGGTAGCCACCAGCTCTCAATGCACGCATCACAAATTCTGAGTCAGGAACCTTGGGTCGAAGAAGTTAAGCAAAACAAGTGTGCACTTATCCCTAGGTTACATAGGTTCTTCAGTAAATTCACTGAAGATTCACTGTTTCATGCTTTCCTCTTGAGATATGGCATTATATGTGATAAATACATTCATTTACATCTATCTATGGGTTTTTACTGCATGTTAATTCCCAGGCGAGAGTCTCCTTTTCTGGTTTTCCATTTGTGTGTAGTCTTCACTTTTTAATATTTTATGATATGGAGTATTTTTTATCAAATGCATCGATAAAGACTAAGATTTTTAACTATCAACAAGCGCAGCAATATATTTTTCTGACATTGGAATTTAGTACACTATTGTACCCCAAAGTACATAAGCTTCATGTACTACATACGTTTAGATACGTACTTCATATGTTTAGATACAGACATAGCCATACTCCAGAAAAATTGATTACCTGTGAATTGCTAAAAAAGTTAATTCACCTAATGTAATGCAAGATGCCAGACCTTTGGGGACACTTTCAGGCCAAATTCACATCACATTTGTGGTGTACTAAAAGGTTGACAGTTATGAAGTAGACTGTTCTTAACTGCAGATTTAGGCAGTAGCATTTTCATTAATATGCATTTCTGTATATTCATGCCTTCTGTATATTAATAGAAACTGTCATTTTACCTATCTGCCATTTCTTTCCACTTCATAAGCATCTTGCGAGGCTGGCGCCCAATAGGAAGATCTAACCGTTTCCGAAAATATTCCACTACACCTTGTTCCTCCAGCAGCAATGGAACTCTGTATATAGAAGACACATCATGTACGCAGATGACCTAGAAGATTTAGAGAGGCGTTAGAAATGCCATCAACACTGTAGGATGAGTGTCCATGAGAACAGAGATAACGCCTAGGACATAGCCATCTATATGGTTATCATACATTTATAATAGATCAGTGTTCTAATCTTCCAGAAATATCAATGACAGACAGATCCATAGATAGATAATATCTATCGATCTATGTATAGATCTATCTATAGATCTGTCTGTCATCTATCTATCTATCCTATCTATCATCTATTAGTGATGAGCGAGTATACTCTGTGCTTGGGTTTTCCGGAGCACGCTCGGGTGGTCTCCGAGTATTTGTGACTGCTAGGAGATTTAGTTTTCATCGCCGCAGCTAGATGATTTGTGGCTACTAGACAGCTTCATTACATCTGGGGATTCCCAAGCAACCCCCACATGTACTCAGGCTGGCTAGCAGCCGTAAATCATTCAGCTGAGGCAGGGAAAACAATCTCCGAGCAGTCAAATACTCAGATCACCCGAGCAATGAGTATACTCGCTCTACATTACTATCTATCCAACTAACTATCTCATTCCTTCTATCCATCGATAGATAGATCCATCCATCCATGGATAGATGTAGATAAGATATATGGATAGTTAGGCTACTTTCACACATCAGTTTTTTTCCCTGTCAGGCAGGATCTGGCGAATTTGTGAAAAAACGGATCTGTTACAAAAAGTGAAAAACTGATGCAACTGATATGTTTTTTTTTTTTTAGAGAGAGAACGGAAAATGTGCATGATTTGAATGGAAAAATGCATGAAAAACTGGATTCGGAGGCGGGATTCATCATTTCACATCTCAGTTTCATACGTTTTTCGCTGGATCCGTCGCTGGGCTTTTTTTTCGACGGGCAGAAAAAAAACAACTTTCTGTGCGTTTTCTCCATCCGACGGAAACAGCTCTGACGGATCCGGCAAAAAAACGGATGAAACGTGTGGCCATCAGGAGCAGTCCGGCGCTAATACATCTCTGAGAAAAAAAACGGATCCAGCGGAAAAAAAAACAGATCAGTTTTTTTAAAAACTTGCCGGATTGTGCCCGACGGCAAACAGCGGGACCGCCCCTGGGTGAGTATAATCTAACCTTTTTCTCCTCTTTCAGGTGACATCGGGGGCTTATCTACAGCATTACAGAATGCTGTAAACAAGCCCCTGATGACGGTGGCCGCAGCTCATATACGATTTTTGGGGTGACAGACTCCCTTTAAAGCATGTATTATAATCTTACCTGTTCAGGTTTAACATGACAAAACATTGAAATCTTCTCCTTTACTGAGGTGTCCAGGGGTGTCGTGCACCTACAAACAATCTAAAAAAAATTGATTGGGGCATGGATTGGTTTAGTCCACAAGGAAAGCAAAATTTAGATGTTTGCTGATTCAGGTTATTTTTTAATCAACGGCATAATTACTTACTAAATCTGGTGAGAGACCTAGACCACGCAGCTCCCGTACGCTGTTCTGAGTGGGCTTGGTTTTCTGTTCACCAGTGGCACTCGGCTGCAAGTTACAAAAAAAAACAAAAAACTATTTACTCAACATACACATTACCTGGGGGTGCAATGAAGTGCACCATGTAAGATTTCCCCTGAAATACAGTTTTTAGTTAAACTTTTTATTTATAAACTCATATTTGATAGAAAAAAATCATAAGGTACAAAAGATAAAAAAATAATATTGGACAGGAAAGAAAAAAAAATCTGCAATTAATAAGAAATTAGAATTATCTGTCTCCAAAAGCAGCCCTGAACCTTAACTGCTCACTCAGAGGTCCACGAGTGACGTACGTATTCTACCCTCTATAGTCTATGGAGCCAGTCACACGTCCTTGATTTCATTGACCGTGTGTCATGGGGACATATTTGTTTTTTATTAAACTCATGAATCAAAATTACCCAAAACAAATGTATGTTTAATTCACAGACCAGACACAGGAAAATCACAAACAGCACATTGATGCAGAGTGTTGGCCGGGATTAAGCCTAGGAAAGTTGTACTAGCAAACCAGCAATGCCATTATCACCAAGCACTTATATCCCAGATGACATAGGATGGGATATGATAAATGCCACTGTGTTGTATGTGCGTACTGCATGTGCTAATTACATGTTCGAGCAGAACCCCTTGGAAAAGTAGCACAGTACCTTAGGTATTCCATGAAACCACCTTGCTGAAGACTGAAGATGCTACAGTTCTAAACAGATAAAGATCTGACAGTTTCCATAAGCACAGCCTAACATATGCCACATGCTTCATTTTCCATGAACAGATTTTAGATTCACATTTTTTAGGCAACGTAAAAGAAGCAGCAGCCGACAGCACATCAGACGATTTCAGGATGCAAGATCAAAATCTACAGACCAAATCAGACAAATACTCACAAAACAGAAAAAATGAAGCATCCAATCCAGGTGAAAAAAAAATAAAAATTAATGAAAAAACACTTTATTCTGCCATCATACAACGTTTCGACCAATATTGGTCTTTATCATGTATACTCCATAGTACAAATGGCAGCCATATAGTGTGGAGCCAGACAAGCACCAATCACTATCAAGCTACTGCCCTCAATGAATATATACAAATAACATAATAGTATACAAAAACATGTTCCCATTTACATAGTTATACATCTCATTACTATAAAACACCAATATTTACAGATGAGAGATACAAGTAGAAAAACAGCATAATTCTAAAAGATCCGCCCCTTACACACGTAAAGCATTGTGCCAATCATAGTAACCATCCACACAACAGGTTCCAATCAGCCATGTAAACAATATCAACCAATCAGTATATCAGATCATATTGGCGCTTGAATTCAAAGCAACCTATCACAGGTACTCACATATCCCTGGAGTGTGTATATACAGCACTAATCCACCCATCGGCTCATCAACGCAGTCGACAATTCAAAGGGCATTTGAATGGCAATGAACTGGTGGTAAATATATCATTTCAATTATCTAATGTGGAATATGACGTATTGCTAAGGGGCTTTCTTTTTGCCCTAAGAACTCTCCTGATTGATTTGAATTGGAATGTGATTTATTCCTTCTACAGAAGATTTACGACTGGCTTCTTATTTTTCTGTTAAACAGGGTGATTGTAGTAATCATGCCGAGAGTGAGGCTATTGGTTTTACTCTTAACCCCTTAACCCCCAAGGGTGGTTTGCACGTTAATGACCAGGCCAATTTTTACAATTCTGACCACTGTCCCTTTATGATGTTATAACTCTGGAACGCTTCAACGGGTCCCAGTGATTCTGACATGGTTTTCTAGTGACATATTGTACTTCGTGTTGGTGGTGAAATTTCCTTGACATTACCTGAGTTTATTTGCAAAAAAACGGAAATTTGGCAAAAATGTTGCAATTTTCCAACTATGAATTTTTATGCCCTTGAATCAGATATGGATTAGATATGTCACACAAAATACTTAAGTAGTAACATTTCCCATATGTCTACTGTACATCAGCACAATTTCGGAACCAAAATTTTTTTTTTTCCCTTAGGTGGTTACAAGGGTTAAAAGTCGACCAGCATTTTCTCATTTTAACAACACCATTTTTTTTATTTTTTTTTTTCAAGGGACCACATCACATTTGAAGTCACTGTGAGGGGTCTATATGATAGAAAATAACTAAGGCTACTTTCACACTAGCGTCGTGCACTGCACATCGCTATGCGTCGTTTTGTAGAAAAAACGCATCCTGCAAAAGTGCTTGCAGGATGCGTTTATTCTCCATTGACTTGCATTAGCGACGCATTGCCACACGTCGCAACTGTCGTGCGACGGTTGCGTCGGACAGTCGCCACCAAAAAACGTTGCTTGTAACGTTTTTTGGTGCGTCGTTCCTGTCTTTTCCGACCGCGCATACGCAGCCGGAACTCCGCCCCCCCCCGCACCTCACAATGGGGCAGCGGATGCGTTGAAAAACAGCATCCGCTGCCCCCGTTGTGCGGCGCATTCACTGCTAGTGTCGGTACGTCGCAACGACGCAATTTGTCGTGTGTCGTCCGACGCGGGTGTGAAAGTAGCCTAAGTATGACACCATTCTAAAAACTGCACCCCTCAAGGTGCTCAAAATCACATTCAAGAAGTTTATTAACCCTTTATCTGCTTCACGGGAACTAAAGCAAAGTGGAAGGAAAAAAATATTTAACTTTTATTCTCCACAAAAAAAAATTAAATTTACACCCAAACTTTTTATTTTTACAAGGGTAACAAGAGAAAATGGACCACATAATTTGTTGTGCAATTTCTCCTGAGTATACCGATACCCCGTATGTGAGAAAGCCAGTTTGGGCACATGGCAGGGCTCAGAAGGGAGGGAGCACTATTTGACCTTTTAGAATGCAAAATTGTCTGGAATCAATGGAGGGCACCATGTCACGTTTGGAGACCTCCGGATGTACCTGAATAGTGGAAACCCCCACAGCCCCCCACCCTATCCCCAATCCCAGCCCTAGCTCCAACCTCAACCCCAACCCTAGCCCCAACCCCAACTCTAGCCCTAGCCCCTACCCCAATTGAAAATATACTTTTTATTTTATATTATTTTTACTTAACTAAGGGGGTGATAAAGGGGATATACTATTTTTTAATTTTGATCACTGTGATAAAATTAACCAACAGGAAAAATCATCTATTGATGTCGGGTGCCGGCAGACAGATCTCAAAGGGGGCATTGCGCATGTGCCCGACATTTGGTCCAGGAAGAAGACACTGAGGGACAGAGCTGGGGGGACCAGAGGGGGCTTGGGGGACCTCCATTTCCTTCTCCTATGGTATGATAGATCATATCAGAGGAGAGAGAAATAAATGGGAAATCTGACATAACGGTGATTGCAACACTGGAGACAGTAAAAAGTGACCCGAATCATGTTCTCCGGTAGCTGAGACCCCAGAGATTTTCCAACGCTGGGGGTGGGGAGCCATCTACTTATTTCTGAGCGCCATTAAAAAGCGGCACTGAGGAATAAGTACCCTTAACTGCCACTGTTAAAGGCATATCAGCAGACGTTAAGGGGTTAACACTAAGAAATGGTGCAAACAAGCCAGACCATGAAACCATCATTTATGCAACAAACCCAGAGGTTTGTCATTTAGAACCAAAACATCCTGGTCTTAGTGACATCAAAGAATACCAATCCACAAGTAATAAAAGCAAGTCATTTCACATGGGTCTCAAAAACAAAGTCCTGCCTGCCCTGCCAATCAGTGCAGACAATTGCTGCTTGGGTCTTACCTGAGGTACAAGACTAACATGGATATTACAAAAGTTCTCTCTTTGAGCTTGGAACTGGAACTGACGAAAAGCTTCTACGAAGGGCATACTTTCAATGTCACCCACGGTTCCTCCTAGCTATAAGATAAAAGACACAAGTATAAGGGGCAAATTATCACATCTGTAAATCTTTTAGCAAATTGCTGCAAATGCAATCTCAAAGCTTGATTTAAATACTGCTATTCGGTGCTCACCACCTAATCTGAGAGCAGCATAATGAAAAGACAGAGACCCCGATTCTAGTGATGTGTCACTTACGGAGCTGATTATTGTAATTTTGATAAAATCACTGTTTTGTGAACAAATCATCACTGGAGGACTAGTAAACCTGCTGCCAGGTAGTCATCAGTATTTATGAGCTCTGTATGTCCCCACCCAAACCACCGAGATTGGCAGTTTTCTTTTTATGCTATGCACACTGTACACAGAAAGCTGCCATTCAGTGGGGGATTTATCAGAGCTCAGCATTCAGAGAACTGCTAGATCTGCAGCAGAGAAAACAGGGATTGTATCGAAACAGTAGCAAGTCGCCTAGTAACATACAACTTAGGTCCCTGTTCCTACACCATGCCGCACTCAGATAGGACAACTAAAATTATTATAGTCAACTGCGCAGTCGGCACATACACCTGAATCCCTGAAGGTAGGGGGAATTCAGACATAAGCTTCGACAGGGGCCACTGAACTTGGGAAAAACCACTATCTGAACCCAAGAGATAAGACGCCAGACATGCCGTTCTCCCTTCGATTAGTAATCACCCCAGCACATTTATTTTACTCACTTATATAATAAAGATTATTATTATTTTACTAGATGGCAGCCCGATTCTAAAGAATCGGGAGACTAGAATCCATATATACTTTATTTATTCAAATGTAAGAATAATACAATTAATAAATAATAGTAAGAAAGAACAAAAAATGGCTGCACTCACCAGCTCTTGACAATTCTTGTTATTTAAGGTACAGTTACACAGGATCCATGAACATGCTTATGAGGGGAGTGATGAAAGACATCAGACAACAACTTTGCGTGTTGTGGCAAATGCCACAACAACGGTTCTTTGCTTAAGAACAATAATGTAAATAATAAATAATATGTATCAATAACTATGTATATTGGTATGTTCTATGACATTTTAAAATATTTCATTATTATGTGGAAAAGCTCTTAGTACCCATACTGGCGCATACTTGTGTGCCCATCAGGTATTTTCACAGTAAAATTTTCACAGGTGGGGACCCTCGGCCTCCGATGTGGTGGGCGGGGACCCTCGGCCTCCGATGTGGTGGGCGGGGACCCTCGGCCTCCGATGTGGTGGGCGGGGACCCTCGGCCTCCGATGTGGTGGGCGGGGACCCTCGGCCTCCGATGTGGTGGGCGGGGACCCTCGGCCTCCGATGTGGTGGGCGGGGACCCTCGGCCTCCGATGTGGTGGGCGGGGACCCTCGGCCTCCGATGTGGTGGGCGGGGACCCTCGGCCTCCGATGTGGTGGGCGGGGACCCTCGGCCTCCGATGTGGTGGGCGGGGACCCTCGGCCTCCGATGTGGTGGGCGGGGACCCTCGGCCTCCGATGTGGTGGGCGGGGACCCTCGGCCTCCGATGTGGTGGGCCGGGACCCTCGGCCTCCGATGTGGTGGGCCGGGACCCTCGGCCTCCGATGTGGTGGGCGGGGCCCCTCGGCCTCCGATTTGGTTGGCGGGGCCCCTCGGCCTCCGATTTGGTTGGCGGGGCCCCTCGGCCTCCGATTTGGTTGGCGGGGCCCCTCGGCCTCCGATTTGGTTGGCGGGGCCCCTCGGCCTCCGATTTGGTTGGCGGGGCCCCTCGGCCTCCGATTTGGTTGGCGGGGCCCCTCGGCCTCCGATTTGGTTGGCGGGGCCCCTCGGCCTCCGATTTGGTTGGCGGGGCCCCTCGGCCTCCGATTTGGTTGGCGGGGCCCCTCGGCCTCCGATTTGGTGTGTGCTCTGCCTGGGGCCCCTGTGCTCTGCCTGGGGCCACTGTGCTCTGCCTGGGGCCACTGTGCTCTGCCTGGGGCCACTGTGCTCTGCCTGGGGCCACTGTGCTCTGCCTGGGGCCACTGTGCTCTGCCTGGGGCCACTGTGCTCTGCCTGGGGCCACTGTGCTCTGCCTGGGGCCACTGTGCTCTGCCTGGGGCCACTGTGCTCTGCCTGGGGCCACTGTGCTCTGCCTGGGTGTAGGACACTGGTGACGGTCACTTATCTCCGGACATTAGCTCCGGACATTAGCTCCGGACAAAGCCACGGAAGTTGGCACAAATTGCAGGAAGTAGTATTCTAGGCAATTATATATTAGATTATTATTATTATTATTATTATTTTTATTATTTTTTTTTATAATTATTATTATTTCCACAGCACTTTACATACCCCATCATTACTGTCTCCCACATCAGGGCTTACAAGTTCAATTCCCTATCAGTATGTCTTTGGGAAACCCACGCAAACACGGGGAGAACATACAGACTCCTTGCCGATGTTGTCCTTGATGGGATATGAATCCAGACTGCAAAGTACAGTGCTAACTACTGAGCCACTATCTAACACTTTTCTGTGAACAGCTTTTTAAAGTGTATAAAGGGGATAGAGAGATGTGTATGTATATATATATATATATATATATATATATATATAGCAATATAAATTGTGTAAGAGATGGAGAGTCACAGACCAATAAGGTAGAAAGTGTCACAAAAAACCTTTGTGTACCTCAATTACACAGACTTCTGGTTTTGTGCCGTCCTCATCTACAGGAATCGAGGCCTGTCGCCTCACCCACTCCTGGATAGCATCTGTGATGTGAGGAACCACTGCAAACAAACAACATGTCACAAATACCATCCCTCTACAACGTGATGTATTCAATCAATGTTTCTTCTCATAGGACACAAAGAATAGAAATAAGCAAACACGGCACTCTGTAGGAGCATGGATGTCGGTGCTCAAGTAGGGTATCCCACCCTTAATAGCAAATATCCTAAATAACTCGGCACTCAAATATTTATGAAGAGAAGAAAATTCAATTTATTTTGCGTCCAGACATAGAACCAGTTGTTGAACATTTTCGGTCCAAGGTGGTCCTTCCTCATAACAGTTAAATTTATCAGTATATAGACCCGGGGCTGGTGGCGTACTATGTCGCTTAGTGAAGCGCGCTTCCCTTGACGATATAGAACGCCACCATCGCTGGAGTTCCACAACGTGCTGACCACTGGATCACTAAGCGACATAGTATACCACCAGCCCCGGGTCTATATATTGATAGAACTGTTCTGAGGAAGGTCCACCTTGGACCGAAAACATTCAACAACTGGTTCTATGTCTGGATGCAAAATAAATAGAATTTTCTTCTCTTCAAATATTTGAGTGCCGAGTTATTTTGGATATTTACAAAGAATAGAAAGCTTGTCAGCCATGGAAGGCGGCAGCAGAAACAAGGCCCGCAGGAGTTGCCTTTACTGCATATTCTTCATGTAGGGTCTGTCTCTCATGATTGTAGAGACCCTCATTAGAGGTCAGACCATCTATACAGGTCCTTCTCAAAAAATTAGCATATAGTGTTAAATTTCATTATTTACCATAATGTAATGATTACAATTAAACTTTCATATATTATAGATTCATTATCCACCAACTGAAATTTGTCAGGTCTTTTATTGTTTTAATACTGATGATTTTGGCATACAACTCCTGATAACCCAAAAAACCTGTCTCAATAAATTAGCATATCAAGAAAAGGTTCTCTAAATGACCTATTACCCTAATCTTATGAATCAACTAATTAACTCTAAACACATGCAAAAGATACCTGAGGCTTTTAAAAACTCCCCGCCTGGTTCATTACTCAAAACCCCCATCATGGGTTAGACTAGCGACCTGACAGATGTCAAGAAGGCCATCATTGACACCCTCAAGCAAGAGGGTAAGACCCAGAAAGAAATTTCTCAACAAATAGGCTGTTCCCAGAGTGCTGTATCAAGGCACCTCAATGGTAAGTCTGCTGGAAGGAAACAATGTGGCAGAAAACGCTGTACAACGAGAAGAGGTGACCGGACCCTGAGGAAGATTGTGGAGAAGGACCGATTCCAGACCTTGGGGAACCTGAGGAAGCAGTGGACTGAGTCTGGTGTGGAAACATCCAGAGCCACCGTGCACAGGCGTGTGCAAAAAATGGGCTACAGGTGCCGCATTCCCCAGGTAAAGCCACTTTTGAACCATAAACAGCGGCAGAAGCGCCTGACCTGGGCTACAGAGAAGCAGCACTGGACTGTTGCTAAGTGGTCCCAAGTACTTTTTCTGATGAAAGCAAATTTTGCATGTCATTCGGAAATCAAGGTGCCAGAGTCTGGAGGAAGACTGGGGAGAAGGAAATGCCAAAATGCCTGAAGTCCAGTGTCAAGTACCCACAGTCAGTGATGGTGTGGGGTGCCATGTCAGCTGCTGGTGTTGGTCCACTGTGTTTCATCAAGGGCAGGGTCAATGCAGCTAGCTATCAGGAGATTTTGGAGCACTTCATGCTTCCATCGGCTGAAATGCTTTATGGAGATGAAGATTTCATTTTTCAGCACGACCTGGCACCTGCTCACAGTGCCAAAACCACTGGTAAATGGTTTACTGACCATGGTATTACTGTGCTCAATTGGCCTGCCAACTCTCCTGACCTGAACCCCATAGAGAATCTGTGGGATATTGTAAAGAGAAAGTTGAGAGACGCAAGACCCAACACTCTGGATGAGCTTAAGGCCGCTATTGAAGCATCCTGGGCCTCCATAACATCTCAGCAGTGTCACAGGCTGATTGCCTCCATGCCACGCCGCATTGAAGCAGTCATTTCTGCCAAAGGATTCCCGACCAAGTATTGAGTGCATAACTGAACATTATTATTTGATGGTTTTTTTGTTTGTTATTAAAAAACACTTTTGTTTGATTGGACGGGTGAAATATGCTAATTTATTGAGACAGGTTTTTTGGGTTATCAGGAGTTGTATGCCAAAATCATCAGTATTAAAACAATAAAAGACCTGACAAATTTCAGTTGGTGGATAATGAATCTATAATATATGAAAGTTTAATTGTAATCATTACATTATGGTAAATAATGAAATTTAACACTATATGCTAATTTTTTGAGAAGGACCTGTACATGAAGTTGCATTAGAATATGTCAGTGATGGAGCTATAGAAGATCATTTCTGCTGGCAGCACACACCAGAAGACAGTGACATTCCTCATCTCCACAGCAGTGCAGTCACCCATAGACCTCATGTCATTCCTTCACCTTGAACAGTTTTCCCCAGATAGTCTCCTTTTCTTTCTTTGTTAATGACAGACTGATAAATCTTTCCAGTGGTCAAATTGTTGTCTTTCGTAAGTCGGATGTCCAGGAAACGCTCATAGTTTCCGAGGTCTAGGTCCACCTCGCCACCATCATCAAGGACAAACACTTCCCCTACAGAAGACAAAGACAAGACGGGCGACAACAGCAAATATATTATAGATAATAGGGCCGACTCCATTTTCATGGGCCTTGGATCTTGCTGAAAATCCACAGCAAATCATGTGTGGCACGGGATTTCTGCAATGTGCATGCTTTTTATTACATTTGGATGGGTTTATAAAATCCAATCTACAGGTGTTACGTAAATTGCAGAATCGGTGCTACAATGTGAGTTTACCCTTCGCTGCCCAGTTTAAATCCACACAGTAAGCCGTACGTCACCAAGCATTTTGCATAGGTTTGTTAAAAGGATAGGGATTTACATGTTATTTTTTTACAAAAGAGTACCAACTACATGTGGGAAAAAAAACACCAAAAACAACAGTTGTAATCGGTAACATTTATAATTTAACCCTTTTATTTCTTGTTCAGAGAGCCAGGAGACTTGCCTTTTCTTTGATCTTAGCTTTCTACTTTTATAGCCATACAAGCCAAAACTAAATAAGGGCTTGTGCTTTGAGAGACAACCTACTCTTTATTGAGGTGGCATTTTCCCCATATAGATAGGCATGTTTTTTAACCTATGGACGCCATTCTTAAGTCACCAGAGGTGCTTGCGGTATTAGATTGGTTTTTTTAGGAATACTAAACTCCGTCATTTACTGTTTTATAGAACTTACCTGTCACGTCCAGAAACACTATATACCTGCAGATATAGCATTAAAATCATGGGCCTCATTTAGATGTACACGTTACATGTAGGTGTTCAATCTATGTTCTTCCTGAATACAACACAACCATTTTAATCTATGGGGCTATTCTCATGTCGATTTTCACCATCTGGGTGTCTGTGCAGAACTCAGACATGTCCTTTTTGTTCCATTATCACGGATGAAAGGTGCCAATACAAGTCTATAGGTCCATGAAAAATACGTACATGGACGGTATCTGGACTGTTCATATTTAACATTGCAAAGAAAAGGAAAAGGTTTGTCATTTACTCATTCGTTCATGAAAACTACGGATGACAACAAAAACACTGGTATCATTTTTTTCTTGCGTACTTGAAAAATACTCACGTGTGAATGAGGCCTTAATATGAGCACAGCTACAGGGAGAAAAACTGAAATATTCTCCCTGCTGCCACTTGCTTTGTGACATCAGTGAAGGCAGCTGGTACAGGAATATTGAATTAGAAGCCTGCTAAAGTGCCAGGAAGTGATGGAGAAACTGTCCATACCAATGGGCAGGGATGACCTGCAAAGTGTTGTGCTATATGATCGCCCAATACAAGCACAATAAATAATATCTGGATTTTTCACAGATAGAACATGTACCCATTACAAACTATGGTACTATTTATACGTCTGTTTTTCACAAAGCCAATCTGAGTCTGATGAAACACGGAGAAAGCAGAGAGATGGCATCCATGTGCTATCAGTGTTTAATAATGTAAAGGATAGGTGAAGGTTTGAAATGAACCGTATATACTCGTGTATAAGCCGAGATTTTCAGCCCATTTTTTGGGGCTGAAAGTCCCCCTCTCGGCTTATACTCGAGTCATACCCAGGGGTCGACAGGGGAGGGAAGTCTAATAATACTCACCTGCTCCCGGTGCGGTCCATGCAGGTCCCTGGTTCTCCCGGCGCCGCAGGTTCTTCCTGTAGTGAGCGGTCACATGGTACCGCTCATTACAGTAATGAATATGGACCCGACTCCACTCCCATAGGGGTGAAGCCGCATATTCATTACTGTAATGAGCGGTAACGGTGACCGCTCAGTACAGGAAGAAGCTGCAGCGCCGGAGCACCAGGGACCGCGTCAGGAGCAGGTGAGTATAATGGGGAGGGGGAGCGCTGCACGATATTCACCTCTCCTCGTTCTGGGCGCTGCTCCGTCTTCGTCTTCTGTAGTGACGCTCAGGTCAGAGATGGCGGTGACATGGTTAGCGAGCTCCCTCTGCCTGAACGTCAGTGCAGAAGACGCTGAAGACGGAGCAGCGCCCAGAACAAGGAGAGGTGAATATTGAAAGTGCCAGGAGCCTGAGCGATGAGAGCAGAGTATGTGATTTTTTTTTTTAATCGCAGCAACAGTATATGGGGTAAATATCTCTATGGAGCATCTTATGGGGCCATAATCAACGTTTGTGCAGCACTGTATGGGGCAAATATCTTTATGGAGCATCTTATGAGGCCACAACGTTTGTGCAGCACTATATGGGGTAAAAATGTCTATGGAGCATCTTATGGGGCCATTATTAGCCTTTATGCAGGATTATATGGGGTGTATTTTGCATGGAGCATCTTATGGGGCCCATCATGAACTCTATGGAGCATACTGATGTCTACTTTTATTGGCATCTATTTTTACTTTTGAAATTTACCAGTAGCTGCTGCATTTCTCACCCTAGGCTTATACTCGAGTCATTAAGTTTTCCCAGTTTTTTGTGGCAAAATTGGGGGGGGGGCGGGTCCATTTCTACTCGAGTATATACGGTATATATCCATATGTGAAAGACAATGATGCTAAAACCTGACACTGACGACACTGGTAAGAATGTTACACATTAGGGTTTAAAAATGGACGTCTGAATGAGTCCTAAGGCAGTGTGGCTGAATTCTGAGAACAGAGGTTGGTTCCAATATGACACACAAGAAATATTTCTATAAGGTGTCATTAAATGGAGCCTGACATTTCTTTGCTTATTAACTATACCCATAGCCTTTAAGATGATCCTCCAACCCCTTTATATCCTCAGAGGTGCCCCTGAAAACCTCAGAAAATGTGTTTTATACCTGTCCCACTCTGCATGTAAATTAAGCAGCCCAGTGGGCGTTTCCAAATTGTAATCAGCGCCGCCTTGGTCCGTCCAACCGCAGTCGCCTCTACTAACTGGGCTACGTCGCCGTCATACACGTAGTGTTTAAAGTCTGTGCCTGTGCAGTGGGATCGGAGAGCTGCGCAAGCTCACTGTGCTCTGATAAGAATCCCACTGCGCGGGTGACGCTGATCACAATTTGGAAACACCAATCAGATCGCATAATTTACATACAGAGTAGGACAGATAACATTTTCTGAGGTATGCAGAGGCACCTATGAAGATATAAAGGAGTTGCAGGATCATCATTCTCATGATCTTAAGGGTGATTGGCATAGTTTATAACTGGAGACAGGGTCCCTTTAAGATGACCGTATTTTACATACATGTACAATTTTATTTCATGGACCCATTATAGACTATAGTGCTATACACAAGCCCCGTTTTTTTTTCCAGCAGGTTGGATGAAAAATGCCAATGAAAGTCTATTGATGATATATATATATATATATATATAAAAAAGTGGCATCCATGCATTGTTCGTGTTCGACATAGCAAAAGCATGAGAGAAGCTTTGTCACTTATTTGTCCCTATGTGACAAACACTGATGAGACACTGATGACAGAGTGCAGTCTGATGTTTCTCATGGTGACTCGGCATGGGAGAATAAACGCTAGGCGGCACCACAGTATAACATTGGAGGGAGCGCTATCTGATATCAGAGAACACTCAGCTGAGTTACACGCTGGCTACTCACCAGTGTGAACAAGCTCTAATGCTTTAGAACAGGACTCGCACATGTGACCCCGCATGCGGCCCGTGGCTCCGTTGTGTGGCCCTTAGGCCCCTGAGACAATAGTGTTGAGCGAGCCAGAGGACAATGACTTCAGAGTTTCTTTAGACAGAGTGCGTCCTCAATGCACGCTCACTCATCACTAGTCACAAGTGTTAACCGTTCCACATACCATGTTCGTAAGGAGAGAACGTCCCAGCGTCAATGTTAATGTATGGATCAATCTTGATTGAAGTGACGTGCAAGGAGCTGGATTTTAGGATCGTCCCTATGCTGCTTGCAATGATCCCCTTCCCAATACCAGATATCACACCGCCCGTCACTAGGATGTACTTCATGATGTCAAATGAGGCTGTAAGAAAAACTGTTGAGAAGAGCACGTGGTATCAGTGTAAGGCTGGAGTCACACAAAATGAATAAAAATATGGTCCTTTTTTTTTTTTTTTTTTATAGACCAAATACGCAGAAATGTTCCCTGAAGAGTGATCCGTATGTCATCCATAGGTGTAAGGGGGTGTGCAGGCGGCTGGTTTGAGCCCGGCATTCCTGTGCATGCCTACCTAATGAAACTGGGTACTTTTTGTGTTTGCTGTGTGCCCTGTGTGGTTTATGATATTTGACACTGTTTAATATCATAATGGCTGACACTGTTCCGATATCTGTGTGTTAGGGACAGGAATAGGGACAGTCAGTGGCAGTGGTAGATCAGCACTGGTAAGGGTTATGGCAGTGTAGTTGCGGGTTAGTGTTAGGGGGGGCGCTGTAGAGTAGATTAGATTGTGTTGAGAACTGGTTTCAGTCAGAGTGGTGACAGTTGAGAAAGGGGGCGGAGCCAGTGTAGTGGCAGGGAGAGTGCCTTCCTGAGGTAATTTTCAGGTAGTGGGAGGAGCTAAAGCTGTGTGAGGAGAATTGTTCTAGAAGGAGTTGTGACAAAGCTGAACAGAGCAACAGTGTAGAGTTAAGAGAGCGAGGCAGCCTGGAAGAATCAGTGGTAGTCTGTGGGTTACCTCCCGTGACGTCCGGGACTTACGGTCCGAACAGGAATTGTGGAGGCAACCTGAATTTTCACCCAAGATGGGGAAAGTGGACGGGGAGCACTCAGTATCAGCGAGCTGGATGGTTCAGGAAGCTGCGGGCCTGGGAGCCATGGTGCAGGAAGAAAAGCTGAGGTAGCAGACCAGGGAAAATGCAGGAGATGGATTACTCATGTATTGGGAAAATGGATGGACTGTAACTGTTATGAAGATGCACGAGTTAAGTAAAGTTTTATTGAAAATGAACTTGGACTTTGAGAACATTTATGTGTGTCTGCAACGGATTGGAGCCCTGTATGCTGTGAAGGATTCTGACCCACAGGTGGGTGAAATACGTGACACACACACCACACCACAAAATGGACATGATATTTCTGTAGCGGAGCGTCGGGGTGTGATGAGGAAGCAGCAGCAATCCCTCGGTACGGCTACCACCCTGGCCCCCGTTACAAAGGCAAAGTGTGGCTGTGTATTTTGCACATGTAAACCTCCGTATGGCATCAGTACGGCGAATCTTGCCGGTTTGCAAAATGGACATAGAATGGATCCATGGGCTCAAATATTCGTGAAAACATATACATATACACATACAGTACAGATCAAAAGTTTGGCCACCTCAAAGATTTTTCCGTATTTTCATGACTATGAAAATTGTAAATTCACACTGAAGGCATCAAAACTATGAATTAACACAGCTGGAATTATATACTTAAAGGGACTCTGTCATCTGAATTTGGACGGAACAATTTTCAGCCATAGAGGCGGGGTTTTCGGCTGTTTGATTCACCCTTTCCTTACCCGCTGGCTGCAATATTGGATTGAAGTTCATTCTCTGTCCTCCGTAGTACATGCCGGCACAAGCCAATCTTGCCTTACGCAGGCGTGTACTATGGAGGACAGAGAATGAACTTCAATCCAATATTGCAGCCAGCATGCAGCCAGCGGCTAAGGAAAGGGTGAATCAAACAGCCGAAAACCCCGCCTCTATGGCTGAAAATTGTTCCCTCCAAATTCAGGTGACAGTCCCTTTAACAAAAAAGTGTGAAACAACTGAAAATGTGTCTTATATTCTAGGTTCTTCAAAGAAGCCAACTTTTGCTTTGATTACTGCTTTGCACACTCTTGGCATTCTCCTGATGAGCTTCAAGAGGTAGTCACCGGGAATGCTCTTCCAACAGTCTTGAAGGAGTTCCCAGAGATGCTTAGCACTTGTTGGCCCTTTTGCCTTCACCCTGCAGTCCAGCTCACCCCAAACCATCTCGATTGGGTTCAGGTCTGGCGACTGCAGAGGCCAGGTCATCTGGCGTAGCACCCCATCACTCTCCTTTTTCGTCAAATAGCCCTTACACAGCCTGGAGGTGTGTTTGGGGTCATTGTCAAATAAATGACGGTCCAACTAAACGCAAACCGGATGGAATAGCATGCCGCTGCAAGATGCTGTGGTAGCCATGCTCATTCAGTATGCCTTAAATTTTGAATAAATCCCCAACAGTATCACCAGCAAAGCACTCCCACACCATCACACCTCCTCCATGCTTCACGGTGGGAACCAGGCATGTAGAGTCCATCCGTTCACCTTTTCTGCATCGCACAAAGACACGGTGGTTGGAACCAAAGATCTCAAATTTGGACTCATCAGACCAAAGCACAGATTTCCACTGGTCTAATGTCCATTCCTTGTGTTCTTTAGCCCAAACAAGTCTCTTCTGCTTGTTGCCTGTCCTTAGCACTGGTTTCCTAGCAGCTATTTTACCATGAAGGCCTGCTGCACAAAGTCTCCTCTTAACAGTTGTTGTAGAGAGGTGTCTGCTGCTAGAACTCTGTGTACCATTGACCTGGTCTCTAATCTGAGCTGCTGTTAACCTGCGATTTCTGAGGCTGGTGACTCAGATAAACTTATCCTCAGAAGCAGAGGTGACTCTTGGTCTTCCTTTCCTGGGGCGGTCCTCATGTGAGCCAGTTTCTTTGTAGCGCTTGATGGTTTTTGCAGCTGCACTTGGGGACACTTTCAAAGTTTTTCCAATTTTTCGGACTGACAGACCTTCATTTCTTAAGTAATGATGGCCACTCGTTATCCTTTACTTAGAATTTGTATTATGGCAAGAAAAAAGCAGCCAACAGTCTATTCAGTAGGAATATCAGCTGTGTATCCACCAGACTTCTGCACAACACAACTGATGGTCCCAACCCCATTTATAAGGCAAGAAATCCCACTTATTAAACCTGACAGGGCACACCTGTGAAGTGAAAACCATTCCCGGTGACTACCTCTTGAAGCTCATCAGGAGAATGCCAAGAGTGTGCAAAGCAGTAATCAAAGCAAAAGGTGGCTACTTTGAAGAACCTAGAATATAAGACATAATTTCACACTTTTTTGTTAAGTATATAATTCCACATGTGTTAATTCATAGTTTTGACGCCTTCAGTGTGAATGTACAATTTTCATAGTCATGAAAATACAGAAAAATCTTTGAATGAGAAGGCGTGTCCAAACTTTTGGTCTGTACTGTACACACACACATAGATTAGTCTAAGGTCCACTTCCGTCTGTTTGTCTGTCACAGAAATCCCGTGTCGAAGATTGGTCGTGGCCGGCCGCGACCAATCAGCGACAGGCTTAGTCCGGCCGCGAATTGGCCACTCCCTACTCTCCTCCAGTCAGCGCCCCCCAGTAAGGCAATGTGTTGCCCCAACCCAGACCAACTTTTTACTATTGATGCTGCCTATGCAGCATCATTAGTAAAAAGATAATGTTAAAAATAAAAAATCATGTTATTCTCACCTTCCGTCGGCCCCGCATCTTTCTCGCTCCTCGCGATGTTCTCGGCAGCTTCCGTTCCCAGTGATGCATTGCGAAATTACCCAGATGACTTAGCGGTCTCGCGAGACCGCTACGTCATCACAGGTTATTGCCGCAAAGCATCACTGGGAACGGACCTGGCGGGAGCATCGCTAAGGTCTGGGTTGGATCCGGGGGCCGCCGGAAGGTGAGTATATAACTTATTTTAATTATTTTTTTTAACAGGGATATGGTGCCCACACTGCCATACACTACGTGGCTGGCTGTGCTATACGTTATATGGCTGTGCTATACGCACCGTGGCTGTGCCAATATCCTGCGCCCCAAAACCCCGACATCCTGCACCCAATCAGCGACTGGTGCAGTCCGGCCGCGAATTGGCGCGGGATTTGAATCACGCTTTGCTGATTGGTCGCGCTTCTGGATAAACACGGGGGAGATCCAGACGCCCTAATGTTTGCAGGTTTGGAGTAAGTTTTACTGCCACCTAGAGGCGGAAATTTGCATAAACTATTACTACAGCGAGAAGCTAAATGGATTATGCGTACAGGTGCAATGGGCCCCATAGGACAAAATAACAGTAGATATGTCCATATTCTTGTGAAAAAAAAAGAGGCTGGCGTACAGCAAAGAGGTAGACCAGGGATCATGGTGAGATTTAATTGTTACATATGATTCTCTTTCTTGAAGTAAGCTTAGTATGATAGTACTCTGATATCATCACTGCATCCAGGTAGATAATGTAAAGTTTAGTGATATCTGAAAATCTTTTCCCAAATGATCACCCAGAGGGTTAAGTACATACAATATTGCAATGTTTTTTATACATTTCGTTGTTGTGGGAGGTGGATACAGAGGGAGGGGCGTCCCAGAGCTCAGGTATTTCTCTCCGCGAAACGGCCGTCGTCAGCACTGGCTCGCACACTCTGTTAACCCGTTCTCCAAGTCATGATGCTTTAGGCTACTTTCACACATCAGGTTTTCAGTGTAAGGCTAAATCCGGCGAATTTTGGAAAAACTGGATCCGGCGCAGATTGTAAAAAAACTGACGCGACGGATCCGGCTAGCCTATCTAGATTATTGGATAAAAACAAAAAAATTTGGAGCATGCTCAGTTTAACCCCTTCATGACCCAGCCTATTTTGGCCTTAATGACCTTGCCGTTTTTTGCAATTCTGACCAGTGTCCCTTTATGAGGTAATAACTCAGGAACGCTTCAACGGATCCTAGCGATTCTGAGATTGTTTTTTCGTGACATATTGGGCTTCATGTTAGTGGTAAATTTAGGTCGATAATTTCTGAGTTTATTTGTGAAAAAAACGGAAATGTGGCAAAAAATTTGAAAATTTCGCAATTTTCACATTTTGAATTTTTATTCTGTTAAACCAGAGAGTTATGTGACACAAAATAGTTAATAAATAACGTTTCCCACATGTCTACTTTACATCAGCACAATTTTGGAAACAATTTTTTTTTTTGCTAGGAAGTTATAAGGGTTAAAATTTGACCAGTGATTTCTCATTTTTACAACAAAATTTACAAAACCATTTTTTTTAGGGACCACCTCACATTTGAAGTCATTTTGAGGGTTCTATATGGCTGAAAATACCCAAAAGTGACACCATTCTAAAAACTGCACCCCTCAAGGTGCTCAAAACCACATTCAAGAAGTTTATTAACCCTTCAGGTGTTTCACAGCAGCAGAAGCAACATGGAAGTAAAAAATGAACATTTAACTTTTTAGTCACAAAAATGATCTTTTAGCAACAATTTTTTTATTTTCACAAGGGTAAAAGGAGAAACTGGACCAGGGACGTTGTTGTCCAATTTGTCCTGAGTACGCTGATACCTCATATGTGGGGGTAAACCACTGTTTGGGCGCACGGCAGGGCTCGGAAGGGAAGGAGCGCCATTTGACTTTTTTAATGAAAAATTGGCTCCAATCTTTAGCGGACACCATGTCGCGTTTGGAGAGCCCCCGTGTGCCTAAACATTTGAGCTCCCCCACAAGTGACCACATTTTGGAAACTAGACCCCCCAAGGAACTTATCTAGAAGCATAGTGAGCACTTTAAACCCCCAGGTGCTTCACAAATTGATCCGTAAAAATGAAAAAGTACTTTTTTTTCACAAAAAAATTATTTTAGCCTCAATTTTTTCATTTTCACATGGGCAACAGGATAAAATGGATCCTAAATTTTGTTGGGCAATTTCTCCTGAGTACACCAATACCTCACATGTGGGAGTAAACCACTGTTTGGGCACATGGTAAGGCTCGGAAGGGAAGGAGCGCCATTTGACTTTTTGAATGGAAAATTATCTCCATCGTTAGCGGACACCATGTCGCGTTTGGAAAGCTCCTGTGTGCCTAAACATTGGAGCTCCTCCACAAGTGACCCCATTTTGGAAACTAGACCCCCCAAGGAACTCATCCAGAGGCATAGTGAGCACTTTAAACCCCCAGGTGCTTCACAAATTGATCCGCAAAAATGAAAAAGTACTTTTTTTTCACACAAAATTTCTTTTAGCCTCAATTCTTTCATTTTCACATGGGCAACAGGATAAAATGGATCCTAAAATTTGTTGGGCAATTTCTCCTGAGTATGCCGATACCTCATATGTGGGGGTAAACCACTGTTTGGGTGCACGGCAAGGCTCGGAAGGGGAGGCGTGCCATTTGACTTTTTGAATGGAAAATTAGCTCCAATCGTTAGCGGACACCATGTCGCGTTTGGAGAGCCCCTGTGTGCCTAAACATTGGAGCTCCCCTACAAGTGACCCCATTTTGGAAACTAGACCCCCCAAGAAACTTATCTAGATGCATAGTGAGCACTTATAACCCCCAGGTGCTTCACAGAAGTTTATAACGCAGAGCCGTGAAAATAAAAAAATAATTTTTCTTTCCTCAAAAAAGATGTTTTAGCAAGCAATTTTTTATTTTCACAAGGGTAACAGGAGAATTTGGACCCCAATATTTGTTGCCCAGTTTGTTGTGAGTACGCTGATACCCCATATGTGGGGGTAAACCACTGTTTGGGCACACGTCAGGGCTCGGAAGGGAAGTAGTGACATTTGAAATGCAGACTTTGATGGAATGGTCTGCGGGCGTCACATTGCATTTGCAGAGCCCCTGATGTACCTAAACAGTAGAAACACCCCACAAGTGACCCCATTTTGGAAACTAGACCCCCGAAGGAACTTATCTAGATGTGTGGTGAGCACTTTCAACCCCCAAGTGCTTCACAGAAGTTTATAACGCAGAGCCGTGAAAATAAAAAATAATTGTTCTTTCCTCAAAAATTATGTTTTAGCAAGTAATTTTTTATTTTTGCAAGGGTAACAGGAGAAATTAGACCCCAGCAGTTGTTGCCCAGTTTGTCCTGAGTACGCTGGTACCCCAAATGTGGGGGTAAACCACTGTTTGGGCGCACGTCGGGGCTTGGAAGGGCGGGAGCACCATTTGACTTTTTGAACGCAAGATTGGCTGGAATCAATGGTGGCGCCATGTTGCGTTTGGAGACCCCTGATGTGCCTAAACAGTGGAAACCCCTCAATTCTAACTCCAACACTAACCCCAACACACCCCTAATCCTAATCCCAACTGTAGCCATAACCCTAATCACAACCTTAACCCCAACACACCCCTAACCACAACCCTAACCGCAACACACCCGTAACCCTAATTCCAACCCTAATCCTAACCCTAATCCCAACCGTAACCCTAATCCCAACCCTAACCACAACTGTAACCCCAACACACCCCTAACCCTATCCGTAACCCTAACCACAAGCCTAATCTTAACCCTATTTCAAACCCTAGCCCTAATTCCAACCCTAACTCTAATTCCAACCCTAACCCTAAGGCTATGTGCCCACGTTGCGGATTCGTGTGAGATTTTTCCTCATGATTTTTGAAAAATCTGCAGGTAAAAGGCACTGCGTTTTACCTGCGGATTTACAGCAGATTTCCAGTGTTTTTTTGTGCAGATTTCACCTGCGGATTCCTATTGAGGAACAGGTGTAAAACGCTGCGGAATCCGCACAAAGAATTGACATGCTGCGGAAAATACAACGCAGCGTTTCTGCACGGAATTTTCCGCACCATGGGCACAGCGGATTTGGTTTTCCTTAGGTGTACATGGTACTGTAAACCTGATGGAAAACTGCTTCGAATTCGCAGCGGCCAATCCGCTGCGGATCCGCGGCCAATCCGCTGCGGATCCGCGGCCAATCCGCTGCGGATCCGCGGCCAATCCGCTGCGGATCCGCTGCGGATCCGCGGCCTATCCGCTGCGGCTCCGCGGCCGATCCGCTGCGGATCCGCTGCCGATCCGCTGCGGATCCGCTGCCGATCCGCTGCCGATCCGCGGCCGATCCGCGGCCGATCCGCGGCCGATCCGCGGCCGATCCGCGGCCGATCCGCGGCCGATCCGCGGCCGATCCGCTCTGTGTGCACATGCCATAACCCTACCCCTAACCCTAACCCTACCCGTAACCCTAACCCTACCCCTACCCCTAGTTCTAACCCTAGTTCTAACCCTAACCCTAGTGGAAAAAGAAAAAAAAATATTTTCTTTATTTTATTATTGTCCCTACCTATGGGGGTGATAAAGGGGGGGGGTTTATTTATTATTTTTTTATTTTGATCGCTGTGATAGAACCTACCACAGCGATCAAAATGTACCTCTAATGAATCTGCCGGCCGGCGGGCGCACTGAGCATGCGCCCGCCATTTTGGAAGATGGCGGCGCCCATGATGGAGGCGGACGGGGACCGGGAGCCTCGGTAAGTATAAGGGGGGGAGATCGGGGCATGGGGGGGGGCGTCGGAGCACGGGGGGGTGACATAGGAGCAGGGGGGGAGCGGGCAGGAGGACGGGGGAGCGGACAGCAGGACGGGGGAGCCGGCAGGCGGACGGAGGGGACCGGACCCTGTAACGGAGCACTGGGGGGGGCGATCGGTGGGGTGGGGGGGGGTCACATTAGTGTTTCCAGCCATGGCCGATGATATTGCAGCATCGGCCATGGCTGGATTGTAATATTTCACCAGTTTTTTAGGTGAAATATTACAAATCGCTCTGATTGGCAGTTTCACTTTCAACAGCCAATCAGAGCGATCGTAGCCACGGGGGGGTGAAGCCACCCCCCCCTGGGCTGAAGTACCACTCCCCCTCTCCCTGCAGATCGGGTAAAATAGGAGTTAACCCCTTCACCCGATCTGCAGGGACGCGATCATTCCATGACGCCACATAGGCGTCATGGGTCGGATTGGCACGGGTTTTCATGACGCCTATGTGGCGTCATGGGTCGGGAAGGGGTTAAAAAACCGGATCAGGCCGCCGGATCCGCCACCGCGTATACACACACACACACAGCTATTCTATGTGTAGACATTTATTATATCTATTCTAACCTGTCAGTGTGATTTTACTGTACACCACACTGAATTACCGGCTTTTCTATAGAACATCACTGCGTATTTCTCGCAAGTCACACGCATGGTCCGTGTGTAATCCGTATTTTTCTCACACTCATAGGCTTTCATTGGCGGATTTTTTACGCAATACGCTGACAAACAGCATGCTGCGATATTCTCAGCCCGTAAAATACGACCGAGAAATATACGGCTGATGGGAGCTGCCCCATAGAGAATCATTGGTCCGTGTGCAATGCGATGTCTTTGCACCTCTCATACGTCCGTATTCCTCTCTAGTGTGTCCCCGGCCTAAGGAGTAGTGACTATTTACTTGCTTTAATTACTTTCAATATTCAGAACCTTACAATTAAAGTAGGAACATCACAGTGCATCAAGCTAAGGCTTCTTTCACATTTCCGTCGGTAGTCGGCCATCACAAAGCGTTGGCGCGACATACCGACAGACTTTGGGAAATAGTGGCAGCGGATGCAGTGTTTCAACGGTCCGCTGTCCGGAATTCTAAAGTCTAAAATCCCAGGGAGAGGAGAGAGATTTCCTGCCGGGCATGCGCAGTAGGAAACACAGGATGCAATGTACATAAAAACATTCCCTTGAACATTTTTAGCAGACGGACCGCCAAAAGGCACAGGATCCAGTGTACGACATACATAACGTGTGCCCACACGTCGCTAGGGCTACTTTCACACTAGCGTTTTCGGCGGACGTCACAATGCATCGTTTAGGAGAAAAAACGCATCCTGCAAAGTTGTCTGCAGTATGCGTTTTTTTCCCCATAGACTAACATTACCGACGCATAGCGACGTATTGCCACAAGTCGCAACCGTCGTGCGACGGTTTCGTCGTGCTTTGGCGGACAGCCGCCACAAAAAAACGTTACATGTAACGTTTTTTGTGCGTCGAGTCTGCCATTTTCGACCGCGCATGCGTGGCCGGAACTCCGCCCCCTCCTCCCCGGACCTTGGAATGGGGCAGCGGAAGCGTCTTAAGACTGCTTCCGCTGCCCACGTCGGGCATTTTTTTTTCACAGTATGTGTCGGTACGTCAGGCCGAGGCAGTGCGACGGCCCCGTACCGACGCTAGTGTGAAAGCAGCCTAATACAAGTCAATGGGAAAAAAACAGGATCCTGCATTCAAATTTGCAAAATCCTGTTTTTTCACAAACCGACGTATTACCACGTGTGGAGGAAGATGGAAATGAGGAAGATGGAAATGTGAAAGAAGCCTTAGGGTATGTGCACACGATGCGTTTTCTCAACTTTTTTCTACAGCAAAACCTGATCCTTGGCAGGAAAGAAGCAGAAAATAAGCATGTTTTTCTTTCCCTTTTTGCTGCGGTTAGGGCATGCTAGATTGGTCTAAATGAGGAGGGAAAAATACCGGAAGTGAGAGAAAGGTTGAATATTTTTGTTAGGTGAGAGGAGACAGCCGGGAAAAGGGACTGGAGGAGATGTGACGGAATGGGGTCACTGGTGCAAGTGGTCGGGCGAGAAGATGCAAGGAGCCTCTGATTACCGTATATACTAGAGTATAAGCCGACCCGAGTATAAGCCGACCCCCCTAATTTTGCCACAAAAAACTGGGAAAACTTATTGACTCGAGTATAAGCCTAGGGTGGAAAATACAGCAGCTACCGGTGAATTTCAAAAATAAAAATAGATGCTCCATGCCGTTCATTATTGCCCCAAAGGAGGTTCCATATAAAGCTGTGCCATATATAATGCTCCATACCGTTGATTATTGCCCCATAGATGATCCATATATAGCTGTGGCATATACAGGTCATTCTCAAAAAATTAGCATATAGTGTTAAATTTCATTATTTACCATAATGTAATGATTAAACTTTCATATATTATAGATTCATTATCCACCAACTGAAATTTGTCAGGTCTTTTATTGTTTTAATACTGATGATTTTGGCATACAACTCCTGAAAACCCAAAAAACCTGTCTCAATAAATTAGCATATCAAGAAAAGGTTCTCTAAACGACCTATTACCCTAATCTTCTGAATCAACTAATTAACTCTAAACACATGCAAAAGATACCTGAGGCTTTTAAAAACTCCCTGCCTGGTTCATTACTCAAAACCCCCATCATGGGTAAGACTAGCGACCTGACAGATGTCAAGAAGGCCATCATTGACACCCTCAAGCAAGAGGGTAAGACCCAGAAAGAAATTTCTCAACAAATAGGCTGTTCCCAGAGTGCTGTATCAAGGCACCTCAATGGTAAGTCTGTTGGAAGGAAACAATGTGGCAGAAAACGCTGTACAACGAGAAGAGGTGACCGGACCCTGAGGAAGATTGTGGAGAAGGACCGATTCCAGACCTTGGGGAACCTGAGGAAGCAGTGGACTGAGTCTGGTGTGGAAAACTCCAGAGCCACCGTGCACAGGCGTGTGCAGGAAATGGGCTACAGGTGCTGCATTCCCCAGGTAAAGCCACTTTTGAACCATAAACAGCGGCAGAAGCGCCTGACCTGGGCTACAGAGAAGCAGCACTGGACTGTTGCTAAGTGGTCCCAAGTACTTTTTTCTGATGAAAGCAAATTTTGCATGTCATTCGGAAATCAAGGTGCCAGAGTCTGGAGGAAGACTGGGGAGAAGGAAATGCCAAAATGCCTGAAGTCCAGTGTCAAGTACCCACAGTCAGTGGTGTGGGGTGCCATGTCAGCTGCTGGTGTTGGTCCACTGTGTTTCATCAAGGGCAGGGTCAATGCAGCTAGCTATCAGGAGATTTTGGAGCACTTCATGCTTCCTGGCACCTGCTCACAGTGCCAAAACCACTGGTAAATGGTTTACTGACCATGGTATTACTGTGCTCAATTGGCCTGCCAACTCTCCTGACCTGAACCCCATAGAGAATCTGTGGGATATTGTGAAGAGAAAGTTGAGAGACGCAAGACCCAACACTCTGGATGAGCTTAAGGCCGCTATTGAAGCATCCTGGGCCTCCATAACATCTCAGCAGTGTCACAGGCTGATTGCCTCCATGCCACGCCGCATTGAAGCAGTCATTTCTGCCAAAGGATTCCCGACCAAGTATTGAGTGCATAACTGAACATTATTATTTGATGTTTTTTTTGTTTGTTATTAAAAAACACTTTTATTTGATTGGCCGGGTGAAATATGCTAATTTATTGAGACAGGTTTTTTGGGTTATCAGGAGTTGTATGCCAAAATCATCAGTATTAAAACAATAAAAGACCTGACAAATTTCAGTTGGTGGATAATGAATCTATAATATATGAAAGTTTAATTGTAATCATTACATTATGGTAAATAATGAAATTTAACACTATGCTAATTTTTTGAGAAGGACCTGTAGAATGCTCTGCACCGTTCATTATGGCCCCATAGATGCTCCTTATAAAACTGTGCCATATAGAATGCTCTGCACCGTTCATTATGGCCCCATAGATGCTCCTTATAAAGCTGTGCCATATAGAATGCTCTGCACCGTTCATTATGGCCCCATAGATGCTCCATATAAAGCTGTGCAATATATAATGCTCTGCACCGTTCATTATGGCCCCATAGATGCTCCTTATAAAGCTGTGCCATATAGAATGCTCTGCACCGTTCATTATTGCCCCATAGATGCTCCATATAAAACTGTGCAATATATAATGCTCTGCACCGTTCATTATTGCCCCATAGATGCTCCTTATAAAGCTGTGCCCCATATAGAATGCTCTGCAGCGTTCATTATGGCCCCATAGATGCTCCTTATAAAGCTGTGCCATATATAATGCTCTGCACCGTTCATTATGGCCCCATAGATGCTCCTTATAAAGCTGTGCCATATAGAATGCTCTGCACCGTTCATTATTGCCCCATAGATGCTCCTTATAAAGCTGTGCCATATAGAATGCTCTGCACCGTTCATTATTGCCCCATAGATGCTCCATTTAAAGCTGTGCCATATATGATCTATAGCGTTCATTATGGCCCCATAGATGCTCCTTATAAAGCTGTGCCATATATGCTCTGCACCGTTCATTATTGCCCCATAGATGCTCCATTTAAAGCTGTGCCATATATAACGCTGCTGCTGCAATAAAATAAAAAAAAAACCCACATACTCACCGGTCTTGCTGCCTGCAGCTCCTCAGCGTCCCGTCTCTCTGCACTAACTGTTCAGGCAGAGGGCGGCGCGCACACTAGTACGTCATCGTGCCCTCTGACCTGAACTGTCAGAGCAAGAGGACGGGAAGACGGAGCGGCGCCCGGAACGTGGACAGGTTTATATAAAATACTCACCTAGTCCCGGCGCTCCCCCTGCCTGTCACACTGTCTTCGGGTGCCGCAGCTCTTCCTCTGTCAGCGGTCACTGGCACCGCTCATTAGAGAAATGAATATGCGGCTCCACCCCTATGGGAGTGGAGTCCATATTCATAACTTTAATGAGCAGTCCCACGTGACCGCTGAACAGGGGAAGAGCTGCGGCACCCGAAGACAGTGTGACAGGCAGGGGGAGCGCCGGGACTAGGTGAGTATGCGACAATCCTCTCTCCCCCTCACCCGCTGACCCTGCCGCCGACAGTGACTCGAGTATAAGCCGAGAGGGGCACTTTCAGCCCAAAAATTTGGGCTGAAAATCTCGGCTTATACTCGAGTATATACGGTACTACTTCTTCTGTAACTGGTTCAAAGTCAGAGTGAACTGGATGCAGTGGGGGAGGGAGGACAGTGCATGGTTTTTATGTTTTTGTGCACTTTATCTCTTTTGGGGTGCAGTTGGACCATAGTTGGCTCTGTATACTGTGGCCACTGTTCACACAGGATGCATTAGTCAGCACTGATTAGCCTGCCATTTGGCGTCACTAATAGGCTTTGAGTCAGATGCTCTGCATTTCTGTGTGAACATGCCACATACAGTTTATTCGTCTGCACTTGTGTGCCAAGCGGCTAATCCCTGATTGTAGGCTGGCTGCCTCATCGGTATTATTGCACCTGTGTAGTTGCCATCTTAACTTGGGTCCGCTGCACCTTGATAGTGCATTTGTTTGGAGGCCGCGACAGGCAAGCACCTTTACCTGTGTACTGTTTTTTTTTTTTTTTTCCTTTTTACTTCTCGGTGGCATTTAGACTTTTTTTTCCCCTTCTCTCTCTTTTAGGGAGACAAGGCTTCTACCCCCAAGAAGGACAAATCATCCAGAAAAGCAGAAGACCGCAAGTGTGGTGTGTGCAACAAAGCTTCCTGTATCATACAAGAAGCTTTGTCAGTCCTGCACCGAACAACCATCTCTCCTCGAAAGTATTAAATCCCTTATTAAACAAGAAGTGCATTCATCAGTATCGGCCCTCTCCCAGACCCTATTACCACAGCCTCCTCCTCCAAAAAAGAGGAAAATATCTATGGCAGAGTCTGATTCAGACTCCGGTGAAATACATTCTTCTGATTCGGAAGATATGTGAGAGAGTGAGGGCTCCACTTCTAACCCCAAAGAGGATAATAAAAAATATTATTTCTCTGAGAACATACGAGAGTTTAGTATTGCGGGGGGGGGGGGGGGACAATGGGTGTTGAGGAAGGGGAGGTGAAGCAGTCCGTGCAGGGCGAAATGTTTGGGGGCTTAAAACCTAAAAAAACTAAAGGGATTCTCAGTCCATGAAAATGTGCAGAGCCTCATTCTACATGAATGGGAGTCTCCTGAGAAAGGGCTTAGTGTCCCATCCGAGTTAAAAAAAAACGCTTCCCTCTAGATGGAGACACCTCTCTGTGGGATACACCAAAAGGTAGATGTCCAGAGTATCAAAAAAGACAGCACTTCCATTTGAAGACTCGTCCCAGCTCAGGGATCCCATGGATCGGAAAATGGAAAGTCTTCTTAGGAGATCTTGGGACACATCCACGAACCTCCTTAAATCAAACATAGCATCTACCTGTGTGGCTAGATCTGTTTTGTTGGCTCCGAACTCTAGAGGATCACCTTACCCAGGGAACATCGAGAGAAGTGATTCCCTTTCTCCAGAAGGCTATGGGGTTTTTTGCTGATGCCTCGGCGGAATCTGTTAGAGTGGCAGCCAAATCCGCGGTCCTTTCCACTCTGCCAGGAGAGCCCTGTGGCTGAAGTCATGGAGTGGCGACATCAAAGCGAAACTTTGTGCCATTCCGTTTCAAGGTTGATACCTGTTTGGTCAGGCCCTTGATGATATTTTAGACAAAGTCACAGACAAAAAGAAGGCACATCCCGAACAGAGGAATCCGAAAAAGAGGTTTTTCGTCCCTCAAAAGATCAGACCTCTCAAAGAGATTTCAAAGGCAAGGGCAAATCGGGACGCTGGAGCTATCCTAAAGGGGGAAAGGGAAGAAATATCTTTGTTCCCCAAACCTAGCAAGCCCCGGATAAAGTGACTACTTCCAGGGGCGGGGAGTCGGCTCTCAAACTTTATCGGCCAGTGGCGTTCCATCTCTTCAAACCTGTGGGTACTCATTACCATTCAAGACTGGTTAAGATTGGAGTTAGAGAGCTCTCCCCCTTGTCGCCTAAGGGTTACCCCCTTACAAAGTCTCCATCCCCTGGATGCATATTCCTTGGGTCTTCAGGAATTGCTCCAGACTAAGTAATTTCCCCAGTTCCTCAACAGGAGATAGGCAGGGGTCATTTCTCACCTACAGGTCCTTCTCAAAAAATTAGCATATAGTGTTAAATTTCATTATTTACCATAATGTAATGATTACAATTAAACTTTCATATATTATAGATTCATTATCCACCAACTGAAATTTGTCAGGTCTTTTATTGTTTTAATACTGATGATTTTGGCCTACAACTCCTGATAACCCAAAAAACCTGTCTCAATAAATTAGCATATTTCACCCGTCCAATCAAATAAAAGTGTTTTTTAATAACAAACAAAAAAACCATCAAATAATAATGTTCAGTTATGCACTCAATACTTGGTCGGGAATCCTTTGGCAGAAATGACTGCTTCAATGCGGCGTGGCATGGAGGCAATCAGCCTGTGACACTGCTGAGATGTTATGGAGGCCCAGGATGCTTCAATAGCGGCCTTAAGCTCATCCAGAGTGTTGGGTCTGGCGTCTCTCAACTTTCTCTTCACAATATCCCACAGATTCTCTATGGGGTTCAGGTCAGGAGAGTTGGCAGGCCAATTGAGCACAGTAATACCATGGTCAGTAAACCATTTACCAGTGGTTTTGGCACTGTGAGCAGGTGCCAGGTCGTGCTGAAAAATGAAATCTTCATCTCCATAAAGCATTTCAGCCGATGGAAGCATGAAGTGCTCCAAAATCTCCTGATAGCTAGCTGCATTGACCCTGCCCTTGATGAAACACAGTGGACCAACACCAGCAGCTGACATGGCACCCCACACCATCACTGACTGTGGGTACTTGACACTGGACTTCAGGCATTTTGGCATTTCCTTCTCCCCAGTCTTCCTCCAGACTCTGGCACCTTGATTTCCGAATGACATGCAAAATTTGCTTTCATCAGAAAAAAGTACTTGGGACCACTTAGCAACAGTCCAGTGCTGCTTCTCTGTAGCCCAGGTCAGGCGCTTCTGCCGCTGTTTACCTGGGGAATGCGGCACCTGTAGCCCATTTCCTGCACACGCCTGTGCACGGTGGCTCTGGATGTTTCCACACCAGACTCAGTCCACTGCTTCCTCAGGTTCCCCAAGGTCTGGAATCGGTCCTTCTCCACAATCTTCCTCAGGGTCCGGTCACCTCTTCTCGTTGTACAGCGTTTTCTGCCACATTGTTTCCTTCCAACAGACTTACCATTGAGGTGCCTTGATACAGCACTCTGGGAACAGCCTATTTGTTGAGAAATTTCTTTCTGGGTCTTACCCTCTTGCTTGAGGGTGTCAATGATGGCCTTCTTGACATCTGTCAGGTCGCTAGTCTTACCCATGATGGGGGTTTTGAGTAATGAACCAGGCAGGGAGTTTTTAAAAGCCTCAGGTATCTTTTGCATGTGTTTAGAGTTAATTAGTTGATTCAGAAGATTAGGGTAATAGGTCATTTAGAGAACCTTTTCTTGATATGCTAATTTATTGAGACAGGTTTTTTGGGTTATCAGGAGTTGTAGGCCAAAATCATCAGTATTAAAACAATAAAAGACCTGACAAATTTCAGTTGGTGGATAATGAATCTATAATATATGAAAGTTTAATTGTAATCATTACATTATGGTAAATAATGAAATTTAACACTATATGCTAATTTTTTGAGAAGGACCTGTATTTCTAATCAAAAAGCCTTCAGGGAAGCACAGGATAATTATCAATCTGAAACCCTTGAATCGGGTAATTACACACAGAAGATTCAAAATGGTATCAATAAGATCTGCAATTCCCCTGATAGGTCAGAACGGGGTGATGGCTACAGTGGATTTAAGGGACGCATATTATCATGTCCCCATCCATCAGAAATTCAGAAAATTCCTAAGGTTTGCAATTTCCCAGGACCGGCTAATCACACATTCAGTTCAATGCCCTCCCGTTCGGTATTTCACCGGCACCTCGTGTGTTCACAAAGATCATGGCGGAGGCAGTGATTTTCATATGACTTAAGGGGATTTGCATTATACCATATCTAGACGACCTGCTCATTGTCGCTCCATCTGCCTCCCGTCTAAACACGGATGTGGCAAGGACCCTAGAATCCCTGGGATGGATCCCAAACAGAGAAAAATTGGATCCGCTTCCATCCACAAAGAAGAAATTCCTAGGGGTACTTCTAAATTCAGTTAAGAAAATCCTTTCTGCCCAAAGAACGACAGCGGGATCTAGTGCAGAAGATAATGAAATACAAAACCCGAGGGCTCCCACCCTGAGACATTCCATGTCCATTCTGGGGTCCCTAACATCTTGTATCCAGATGGTATCATGGGCCCAGGCCCACACAAGAGTAATTCAGACACATGTATTGTCGTCTTGGGACAGGCAGCAGAGCTCCCTATCAAAGAAAGTTCTCCTTCCCAACCATGTCAGGACGTCTCTGAAATGGTGGCTCTGTCACTGGAACCTTCAACAGGGGGTCAGTTGGGACCAGATCCCACTGAAGATACTTACATCATATGCCAGTGGGAGGGGATGGGGAGCCGTAGTAGAGAAATCTCACTTCCAGGGCATATGGTCTCCAAACACCAGAGCCTACTCATCAAACTTCAGAGAACTGATGGCGGTGGAGGAGGCCTTAAAGGCCGCATCGACTTTTCTCCAAGGTCACCATGTCAAAATATACTCCGACAACATGACCACGGTAGCGTACCTCCATCATCAAGGGGGCACGAGGTTCGAGAAATTAAAATCTCTGGCTGCAAGAATTTTTTCCTGGGCAGAACACCTCTTATCCATCACGGCAGTCCATCTAAAGGGGTCTGCCAATACCCAGGCAGACTTTCTCAGCAGAAGGGATATACATCTGGGAAACTGGTGCCTGGATCAGGAAGTCTTCCTCTCCCTAGTTTCCCGATGGGGGATCTCGGACGTAGACTTATTCGCCAGCAGCCAAAATGCCAAACTACAAACATATTTTTCCCTAAACATGACAGACAGAGCACTGGGCATGGACGCTTTCTCACACCCCTGGGAGTTCAACTTCACTTATGCTTTCCCTCCTATCCCGATTTCTGTCTAAAACGCTCCAGAAAATCCGATCCGAACGGGTCACTACAATTGATTGCTCCTATGTGGCCGGGAAGGAGTTGGTAGAGTGCACTGTTGGAAATGGTCCAGAAGGGTCCAATATAATTACCTCAGAAGAGCAACCTTCTTCATCAGGGTCCTTTATTACATCCGAACCTACACAGGTTGAAACTGGCAGCATGGCTACTGAAGCCGAAATTCTAAGAGTAAGAGGTCTTTACTATGAAGTAATGCAGACTTCTTCAGAGAAGTAGGAAACCTGTAACCAATGCCATTTATGGCAAAGTCTGGAAGAAATTCTCTTCGTAGTGTTCTCCGAATACTCCGGACCCTTTCCATCCGAACGTTGCCCAGATCTTAAACTTCCTCCAGAGAGGTCTAGAGTTAGGGCTTAGACCTAGTACCTTTTTTAAAAGGTTCAAGTCTCAGCGCTTAGTTCATTTTTTTTTTTTTTACCAGAACTTAGCCAACCATCGTTGGATAAAACGCTTCATGACTTCAGCCAGTAGAATCCGTGCCAGAGTTCGTAATTGTGTTCCACCCCCCCCCCCCCCCAGGACCTAAATTTGGTACTAAATAGTCTAACACAATGTCCATTCGAACCCTTATCAGAAAATTGTGTAAAGGTTCTCACCCTCAAAACTGTCTTTCTAGTGGCCATTACCTCTGCTAGCCGGGTAGAACTACAAGCTTTATCCATGCAAAAACCTTATTTAAGGGTACCAACAGACAGTATAATCCTTCGTCTAGACCCTACCTTTTTACCTAAGGTAAAATCAGATTTTCATAGAGGTCAGGACATAGTGCTGCCCTCATTCTGCCCAGATCCTTCCAACAATAGAGTCCTTGCACACCCTGGATGCCCAAAGGGCGGTTCTTTACTACCTCCAACAGACTGAGTTGGAGAATTGATCGAAGTTTATTTATCCAATACTCAGGAAGGAACAAGGGCAAGAAGGCGGCAAAGAACACAATTGCCAATTGGATTAAACAAGCCATAGCTCTTGCATATTCATCTCAGAACTTATCCCCCTCCTTTATCACTAAAGGCCCACTCTACACGGTCAGTGTCGACATCATGGGCAGAGAGAGGAGACGCATCTACGGAGCAGATATGCAGAGCCGCCACCTGGTCGTCGGTTCACCAGTCACTACAGACTAGACTTTAACAGGGATTTAACATTCGGCAGAACAGGCTGTTGTCCCTCTCTAAGAAATTTTTTTTTGTACTCCTCCTGTACCGCTGTCGTGGAAGGTGACCAGAGAAAATTCAGTTTCTAGGAACCTTCCATGACAGCACTAATTTCCTTTCCTATTGATGATACTTATTAAAGGGTTCCTGCACCGAGGTGGTAATTATACATACTACTGTGTCCAGAAAAAACACTGGAGGTAGCAGGAAGGGGAGGGTATTTAACCTCTTTGTTTCCTGTCCCCCATTAGGGCAGGGAGACATCCTTCTGTACCGCTGTCATGGAAGGTTCCTAGAATTAGTCTTACTGGTAATTCGGTTTCTATTTTTCTGGGCAGCTGCAGGCTTATATTCAGGCTTGGGGTTCAATAGCAGTGGCCCCTTAGCAGCCTGGGAATACCAGCCCTCCAGCTGTCTGCTTTATCTTGGCTGGTTGTCAAAAATGAGTGACCCCCACCACCACCAATTGTTTTTTATTTTTATTTTTTGTCTTTTTTTATTTAAATAATTAAGATATGTGATAACCAACCTTGCTGACAGCTGAGGGTTGTAGCCCCTAGCTATGAGCTTTGCCTGACTGGTTGTCTAAAGTACAGAGGAACCCATGTCGTTTTTTTTGTGTGTTTTTTTTGCTTTTTTTTTTACGCCTCTCACTTGAATCAGTAGTGTTTTGGTAATGTTCAGCAAACATAGCCTTAAAAGGTTCGATCATCTCTAATCATCAGAACGTTGCTGACGGTGTAACACACCAAGTAATTTGCCACCAACTCCTTAATGGGTTTTTTTTTTTCCCTATTATCATGGATATGGAATTTCAGTTTCTTGACTTCCTGAAGTAACTGAATAAGATTCTATAATTACCTTGTTACTATTCAAATTTTAATACATTATCCTTTTTAGTTGGTTCAAACTGCTCTCTTGCAGATAGAGAAGCTTGTTCATCTGGGTCCTGCAAAAATTAAGCACTCTAAGGGTATGTTTCCACGGTCAGGAAACGCTGCTTGTTTGACGCTGTACAGAGCTGCAGCGTCAAACAAGCAGCGTCCAGATGTTCCAGCATAGTGGAGGGGATTTTATGAAATCCCGTCTCCACTATGCGTGGAAACCCGCACGCGGCGGCCCTGCGACTACGGACATGCTGCACGTCTTTTCAGATCGCAGCATGTCCGTACACCTTGCGGGGACGCAGCGTCCCCGCAAGGCATATCACAGGGCGCTATGGGAGCGAGCGATCATCCCGGATGTGAAGAGTTAACACATCCGGCATGATCGCGTCCCAGAAAGGGGGCGGGGCTTAGCGCCGAGCGGCGATACCGCCGGCCATCCTGAACGTGGAGACATAGCCTAAGTTCACACTGGGCATTTTTGGAGATTTTTTTTATGCTAATTTTCAGCTGTGTTTTACAATACCAGCAAAGTCTACAAGATTTCAGAATTCTCATGCACACAGCTTGGTTTTTTTGTCATCACGATTTTGTGCTTTGCAGCGTTTTTTGCACAATGGTGTGTCACTTCTTTCAGCGTTTTTTTTTCAATATTTTTCACCCATTGAAATGAATGGGTGATGAAAAAATGTACCAAAAACGCATGTATCAAGTGTTGCTGCGTTCTTTGTGCCAAAACCCAATTCTATAGAATAGGACTTATATTTTTCAACACTGAACTTCATCAGCATAACATGCCATCATACATCCATTACTTAAAAAACCATCCCTCGACCAAAATTGTGCCGCTAATTACAGACCTGTCTCTAATCTTCCCTTCATCTCTAAACTCCTCGAACGCCTGGTCCACTCCCGTCTTACCCGCTATCTCTCAAATAACTCTTCTTGACCCTCTTCAATCTGGCTTCCGCTCCTTAAGGTACCTTCACACGAAACGACATTATAACGATATCGCTAGCAATCCGTGACGTTGCAGCGTCCTCGCTAGCGATATCGTTTCGTTTGACACGCAGCAGCGATCAGGATCCTGCTGTGATGTCGCTGGTCGCTGAATAAAGTCCAGAACTTTATTTGGTCGTCCGATCGCTGTGTATCGTTGTGTTTGAAAGCAAAAGCAACGATACCAGCGATATTTTACACTGGTAACCAGGGTAAACATCGGGTTACTAAGCGCAGGGCCGCGCTTAGTTACCCGATGTTTACCCTGGTTACTAGCGTAAAATGTAAAAAAAACAAACAGCACATACTCACATTGCGTCCCCTGCAGTCTGCTTCCTCCTCTGACTCAGCGCCGCAAAGTGAAAGTGAAAGCAGCACAGCGGTGACGTCACCGCTCTGCTCTCACTGTACGGCGCTCAGTCAGTCAGGAAGTGGACGCAGGGGGACGTGAATGTAAGTATGTGCTGTTTGTTTTTTTTAGATTTTACGCTGGTAACCAGGGTAAACATCGGGTTACTAAGCGCGGCCCTGCGCTTAGTTACCCGATGTTTACCCTGGTTACCAGGGGACCTCGGCATAGTTGATCGCTGGAGAGCGGTCTGTGTGACAGCTCTCCAGCGACCAAACAGCGACGCTGCAGCGATCGACATCGTTGTCGCTATCGCTGCAGCGTCGCTTCGTGTGAAGGTACCTTTACACTCTACTGAAACTGCCCTCACTAAAGTCTTTAATGACCTACTAACAGCTAAATCTAATGGTCACTATTCCATGCTAATTCTCTTGGATCTCTCCGCAGCATTCAATACTGTGGATCATCAGCTCCTCCTCACTATGCTCCGCTCCATCGGCCTTAAGGACACCGTTCTCTCCTGGTTCTCCTCCTATCTCTCTGATCGATCCTTCACTGTATGTTTTGCTGGTTCCTCCTCTTCTCACCTTCCCCTTACTGTTGGGGTTCCTCAAGGATCAGTCCTAGGCCCCCTCCTCTTCTCCTTGTATACTGCCCCTATTGGACAAACAATCAGTAGATTTGGTTTCCAGTACCATCTCTATGCTGACGACACCCAATTATACACTTCTTCTCCTGTTATCACGCCAACCTTTTTAGAAAACACCAGTGATTGTCTCTATCATCATGTCCTCCCTCTATCTGAAACTGAACCTGTAAAAAACTGAACTCCTCGTGTTCTCTCCCTCTACTAACCTACCTTTGCCTGACATTGCCATCTCCGTGTGTGGTTCCACAATTACTCCAAAGCAACATGCCCGCTGCCTTGGGGTCATAATTGACTCCGAGCTTTCATTCACCCCCCACATCCGATCACTGGCTCGCTCTTCTTATTTGCATCTCAAAAACATTTCTAGAATTCACCCTTTTCTTACTTTCGACTCTGCAAAAACTCTTACTGTTTCACTTACTATTTCTCGTCTGGACTATTGTAACTCTCTACTAATTGGCCTCCCTCTTACCAAACTCTCCCCCCTCCAATCTGTCCTGAATGCTGCTGCCAGGATTATATTCCTCACCAACTGTTACACCGATGCCTCTACCCTGTGCCAGTCATTACACTGGCAATATTGCCTTGCGCAGGTGTGTACTCCGGAGGACAGAGAATGAACTTCAACCCAATATTGCGGCCAGCATGCAGCCAGCGGGTAAGGAAAGGGTGAATCAAACACCCGAAAACCGCGCCCATATGACCCAAAACTGGTCCCGCCAAATTCAGGTGACAGGTTCCCTTTAAAGGGAACCAGTCACCCCAAAAATCGATGGTGAGGTAAGCTCACCGTCATCAGGGGCTTATCTACAGCATTCTGGAATGCTGTAGATAAGCCCCCGATGTTACCTGAAAGAGGAGAAAAAGGAGGTTATATTATACTCACCCAGGGGCGGTCCCGTCTGATGGTCGTCTTAGGTCCGCTCCGGCGCCTCCTATCTTTATTCCATGACGTCCTCTCCTGGTCTTCATGCTGCGGCTCTGGCACAGGCGTACTTTGCCCTGTTGAGGGCAGAGCAAAGTACTGCAATGCGCAGGCGCCGGGCCTCTCCGTCCTTTCCGGCGTCTGTGCCGCGGCGTGAAGACCAGAAGAGGACGTCATGGAATTTAGATGGGAGGCGCTGTACCGGACCTGAGACGCCCATCGGAGCGGGACCGCCCCTGGGTGAGTATAATCTAATGTCTTTTTCGCATCTTTCAGGTAACATCGGGGGCTTATCTACAGCATTACAGAATGCTTTGGGGTGACGTGGGCTGCACCGATGGGTCCCCTCTTTAATATCCCGGAGGTTTCCTGGTCATCTACTTAGGTATGGGAAGCCTAAATGTTTTTCCTATATTACTACTGACGACTTCTATTTGAATACTATCCTGTGGCTTTTCTCTGCACCATTGTCGGTCCTTTGTGACCGTAAAGGTTATCTATACATTACTGTATGTGTATTATTTTTATCCAGGACGACCCTCTTTCTATTCATAGGGGCATATACTGCCAATTAATACTATACTTACCTGTTTTGTCAGATAATAAAAATCTATATATACTGGATTCATTTCCGCCGGTGTTCTCATGTCCCATGTTTTTATCTAGATTGTACATATGCCCTGTGAGAGTACCCACTGCTATGCTTGTTCCTTGTAATTGACTGTAATAAAGTTTTTTTCTATTTTGCAATATACTTTTGGCATATTTGATCGTTTTTTTTTTTCTTCTTCGTGGTTTATATATTTGTACGATTTGGCCTATGATTGGTCCAGCTTTTGTTCGGCATTATAATGAGTCATTGTATCTCTATATTAGGACTCTATTGATCTATATCTGAAATGATGCAAATGTATTTGTTGAGATATTTGCTTAGCATTACAGAATGCTGTAGAAAAGCCCCTGATGCCGGTGAGCTTACCTCACCATCGATTTTTGGGGGTGACAGGTTCCCTTTAACTTGGGTCCGCTGCACCTTGATAGTGCATTTTTTGGAGGCCGCGACAGGTAAGCACCGTTACGTGTGTACTGTACAGAATTCGGCGCTGAGAGGAGGAAGCAGGGGAGCCGCGAGGGGACCCCGGCCGCACGTCACAGCCCCACTTTACTCCCGGAGGGGGGCGGGAATAGGGGTCCCGTGTCCAGGCACCAGCACAGAGACGGGAGCAGCCACACAGGGAGGAGAGCATCTCACCCGACCCCAGCTGCCCGGATAATGGTGAGTTGAAACTGTGTGCCTCCGACCGCGGCAGCACCACAGCAGGACCTCTTCATGCCCCATAGGGGTAAGGAAAAACACTGGAGGTGGCAGGAAAGGGAGGGTATTTAACCTCTTTGTGTTTCCTGTCCCCCATTAGGGCAGGGAGGCATCCTCCTATACCGCTGTCGTGGAAGGTGACAAAAGAAAAGGCCTATCTATTAGATGCACTAATTCTGGTGCTTTGCCCGGCTCTTACCACTTGCCTTGTAGCAGTGGCAAGTGGTTATCAAAATAACAGGAGAAACCCATGTCTTTTTTTTATTTTTATTGCGCAGATGGCAGCTGATGATTACTCCCATCAGCTGCCACCTCCTCTCGCTGTTAACTATTCAATACAACTCAGCATTATCCCCTTCTAGCGCTGATTACAGAGCGAGGAGGCGACAGTGATGTCAGTTGTCTTCAGCACCCTGCACCAGGGAACAGCGCGAACACTACCGCTGATTCCCAGGTACCGTCCGTGGAAACACACTGACCTGTGCACAGACCCATTCATTTGAATGGGTCTACATGTGTACGTGTCTCCGGTACATGTGAAACCGTCACCACACGTGCCAGAAACACTGATGTGTAGAAACTCGATTTACCGAATGTTGGCTGAATTTTGACGACTGGATTCCTGAGCATTTTTCCTAAACAATCATGAATCTGAACGTGCTATATTTGCGCTGAATTTGACATTGGCGTACGTTTTCTGAACAAGTTCGCTCGTCTGTACTGATATACTGATGCCGGCTTTATCTGCTGTTTACACCGCAGACACGTCTAAAAAGATGTACTTTCTCGGAATCTGACTTGTGATACAAAAGCAATACATACTTCTTAGGAAAAGTCATGTACACAGTAAGGAAAAAAAACTCACGTTTCCCCTAACAGCGACTATTGGTGACTTGTGTTAATTGCAAATAAAGATATGAGGCTGATAGGAAAAGACTGGGTGGAGTAAAAATACAATTAAATGCAGGCTTGCTGTTAAAGGGAACCAGTCTGCATTAATGTAACCAGTGGTATGGCTGTATAGATGCCAGTTTTGTAGAAATTTTATGCGAGAAAGCAAGCTTTATAGTGACATACCAATCAGCCTACAACTGTACATAGTGTATCCATAAAATCACATTGCACTTCAAGGCTAACCTGCACGTCACCGCCAAGTTTGGTTCTTCAGCGCTGTAACATTGGATTACTTTAAGACAAGAACCACGTTAAGGCCACGTGCACACGGTTAGTATTTGTGGGCCAAAACCAGGAGTGGAACAGTCAGAGGAAATGTATAAGGGTAAGTTCACACAGGGCGTTTTTGCTGCTTTTTTATGCCAATTTTCAGCTGCAAAGCCTATGAGATTTCAGAAATCTCATGCACACACTGGTTTTTCCATCAGAATGTTGTGCTTTGCATGGTTTTTTGGACATAGAGCATGACACATTCAGAGTTTTCACCCTCTGACTCGAATGGGTACCGTATATACTCGAGTATAAGCCGAGATTTTCAGCCCAAATTTTTGGGCTGAAAGTGTCCCTCTCGGCTTATACTCGAGTCACGGTCGGCGGCAGGGTCAGCGGGTGAGGGGGAGAGGATTGTCGCATACTCACCTAGTCCCGGCGCTCCCCCTGCCTGTCACACTGTCTCCGGGTGCCGCAGCTCTTCCCCTGTTCAGCGGTCACGTGGGACCGTTCATTAAAGTTATGAATATGGACTCCACTCCCACAGGGGTGGAGCCGCATATTCATTTCTCTAATGAGCGGTGCCAGTGACCGCTGACAGAGGAAGAGCTGCGGCACCCGAAGACAGTGTGACAGGCAGGGGGAGCGCCAGGAGCGCCGGGACTAGGTGAGTATTTTATATTCACCTGTCCACGTTCCACACGCCGGGCGCCGCTCCGTCTTCCCGTCCTCTTGCTCTGACTGTTCAGGTCAGAGGGCGCGATGACGTACTAGTGTGCACGCTGCCCTCTGCCTGAACAGTCAGTGCAGAGAGACGGGACGCTGAGGAGCTGCAGGCAGCAAGACAGGTGAGTATGTGTTTTTTTGTTTTTTTATTGCAGCAGCAGCGTTATATATGGCACAGCTTTAAATGGAGCATCTATGGGGCAATAATGAACGGTGCAGAGCATTCTATATGGCACAGCTTTATAAGGAGCATCTATGGGGCAATAATGAACGGTGCAGAGCATTCTATATGGCACAGCTTTATAAGGAGCATCTATGGGGCAATAATGAACGGTGCAGAGCAATCTATATGGCACAGCTTTATAAGGAGCACCTATGGGGCCATAATGAACGGTGCAGAGCATTATATATGGCACAGCTTTATAAGGAGCATCTATGGGGCCATAATGAACGGTGCAGAGCATTATATATTGCACAGATTTATATGGAGCATCTATGGGGCCATAATGAACGGTGCAGAGCATTCTATATGGCACAGCTTTATAAGGAGCATCTATGGGGCCATAATGAACGGTGCAGAGCATTATATATTGCACAGATTTATATGGAACATCTATGGGGCCATAATGAACGGTGCAGAGCATTATATATGGCACAGCTTTATAAGGAGCATCTATGGGGCCATAATGAACGGTGCAGAGCATTCTATATGGCACAGCTTTATAAGGAGCATCTATGTGGTCATAATGAACGGTGCAGAGCATTCTATATGGCACAGCTATATATGGATCATCTATGGGGAAATAATCAACGGTATGGAGCATTATATATGGAACCTCCTTTGGGGCAATAATGAACGGTATGGAGCATCTATTTTTATTTTTGAAATTCACCGGTAGCTGCTGTATTTTCCACCCTAGGCTTGTACTCGAGTCAATAAGTTTTCCCAGTTTTTTGTGGCAAAATTAGGGGGGGGGTGTCGGCTTATACTCGAGTATACAGGTCCTTCTCAAAAAATTAGCATATAGTGTTAAATTTCATTATTTACCATAATGTAATGATTAAACTTTCATATATTATAGATTCATTATCCACCAACTGAAATTTGTCAGGTCTTTTATTGTTTTAATACTGATGATTTTGGCATACAACTCCTGAAAACCCAAAAAACCTGTCTCAATAAATTAGCATATCAAGAAAAGGTTCTCTAAACGACCTATTACCCTAATCTTCTGAATCAACTAATTAACTCTAAACACATGCAAAAGATACCTGAGGCTTTTAAAAACTCCCTGCCTGGTTCATTACTCAAAACCCCCATCATGGGTAAGACTAGCGACCTGACAGATGTCAAGAAGGCCATCATTGACACCCTCAAGCAAGAGGGTAAGACCCAGAAAGAAATTTCTCAACAAATAGGCTGTTCCCAGAGTGCTGTATCAAGGCACCTCAATGGTAAGTCTGTTGGAAGGAAACAATGTGGCAGAAAACGCTGTACAACGAGAAGAGGTGACCGGACCCTGAGGAAGATTGTGGAGAAGGACCGATTCCAGACCTTGGGGAACCTGAGGAAGCAGTGGACTGAGTCTGGTGTGGAAAACTCCAGAGCCACCGTGCACAGGCGTGTGCAGGAAATGGGCTACAGGTGCTGCATTCCCCAGGTAAAGCCACTTTTGAACCATAAACAGCGGCAGAAGCGCCTGACCTGGGCTACAGAGAAGCAGCACTGGACTGTTGCTAAGTGGTCCCAAGTATTTTTTTCTGATGAAAGCAAATTTTGCATGTCATTCGGAAATCAAGGTGCCAGAGTCTGGAGGAAGACTGGGGAGAAGGAAATGCCAAAATGCCTGAAGTCCAGTGTCAAGTACCCACAGTCAGTGGTGTGGGGTGCCATGTCAGCTGCTGGTGTTGGTCCACTGTGTTTCATCAAGGGCAGGGTCAATGCAGCTAGCTATCAGGAGATTTTGGAGCACTTCATGCTTCCTGGCACCTGCTCACAGTGCCAAAACCACTGGTAAATGGTTTACTGACCATGGTATTACTGTGCTCAATTGGCCTGCCAACTCTCCTGACCTGAACCCCATAGAGAATCTGTGGTATATTGTGAAGAGAAAGTTGAGAGACGCAAGACCCAACACTCTGGATGAGCTTAAGGCCGCTATTGAAGCATCCTGGGCCTCCATAACATCTCAGCAGTGTCACAGGCTGATTGCCTCCATGCCACGCCGCATTGAAGCAGTCATTTCTGCCAAAGGATTCCCGACCAAGTATTGAGTGCATAACTGAACATTATTATTTGATGGTTTTTTTGTTTGTTATTAAAAAACACTTTTATTTGATTGGCCGGGTGAAATATGCTAATTTATTGAGACAGGTTTTTTGGGTTATCAGGAGTTGTATGCCAAAATCATCAGTATTAAAACAATAAAAGACCTGACAAATTTCAGTTGGTGGATAATGAATCTATAATATATGAAAGTTTAATTGTAATCATTACATTATGGTAAATAATGAAATTTAACACTATATGCTAATTTTTTGAGAAGGACCTGTATATGGTATTAAAAAAAAAATGCTGAAAAAACGCAGCTATTAGGTTTTGCAGCGTTTTTTGTGCCAAAAATCTCATTCTTTGGAATTGTTTTTTTTTTTCAATACTAACTTTATCAGCATGCACAAGAAACAAATCTAGCGTGCCAAAACTGCCATGGAAAACAGGCTTTTTTTCTGCAGCTTTTTTCCTGCCAAGAGATCAGGTTTTACTGCTGAAAAAACACCTAGTGTGAACTTAAGGTACCTTCACACTAAGCGACTTTACAACGATAACGATCCGTGACGTTGCAGCGTCCTGGATAGCGATATCGTTGTGTTTGACACGCAGCAGCGATCTGGATCCTGCTGTGATATCGCTGGTCGTTGCTGAAAGTTCAGAACTTTATTTGGTCGTCAGATCGGCGTGTATCGTCGTGTTTGACAGCAAAAGCAACGATGCCAGCGATGTTTTACAATGGTAACCAGGGTAAACATCGGGTTACTAAGCGCAGGGCCGCGCTTAGTAACCCGATATTTACCCTGGTTACCATTGTAAAAGTAAAAAAAAAAAAAAAAAACACTACATACTCACCCTCTGATGTCTGTCACGTCCCCCGGCGTCCGCGCTGCTGCTCAGAGCTTCCTGCACTGAGTGTGTCAGTGCTGGCCGGAAAGCAAAGCACAGCGGTGACGTCACCGCTGTGCCCTGCTACTGCCGGCGCTCTCACAGTGCAGGGAAGCGGACGCCGGGGGACGCGAATGTAAGTATGTAGTGTTTGTTTTTTAACATTTAACACTGGTAATCAGGGTAAACATTGGGTTACTAAGCGCGGCCCTGCGCTTAGCAACCCGATGTTTACCCTGGTTACCCGGGGACTTCGGCATCGTTGGTCGCTGGAGAGCGGTCTGTGTGACAGCTCTCCAGCGACCACACAACGACGCTGCAGCGATCGGCATCGTTGTCGATATCGCTGCAGCGTCGCTTAGTTTGAAGGTACCTTTACCCTGATAGAAACACGTCATTACTTCTGTATTTATCACCCACTCCTGGCTTTCACATACTGATGAGCTAAAGTGCTGGGATAAGGTGTTATCTTGTGTACTAACTGAGTGTCTTCAGCATGCTTTAATACTATGTTCCGAGACCCTGCGGCTGCTAGGCAATTCCTGCATGTCTCGCGGCTGTCAAAGGCTACTTTCACACTAGCGTCGTGCACTGCACGTCGCTATGCGTCGTTTTGTAGAAAAAACGCATCCTGCAAAAGTGCTTGCAGGATGCGTTTTTTCTCCATAGACTTGTATTAGCGACAGATCGCGATGGATTGCCACACCTCGCGACGGTTGCGTTGGTCCGTCGCCACCAAAAAACGTTGCATGTAACGTTTTTTGGTGCCTCGTGTCCAGCATTTCCGACCACGCATGCGCGGCCGGAACTCCGCCCCCCGCTAATCACAATGGGGCAGCGGATGCGTTGAAAAACTGCACCCGCTGCCCCCGTTGTGCGGCGCTTGCACAGTATGCGTCGGTATGTCGCATTGCGACGTGCGTCGTACGACGCTAGTATGAAAGTAGCCTAACAAACAATTCCAGATGTTTTACGTCTAACAGCTAAGGCTACTTTCACACTTGAGTCGTGTGACGTCTGTCGCAATGCGTCGGTTTGGGGAAAAAACACGGATCCTGCAAATGTGCCCACAGGATGCGTTTTTTGCCCATAGACTTGTATTGCCGACGGATCTGTCGTGCACTGGATGCGTCGTGCTTTGGCTGACCGTCATGAAAAAACGTTCAAGGGAAGGTTTTTTTGCACGTCGCGTCCACCATTTCCTATCGCGCATGCGCGGCCGGAACTAAGCCCCCTCCTCCCCAGACCTTAGTTGAAAAACTGCATCCACTGCTCACGTTGTGCCAAATTTTCACAACATGCGTCGGTACGTCGCGCCGACGCTTAGCGACGGACCCGTACCGACGCAAGTGTGAAAGAAGCCCAAGACATGCAGCAGGTACGGGACTCGGACATATTTTTTGAGCACGGCGAAGACCCTTGGTGGGCTTGCATTGACCCTGTGTGCTCCAAGTACGTTTGCTTATCACTAGTAAAGAAAACCTTCAGCACTATCCAATCCTAACAACTGACTGTTACCTGGGCTCACCTCACTAAGGACAAGTGTCCACAATGAAGATTTAGTGCGGTTTCCTTTTACGCTGCACATTTTCACTGTTTGCAGTGGTATTAACAGAGAACTTACACCCACCAAGGGTTTTTTTTGATGCAGCGTAAACGGATCTGCGGTGCATTTTTTAAAAATTAGCAACGTGGCTCTGTTGCAGTAAATATGCGATTCACTTACTGAGATTCCCCATAGACTTGAATGAGATAAGAAAATATTTAAAAAAAAAAGTGTACTTGCAGGTTTAGTGCTTTTCTGCAGAGGAAACAATGCATGCAATTAGCACATGATCAACAAGTTGTGTCAAAGCAAGTTACAAGAAACAGAAGCATTTTACATGTAAAACCTGCCATGCAATAAAAAGCACCGGAAATCTGAGGGAGAAAAGTAATTTAGGTGCAAAACATCTACAACAATGACACTGATGGTGGGAACTTAGCTTTGAAGAGCAGCTACTGACTACAACAGTGATGGCTCTGCCTAAACCCTGATCTGACATGCTGGGATTTGTGGTACTTGGTGGTCTAAGGTTGGCCCCAGCCATGCTGATGGCGAGTGAGGACATCCATCCCCAGAACCCGCCATGAGCCACACAATGCTGCGGCTACAGGAGCGGGCCACTGCAGTAACGAGACCCCCATACCAGCCCCCTCCCGCCGCTGCCCGGACCACAGTGCCAGCTGCTCGGCTCACCGGCAGACGGCCGCTCACCCGGCAGACACGATGCTGAGCGCAGATGGTGGACGGACGATTGTGCCGGTCCCACGTGCTAGGGAGGAGCGTGGAAACTGGAACAGAGCGCCCCCTCCCGTAACATCCGGGAACGTGCAGGGGAGGGCACTACAACGCTCAGCTGCTGTAAGCAGTGTGGGGCTACTTCCGTCTGAAAGATGCGTTACACACGTTGTTGCCTGAATTTCAATGGAGAAATTTCCGGGGGGGAGAGAGAGAGACTTTTTTTCCCCGGACTTCTAATCCTTCCGGGTATGCTCAGAGTGCAAAAACGGGATACGTCGCTCGATTCCTGTGTTTATGAGGGTATGTGCACACGTAAGAATTTCTTGCAGAAAATTCCTGAAGAAAATCGGACATTACTGCAAGAAAACCTCATGCGTTTTTCCCCGGAGCTTTCCCAATGCATTATATAGCAAAAAAACCGCACAATTAATAAACATGCTGCGTTTTCTACCGCAATGCGTTTTTTTCACGGATAAAAAACGCATCATGTGCACAAAAATTGCAGAATGCATTCTAAATGATATGATGCATATGTATGCGTTTTTATAGCGGAAAAAATGCAACGTGTGACAGCCTGACAGCGACGTATCCTGTGCCCATAGGCTTCCATTATAGCCAATGACGGACAGCACAGGACCCGTCACAAACCGATTTTCCGACGTGCAGAAAAACCGTTCCTCTGAACGTTTTCTCTCCACGACTGACCACTATTTTCCGACGGATCCAGTGCACAACGCATGAAACGGATGGCCATCCGTCACAGTCCGTCGCTAATACAAGTCTATGGGGAAAAAAACAGGATTTGCAGGATCCTGTTTTTTCAAAACTCGACGGATTTCGACGTGAGACAAAGGACGGAAGTGTGAAAGAGGCCTTAGAATACTGCTGCGCATGCACGGATTCCGCCGCCGCACGTGTTCCACAGTATCTGCCATGGCAGGCCCTATACATGCCACCAGCTACCTTGGGCAGGGGCCACCATAACTAGCACACTAGTCTGATCACGTGATCCTGCCGCAGGCGGAGCTTCTGGTCGACTTCGCACTTCCTCCAGAGTTGCGCACACTTTTATGTCACTGAGGAGCGCTGCACTTGTCTGACAGCTGCTTAAAGGAGCCAGGCGCGGCAGCAAAGGAGCTGCGGTGTGGAGACGCGTGGGCATCTAGTTAGGTGGTCCTGCATGCGTGCTCAGATGAGGACGGGCTGTGTCCTGGGTGGTGTTTCCTGCCTCTCTTGGAGGTTCGGTGAGTGAGGGCCTGTGTGGGGTCACCAGGAGCTCCCGTGGTCTGACAGGTGAATGCTTGGGCCATCTGTTACATGTAGAGAACTGTGTCTCCGGCCGCTTGGCTGCGGTCTTGAGCTGTGTGCTGCCTGGGGCAGGTGTGCAGTGGGAGCAGCTCCTGTCAGGGAACCTGGCACTGGGTAACGGCAACATCAAGCATGGGTGGGGGGCCCGGAGTGTATGGGGTGGGGGACCGGGGTGACGGGCCCGGAGTGTATAGGGTGGGGTGACGGGCCCGGAGTGTATGGGGTGGGGGACCCGGGGTGACGGGCCCAGAGTGTATGGTGTGGGGGACCAGGGTGACGGGCCTGGAGTGTATGGGGTGGGGGACCTGAGGTGGCGTGCCCGGAGTGTAGGGGGTGGGGGACCCGGGGTGACGGGCCCGGAGTTTATGGGGTGGGGGATTATCTTCACTAGAGGTGGAGTGTTTGGTTGACTATTTGGCGTACATTGCATAGCCCGCTTCTGTCCCAGGCACTGATCTAGCTGCTCATTATAGATGAACATGCATAGGTCACACACACATCCCTCTAATGGTTGCCCTTCTCCATGCTGTGTGATACATGGGTGACTTATTTATTCTACTCACTTATAGAACACTATTAGATCCAGTGACTTGCATGCATTATCGTTGGGGCTCACAATCTAGACTTCTTGTCAGTATGTTGTGAAAAGTCCCTTAAAGGGAATCTGTCACCTGAATTTAGCTGGAACAGTTTTGGGTCATGTGGGCGGGGTTTTCGGGTGTTTGATTCACCCTTTCCTTACCCGCTGGCTGCATGCTGGCCGCAATATTAGATTGAAGTTCATTCTCTGTCCTCCGGAGTACACGCCTGCGCAAGGTAATGTTGCCTTGCGCAGGCGTGTACTCCGGAGGACAGAGAATGAACTTCAATCTAATATTGCGGCCAGCATGCAGCCAGCGGGTAAGGAAAGGGTGAATCAAACACCCGAAAACCCCGCCCATATGACCCAAAACTGGTCCCGCCAAATTCAGGTGACAGGTTCCCTTTAAGTTTTTGTTTTTTTCTTTATAAAGGTTAAAGGGAACCTGTCAGCTGTTTTGGCCGATATGAGATGCGGCCACTGCCTTTCAGGGCTTATCTACAGCATGCTATAATGCTGTAGATAAGCCCCTCGTTCCGACCTGCAAGTGAAGAAAAAAAAGTTTTATTATACTCACCCAGGGGTGGTCCGGTCTGATGGGTGTCGCAGTTCGGGGCCTCCCATCTTATGATCGCTGCCCTCCTGCTTCATCGCTCACCGCGGTTCCTGCACAGGCATACGTATCTGTCCTGTTGAGGGCAGAGCAAAGTGCTGCAGTGCGCAGGCGCTGGGCCTCTGACATTTACCTGCGCACTGCAGTACTTTGCTCTGCCCTTACTCTGTATAACATCATACAGGGAAAGGGATTAGTGGTGCCTCACCGGAATCCAAATAAACACCGGTGCCAGGAACAAGTGGCTGGATACCACTCAGTAGCAATAGCAAAAAAGGAAAAAAAAAACAAGGTTACAGCACCAGGCGTCTCTTCATAAAATCTTCAGTATTTTAGTCACATGTCAACAAAGAAAACATCATGCAGGGACGCAGCCCCTAAACGTCTGACGCGTTTCGAACAAAGTTCTTAGTCATAGGCATATGAAGAGACGCCTGGTGCTGGAACCTTGCTTTTTTTTTTCTTTTTTGCTTTCCTTACTCTGTGTACCTCTGCCCTTTGTGTACTTGAGTTTGACATTCCTGTTCTAAACAATCAGTTGACCGTCATCCTGATACACATTAGTCTGCCAACCGTCCATATCTGGATAATGCCACAGTGATCATTTGTCAACAAATGTCAGAAATCTGTCATGTTGGTCTGACACCTGGAACGGTCACTGAGTTAGCGGTTATAAGTTCTGGCAGTGGCCTGATTTCAGTGAGGAGCAGCAGAGCGCCTAACTGGCAGCAAAAAATGACATGTAGTGATTGAGAGAAGCAGAAGAGAAAAATTGCAGTAAGTAACTAGCATAACAACCTTCTGGACTATGAGACCGAGCCTAATACTAGCACATTTCCACCACATAAATGAGCCCCGACTCACTATATACAATTGCTTTGTATTGCAGCTGATTATGGCCACTTTCACACGGACTGATACCTGTATGGGAACTGAATAATCATTTAATACTGTTGTTATTTTCCTATACAGTTAATTTATTGGCAGCACATACACTGTTTACAAATGGCGAAGTGTTGCCAACAACAATGGGTTTTACTTTGATGAAGAAAATCTCGGTCAGCTGCTAGTTTTGTTCATTTGTTGGCAGATCAGCAGCATAGTGCATGGGCCAATATTCGGGAACCATCTTATGAACGCTCCTCTGATTATTATTATTATTCTGTGTATATTGGCCTTTAGGGTGGCTATGCACAGTAGATTGAGAGTTAAATGAGGCAGGCATATCCATACACCATTTTGTCCATATTGGCCACTACAGTTGGGACAGATGATTTGTGGACAACTCTTCACAGAACGCAGACTAGCACTTATCGGATGAAAGCTCTCAGCTATATTGATCAATCGTTGTTAACATTCATTTGACAAAGGCTCATATTACTTGAAATCATCGGTTTTAATCCTTTTTACACTGTGTATGGCCTGCATATTAGCCTAGTCACTGACAGGTTAATTGTAGTTGCTGTCCCTGACGTAGAACTCCTGTTATAACATTTTAGGAAGTTTGCTGGATGTTGGTTGTGTGCTGGCATTGGATCAATCCCTTTTTATATAGTAAATAATGAACCTATGTTTTCTTCTATAGCAAAAAGAATATTTAACATGAAGGTAAAGAAAAACCTAAAAAGTAGCGCTCCCGCTGAAGAAAGTAATGGAACAGAGATCAAGAAACCCAAGTGTAAGAAAATTAGATAATTGAAATTGAGTATCTGATCCAAATTCCTAGTGTTTATCTGTGGTACGAAGGCCCCAATTCATCAGTCTATAACAGGAGCACATTTCTTGCCATGGTGCACGGCAGCTGAAATGTGTCACTAATTATGAGATGCAGGAATTTTATGAATTTTGCGCTTCTTACTCCAGCACTCTTCATCAAGACTGGTCTATAAAACATCAGTCTTGATGGTTCTCAACTTAAATTATCAGACACTATGTCTGTGTAGTTCTTCCATGGTGTGTTTTAGGATGGGAGCAGGAAAGTGGAAAAGTAGGAGAGGTGATGCTGCTATCATCTCAAACAATTTTCAGGCTCTAGTGACCTGATTGGGAGCAGAAGGATGCTAGATATTGGAACCCTGTGGTGTTATCACTCCCCTTTTGTAATCTGAGCGGATTTCAGCCCTCTCATGTGATCATTCTACTCTGAGTGCATACTTGTGAATTCTCTCAGCGCATGTGCTACACTCTGAGAGTTCTCCAGCACTGGCAGCGGTGCCTATGTGATCACAATTATGTGATATACATACACACAGTCATATTTTGGCTAGATGGATGCCGCCTCGTGCAGTGCATGTGAATTGAACAATGTCGGAAATGGTCGAATCACTGAACCCTGCATGAAGATATTGCAGGACCGATTTATTCTACAATTGGATCTGTAATTTCTTCCCAAAGTAATCTGCGTTTCACAAGTCTCAGGAAATAATTCTTCCCTCCTTCTATGCAGAGCCGGGAAATAAGAACCGTTCCACACTTTGGACTCCATTACCTTCAGGTGATGGGGAAAAAACTAGGAATGACCAAAACCTGTTTGTTCACCTTTTGAGGCCAGAATAAAGGGAAGAGACTTCCAGATCCACGATCGCTAACTGAATCAAGAGGGCAATCTCAGAGGCATGTTATGTCCAGGGCCTTCCACCGTCAGAGAAAATTGCGGCTCACTCTACCAGAGCAACATCTGTCTCCTGGGCAGAGGAAGCCAGTGCATCCATCGACCAGAGCTGCTACCTGGTCCTTAGTCCATACGTTTTCCAAGCATTACACGCTAGACCTGTCAGAAGAGGACTTGGCCTTCGGGTGAAAAGTCCTCCAAGCTATAGTCCCTCCCTAAAACATCACTCTCGGGTACTGTTCCGGTGTGCTGTCATGGGGGGTTACTAGAGAAAATAGAATTAGACTTAACGGTAATTCGGTTTCCAGTAACTCACCACGACAGCATGGGTAATCTCTCTCCCTTTGTTTAATTTTTGTTCTTTAACCCCTTCATGACCTTGCCATTTTTTGCAATTCTGACCAGTGTCGCTTCAACGGATCCTAGCGGTTCTGAGATTGTTTTTTCGTGACATATTGGGCTTCATGTTAGTGGTAAATTTAGGTCGATAATTTCTGCGTTTATTTGTGAAAAAAATGGAAATTTGGCAAAAATTTTGAAAATTTTGCAATTTTCACATTTTGAATTTTTATTCTGTTAAACCAGAGAGTTATGTGACACAAAATAGTTAATAAATAACATTTTCTATTCGCCACGACAGCACCCACTGAGAGAGGGGATCCGCCCCTGGGAACAGGAAACCTACAGAGAGATAAAAGGGGCGGCCCCCCCTCGCTCCTCAGTTTGGTTTCCTGTTCCTAGGTAGGAGACCTCAGAGAGAAGCTCTGCTACAATTAAGAAGTGGACAGCTTGCCTGGATGGCCGCCTGTACGTCTCTGTTGAGCGGCAGGGGCTCCAGAGTGAGTATCAGAGTCGGGGTTATTCCTGCTGGTTTCCCCCTCTTCTGTTCGCATCCGCAGGATGCCGGATAAACAACAGATTCCCTGCTGGGATCCTGTTGTGTCGCTCCCCCGCGATTTTGGGCGACCCTTCAACGATAGGGTAAGTGGTCGCTGTATACCTTTGCCTTACCCCTTCTATCTGCGGTGGTGGTGCGGCGGGGGTAGCGTGGCAGCCTCGGTAAATGCGGTGGCTTCAGCCGCATGAAGGAGAGGAGCGCGCACATGCGCGGTGTGGCTGGCGTCCCGGAAGTGGATGCTACAACTTCCGGGGGCGCGAGGCCGGCTGACAGTGAGATTAACCCTCGGTGGAACCGGTAAAAAAAAAAAAAAAAAAAGCAACTCGGGGACTCCCTATGAACTGGTGTTAGTTGGAATGTCTCCAGGTGTAGCGGTTCACTACACCGCTGTTTCATTAGAGCGCACCCCATCCCCCATCAGGAGTCTAAAAAAAAAAAAAAGGGGGAGGAAGAGGTGTGTCCCTTCAGCTACACTATATATGGCAGATAAAACATTAGTGTGTGCGCAACATGTCGTCCCAGGAGGATATCGATCGCCCACTGGAGGATTTAATCCTACCTAGTGGTGATGCAAAAAACAAAAGGCAGTGGACACACGAAAATGAGTGACTCCACTGAAATATCGGTGAAAAAGTCAGGTCGTTCTGCACCAAAAGCTGATCGTACGACCCGGCAGACGGTATTTAACCTTATTCCTGGGTAAGGCATAGATGGCTTTATGGAGGCTATTGGTAGTTTCTCCTACTTCTGTCTTATAGGGTAAGCGGACGGAGAAAACTAGGCACAAGCAGTGTGCAATGTGTAAGGAGCCCCTACCAGACTCCTATATTAAAAAATTATGTCAAAGTTGCATAGATTACACCCTGCAACAGGAAAATTTGGTCAGAATGAAGGAGATACGTCTCATGATCAGGGAAGAGCTTCAGTCCTTGGGAGATAGTCCGGCTGTGAATGTTGAGAGGAGGACCAGGAGAGAACCTTCACCTGCAGCAGACACATCAGCAGAAAGTGGGGAGGTTAACTCAGATATCTCTCAGAACTCGGGTTCCTCGGATGATGAGGAATATGTCTGTTTTCCTACAGACAGTGTAAACAATTTGATTAAGTCAGTGAGAGGTACTATGGGGGTATCTGAGTCTAAGGAACCTCAGACACCTCAGGACGTTATGTTCGCCGGTCTCTCGCAGCGGAAAGGCCATGTGTTTCCGGTAAATCAGGCCATCAAAGACCTTGTTAAACGGGAATGGAGCAAGGGACAAAAGGGATTTGTACCAGTCTCATGTAAAAGGCGGTACCCCTTCGATGATGAGGACTTGACCACTTGGTCTAAAGTACCTAAAGTGGATGCGGCTGTGGCATCCACCTCCCGCCGTTCCTCCCTGCCGGTGGAGGATGCAGGTTCCTTATCAGATCCTATGGACAGGAAGTCTGACGCACTTCTTAAGAAGTCATGGGAGGCCTGTGTAACTGCATTTAAACCTGCAATCTCCGCCACATCTACTAGCAGGTCTATGCTAGTTTGGCTGGACCAGCTGGACCAAAACATCAAAACTGGTGTATCCAGGGAAAAATTGCGGGCTGCTATTCCTTTGATTAAGGGGGCTGCAGCATTTATATCTGATGCCTCTATAGACTCGCTCCGTCTGGCGGCCAGAACAGCTAGCCTCACTAATACGGCCCGTCGGGCGTTATGGTTAAAAAACTGGAAAGGAGATGCCCAGTCCAGATCCAAGTTGTGTGCCATACCCTGTCAGGGTGAGTACCTCTTCGGAACCGTATTAGATGAAATACTCACTAAAGCGGGTGAAAGGAAGAAGGGGTTCCCTAATCCCTTTATTCCTTCTTACAGAAGGGCGTTCAGGAAGCCACCATTCGGCAAGAAGGGAGGCTTTAAAGACCGTTGGAATAATAAAGATTTTAAACAAAAAGAAAATTTATTCAATAAACGCCCCTTTAAGCCAGCGGATAAATTCCGTTGATCCTGTTTCACCAGTGGGAGCTAGACTTCTAAAATTTATAGACCAATGGAAGGAGATAACGGTCAATCCATGGGCCATCAATTTAGTATCTTCGGGTCTTCTTTTAGATTTTATTCGAACACCTCCGGATTCCTTCCTTCTCACTTCCCTAAAATCTAGGCCTCAGCAGGAGGCCCTTGAAACGGAAATTAAATCCCTCATATCCAAACAGGTCTTAATAGAGGTTCCGCCATCTCAGATAGGAAAGGGATTTTACTCTCCCTTGTTCCTGATTACTAAGCCCGATGGCTCTTTCAGAACCATAATTAATCTGAGAAAGTTAAACACCTTTATAAGACCCAAAACATTTAAAATGGAATCTATTCGTTCAGCTATTAAAAATTTGTTTCCAAATTGTTACATGGTAGTACTAGATCTTAAGGATGCGTATTACCATCTCCCTATACACCAGTTACACCAGCAGTTTCTTCGGGTGGCAGTGGTTATAGATGGGCAGGTTTGTCATCTGCAATACCGGGCAATGCCATTTGGTTTATCCATGGCTCCGAGAGTTTTTACCAAATTATTATTGGAAGTAATGTCCTTTCTGCGGGTAAAAGACACACTTGTGATTCCGTATTTAGATGACCTGTTGATTGTAGGTAAAAGCTCCAAACAGTGTGAGAAAAGGTTGGAGGAAGTGGTGTTTTCTCTACAGACACTTGGCTGGATTGTCAACTGGGAGAAATCCAGGCTCCAGCCAGTAACGTGTCAGAAATTTCTTGGGCTCCTTCTGGACTCAGTCGACCAAATATGTAGGCTTCCTGATGATAAAAAGACCGCCATAATACATAAGGTGAGCTTGGCCATCAGGAAACGTAGTATGTCATTAAGAAGTGCAATGTCCTTATTAGGTTCACTGACTTCTTGTATTCCTGCGGTTCAGTGGGCGCAGTTCCATACTAGACAACTGCAGAAGTTTGTATTACAAGAGGACATTAAAAAGGAAGGAAGTCTGGATAAAACAATTCTTCTAACATCAGAAGTAGTACACTCCCTTAGATGGTGGTTAAATTGGGAAAATCTGTCGAAGGGAGTTTTATAGGTGATCACTCCTTCTAGTAAAATAACCACAGATGCTAGTCCTGAAGGCTGGGGAGCGCATTTTCAGAATCAGACGGTTCAGGGTCTCTGGTCTAGATCAGAGCTTGATGATTCCTCTAATGTAAAGGAGTTGAGAGCTATATTTTATTCCCTACTCCACTTTCTCCCTCAGCTGAGAGGCTCTCACATAAGGGTCTTCTCCGACAACACCACCGCAGTGGCCTATCTGAACCATCAAGGAGGTACACGATCAGACAATCTTATGGGGGTGGCTTCAGACATCATGGAGATAGCCGAAGGTCATCTACTGTCCTTGTCAGCGGTACATATCAGAGGCATAGACAACTTTCGTGCCGATTTCCTCAGCCATCACGCCCTTCATCAAGGGGAATGGACGCTCAACAAGAAGATCTTCAAGTTAATAACAGCCAAATGGGGTGTACCCCAGATAGACTTGTTTTCCACAAGAGCCAACTGTCCGGTAAAAATGTTCGCCTCTCTATGCAGAGAGGACAATCCGGACATATTCGATGCCCTCCATATAACATGGACATTCGATCTGGCCTATGCATTCCCCCCATGGAATCTGCTGCCCATAGTAATAAGAAAGATAAGAGAAGAAGGGGCAAGAGTTCTGTTGATAGCCCCATTCTGGCCCAAGAGGCCATGGTTTTCATGGCTCAGGGCAATGTCAATTACAGACCCCTGGATTCTGCCTCAGACCAAGGACCTTCTGTCTCTAGGACCGTTCCTACATCCTCAAGTAAAAGGCATGAACTTGACTGTCTGGAATTTGAGAGGCGGTTACTAGATCTTAGAGGTTTCTCTAGAGGGTTAATAGATACCCTCATGAGGAGTAGAAAGCCTTCCACTACCAGAATTTGTTAGAATCTGGAAGAAATTTCTTGAATTCCATACTGCACAACTTTCTTCGGAAGTTCCTATATTCTCAATACTAGAATTTCTACAGAAGGGTCTTGAATTGGGACTCTCGGTTAGCACATTAAAGGTCCAAATTTCGGCTCTAGGAGCTCTCTTTAATTCTGATGTTGCGGGCAATAGATGGATATCTAGGTTTATTTCCGCATGCGAGAGATCAAAACCAATTAAGATACCACAGGTTCCCCAGTGGGATCTAACCTTAGTCCTAGATGCATTGACACAAAGCCCTTTTGAGCCTCTTCAGACAGCCTCATTGAAACATGTCTCATTAAAAATGATATTATTAGTGGCTTTGGTATCTGCTAGAAGGGTGAGTGATCTCCATGCCTTATCAGTAGATCCTCCATTCCTATCAGTGACTTCTGACAGAATAATTTTGAAAACAGATCCATGTTATCTCCCTAAGGTAGCCACTAGTTTTCATAGGTCTCAGGAAATTTTCTTACCTACTTTTTATAAAGACCACTCAACTCCAGAAGAAGTAAGACTTCATACCCTAGACGTTAAAAGAACTGTTCTGGCCTATCTAGAAAGAACTAGGGACTGGAGGAAGAGTAGGGCTCTCTTTGTGTCTTTCCAGGGAAAAAACAAGGGATCCAGAGTCACAAAGAGCACGCTGTCACGCTGGATCCGAGAGGCTATAATCTTCCGCGTACAGATCTAAGGGGAAAGATCCTCCTCTGCATGTGGGAGCACACTCCACTAGAGCCTTGTCGACTTCCTGGGCAGAAAGAGTGAACGTGCCAATACACCTTATATGTAAGGCTGCAACTTGGTCTTCGCCTAATACCTTCTATAAGCATTACAGATTAGACCTGTCTGCTGCTTCTGATCTAACCTTTGGGATTTCGGTTCTTGACTCAGTTAACCCACCCAATCTATAGTCTCTGTAAATCTCTCAGTGGGTGCTGTCGTGGCGAATAGAAAATACCGGATTACTCACCGGTAATGCTTTTTTATAGAGCCCACGACAGCACCCATTCACATCCCTCCCTTTTCTTTTATTTAGTTGCACGTGGTGCCTTGGTAAGGAGGTGTAAATAATAGAATAATGTAGTATAAACTTGTAAATATGTATATATACATGAGCCTATTAACTAAAACTCCTGGCGGCGGTTCCTCCTATTCTCTGTAAAACAAACTGAGGAGCGAGGGGGGGCCGCCCCTTTTATCTCTCTGTAGGTTTCCTGTTCCCAGGGGCGGATCCCCTCTCTCAGTGGGTGCTGTCGTGGGCTCTATAAAAGAGCATTACCGGTGAGTAATCCGGTATTTCCCACATGTCTACTTTACATCAGCACAGCACAATTTTGGAAACAAAATTTTTTTTTGCTAGGAAGTTATAAGGGTTAAAATTTGACCAGTGATTTCTCATTTTTACAACAAAATTTACAAAACCATTTTTTTTAGGGACCACCTCACATTTGAAGTCAGTTTGAGGGTTCTATATGGCTGAAAATACCCAAAAGTGACACCATTCTAAAAACTGCACCGCTCAAGGTGCTCAAAACCACATTCAAGAAGTTTATTAACCCTAAAAAATGACTAAAAAGGGGGCACCACGGACTGTACAGTGACCTCCAACCATGTGTATTAGAAAACAGCAAAGAGAAAAAGTGAGGGTCATATACAATGGGGATCAGCACACATTGGATTTAGCAAAATAGAACAATTTTTATTACACTGAAAAACAGATGAAACAAGCAATACAGAAAACAGACAGTTAAAAACAATTAAAAAAGCAACACACTTGTTCCTTAGAAACAAAGCCCATAATAAGGCCTACACCTGCGCTAAAGCGAATAAGGTAATATCCAATAGAGAAAAAAATGCCTATATGGACACCACTGGGCATACACTAATGGTACAGATGAGAAGACCCATAGGTAAGAATATGAGATGTAGACAATAAGGGACAGTACTATACCACAATGATACTAATACAGTTTTCTCCCCAAAATACTGCCGAAAATACAGCCACAAAATACTGACCCTCAAAAGAGCAAGTCCCTTACTTTAGCATGCACAGAGGACTGAAGCTACACCAATATCCTTCAATAGGACAGCAGGTGAGTAAGCCTGCACAGAGTCCTATGTGCAGCCATAAGATACAATACCATAAAGGTGTAAAACACAGTCAGTAGCGCAGGTGGAGCGGAGACCCGACGCGTGTCGCCCCACAGAGGAGGCTTCGTCAGGGGTTTATTAACCCTTCAGGTGCTTCACAGCAGCAGAAGCAACATGGAAGGAAAAAATTTACATTTAACTTTTTAGTCACAAAAATGATCTTTTATTTTCCCAAGGGTAAAAGGAGAAACTGGACCATGAAAGTTGTCCAATTTGTTTTGAGTACGCTGATGCCTCATATGTGGGGGTAAACCACTGTTTGGGCGCACGGCAGAACTCGGAAGGGACGGAGCGCCATTTGACTTTTTGAATGAAAAATTGGCTCCAATCTTTAGCGGACACCATGTCGCGTTTGGAGAGCCCCCGTGTGCCTAAACATTGGAGCTCCCCCACAAGTGACCCCATTTTGGAAACTAGAGCCCCCAAGGAACTTATCTAGATGCATAGTGAGCACTTTAAACCCCCAGGTGCTTCACAAATTGATCCGTAAAAATGAAAAAGTACTTTTTTTTTCACAAAAAAATTATTTTAGCCTCAATTTTTTAATTTTCACATGGGCAACAGGATAAAATGGATCCTAAAATTTGTTGGGCAATTTCTCCTGAGTATGCGGATACCTCATATGTGGGGGTAAACCACTGTTTGGGCGCACGGCAAGGCTCGGAAGGGAAGGCGCGCCATTTGACTTTTTGAATGGAAAATTAGCTCCAATCGTTAGCGGACACCATGTCGCGTTTGGAGAGCCCCTGTGTGCCTAAACATTGGAGCTCCCCCACAAGTGACCCCATTTTGGAAACTAGACCTCCCAAGGAACTAATCTAGATGCATAGTGAGCACTTTGAACCCCCAAATGCTTCACAGAAGTTTATAACGCAGAGCCATGAAAATAAAAAATAATTTTTCTTTTCTCAAAAATGATTTTTTAGCCCGCAATTTTTTATTTTCCCAAGGGTAACAGAAGAAATTTGACCCCAAAATTTGTTGTCCAGTTTCTCCTGAGTACGCTGATACCCCATATGTGGGGGTAAACCACCGTTTGGGCACACGTCGGGGTTCGGAAGGGAAGTAGTGACGTTTTGAAATGCAGACTTTGATGGAATACTCTGCGGGCGTCACGTTGCGTTTGCAGAGCCCCTGATGTGCCTAAACAGTAGAAACTCCCCACAAGTGACCCCATTTTGGAAACTAGACCCCCAAAGGAACTTATCTAGATGTGTGGTGAGCACTTTGAACCCCTAAGTGCTTCACAGAAGTTTATAACGCAGAGCCGTGAAAATAATAAATACGTTTTCTTTCCTCAAAAATAATTTTTTAGCCCTGAATTTTTTATTTTCCCAAGGGTAACAGGAGAAATTTGACCCCAAAAGTTGTTGTCCAGTTTCTCCTGAGTACGCTGGTACCCCATATGTGGGGGTAAACCACTGCTTGGGCACATGCCGGGGCTCGGAAGGTAGAGAGCACCATTTGACTTTTTCAACGCAACATTGGCTGTAATCAATGGTGGCGCCATGTCGCGTTTGGAGACACCCTGATGTGCCTAAACAGTGGAAACCCCTCAATTCTAACTCCAACACTAACCCCAACACACCCCAAACCCTAATCCCAACCCTAACCACAATCCTAACCCCAACACACCCCTAACCCTAGTCTTAACCCTAATTCCAACCCTAACTCAAATTCCAACCCTAACCCTAAGGCTATGTGCTCACGTTGCGTATTTGTGTGTGGATTTTTCCGCACCGTTTTTGAAAAATCTTCAGGTAAAACGCACTGCGCTTTACCTGCAGATTTACCGCGGATTTCCAGTGTTTTTTGTGTGGATTTCACCTGCGGATTCCTATTATGGAGCAGGTGTAAAACGTTGCGGAATCCGCACAAAGAATTGACATGCTGCGGAAAATACAACGCAGCGTTTCCGTGCTGTATTTTCCGCACCATGGGCACAGTGGATTTGGTTTTCCATAGGTTTACGTGGTACTGTAAACGTGATGGAAAACTGCTACAAATCCGCAGCAACCAATCCGCTGCGGATCCGCAGCCAAATCCGCACCGTGTGCACATAGCCTAATTCTAACCCTAATTCCAACCCTAGCCCTAATTCTAACCCTAATTGTAACCCTAACCCTAATTCTAACCCTAGCCCTAAGTGCAACCCTAGCCCTAAGTGCAACCCTAGCCCTAAGTGCAACCCTAGCCCTAAGTGCAACCCTAACCCAAAGTGCAACCCTAACCCAAAGTGCAACCCTAACCCAAAGTGCAACCCTAACCCAAAGTGCAACCCTACCCCTAACCCTAATGGAAAAACAAAAATAATTATATTTTCTGTATTTTATTATTGTCCCTACCTAGGGGGGTGATAAAGGGGGGGTTATTTACTATTTTTTTTATTTTGATTGCTGTGATAGAACCTATCACAGCGACCAAAATGTACAGGGAACGAATCTGCCGGCCAGCAGATTCGGCGGGCGCACTACGCATGCGCCCGCCATTTTCCGAGATGGCGGCGCCCATGGAGAAGACGGACGGACACCGGGAGGGACATCGGAGCTCGGTAAGTATGGGGGGGTGGGATCGGAACACTGGGGGGGTGGGATCGGAACACGGGGGGGATCGGAGCACGGGGGGAGCGGACGGGGGAGCGGACAGGAGGACGGAGGGGAGCGGACAGGAGGACGGGGCAGAAAGGACGACTGGGGAGGCGATCGGTGGGTGTGGGGGGGGGGGGCAGATCGGGGTCTCCAGCCATGGCAGATGCTATTGTAGCATCGGCCATGCCTGGATTGTAATATTTCACCATTTTTATAGGTGAAATATTACAAATCGCTCTGATTGGCTGTTTCACTTTCAACAGCCAATCAGAGCGATCGTAGCCACGGGTGGGTGAAGCCACCCCCCCTGGGCTGAAGTACCACTCCCCCTGTCCCTGCAGATCGGGTGAAATTGGAGTTAACCCTTTCACCCGATCTGCAGGGATGCGATCATTCCATGACGCCACATAGGCGTCACAGGTCGGATTGGCACCGACTTTCATGACGCCTACGTGGCGTCAAAGGTCGGGAAGGGGTTAAAGAGAATAAATTAATTTGAAGCATTCCTTCTCCTGTGGTCCTTTTTACAATAACACGGAGGGGGAGGATGTGTGAGGGGTTATTTAACCTCTTTTCCTGTCCCTATTAGCAAAGAGGTAACATCCTCCGGTGTGCTGTTGGGGTGGGTTACTAGAAACCGAATTACCGGTAAGTCTAATTCTAATTTATTCATTTTTTATAGATGCTTTTCTTCACTCACACTCTTCTAATTCTTTAAAAATAAATAAACTTAGATGGTAAATTACATAGTAATCATTGGGTGCAACATGTTGGGTGGTATTACCCTCAGGTCAGACAGGGAACTGCACCTAGGATAATTAGTCGCGAAAAAGGCGGCCTTGCTATGTCCTGGCTATTGGGCACACTGCAGCAAGGGTGATATAACTACTCCCGCTTAGGCGGGACAAATAACGCCGTCCATCGCTGCCAGTTTCCCCCAAAAGCTCAGGACACTTTCGGTGCCACCTCCTATTTATTTGATAGTGGTTCAGGAGCCTACCCAGTCAGTAGCAATGGCTTAGGTCAGAGGCTTTAGGGTAAGTTTTAGAGCAAGGAAAACCGCGCTAGTGAATATTATCTTTTACTCCGAAAAGGTTAGGCAGTGTTTACAAAAGTTTATGAAAGATATAAAAGTTATAAAAGGAGACAATTATCGTATGTACAGACAATTACAAAATAAAAAGGGATTAAAGATTAACATACACTTACAGTTGCTTCATTTCATTTCCTGGCAGACTGTGTGGGGGAGGGGCGCTACATCAAAATGCATCACAGAGCGTCTCTCAGCTAGCTCGCTGGACAAAGACTAGTGCAAAATGACCTCCCACTATCTTATACCTATGCCCAAAACCAAGGCACTTCCCCTGTGCTGACCTCACTGGGTTGCTGAATACTCTCCTTTTTTGAAAGTTATGAAATCCTGCTATTATCCCTACCTCTTAGGGTTAACCTCAAAGAAGAAAGACAAAATTATTATTATGCTCAGCATGACCTGGGGGTTCATTTAAATATAAACACGAAGTGGATACATGACCTGCTTATGGAGAAATCCGTTCCTTGAATTTTGTTGGGTTTGGATCCTAGAGATTTCAGTGGGTCATACGTATAATGTTGGACATTCGGAATATGTAACTTTTATATCTCTATCACTACTTGGGGTTGAATTATTCCATCTTGAATAACTCTGATTCACAATGAAGCACATGGGTCAGACAAGGGAAAGTTTCTGTTCACTCATTCTTGAGGGGGGAGAGTGGTATAGAATAACACAGACAAAGAGAGAAGCCATGCAGCTGTGTGTCTGCAGAGCTGGGAAGGGGATCAAAAAGCACACAGCTTATGTCTGTACACAGAACTAATGGATGTAGCAGAGCTCAGTGTGCATGATAATATAAAATCAAATACATCATATTCCAGGTTAGGGTGAGTGTTGGGGCTAAAGTTAGGGTTGGGGTTAGGGTTTGGATTACGTTTATGGTTGGGATTAGGGTTAGGGGTGTGTCAGGGTTATGTTTGTGGTTAGAGTTATGGTTAGGGGTGTGTTGGGGTTAGGGATGTGTTGGGGTAAAGGATGTGTTGGGGTTAGGGGTGTGGTTAGGGTTGGGAATAGGGTTAGGGGTGTGTTGGGGTTAGGGTTGGAGTTAGAATTGGGGGGTTTCCACTGTTTAGGCACATCAGAGGCTCTCCAAACGCGACATGGCATCCGTTCTCAATTCCAGCCAATTCTGCGTTGAAAAAGCAAAACGGTGCTCCTTCCCTTCCGTGCTCTGTCGTGCGCCCAAACAGTGGTGTTCCCCCACATATGGGGTATCGGCGTACTCAGGACAAATTGGACAACCACTTTTGTGGTCCAATTTCTCCTCTTACCCTTGTGAAAATACAAAATTGGGGGCTAAAAAATCATTTTTGTGAAAAAAAAAAAGATTTTTTTTCACGGCTCTGCGTTATAAACTTTAGTGAAACACTTGGGTTCAAAGTTCTCACAACACATCTAGTTAAGTTCCTTTGGGGGAGGTCTAGTTTCCAAAATGGTGTCACTTGTGGTGGTTTCTACTGTTTAGGTACATCAGGGGGTGTGCAAACGCAATGTGGCGCCCGCAGACGATTCCATCAAAATCTGCATTCCAAAACGTCACTACTTCCCTTCCGAGCCCAGACGTGTGCCCAAAAAGTAGTTTTCTCTCACATATGGGGTATTACTGTACTCAGGACAAATTGGACAACAACTTTTGAGGTCCAATTTCTCCTGTTACCTTCGTGAAAATACAAAATTGGGGGCTAAAAAAATCTTTTTTGTGGAAATTTTTTTTTTCATGGCTCTGCGTTATAAACTTTAATGAAACACTTTGGGGGTTCAAAGTTCTCACAACACATCTAGATAAGTTCCTTGGGTGGTTAAGTTTCCAGAATGGTGTCACTTGTGGGGGGTTTCCACTGTTTAGGCACATCAGGGTCTCTCCAAACGCGACATGGCATCCGATCTCTTTCATTGCAGAATTGCATGGAAATAAGTCAAACGGCGCTCCTTCCCTTCCTAGCTCTGCCGTGTGACCGTAAACAATTTTTTTGATCCATGATGGATCTTATCTCAGCTCTGACAGGGCAGTTGCAGCAGCTCAGTTTCGAGGTGGTGGATTTGAGCACGATGGTTTCACAGCACCTTGTTACATCTGGTGTGGGGATCTTGCCTTCCAGGCAAACCATTGTGGAGCCCAAGGTCGCATTGCCAGAAAGGTTCTCTGGAGGGCAGGACAAGTTTGTTGTGTTCCGTGAGGCCTGTAAACTTTATTTCCTGCTGCGTCCTCAGTAACAGAGGAGCAACGGGTGGGGATTGTAATCTCGCTCCTTCAGGGGGACCCACAAGCATGGGCATTTTCTCTCCCATCTGACTCAGGCTATGTGCACACGTCAGGATTTCTGGCAGAAATTTTCCTGACAAAAACCGGACATTTCTGCCAGAAATCCGCATGCGTTTTTACTGCGTTTTTACCGCGTTTTTGTGCGTTTTTTCCCCAATGCATAGAATAGCAGGAAAAACGCGAAAAAAACGCAAAATTAATGAACATGCTGCTTTTTTTACCGCGATGCGTTTTTTTCGCGGAAAAAACGCACCATGTGCACAAAACATGCAGAATGCATTCTAAATGATAGGATGCATAATGTATGCGTTTTTAATGAGTTTTTATAGCGTTTTTATCGCGAAAAAACGCGAAAAAAATGCGAAAAAACCTGAACGTGTGCACATACTCTCACAGTCACTCCAGACAGTAGAGATTTTTTTTCAGGCTTTGGGCCTTGTGTATGATGACCCCGATCGCGTCTCCCTGGCTGAGTCTTCTCTACGCCAACTTCAGCAAGGAGACCGCCTAGCAGAGGAATATTGCTTCGAGTTCCGGCGGTGAGCCACAGACACTAGTTGGAATGACCCGGCCCTCCGTAGTCAGTTCTATGAGGGCCTCTCAGAGTAAGAGATGATTTAGCTCTCTATGAGACTCCTGACTCCCTTGAGGCGGCTATGTCCCTGGCAATTCGGGTTGATCCGGGGGCTGGAGGTCCAAGTTTGAGAGTGGTCAGTACTGAGCCGGCTGTGGAACCCATGCAGGTGGGTGCAGCATCTCAACCTATCAAATTGTCTGTAGTCCGGCGTGAGGGGGGTGTGTGTTTCTGTTGTGTCAAAAAGGGTCATTTTGTGAGCACATGTCCTACCCGACATCTATTTAAACAACCGACAGAAAACTAGAGGGCCCAGGTTGTGGGGAGGTTGGCCACCCGGGTGTAGTCATTGCATGGGAAAGACTCATTTTTTCCTTCCAGCCACTTTAAAGTGGACGTTTCTGCCTTCCTGTACAGTGGAGCCGGGTTTAATTTGGTTAATGCTAGGTTCGTACTGGACCAAGGCCTCGTCCCACATGCATTGTCCAGACGGATACCAATTATTGGAAACAAGAGAATTAGAACAGAATACATTGCTATAACATCCTAAATATAGTCCCTTGCCTGAAAAATTGGGACTTGGGTAATACCCATATGGACACTCCTCATCAATATGAAGAACAGAAAACCTGGAGTAATTAGTCCAAAAACAAACTAACTAAACGTTTTTCTTTATTACGTCACAAAAAGGCATATAATTTTACAAAAATGTATGACAACAACAGTTTATACAGAGAGGGATTGATAACAAAAAATGTGGGTCTCAAAGAACCTGTAATGAGGTGGGTATAGCATTCATCAACACATATATAAAGTGCTAGGATGGAGAGGTGCATACTCAAAATTTGTATGGCACAATGTTAATTATATGCAGTCTTTAGTAAACAAGATCCAGAAAGTGCCACATGCCGATATATAAAAAAATCACTGCCTATCTCATAGATGCAAGAGTGTTCTTACCCATAGTTCCTCTTTTAGACACCACAGCCGTAGCCCCAATGCGCGTTTGGCGATGGCTTCTTCGGGGGTCCCTTCAGTACACAAACGGCCTTGGTGTCTCACTAAATCAGGATGATGCTGAATGAGCAGGGTGGTGACGTGATGATGTCCAGGAACTATTACCGGGTGTTTCTCTGAAACTTCTACCTCAGCTTCTTGAAGACGGCCACCTACTCAGCAGGCTGTCTTGGTCAACAATCGGATCGAGCTTTTTCAGTGCGCTGTCTCTAGGAACAGGTTGTCCTTTGTTAAGGTTGTCTATTTCTTTGGTGTAGGTGTCCTTTTGTACAACATGAAGTATTGTAGCCTTGGCTCTTTCCAGGTTAGGAGCGGTAAACGCATGCTTGCAGTGATGCCAACCTTTATAAGGTCTCTGGCTTGAAGGTAGTGCTGACTTGTAGGACTGGGCTACATGAAGTAGGCAAGCGATGGCTCGAACAAGTGATTTCCAGGTTGAGAACCTGCTGAACCGAAGAGATTCGAGGTGATTACTTGAAATCACTATATGTAGAGCAGACACTGGAGGACTGAGCTCTTCGTCGGTATCTGGATCCACTATTTCGAATGTATCAGGCCTGCTGATGTGGGGCATCGAACGGTACAAGGAGGCAGGGCCTGTGAACCATGTAGTGTCCCTAAGATGACTTGGTGCAATGGATCTAGTTGCATGGTCTGCAGGATTGTGGTGAGTGCCACTGATTAGGGCAGGTGGATTTTTTTTATCCTCAGTACCCGATTGCTGACGTAGACATAGAAGCGTCACATTTCGTTGCATATGTATCCCAGTACCACCTTGCTATCAGTGTAGAACTCTGCATCTTTGATCTCCAGATTCATCCCATCTGAGATAAGCTCGGCCAACTCAACTGCGAGAACAGTAGCACAGAGTTCCAATCTGGGTATCGTGTGTTAGCGGAGTGGCACCAATTTTGTCCAGCTCATAATGAACCCGATGTGGCTCTGTTCGTTCATGTCTATAGTTTTAAGGTACGCTACTGCTGCGATCGCTTTGACTGATGCGTTCCAGAAAATACAAAGTCTTTGTGTTTTGACTTCTGTGGATGGCACAAGAGCATACGGTCGTTTCTCACGAAGGTCAGTCAAAGCTTTGAGGGACTTCCCCCACTCTGCCCACAAGTCTGATTTTCCTGGTGAAAGTGGATCATCCCAATTAGACGTCTCTTGGATGAAGTCTCTTAGGCTACTTTCACATTTCCGTCTTTCCTCTGCCATCGCAATATGTCGATTTTGGAAAATGCAGGATCCTGCAAAAAAATTTGCAGGATCCTGCATTTTCCCATAGACTTGTATTAGCGACGTATCACGACGGATGGACACACATTTCGTCTGTCGTGCACTGGATCCTATGGAATGTGACGGGCTGTCTTTTGCAAGAAACGTTCAAGGGAACGTTTTTCTGTACGTTGTATCCAGTGTTTCAGACTGCGCATGCCCAGCAGGAAATCTCGCTCTCACTCTTCCCTCACCCAGAATACAGACGGAAATGTGAAAGAATAATCTTCCATCGGTACGCCGCGCCAACACTTTGTGACGGGTGACTACCGACCGAAATGTGAAAGTAGCCTTAGCATCATTTTTCCTTGGATGGTTACTGGAGCTACAAACCCCAGGGGGTCGTATAGACTACTCCCGAAAGAAAGAACTCCTCTACGCATTAAGGGTTTCTCGTCTTTACTGCTCTGAAAGGTGGCGGCATCTGTCTTCAGATCCCAAAGCAATCCAAGGCTCCGCTCCATGGGAAGGGAGTCGATGCTTAGGTCTAATGTTGTGGATTCTGTTTGTGGGCTCCCTCTGGTGGTTACTGCTGGTACTGGGTGACTTTGGTGGGTTGCGGCCTTTGGTTTCCACCTGTCCATCAGTGGCTGGGTGTTTCCTATTTTACCTGGCCTTTCTGTCATTTCCCTTGCCGGCTATCAATGTATTCAGATGTGCTCTGTTTGGTTCCTGCCTACCTGCTCCCAGATCTTTCAGGATAAGCTAAGTGCTGATTTTCAGTTGTTTGGTTTTTTGTCCAGCTTGCTTATTATGTCTCTATGCTAGCTGGTAGCTCTAGTGGACTGAGGTTCTCCCCATGTGCCATGAGTTGGCACATGGGTTCTTGTAATCTCAGGATGGTTTTTTTTTTTGATTAGGGTTTTTTGCTGACCGCTCAGTCCCCTTTTGTATCGTTCTGCTTTCTAGTTTACAGCGGGCCTCAATTTGCTAAAACTATATATATCATCTCTATGTGTGTGCCTTCCTCTCATTTCACCGTCAATACATGTGGGGGGCAACTATATCTTTTGGGGTTCATTCCGCTGGAGGCAAGTGAGGTCTTTATTTTCTCTGCAGTGCTAGTTAGCTCTTAGGCTGGTGCGTGGCGTCTAGAACCAACGTAGGCACGCTCCCTGGCTATCTCTAGTTGCGTTTGTCAGGCGTAGGGCAGCGGTCAGCCCAGGTTCCATCACCCTAGAGCTCGTCAGTAATATATTTGTACTTTGCTTGTCCTGTGCTATCCCTAGCCATTGGGATTCATGACAGTATAGCCGGCCCACAAAGTGTTAATTGTTTGGGCTGAAGCAGGAGAAAGAGAAGTGTTTAAGGGAATTTTTTTTTTTTTTTTTTCCCTTCAGAGTTTTGCTGCCTAGCCCTTAATTGCTGTCTAGCTGCTTCTTACCTCCTCTTAACCCTTGAATGGCTCTGATCTTAGCTGTTTAACATGGATGTCCAGAGTTTGGCTTCCAGCCTGAGTAATCTCGCGGCAAAAGTTCAAAACATACAGGATTTTGTTGTTCACACTCCCATGTCTGAACCTAGAACTCCTATTCCAGAGTTCTTTTCTGGAGATAGATCTACCTTCCTGAATTTCAGGAACAATTGTAAATTGTTTCTTTCTTTAAAATCTCGCTCCTCTGGAGACCCTGCTCAACAGGTCAAGATTGTAATATCTTTCCTGCGGGGCGACCCTCAGAATTGGGCATTTGCATTGGCACCAGGGGATCCTGCATTGCTCAGTGTGGATGCGTTTTTTCTGGCATTGGGATTGCTCTATGAGGAACCTAACCTGGAGATTCAGGCTGAAAAGGCTTTATTAGCCCTCTCTCAGGGGCATGATGAAGCGGAGATATATTGTCAGAAGTTTCGGAAATGGTCGGTGCTTACTCAGTGGAATGAGTGCGCCCTGGCTGCAAACTTCAGAAATGGTCTTTCTGAGGCCATTAAGGATATTATGGTGGGGTTCCCTACGCCTACAGGTCTGAATGAGTCTATGGCTATGGCCATTCAGATTGATCGGCGTTTACGGGAGCGCAAACCCGTGCACCAGTTGGCGGTGTCTTCTGAACAGGCACCTGAGACTATGCAATGTGATAGAATTCAGTCCAGAAGTGAACGGCAAAATTATAGGCGGAAAAATGGATTGTGTTTCTATTGTGGTGATTCAGCTCATGTTATATCAGCATGCTCTAAACGCACAAAAAGGGTTGATAAATCTTTTGCCATTGGTACTCTGCAGCCTAAGTTCATTTTGTCTGTGACTCTGATTTTTTCACTGTCTTCCATTTCCGTCGATGCCTATGTGGATTCGGGCGCTGCCCTGAGTCTTATGGATTGGTCATTTGCTAAACGCTGCGGTTTTAGTCTGGAACCTCTGGAAGTTCCTATTCCTCTGAAGGGAATTGACTCTACACCATTGGCTATGAATAAACCGCAGTATTGGACACAAGTGACCATGCGCATGACTCCCGTTCATCAGGAGGTGATTCGCTTCCTTGTACTTTATAATTTACATGATGTACTAGTGCTTGGTCTGCCATGGTTACAAACTCATAATCCTGTCCTGGACTGGAAAACTATGTCTGTGTTAAGCTGGGGATGTCAGGGGGTTCATGATGATGCACCTCCGATTTCAATCGCTTCATCTACTCCTTCTGAGATCCCTGCGTTTTTGTCTGACTATAGGGATGTTTTTGAGGAGCCTAAGCTCAATTCGCTCCCTCCGCATAGAGATTGTGACTGTGCTATAGAATTGATTCCTGGCAGTAAGTTCCCTAAGGGTCGTTTATTTAATCTGTCACTGCCAGAGCATACTGCTATGCGGAATTATATTAAGGAGTCCTTGGAAAAGGGACATATTCGTCCATCTTCGTCCCCTCTGGGAGCAGGTTTTTTTTTTGTGGCAAAAAAAGATGGTTCCCTGAGGCCTTGTATAGATTATCGCCTTCTGAATAAGATTATAGTCAAGTATCAGTATCCATTGCCATTATTGACTGATTTGTTTGCTCGCATTAAGGGGGCTAGGTGGTTCACTAAGATAGATCTTCGCGGTGCGTATAATCTGGTGCGGATAAAACAGGGTGATGAGTGGAAAACCGCATTTAATACGCCTGAGGGCCATTTTGAGTATTTGGTAATGCCTTTTGGACTCTCCAATGCTCCGTCAGTCTTTCAGTCCTTTATGCACAATATTTTCCGTGAATATCTGGATAAGTTTATGATTGTGTATTTGGATGATATTTTGGTGTTTTCTGATGACTGGGAGTCTCATGTTCTTCAGGTCAGGAAGGTGTTTCAGGTTCTGCGGGCCAATTCTCTGTTTGTGAAGGGCTCAAAGTGTCTCTTCGGAGTCCAGAAGATTTCTTTTTTGGGGTACATTTTTTCTCCTTCTACTATTGAGATGGATCCCGTCAAGGTTCAGGCGATTTGTGACTGGACACAGCCTACATCTGTTAAGAGCCTTCAGAAGTTCTTGGGGTTTGCTAATTTTTATCGACGGTTCATTGCTAATTTTTCCAGTATTGTTAAACCTTTGACTGATTTGACTAAAAAGGGTGCTGATGTTGCTGATTGGTCTCCTGCGGCCGTGGAGGCCTTTCAGGAACTTAAGCGCCGGTTTTCTTCTGCTCCTGTGTTGTGTCAACCAGATGTTTCACTTCCTTTTCAGGTTGAGGTTGATGCTTCCGAGATTGGAGCGGGGGCGGTTTTGTCACAGAGAAGTTCTAATGGCTCGGTGATGAAGCCATGTGCATTCTTCTCTAGAAAATTCTCGCCCGCCGAGCGCAATTATGATGTGGGTAATCGGGAGCTTTTGGCCATGAAGTGGGCATTTGAGGAGTGGCGTCATTGGCTTGAGGGTGCTAAACATCGTGTGGTGGTCTTGACTGATCACAAGAATCTCATTTACCTTGAATCTGCCAGGCGTTTGAATCCTAGACAGGTTCGTTGGTCGTTGTTTTTTTCTCGTTTCAATTTCGTGGTTTCATACCTGCCAGGTTCAAAGAATGTGAAGGCAGATGCTCTTTCCAGGAGTTTTGTGCCTGACTCTCCTGGAGACTCTGGGCCTACTGGTATCCTTAGGGATGGGGTAATATTGTCCGCCGTATCCCCAGACTTGCGACGTGCATTGCAGGAGTTTCAGGTGGATAAACCGGATCGTTGTCCACCAGAAAGACTGTTTGTTCCGGATGATTGGACCAGTAGAGTCATCTCCGAGGTCCATTCTTCTGTGTTGGCTGGTCATCCTGGAATATTTGGTACTAGAGACTTGGTGGCCAGGTCTTTTTGGTGGCCTTCCTTGTCTAGGGATGTGCGTACCTTTGTGCAGTCTTGTGAAGTGTGTGCTCGAGCTAAGCCTTGCTGTTCTCGGGCCAGTGGGTTGTTGTTATCCTTGCCCATCCCGAAGAGGCCTTGGACGCACATTTCCATGGATTTTATTTCTGATCTCCCGGTTTCACAGAAAATGTCCGTTATCTGGGTTGTGTGTGACCGCTTTTCTAAGATGGTTCATTTGGTGCCCTTGCCTAAGTTGCCTTCCTCCTCTGAGTTGGTCCCTTTATTTTTTCAGAACGTGGTTCGTTTGCATGGGATTCCGGAGAATATCGTTTCTGACAGGGGATCCCAGTTTGTGTCTAGATTTTGGCGGACGTTTTGTGCCAAGATGGGCATTGATTTGTCTTTCTCGTCTGCATTCCATCCTCAGACGAATGGCCAGACGGAGCGAACTAATCAGACCTTGGAAACTTATTTGAGGTGTTTTGTTTCTGCTGATCAAGATGACTGGGTTGCTTTTTTGCCACTGGCCGAATTTGCTCTTAATAATCGGGCTAGTTCGGCCACGTTGGTCTCTCCTTTTTTTTGTAATTCGGGGTTTCATCCTCGTTTTTTCCTCTGGTCAGGTGGAGCCTTCGGATTGTCCTGGAGTGGACGTGGTGGTGGACAGGCTACATCAGATTTGGAATCAGGTGGTGGACAATTTGAAGTTATCTCAGGAGAAGACTCAGCAGTTTGCTAATCGCCGTCGCCGCGTGGGTCCCCGACTTCTTGTTGGGGATTTGGTGTGGTTGTCTTCTCGTTTTGTCCCTATGAAGGTCTCTTCTCCTAAGTTCAAGCCTCGGTTCATCGGTCCTTATAGGATCTCGGAGATTCTTAACCCTGTATCTTTTCGTTTGGATCTCCCAGCATCGTTTGCTATTCATAATGTGTTCCATCGGTCGTTGTTGCGGAGGTATGAGGTGCCCGTTGTTCCTTCGGTTGAGCCTCCTGCTCCGGTGCTGGTGGAGGGAGAATTGGAGTATGTTGTTGAGAAGATCTTGGATTCTCGTGTTTCCAGACGCAAACTCCAGTATTTGGTTAAGTGGAAGGGTTATGGTCAGGAGGATAATTCCTGGGTGGTCGCCTCCGATGTTCATGCGACTGATTTGGTCCGCGCCTTCCATAGAGCTCACCCTGATCGCCCTGGGGGTTCTCGTGAGGGTTCGGTGACCCCTCCTCAAGGGGGGGGTACTGTTGTGGATTCTGTTTGTGGGCTCCCTCTGGTGGTTACTGCTGGTACTGGGTGACTTTGGTGGGTTGCGGCCTTTGGTTTCCACCTGTCCATCAGTGGCTGGGTGTTTCCTATTTTACCTGGCCTTTCTGTCATTTCCCTTGCCGGCTATCAATGTATTCAGATGTGCTCTGTTTGGTTCCTGCCTACCTGCTCCCAGATCTTTCAGGATAAGCTAAGTGCTGATTTTCAGTTGTTTGGTTTTTTGTCCAGCTTGCTTATTATGTCTCTATGCTAGCTGGTAGCTCAGTGGACTGAGGTTCTCCCCATGTGCCATGAGTTGGCACATGGGTTCTTGTAATCTCAGGATGTTTTTTTTTTTGATTAGGGTTTTTTGCTGACCGCTCAGTCCCCTTTTGTATCGTTCTGCTTTCTAGTTTACAGCGGGCCTCAATTTGCTAAAACTATATATATCATCTCTATGTGTGTGCCTTCCTCTCATTTCACCGTCAATACATGTGGGGGGCAACTATATCTTTTGGGGTTCATTCCGCTGGAGGCAAGTGAGGTCTTTATTTTCTCTGCAGTGCTAGTTAGCTCTTAGGCTGGTGCGTGGCGTCTAGAACCAACGTAGGCACGCTCCCTGGCTATCTCTAGTTGCGTTTGTCAGGCGTAGGGCAGCGGTCAGCCCAGGTTCCATCACCCTAGAGCTCGTCCGTAATATATTTGTACTTTGCTTGTCCTGTGCTATCCCTAGCCATTGGGATTCATGACAGTCTAAGTCCTTTAGATCGCTGGAACAGTCTTGAGAGGGAAAGGCTTCCATCAACTCAGCTGTTGGAAGAAATCTTGTGTAACCTTAGCTTAGACTGAGGGAGCATTTCTTGAGCCTTTTTAGTAGACTGATCACAGCCTCATTCATCAGGGTGGACTTCAAACAGTCGTCTGCATAGAAGTCCTTTTCTATGAAGGATCTGATGTCTGACCCGTACTGTTCTTCGCCCTCTTTGGTGGAATTTCGGAGGCTGTAGATAATGACTGCTAGGGAAGGGCTGTTCCCGAAGATGTGTACCCTCATCCGGTACTCTGCGATGTCGTCTGGGTCATAGTCGCGGTACCAGAAGAACCTCAAGTAGTTTCTGTGTTCATCTTTGACAAGAAAACAGTGGAATATCTGTTTTTTCTCAGCCAGAAATGCCACTGTATCTCTGCGGAAACAGAGTAGTACTTCTAGAAGTCTGTTGTTGAGGTCTGGGCCTGACAATAGAAATTTTAAAAAACTGACCGTCACATCCAAACATGGACTAAGTGTGAACAGGTGCTGAACCTAGAGTCACCAACTCGTATACAGTCAAATAAGGCAGCACACTGCGGTGCCAAAACTTGCAAACATGAAAATTGAACTGCATTACTGCACTAGAAATATGAAAAAATGAGAGCGTTTAGCGCATAAATTGGCCAATTCATGTGTACCTGGTAGCCACATTAAGGCATCTCTCGTATACCAGGTCCTAAACTTTCCTTTCCTCGCTGAGAATAAAAGTCTTCATCTGAATGGGAACCTGTGAATCCTCTTCTTAGACTAAATTTCTATCTCTCTCTCTGTGGAGGGGTAATGGACCTGCTGCGATTAAAACACCTTATTTATTTGACTATACGAGTTGGTGACTCTAGGTTCAGCACCTGTTCACACTTAGTCTATGTTTGGATGTGACGATCAGTTTTTTGAAATTTGTATTCATTAGCCTTCTGACTGAGCACTCCTCCACATCTTAGCCACAGGTGTTTTAATCGCAGCAGGTCCATTACCCCGCCACAGAGAGAGAGAAATTTTGTCTAAGAAGAGGATTCACAGGTTCCCATTCAGATGAAGACGTTTATTCTCAGCGAGGAAAGGAAAGTTTAGGACCTGGTATACGAGAGATGCCTTAATGTGGCTACCAGGTACACATGAATTGGCCAATTTATGCGCTAAACGCTCTCATTTTTTCATATTTCTAGTGCAGTAATGCAGTTCAATTTTCATGTTTCACGTTTGCATGTTTTGGCGCCGCAGTGTGCTGCCTTATTTATTTGACTGTATACGAGTTGGTGACTCTAGGTTCAGCACCTGTTCACACTTAGTCTATGTTTGGATGTGACGGTCACTTTTTTGAAATTTGTATTCATTAGCCTTCTGACTGAGCACTCCTCCACCTCTTAGCCACAGGTGTTTTAATCGCAGCAGGTCCATTACCCCTCCACAGAGAGAGAGAAATTTAGTCTAAGAAGAGGATTCACAGGTTCTCATTCAGATGAAGACGTTTATTCTCAGCGAGGAAAGGAAAGTTTAGGACCTGGTATACGAGAGATTCCTTTATGTGGCTGCCAGGTACACATGAATTGGCCAATTTATGCGCTAAACGCTCTCATTTTTTCATATTTCTAGTGCAGTAATGCAGTTCAATTTTCATGTTTGCATGTTTTGGCGCCGCAGTGTGCTGCCTTATTTATTTGACTGGGCCTGACAACAGGACATCATTCAATGAGACATCTTTGCATTTGGCGCTTGAGTCGAATACCACTCTTATTTGACCTGGCTTCTTAGGATGGTACACTCCGAAGATGAGCAAGTACCAACACTCCTCTGAGTGCCAAAGTGCAGGTGCAATCTCTGCGTGGCTGTTCTGGAATATGTTCCCCATGAAGGTAAAGAAATGTTCCTTCATCTCTGGTGACTTCTGAGGCTTGTGTCTGAGGGAGAAAAATCGGCTGTAGACCAGTTCCCTATTGTTGGGTAGGCGTCTTCTCTGAGGTCGAACTGGTAGAGGTGCGACTAGTGATGAACGAATGCGCTCTCCACTACTCGTTACTCGCCCGAGTATCAGTGTACTCGCTGACCACCGAGCATTTCTGGGATTATTTGGCAGTAACTGGTGTCTCCACCCAGCATTTTTGGCGGACTTTAGAAACCCAATCACGCTGCAGGGATTGTCTGCCAGGCCATGAAACACCGCAGCCATCTTTGTTGTGGTCGTGCAGTGATTGGCTTGGCCGCACAGCATCATCACGAGTATGAGACCTGGCACCGCCCTGCTCGCCGCATTCAGCTCCGGATTCAGCGAGGGTAGGGAGAGCTGCTGCAGAGATAGGGTCAGAATCGTGGTTTTAATAGTGTAGGTCTGCAACTGTTAAATCCACAACTGAGAAACCAACAGTCCTTTTTAGGGCTAATTCGTGGGTCCCGAGATTGCAGGGCACAGCATATCCACATCAGTGCAAGGCCTGCAGGCACTGTATGTGCGTACATAGCTCCCACTGCATTCCTCCCAAAGCTCCATAACTGTTTGCTGCTCCTGCTTATTTACTATATACCTAGTTGCTGGGCCGTATTTAGAGTTTATGCTGCCCTAGGCACTTTTAGTGCTGCCTCCCCCTTTGGTGAGTATGACACTATCGGCAGTGACTTTGGCAAGAATCGCTGATGTGAAAGTAGCCTTTTGCAGCAGATCGGGCAGTTTTTCTACATCTGCCGCGTAACGGATCACTTACAGCAACAATGCGTTTGGCCTCATTCATTCCCTCTGGGATATGCGGCACTTGCCCTGATCTGGCAAATGCGGTACCATACCTCCCAACTTTTGAAGAAGGGAAAGAGGTATAAAGTTTGCGGTGCGCGTAGTGCGCTGCGGCAAATTTTAGGCCACGCCTCTGACCACACCCATTTCACAACTAATCACACCCATATTCACGTCCCAACCACACCCATTTAGCACTGCGATCACACTTTCATAAACAATAATTATAAACAAAAACAAATATGGCCACACAGTGCTCCATACTGTATAATGGCTACGCAGTGCTCCACATACTGTATAATGGCCCTACATGATGCTCAATACTGTATAATGGCCACACATGATGCTCAATACTATATAATGGCCACAAATGATGCTCCATACTGTAAAATGACCCCACATGATGCTCCATACTTTATAATGGCCACACATGATGCTCCATACTATATAATGGCCACACATGATGCTCCATACTGTATAATGACCCCACATGATGCTCAGTACTGTATAATGGCCCCACATGATGCTCAGTACTGTATAATGGCCACACATGATGCTCAATACTGTATAATGGCCACACATGATGCTCCATATTGTATATCAGTCACACATGATGCTCCATACTGTATAATGACCCCCCCATATGATGCTCAGTCCTGTATAATAGCCCCACATGATGCTCCATACTGTATAATGGCCACACATGATGCTCCATATTGTATAATGGCCACGCATGATGCTCCATATTGTATAATGGCCACACATGATGCTCCATACTGTATAATGACCCCACATGATGCTCAATACTGTATAATGCCCCCTCCCATCTTGTATGCATGGCTCATATCCCCCCTCCTGTATGCATGGCTCATCTCTCTCCCATCCCATCCTGTATGCATGGCTCATATCCCCCCTCCTGTTTGCATGGCTCATCTCCCTCCCATCCCATATGCATGGCTCATATCCCCCCCTGTATGCATGGCTCATCTCCCTCCCATCCCATCCTGTATGCATGGCTCATATCCCCATCCCCCTCCTGTATGCATGGCTCATCTCCCTCCCATCCCATATGCATGGCTCATATCCCCCCCGGCCTCCTGTATGCATGGCTCATCTCCCTCCCATCCCATATGCATGGCCATATCCCCACCCCCATCCCTGTATGCATGGCTCATCTCCATCCCATCCTGTATGCATGGCTCATATCCCCACCCCCCTCCTGTATGCATGGCTCATCTCCCTCCCATCCCATATGCATGGCTCATATCCCTTCTGGCCTCCTGTATGCATGGCTCATCTCCCTCCCATCCCATATGCATGGCTCATATCCCCACCCCCATCTCTGTATGCATGGCTCATCTCCATCCCATCCTATATGCATGGCTCATATCCCCACCCCCCTCCTGTATGCATGGCTCATCTCCCTCCCATCCCATATGCATGGCTCATCTCCCTCCCATCCCATATGCATGGCTCATATCCCTTCTGGCCTCCTGTATGCATGGCTCATCTCCCTCCCATCCCATATGCATGGCTCATATCCCCACCCCCATCAATGTATGCATGGCTCATCTCCATCCCATCCTGTATGCATGGCTCATATCCCCACCCCCCTCCTGTATGCATGGCTCATCTCCCCATCCCATATGCATGGCTCATCTCCCTCCCATCCCATATGCATGGCTCATCTCCCTCCCATCCCATATGCATGGCTCATATCCCTCCCATCCCATATGCATGGCTCATATCCCCTCTCTCCTGTATGCATCTCTCAAACCCCCCGCTCCTGCTCCCATCTTGCATGGCTCCGGCTCCCCGTCCTTCATCCCCCTGTCCCCTCACACTCACCTTTCCCACACCGCGCGGCCGCGCCGAACATCCCTCTAGCTCTGTCCCGACTCCCGGCGCAGCATCTTCTTCTTGCGTGAGCGGTCATGTCGTACCGCTCATTGTCATGAATATGCCCATATTCATGACTTTAATTAGAGGTACCACGTGACCGCTCACTCAGGACCAGCTACAGGCTCTGACAAGGCATCGCTGGAGCAGGGTGAGTATGATTGTTGTGAATTCCGTTCTTGGGCTCCCTCCTGTGGTTATGAATGGTACTTTTGTGAGTTCTGCCCTTGGGCTCCCTCTGGTGGTTTTGAGTGGAACTGCTGCTCCTTGAGGTTCTGCAGCAGCTGCTTTCACTAATCGGCTCCACTGGCCTTGCTATTTAACTTGGCTCTGGTCTGTAGTCCATGCCAGCTGTCAATGTCTCAGGGTGGATTCAGTTTTCTCCTTGGATATTTCTCATGGCCTGTCCATTTCAGCAAAAGATAAGTTCTTGCTAGTTCTTTGTTAGTCCATCTGCTTTGGACTTTATTGCTCAGCTCATGTCGTGTTTCTTTTTGTCCAGCTTGTCATTATGATATATTCAGGCTAGCTGGAAGCTCTGGGGAAGTAGAGTGGCCCCTCCACACCGTGAGTCGGTGTGGAGATCATTTTTGTAAACTGCGTGGATTTTTAGTTTTTAATACTGACCGCACAGTATCCTTTCCTATTTCTGTCTATCTAGATTAGAAATTGGCCTCCTTTGCTAAAATCTGTTTTCATTTCTGTGTACGTCTTTTCCCTCTCCACTCACAGTCAATATATGTGGGGGGCTATCTTTCCTTTTGGGAATTTCTCTGAGGCAAGATAGTTTTCTGTTTCCATCTTAAGGGGTAGTTAGTTCTTAGGCCGTGACGAGGCGTCTAGGGAGAGTTAGGAACGTCCCACGGCTATTTCTAGTGTTGGTGTTAGGAGTAGGGTTTGCGGTCAGTAAAGTTACCACCTCCTCAGAGCTTGTCCCATGTTTCGTTTTACCCACCAGGTCATATCAGTGCTTCTCCGTAACCACCAGGTCATAACAGTACAGCTGGCCCACAATGTGTTGAATGCATCTCAAAAGAGGGAAAAGAAAGTTCTGAGCCATTTTTTTTTCCTTTGCAGCTTGTTTTGTCTTTTTTTTCCCCTTAATCTTTGGGTGGTTCCGGATTTTGGTGCTGATATGGAGGTTTAGGGTCTGTTCTCGCGTGTTGATCAGCTCGCTGCAAGGGTACAGAGTATCCAAGATTATGTTGTTCAGACTCCGGTTCTAGAGCCTAGAATTCCTATTCCTGATTTGTTTTCTGGGGATAGATCTAAGTTTCTGAACTTTAAAAATAACTGCAGATTGTTTTTTGCTTTGAGACCCCGTTCCTCTGGTGACCCCATTCAGCAGGTGAAGATTGTCATTTCTCTAACAGAGAAGAGGGTGGAGACCCGCAGGACTGGGCATTCTCCCCAGAGCCAGGGAGTCCTGCATTGCTCAATGTAGACGCATTTTTTCAAGCACTCGGACTGCTGTATGACGAACCTAATTCTGTGGATCAGGCAGAAAAAATCTTGCTGGCTCTGTGTCAGGGTCAGGAAGCAGCAGAAGTATACTGCCAGAAATTTAGAAAGTGGTCTGTGCTCACAAAATGGAATGAGGATGCCCTAGCAGCTATTTTCAGAAAGGGTCTTTCTGAAGCCCTTAAAGATGTTATGGTGGGGTTCCCCACGCCTGCTGGTTTGAACAAATCAATGTCTCTGGCCATTCAGATTGATCGGCGCCTGCGCGAGCATAAGGTTGTGCACCATATGGCGGTGTCCTCTGGGCTGAGTCCTGAGCCTATGCAATGTGATAGGATTTTGACTAGAGCAGGTGTTATGGACCTGGTGGTTAGGAGCACCCGAAATGACCTGATGGTTAAAATGGAAAAACCTGGGACAAGCTCTGAGGAAGTGGTAACTCTACTGACCGCAATTCCTAATCCTATCACACACACTAGAAATAGCCGTGGAGCGTACCTAACTCTCCCTAGACGCCTCTTCACAGCCTAAGAGCTAACTACCCCTAAAGATAGAAATAGTAGCCTACCTTGCCTCAGAGAAATTCCCCAAAGTAAAGGTAGCCCCCCACAAATATTGACTGTGAGTTAAGAGGAAGTAACAAACACAGGAATGAAACAGATTTTAGCAAAGGAGGCCGAATCTTCTCTAGACAGACAGAGGATAGGAAAGGGAACTATGCGGTCAGTATTAAAAACTACAAAAACCACGCAGAGTGTGCAAAAAGACCTCCACACCGACTCACGGTGTGGAAGTGCAGCTCTGCACCCCCAGAGCTACCAGCTAGCAAGGAAATATCATAATAGCAGGCTGGACTGAAACATAGCATGTACTGAAAAATATATTCAAAAAACCAATGAGCAGCAAATGACTAGCGAGGACTTAGCTTCTGCTGGAGTAGACAGGTCATCTGAGAAATCCAGGAGAGATCAGAACCAGTACTGAGACATTGACAGCTGGCATGAACTAACGACCTGGGCAGAGTTAAATAGGGAAGCCAGCAGCAGCAATAAACGAGAGCAGCTGAGAAAGCCAACCTCAAAGATCAGCAGTTCCACTTAAAGCCACCAGAGGGTGTCCAAGGACAGAACTCACCAAAGTACCATTCACGACCACAGGAGGGAGCCCGAGAACGGAATTCACAACAGTACCCCCCCCTTGAGGAGGGGTCACCGAACCCTCACCAGAGCCCCCAGGCCGATCAGGGCGAGCCAAATGAAAGGCACGAACCAAATCGGCAGCATGGACATCGGAGGCAACAACCCAGGAATTATCCTCCTGACCATAGCCCTTCCATTTAACCAGGTACTGAAGCTTCCGTCTCGAAATACGAGAATCTAAAATCTTCTCCACCACATACTCCAACTCCCCCTCAACCAACACCAGAGCAGGAGGATCAACTGAAGGAACCATAGGCGCCACATATCTCCGCAACAACGACCTATGGAACACATTATAGATGGCAAAAGAAGCTGGAAGGGCCAAACGAAACGACACAGGATTGATAATTTCAGGAATCTTATAAGGACCAATGAAACGAGGCTTGAACTTAGGAGAAGAAACCTTCATAGGAACAAAACGAGAAGACAACCAAACCAAATCCCCAACACGAAGTCGGGGACCAACACAGCGACGGCGGTTAGCAAAACGTTGCGCCTTCTCCTGAGACAACGTCAAATTGTCCACCACGTGAGTCCAAATTTGCTGCAACCTGTCCACCACAGAATCCACACCAGGACAGTCAGAAGGCTCAACCTGCCCTGAAGAAAAACGAGGATGAAAACCAGAATTACAAAAAAAAGGTGAAACCAAAGTAGCTGAACTAGCCCGATTATTAAGGGCGAACTTGGCCAATGGCAAGAAGGTCACCCAATCATCCTGATCAGCAGAGACAAAGCATCTCAGATAGGTCTCCAAAGTCTGATTCGTTCGTTCGGTTTGGCCATTTGTCTGAGGATGGAACGCTGAAGAAAAAGACAAATCAATGCCCATCTTAGCACAAAAGGACCGCCAAAACCTAGAAACAAACTGGGAACCTCTGTCCGACACAATGTTCTCCGGAATGCCATGCAAACGAACCACATGCTGAAAAAATAATGGAACCAAATCAGAGGAGGAAGGCAATTTAGGCAAGGGTACCAAATGGACCATCTTAGAAAACCGATCACAAACCACCCACATGACAGACATCCTTTGAGAGACAGGAAGATCAGAAATGAAATCCATGAAAATATGCGTCCAGGGCCTCTTCGGGACAGGCAAAGGCAAAAGCAACCCACTGGCACGAGAACAGCAAGGTTTGGCCCGAGCACAAGTCCCACAGGACTGCACAAAAGAACGCACATCCCGTGACAAGGAAGGCCACCAAAAGGACCTAGCAACCAAATCTCTGGTACCAAAAATCCCAGGATGACCAGCCAATACTGAACAATGAACCTCAGAAATAACCCTACTAGTCCATCTATCAGGGACAAACAGTTTCTCCACTGGACAGCGGTCAGGTCTATCAGCCTGAAACTCCTGCAGCACCCGCCGCAAATCAGGGGAGATGGCAGACAAAATCACCCCCTCTTTGAGAATACCAGCCGGCTCAGAGACTCCCGGAGAATCAGGCAAAAAACTCCTAGAAAGGGCATCAGCCTTCACATTCTTAGATCCCGGAAGGTATGAGACCACAAAATCGAAACGGGAGAAAAACAGTGACCATCGAGCCTGTCTAGGATTCAACCTCTTGGCGGACTCGAGGTAAGTCAGATTCTTGTGATCAGTCAAGACCACCACGCGATGTTTGGCTCCCTCAAGCCAATGTCGCCACTCCTCGAATGCCCACTTCATAGCCAACAACTCCCGATTGCCGACATCATAATTACGCTCAGCAGGCGAAAACTTTCTAGAAAAGAAAGCACACGGCTTCATCACAGAGCCATCAGAACTTCTCTGAGACAAAACAGCCCCTGCCCCAATCTCAGAAGCATCAACCTCGACCTGAAAAGGGAGCAAAACATCTGGCTGACGCAACACAGGGGCTGAAGTAAAACGACGTTTAAGCTCCTGAAAAGCCTCAACGGCCGCAGGGGACCAGTTCACCACATCAGCGCCTTTCTTCGTCAAATCAGTCAAAGGCTTAACCACACTAGAAAAATTAGCGATGAAGCGACGGTAAAAATTAGCAAACCCAAGGAAGTTCTGAAGACTCTTCACAGATGTAGGTTGAGTCCAATCATAAATGGCCTGAACTTTAACAGGGTCCATCTCGATAGTAGAAGGGGAAAAAATGAAGCCCAAAAAAGAAACCTTCTGAACTCCAAAGAGGCACTTAGACCCCTTCACAAACAACGCATTAGCACGAAGGACCTGGAACACCATCCTGACCTGCCTTACATGAGACTCCCAATCATCCGAAAAGACCAAAATATCATCCAAATATACAATCATGAACCTATCCAGATACTTCCGGAAGATGTCATGCATAAAGGACTGAAACACAGATGGGGCATTAGAAAGCCCGAATGGCATCACCAGGTACTCAAAATGGCCCTCGAGCGTATTAAATGCTGTTTTCTATTCATCGCCCTGTTTAATACGCACAAGATTATACGCCCCTCGAAGGTCAATCTTGGTAAACCAACTAGCCCCCTTAATCCGAGCAAAAAAATCAGACAACAGAGGCAAAGGGTACTGAAATTTGACCGTGATTTTATTGAGAAGGCGGTAATCTATACAGGGTCTCAGAGAGCCATCCTTCTTGGCCACAAAAAGGAACCCTGCTCCCAACGGTGACGAAGACGGGCGAATATGTCCTTTCTCCAAGGACTCCTTTACATAACTCCGCATAGCGGCATGTTCCGTAACAGATAAATTAAACAGTCGGCCCTTAGGGAACTTACTACCAGGAATCAAATTAATAGCGCAATCACAGTCCCTATGAGGAGGTAGGGCACTGGACTTGGGCTCATCAAATACATCCTGGTAATCTGACAAAAACTCAGGAATTTCAGAAGGAGTGGAAGAAGAAATTGACATCAAAGGAACATCAGTATGTATCCCTTGACATCCCCAGCTAGACACAGACATTGATTTCCAATCCAGTACTGGATTATGAACCTGTAACCATGCAAACCCAACACGACAACATCATGCAAATTATGCAACACCAAAAAGCGAATATTTTCCTGATGTGCGGGAGCCATGCACATGGTCAGCTGAGTCTAGTACTGAGGTTTATTCTTGGCCAATGGCGTAGCATCAATCCCCCTTAAGGGAATAGGAATCTGCAAAGGCTCCAAGAAAAAACCACAGCGCCTGGCAAACTCCAAGTCCATCAAATTCAGAGCAGAGCCCGAATCCACAAATGCCATAACTGAGTAGGACGACAATGAGCAAATCAAAGTAACAGATAAGAGAAATTTAGGCTGCACAGTACTAATGGTGACAGACCTAGCGAACCTCTTAGTGCGCTTAGGACAATCAGAGATAGCATGAGAAGAGTCACCACAGTAAAAACACAGCCCATTCTGACGTCTGTGTTCTTGCCGTTCAGCTCTGGTCAAAGTCCTATCACATTGCATAGGCTCAGGCCTTTGCTCAGAGGACACCGCCAAATGGTGCACAACTTTGCGCTCGCGCAAACGCCGATCAATCTGAATGGCCAAAGACAATGATTCATTCAGACCAGCAGGCGTGGGGAACCCCACCATAACATCTTTAAGGGCTTCAGAAAGACCCTTTCTGAAAATTGCTGCCAGGGCACACTCATTCCATTGTGTAAGCACAGACCACTTTCTAAACTTCTGGCAATATACTTCTGCTTCATCCTGACCCTGACATAGAGTCAGCAAGATCTTTTCTGCCTGATCCACAGAATTAGGTTCGTCATAAAGCAATCCAAGCGCTAGAAAAAATGCATCTACATTAAGCAATGCAGGATTTCCTGGCTCAAGGGAGAATGCCCAGTCTTGCGGGTCACCACGCAACAAAGAAATAACAATCTTTACTTGCTGAATGGGGTCACCAGAAGAGCGGGGTTTCAGAGCAAGAAACAGTCTGCAATTACTTTTGAAATTCAAAAATTTAGATCTATCCCCAGAAAACAAATCAGGGATTGGAATTCTAGGCTCTAACATCGGATTCTGAACTACATAATCTCGAATACTCTGTACCCTAACAGCGAGTTGATCCACACAAGAGGACAACCCTGAATATCCATATCTACACCTGAGTCCTGAACCACCCAGAGGTTAAGGGGAAAAGAAAGACAAAACAAGCAGCAAAGAAAAAAAAATTTACTCAGAACTTCTCTTTTCCCTCTTTTGAGATGCATTAACACTTTGTTGGCCAGCTGTACTGTTATGGACCTGGTGGTTAGGAGCACCCGAAATGACCTGATGGTTAAAATGGAAAAACCTGGGACAAGCTCTGAGGAAGTGGTAACTCTACTGACCGCAATTCCTAATCCTATCACACACACTAGAAATAGCCATGGAGCGTACCTAACTCTCCCTAGACACCTCTTCACAGCCTAAGAGATAACTACCCCTGAAGATAGAAATAGTAGCCTACCTTGCCTCAGAGAAATTCCCCAAAGTAAAGGTAGCCCCCCACAAATATTGACTGTGAGTTAAGAGGAAGTAACAAACACAGGAATGAAACAGATTTTAGCAAAGGAGGCCGAATCTTCTCTAGACAGACAGAGGATAGGAAATGGAACTATGCGGTCAGTATTAAAAACTACAAAAACCACGCAGAGTGTGCAAAAAGACCTCCACACAGACTCACGGTGTGGAAGTGCAGCTCTGCACCCCCAGAGCTACCAGCTAGCAAGAAAATATCATAATAGCAGGCTGGGCTGAAACATAGCATGTACTGAAAAATATATTCAAAAAACCAATGAACAGCAAATGACTAGCGAGGACTTAGCTTCTGCTGGAGTAGACAGGTCATCTGAGAAATCCAGGAGAGATCAGAACCAGTACTGAGACATTGACAGCTGGCATGAACTAATGACCTGGGCAGAGTTAAATAGGGAAGCCAGCAGCAGCAATAAACGAGAGCAGCTGAGAAAGCCAACCTCAAAGATCAGCAGTTCCACTTAAAGCCACCAGAGGGTGTCCAAGGACAGAAATCACCAAAGTACCATTCACGACCACAGGAGGGAGCCCGAGAACGGAATTCACAACAGAACAGCAGGAATTCAGACGTCCGAATGGGCTGTGTTTTTACTGTGGTGACTCTACTCATGCTATTTCTGATTGCCCGAAGCGTGCTAAGAGGGTCGCTAGGTCTGTTACCATTAGTACTGTACAGCCTAAATTTCTCTTGTCTGTTACCCTGATTTGCTCATTGTCGTCCTTTTCTGTAATGGCATTTGTGGATTCTGGCGCTGCCCTGAACTTAATGGACTTAGAATTTGCCAAGCGCTGTGGTTTTTCCTTGGAGCCTTTGCAGAGTCCTATTCCCTTGAGGGGGATAGATGCTACGCCATTGGCCAAGAATAAACCTCAGTACTGGACACAGTTAACCATGTACATGGCTCCAGCACATCAGGAAAATATTCGTTTTTTGGTGTTGCATAATTTGCATGATGTTGTTGTGCTGGGTTTTCCATGGTTGCAGCTACATAATCCGGTGCTGGATTGGAAATCTATGTCTGTGACTAGTTGGGGTTGCCAAGGGATGCATTGTGATATTCCTTTGATGTCAATTTCCTCTTCCCCCTCTTCTGAAGTTCCTGAGTTTTTGTCGGATTTCCAGGATATATTTGATGAGCCCAAGTCCAGTTCCCTACCTCCTCCTCATAGGGACTGTGATTGTGCTATTAACTTGATTCCAGGCTGTAAGTTCCCTAAGGGTCGACTCTTCAATCTGTCTGTGCCAGAGCATGCCGCTATGCGGAGTTATGTAAAGGAGTCCTTAGAGAAGGGGCATATTCGCCCGTCTTCGTCACCGTTGGGAGCGGGGTTCTTTTTTGTTGCCAAGAAGGATGGCTCCTTGAGGCCCTGTATAGATTATCGCCTTCTCAATAAGATCACGGTCAAATTCCAGTACCCTTTACCTTTGCTTTCTGATTTGTTTGCTCGGATTAAGGGGGCTAGCTGGTTTACCAAGATCGACCTTCGAGGGGCGTATAATCTTGTTCGTATTAAACAGGGCGATGAATGGAAAACAGCATTTAATACGCCCGAAGGCCATTTTGAATATCTTGTGATGCCTTTCGGGCTCTCTAATGCTCCATCTGTGTTTCAGTCCTTTATGCATGATATTTTCCGGGATTATCTGGATAAGTTCATGATTGTATATTTGGATGATATTTTGTTTTTTTCCGATGATTGGGAGTCTCATGTGAAGCAGGTCAGGATGGTATTTCAGATCCTTCGTGCTAATGCATTGTTTGTGAAGGGGTCTAAGTGCCTTTTTGGAGTTCAGAAGGTTTCTTTTTTGGGTTTCATTTTTTCTCCCTCGGCTATTGAAATGGACCCTGTTAAAGGGCACCTGTCACCCCGTTTTTTCCGTATGAGATAAAAATACTGTTAAATAGGGCCTGAGCTGTGCATTACAACAGTGTATTTTGTGGACCCCGATTCCCCACCTATGCTGCCAAAATACGTTACCAAAGTAGCCGTTTTCGCCTGTCAATCAGGCTGGTCTGGTCAAAAGGGCGTAGTGTCTTCCCCCCGATCTTGCTTAGTTTTCCGTTGGTGGCGTACTGGTTTGCGCATGCCCAAGGTCCCGAATCCACTGCACAGGGGAGTTAAAAGAGCGCGATGTGCACTATTTCATTGGTGATCGGTGGGGGCGGCCATCTTCCTTTGGCAGCGCGTGCGCAGAAGCGGCGCTCTGCTGGCCGCGGCTTCAGGAAAATGGCCACGGGATGCCGCGCGTGCGCAGATGGAGATCGCGGCGGCCATTTTCCTGAAGCCGAGATGCGAACTCTGCTTCAGGAAAATGGCCGCCACGATCTCCATCTGCGCACGCGCGGCATCCCGCGGCCATTTTCCTGAAGCCGCGGCCAGCAGAGCGCCGCTTCTGCGCACGCGCGGCCAAAGGAAGGTGGCCGCCCCCACCGATCACCAATGAAATAGTGCACATCGCGCTCTTTTAACTCCCCTGTGCAGTGGATTCGGGACCTTGGGCATGCGCAAACCACTACGCCACCAACGGAAAACTAAGCAAGATCTGGGGGAAGACACCACGCCCTTTTGACCAGACCAGCCTGATTGACAGGCGAAAACGGCTACTTTGGTAACGTATTTTGGCAGCATAGGTGGGGAATCGGGGTCCACAAAATACACTGTTGTAATGCACAGCTCAGGCCCTATTTAACAGTATTTTTATCTCATACTGAAAAAACTGGGTGACAGGTGCCCTTTAAGGTCCAGGCCATTCATGATTGGACTCAACCCACATCTGTGAAGAGCCTTCAGAAATTTTTGGGCTTTGCTAATTTTTATCGCCGCTTCATTGCTAATTTTTCTAGTGTGGTTAAACCTCTGACCGATTTGACGAAGAAAGGTGCTGATGTGGTGAATTGGTCCTCTGTGGCTGTGGAAGGCTTTCAGTGCTTAAACGTCGCTTTACTTCTGCCCCTGTACTGCGTCAGCCAGATGTTTCTCTCCCTTTTCAGGTTGAGGTTGACGCTTCTGAGATTGGGGCAGGGGCCGTTTTGTCTCAGAGAAGTTCTGATGGCTCTTTGATGAAACCGTGTGCTTTCTTCTCCAGAAAGTTTTCGCCTGCTGAGCGTAATTATGATGTCGGCAATCGGGAATTGTTGGCTATGAAGTGGGCATTTGGGGAGTGGTGACATTGGCTTGAGGGAGCTAAGCATCACGTTGTGGTCTTGACCGACCATAAGAATCTGATTTACCTCGAGTCTGCCAAAGCGGTTGAATCCTAGACAAGCTCGATGGTCTGTTTTTCTCCCGTTTTGATTTTGTGGTCTCGTATCTTCCGGGATCTAAGAATGTGAAGGCTGATGCCCTTTCTAGGATTTTTTTGCCTGATTCTCCGGGAGTCCTTGAGCCGGCTGGTATTCTCAAGGAGGGGGTGATTCTTTCTGCCATCTCCCCTGATTTGCGGCGGGTGCTTCAGGAGTTTCAGGCTGATAAACCTGACCGCTGTCCAGTGGGGAAACTGTTTGTTCCTGATAGATGGACTAATAAGGTAATTTCTGAGATTCATTGTTCTGTATTGGCTGGTCATCCTGGGATTTTTGGTACCAGAGATTTGGTTGCCAGGTCCTTTTGGTGGCCTTCCTTGTCACGGGATGTGCGTTCTTTCGTGCAGTCCTGTGGGACCTGTGCCCGGGCCAAGCCCTGCTGTTCCCGTGCTAGTGGGTTGCTTTTGCCTTTGCCGGTCCCTGGGAGGCCTTGGACGCATATTTCCATGGATTTTATTTCTGATCTGCCTGTTTCTCAGAAGATGTCTGTCATCTGGGTGGTTTGTGACCGGTTTTCTAAGATGGTCCATTTGGTACCTTTGCCTAAGTTGCCTTCCTCCTCTGATTTGGTTCCATTGTTCTTTCAGCATGTGGTTCGTTTGCATGGCATTCCGGAGAATATTGTGTCTGACAGAGGTTCCCAGTTCGTTTCTAGGTTTTGGCGGTCCTGTTGTGCTAGAATGGGCATTGATTTGTCTTTTTCGTCAGCGTTTCATCCTCAGACAAATGGCCAAACGGAGCGAACCAATCAGACCTTGGAAACCTATTTGAGATGCTTTGTGTCTGCTGATCAGGATGATTGGGTGACCTTCTTGCCGTTGGCCGAGTTTGCCCTTAATAATCGGGCTAGTTCAGCTACCTTGGTTTCGCCTTTTTTTTGTAACTTTGGTTTTCATCCTCGGTTTTTCTTCGGGGCAGGTTGAGCCTTCGGACTGTCCTGGTGTGGATTCTGTGGTGGACAGGTTGCAGCGGATTTGGACTCATGTGGTGGACAATTTAACGTTGTCTCAGGAAAAGGCTCAGCGTTTTGCTAACCGTCGTCGGTGCGTTGCTCCCCGGCTTCGTGTTGGGGATTTGGTCTGGTTGTCTTCTCGTCATGTTCCTATGAAGGTTTCTTCCCCTAAGTTCAAGCCTCGCTTTATTGGTCCTTATAAGATTTCTGAAATTATCAATCCTGTGTCTTTTCGTTTGGCCCTTCCAGCTTCTTTTTCCATTCATAATGTGTTCCATAGATATTTGTTGTGGAGATATGTGGTGCCCATGGTCCCTTCCGTTGACCCTCCTGCTCCGGTGTTGGTTGAGGGGGAGTTGGAGTATGTGGTGGAGAAGATTTTTGATTCTCGTCTTTCGAGGCGGAAGCTTCAGTATCTGGTTAAGTGGAAGGGTTATGGCCAGGAGGATAATTCTTGGGTTTTTGCCTCCGATGTCCATGCTGCCGATTTGGTTCGTGCTTTTCATTTGGCTCGTCCTGATTGGCCTGGGGGCTCTGGTGAGGGTTCGGTGACCCCTCCTCAAGGGGGGGGTACTTTTGTGAGTTCTGCCCTTGGGCTCCCTCTGGTGTTTTCGAGTGGAACTGCTGCTCCTTGAGGTTCTGCAGCAGCTGCTTTCACTAATCGGCTCCACTGGCCTTGCTATTTAACTTGGCTCTGGTCTGTAGTCCATGCCAGCTGTCAATGTCTCAGGGTGGATTCAATTTTCTCCCTGGATATTTCTCATGGCCTGTCCATTTCAGCAAAAGATAAGTTCTTGCTAGTTCTTTGTTAGTCCATCTGCTTTGGACTTTATTGCTCAGCTCATGTCGTGTTTCTTTTTGTCCAGCTTGTCATTATGATATATTCAGGCTAGCTGGAAGCTCTGGGGAAGCAGAGTGGCCCCTCCACACCGTGAGTCGGTGTGGAGATCATTTTTGTAAACTCTGCGTGGATTTTTAGTTTTTAATACTGACCGCACACTATCCTTTCCTATTTCTGTCTATCTAGATTAGAAATTGGCCTCCTTTGCTAAAATCTGTTTTCATTTCTGTGTATGTCTTTTCCCTCTCCACTCACAGTCAATATATGTGGGGGGCTATCTTTCCTTTTGGGAATTTCTCTGAGGCAAGATAGTTTTCTGTTTCCATCTTAAGGGGTAGTTAGTTCTTAGGCCGTGACGAGGCGTCTAGGGAGAGTTAGGAACGTCCCACGGCTATTTCTAGTGTTGGTGTTAGGAGTAGGGTTTGCGGTCAGTAAAGTTACCACCTCCTCAGAGCTTGTCCCATGTTTCGTTTTACCCACCAGGTCATATCAGTGCTTCTCCGTAACCACCAGGTCATAACATATGACGTCTTCAAGGAGGGTGGGAGGCAGGCGGCTGGGGGGCGGTCGGTCAGGAGGTGACCCAGGACTTAAATAAAAAAAAAAAAAAAAACTTGCTCAGGTGCCGCCCCCCGCATTGTCCCGCCCTAGGCACGTGCCCTCAAGTGCCTAGTGGCAAATACGGCCCTGCCTAGTTGCAGTTTTATGTTTTTTTTCTTTTTTCCAAAAATTCACCCCCCCAAAAAAAATATACAGTCCGTTCTGTCAGATGCCTGTTTAAAAATCATAGTTTGTCAGGCATATGTAGCATAGTTGTGTGTGTGCTAGCCTTGTGCCACTTTTTTTTTTTTTTTTTTTAAATTCATCCAAAAGCCAAAAAAAATTTAATACAGTCTGTTATGTCAGGCTGAGTCCTGGTGTATCTGTTTTTGAAAAAACGTATTTCCACAGGCATACGTAGCATAGTTCTGTGTGCTAGCCTTGGTCAATTTTTTTTTGTTTACATTCATCGAAAAGCAAAAAACACATTAATACTGTTAGGGTTGGCGGAACGCACCAAGAAAATATATATTGAATAGTAGGTGCGTTCGCAACACGGGGTCCACCATGCAGAAGAGAAACCTGCTGCTAGTAGATGGTGGTACTATATGGCGGTATAAGCGAACTCTGTTACTTCACAGAGACACTTGAGAAAAGAGAACGCTGTGCCCTGTTAACCTCACAGGGGAACAGCTAGCAAATAAAGTCAACAGTGGTCATGCAGTCAGCATACACACAACTGTTATGATCCTGGTGGTAGGATCTCAAACTGACCTGACAAATAATACCCTGAGTATATAGGACAAGTTCTGGGGATGTGGAAGCTATACTGACCACAATCCTGATCCTATCCAAACACACTAAAGGCAGCTGTGGAACGTTACCTGAAAACCTAGACGTCTCGTCACAGCCTGAGAAACTGACTACCCCTAGAGAGAAAGCAAAGACCTCACTTGCCTCAGAGAAATGTACCCCAAAGTTTTAGATAGCCCCCCACAAATAATAATGGTGAGTCAAGGGGAAAACACAAACGTAGAGATGAAACAGATTTAGCAAATGAGGCCGGCTAATACTAGATAGGCAGAAAATAGATAGGTGTCTGTGCGGTCAGTACAAAACTATCAAAAGTAAACCACGCAGAGAATACAAGAACCCCCACACCGACTCACGATGTGAGGGGCGCACTCTGCACCCCAGAACTAACCAGCAAGCAAAAAAATCACATAAAAGCAAGCTGGGTTGAACTCATAATATAATGAGAAACGTTTTCAAGGAAATAATGAGAAACTGAACAAGCAAACTTAGCTTCTCATAGCAGGAGACTGGTCACAAGGAATATTCAGGAGAGCACAGGATCAGGACTGAATACACCGACAGCAGGCGACAAGTGAAGGTCCAGGTGAGTTAAATAGGCCCTGCCTAGCAGGAGATGAAACAGCTGAGCCCAGCCAAGACCAGCCATATCGCTAAAGGCCACCAGAGGGAGCCCAAGACCAAACTCACACAGTACCATTCATGACCACAGGAGGGAGCCCGAGAACAGAATTCACAACAGTACCCCCCCCTTGAGGAGGGGTCACCGAACCCTCAACAGAGCTCCCAGGCCGATCAGGACGAGCCAAATGAAAGGCACGAACCAAATCGGCCGCATGGACATCGGAGGCGACAACCCAGGAATTATCCTCCTGACCATAACCCTTCCATTTCACTAAGTACTGAAGCCTCCGTCTCGAAATACGAGAATCCAAGATCTTCTCCACCACATATTCCAACTCCCCCTCGACCAAGACCGGAGCAGGAGGATCAACAGAAGGGACCACAGGCACCACATATCTCCGCAACAATGACCTATGGAACACATTATGAATGGCAAACGATGTTGGGAGGTCCAAACGAAAAGACACAGGGTTGAGCATTTCCAAAATCTTATAAGGACCGATGAAACGAGGCTTGAACTTAGGAGAGGAAACCTTCATCGGGACATAACGAGAAGACAACCATACCAAATCCTCCACACGAAGTCGGGGACCCACACAGCGACGGCGGTTAGCAAATCGCTGAGCCTTCTCTTGGGACAAAGTCAAATTGTCCACCACATGGTTCCAAATCTGCTGCAACCTATCCACCACAGAATCCACCCCAGGACAGTCAGAAGACTCAACCTGACCCGAGGAGAAACGAGGATGAAAACCAGAATTGCAAAAGAAAGGTGAAACCAAAGTAGCAGAACTAGCCCGATTATTGAGGGCGAACTCAGCCAATGGCAAAAAGGTCACCCAATCATCCTGGTCAGCAGAAACAAAACATCTCAAATAAGTTTCCAAGGTGTGATTAGTTCGTTCGGTTTGACCATTCGTCTGAGGATGGAAGGCTGACGAAAAAGACAATTCAATGCCCATATTAGCACAAAAGGATCGCCAAAATCTGGACACAAACTGGGATCCTCTGTCGGACACAATGTTCTCCGGAATACCATGTAAACGAACCACATTCTGAAAAAACAATGGCACCAAATCGGAGGAGGAAGGCAACTTAGGCAAGGGTACCAAATGGACCATTTTGGAAAAACGATTACAAACCACCCAGATGACAGACATTTTCTGAGAGACAGGAAGATCCGAAATAAAATCCATGGAAATATGCGTCCAAGGCCTCTTCGGGACAGGCAAAGGCAAAAGCAATCCACTGGCACGAGAACACGAAGGCTTGGCCCAAGCACAAATCCCACAGGACTGCACAAAGGAACGCACATCCCGCGACAAGGAAGGCCACCAAAAGGATCTCGCCACCAAATCCCTGGTACCAAAAATCCCAGGATGACCCGCCAACACCGAAGAATGAACCTCGGAAATAACTCTACTGGTCCATCTGTCTGGGACAAACAGTCTCTCCGGTGGACAACGGTCAGGTCTATTGGCCTGAAACTCCTGCAACACCCGTCGCAGATCAGGAGAGATAGCAGACAAAATCACCCCCTCTTTGAGAACACCAGTCGGTTCAGAAACTTCCGGGGAGTCAGGTACAAAACTCCTAGAAAGGGCATCAGCCTTCACGTTTTTCGAACCCGGAAGATATGAAACCACAAAATTGAAACGAGAGAAAAACAGCGACCATCGAGCCTGTCTCGGATTCAACCGTTTGGCAGACTCGAGATAAGTCAAATTCTTGTGATCCGTCAAGACCACCACACGATGCTTGGCTCCCTCAAGCCAATGTCGCCACTCCTCAAATGCCCACTTCATTGCCAACAACTCTCGATTACCAACATCATAATTCCGCTCGGCAGGTGAAAACTTTCTTGAAAAGAAAGCACATGGTCTCATCACAGAGCCATCAGAGCTTCTCTGCGACAAAACAGCCCCTGCTCCAATCTCTGAAGCATCAACCTCGACCTGAAAGGGAAGAGAGACATCGGGCTGGCACAAGACAGGAGCCGAAGAAAACCGACGTTTCAACTCCTGAAAGGCCTCCACGGCCGCAGGAGACCAATTCGTCACATCAGAACCCTTCTTGGTCAAATCCGTCAAAGGCTTCACCACACTAGAAGGAAGGACACAGGGTTAAGAATCTCCAATATCTTGTACGGACCGATGAACCGAGGCTTAAACTTAGGAGAAGAAACCCTCATAGGGACAAAACGAGAAGACAACCACACCAAGTCCCCGACACAAAGCCGAGGACCAACCCGACGCCGGCGGTTGGCAAAAAGCTGAGTCTTCTCCTGGGACAACTTCAAATTGTCCACCACCTGCCACCAAATCTGATGCAACCTCTCCACCACAGCATCCACTCCAGGACAATCCGAAGATTCCACCTGACCGGAGGAAAATCGAGGATGAAACCCCGAATTACAGAAAAAAGGAGACACCAAGGTGGCAGAGCTGGCCCGATTATTGAGGGCAAACTCCGCTAAAGGCAAAAAAGCAACCCAATCATCCTGATCTGCAGACACAAAACACCTCAAATATGTCTCCAAAGTCTGATTCGTCCGCTCGGTCTGGCCATTAGTCTGAGGATGGAAAGCAGACGAGAAAGACAAATCTATGCCCATCCTAGCACAGAATGCCCGCCAAAATCTAGACACGAATTGGGTTCCTCTGTCAGAAACGATATTCTCCGGAATACCATGCAAACGAACCACATTTTGAAAAAACAGAGGAACCAACTCGGAAGAAGAAGGCAACTTAGGCAGGGGAACCAAATGGACCATCTTAGAGAAACGGTCACACACCACCCAGATGACAGACATCTTCTGAGAAACAGGAAGATCCGAAATAAAATCCATCGAGATGTGCGTCCAAGGCCTCTTCGGGATAGGCAAGGGCAACAACAATCCACTAGCCCGAGAACAACAAGGCTTGGCCCGAGCACAAACGTCACAAGACTGCACAAAGCCTCGTACATCTCGTGACAGGGAAGGCCACCAGAAGGACCTTGCCACCAAATCCCTGGTACCAAAGATTCCAGGATGACCTGCCAACGCAGAAGAATGAACCTCAGAAATGACTTTACTGGTCCAATCATCAGGAACAAACAGTCTACCAGGTGGGCAACGATCAGGTCTATCCGCCTGAAAATCCTGCAAGGCCCGCCGCAGGTCTGGAGAAACGGCAGACAATATCACTCCATCCTTAAGGATACCTGTAGGTTCAGAATTACCAGGGGAGTCAGGTTCAAAACTCCTAGAAAGGGCATCCGCCTTAACATTCTTAGAACCCGGTAGGTATGACACCACAAAATTAAACCGAGAGAAAAACAACGACCAGCGCGCCTGTCTAGGATTCAGGCGTCTGGCGGACTCAAGATGAATTAAATTTTTGTGGTCGGTCAATACCACCACCTGATGTCTAGCCCCCTCAAGCCAATGACGCCACTCCTCAAAAGCCCACTTCATGGCCAAAAGCTCCCGATTCCCAATATCATAATTCCGCTCGGCGGGCGAAAATTTACGAGAAAAAAAAGCACAAGGTTTCATCACGGAGCAGTCGGAACTTCTTTGCGACAAAACCGCCCCAGCTCCGATTTCAGAAGCGTCGACCTCAACCTGAAAAGGAAGAGCAACATCAGGCTGACGCAACACAGGGGTGGAAGAAAAGCGGCGCTTAAGCTCCCGAAAGGCCTCCACAGCAGCAGGGGACCAATCAGCAACATCAGCACCCTTCTTAGTCAAATCAGTCAATGGTTTAACAACATCAGAAAAACCAGCAATAAATCGACGATAAAAGTTAGCAAAGCCCAAAAATTTCTGAAGACTCTTAAGAGAAGAGGGTTGCGTCCAATCACAAATAGCCCGAACCTTGACAGGATCCATCTCGATGGAAGAGGGGGAAAAAATGTATCCCAAGAAGGAAATCTTTTGAACCCCAAAAACGCACTTAGAACCCTTCACACACAAGGAATTAGACCGCAAAACCTGAAAAACCCTCCTGACCTGCTGGACATGAGAGTCCCAGTCATCCGAAAAAATCAGAATATCATCCAGATACACGATCATAAATTTATCCAAATAATCACGGAAAATGTCATGCATAAAGGACTGAAAGACTGAAGGGGCATTTGAAAGGCCAAAAGGCATCACCAAATACTCAAAGTGGCCCTCGGGCATATTAAATGCGGTTTTCCACTCATCCCCCTGCTTAATTCGCACCAAATTATACGCCCCACGGAGATCTATCTTAGAGAACCACTTGGCCCCCTTTATGCGAGCAAACAAATCAGTCAGCAGTGGCAACGGATATTGATATTTAACCGTGATTTTATTCAAAAGCCGATAATCAATACACGGCCTCAAAGAGCCATCTTTCTTAGACACAAAGAAAAAACCGGCTCCTAAGGGAGATGACGAAGGACGAATATGTCCCTTTTCCAAGGACTCCTTTATATATTCTCGCATAGCAGCATGTTCAGGCACAGACAGATTAAATAAACGACCCTTAGGGTATTTACTACCCGGAATCAAATCTATGGCACAATCGCACTCCCGGTGCGGAGGTAATGAACCAAGCTTAGGTTCTTCAAAAACGTCACGATAGTCAGACAAGAATTCAGGAATCTCAGAGGGAATAGATGACGAAATGGAAACCAAAGGTACGTCCCCATGCATCCCCTTACATCCCCAGCTTAACACAGACATAGCGTTCCAGTCGAGGACTGGGTTATGAGATTGCAGCCATGGCAATCCAAGCACCAACACATCATGTAGATTATACAGCACAAGAAAGCGAATAATCTCCTGATGATCCGGATTAATTCGCATAGTTACTTGTGTCCAGTATTGTGGTTTATTACTAGCCAATGGGGTGGAGTCAATCCCCTTCAGAGGTATAGGAGTTTCAAGAGGCTCTAAATCATACCCACAGCGTTTGGCAAAGGACCAATCCATAAGACTCAAAGCGGCGCTAGAGTCGACATAGGCATCCGCGGTAATAGATGATAAAGAACAAATCAGGGTCACAGATAGAATAAACTTAGACTGAAAAGTGCCAATTGAAACTGACTTATCAAGCTTCTTAGTACGCTTAGAGCATGCTGATATAACATGAGTTGAATCACCACAATAAAAGCACAACCCATTTTTTCGTCTAAAATTCTGCCGTTCGCTTCTGGACAGAATTCTATCACATTGCATATTCTCTGGCGTCTTCTCAGTAGACACCGCCAAATGGTGCACAGGTTTGCGCTCCCGCAGACGTCTATCGATCTGGATAGCCATTGTCATGGACTCATTCAGACCCGCAGGCACAGGGAACCCCATAACATCCTTAACGGCATCAGAGAGACCCTCTCTGAAATTCGCCGCCAGGGCGCACTCATTCCACTGAGTAAGCACAGACCATTTACGGAATTTTTGGCAGTATATTTCAACTTCATCTTGCCCCTGAGATAGGGACATCAAGGCTTTTTCCGCCTGAAGCTCTAAATGAGGTTCCTCATAAAGCAACCCCAAGGCCAGAAAAACCGCATCCACATTGAGCAACGCAGGATCCCCTGGAGCCAATGCAAAAGCCCAATCTTGAGGGTCGCCCCGGAGCAAGGAAATCACAATCCTGACCTGCTGAGCAGGATCTCCAGCAGAGCGAGATTTCAGGGACAAAAACAACTTGCAATTATTTTTGAAATTTTGAAAGCAAGATCTATTCCCCGAGAAAAATTCAGGCAAAGGAATTCTAGGTTCAGATATAGGAACATGAACAACAAAATCTTGTAAATTTTGAACTTTCGTGGTGAGATTATTCAAACCTGCAGCTAAACTCTGAATATCCATTTTAAACAGGTGAACACAGAGCCATTCCAGGATTAGAAGGAGAGAGAGAGAGGAAGGCTGCAATATAGGCAGACTTGCAAGTGATTCAATTGAAAGCACACTCAGAACTGAAGGAAAAAAAAAAAAAAAAAATTTTTCAGCAGACTTCTTTTTTCTCTCCTTTCTCTGCCAATTAATTTAACCCTTTGTGGGCCGGTCAAACTGTTATGGTTCTCAATGGCAAGAGAACATAGCCCAGCATACATAGGAACTAGCTCTTGGAAGGATGGAAACTTAAACTGACCATGAACTAAACCTGCCGCACAACTAACAGTAGCCGGGTAGCGTAGCCTGCGTTTTATCCCTAGACGCCCAGCGCCGGCCGGAGGACTAACTAATCCTGGCAGAGGAAAATATAGTCCTGGCTCACCTCTAGAGAAATTTCCCCGAAAGGCAGACAGAGGCCCCCACATATATTGGCGGTGATTTAAGATGAAAATGACAAACGTAGTATGAAAATAGGTTTAGCAAAATCGAGGTCCGCTTACTAGATAGCAGGAAGACAGAAAGGGTACTTTCATGGTCAGCTGAAAACCCTATCAATACACCATCCTGAAATTACTTTAAGACTCTAGTATTAACTCATAACATCAGAGTGGCAATTTCAGATCACAAGAGCTTTCCAGACACAGAAACGAAACTGCAGCTGTGAACTGGAACAAAATGCAAAAAACAAACAAGGACAAAAGTCCGACTTAGCTGGAAGTTGTCTGGTAGCAGGAACATGCACAGAAAGGCTTCTGATTACAATGTTGACCGGCATGGAAGTGACAGAGGAGCAAGGTTAAATAGCGACTCCCACATCCTGATGGGAACAGGTGAACAGAGGGGATGATGCACACAAGCTCAATTCCACCAGTGGCCACCGGGGGAGCCCAAAATCCAATTTCACAACAGACTCCCAATCATCAGAAAAGACCAAACTATCATCCAGGTACACAATCATAAATCTATCCAGGTACTCTCGGAAGATATCGTGCATGAAGGACTGAAACACAGAGGGGGCATTAGAAAGCCCAAAAGGCATCACCAAGTACTCAAAATGGCCTTCGGGCGTATTAAATGCTGTTTTCCATTCATCGCCCTGCTTTATGCGCACAAGATTATACGCTCCACGAAGATCTATCTTGGTGAACCAACTGGCCCCCCTAATCCGGGCAAACAGATCGGACAACAGTGGCAAGGGATACTGAAATTTGACCGTGATGTTATTTAGAAGGCGTTAATCTATACAGGGTCTCAGAGAACCATCCTTCTTGGCCACAAAAAATAACCCCGCACCCAAAGGGGACGAGGACGGGCGAATATGTCCCTTCTCCAAGGACTCCTTTATATAACTCCGCATAGCGGTATGTTCTGGTACAGACAAATTAAAAAGTCGTCCCTTAGGGAACTTACTACCAGGAATCAGATTTATGGCACAATCACAATCCCTATGAGGAGGTAGGGCACTGGATTTGGGCTCATCAAATACATCCTGGTAGTCCGACAAAAATTCAGGGACTTCAGAAGGAGTAGAAGAAGCAATTGACACCAAAGGAGCATCGCCATGAATCCCCTGGCACCCCCAACTTGACACAGACATTGCTTTCCAATCCAGGACTGGATTATGAGCCTGCAGCCATGACAGACCTAACACGACAACATCATGCAAATTATGTAGCACCAGAAAGCGAATTACCTCCTGATGTACAGGAGCCATGCACATGGTCAATTGAGTCCAGTACTGAGGTTTATTCTTGGCCAATGGTGTAGCATCAATTCCCTTTAGCGGAATAGGGAATTGTAAAGGCTCCAAGATAAAACCACAGCGCCTGGCAAATGACAAATCCATCAAATTCAGGGCAGCACCTGAATCCACAAAAGCCATAACTGGGTAGGATGACAGAGAGCAAATCAAAGTAACAGACAAAATGAATTTAGGTTGTACAGTACCAATGGTGACAAACTTGGCAACCCTTTTTGTGCGCTTAGAGCATGCTGAGATAACATGAGCAGAATCACCACAGTAAAAGCACAACCCATTCTGACGTCTGTGGTTTTGCCGTTCAACTCTGGTCAGAATCCTGTCATAGTGCAAAGGCTCAGGTCTCTGCTCAGAAAAATACCGCCAGAGGGTGCACAGGTTTGCGCTCCCGCAAACGCCGATCAATCTGAATGGCCAAAGACATTGACTCAGACCCGCCGGCGTGGGGAACCCCACCATAACATCTTTAAGGGCTTCAGAAAGACCCTTTCTGAAAATCGCCGCCAGGGCGCACTCATTCCACTGAGTGAGCACTGACCACTTCCTAAACTTCTGACAATAAAACCTCTGCTTCATCCCGACCCTGAGAGAGAGCCAGCAAAACCTTCTCTGCTTGGTCTACCAGATTTGGTTCCTCATAAAGCACTCCAAGCGCCAGAAAAAACGCATCAACATTTAGCAGTGCCGGATCTCCTGGCGCCAAAGAGAATGCCCAATCTTGAGGGTCACCCCGCAACAAAGAAATAACAATTTTGACTTGCTGAACAGAGTCGCCAGATGAGCGAGGTCTCAGAGAAAGAAATAACTTACAATTATTCTTAAAGTTCAAAAACCTAGATCTATCTCCGGAGAACAGCTCAGGAATAGGTATTTTAGGCTCAGACATAGGACTGCGGACTACATAATCCTGAATGCCCTGTACCCTTGCAGTGAGATGATCCACACTAGAAGACAGACTCTGAATGTCCATATTAGTAGCTGCATACAGAGCCACCCAGAGATTAAGGGGAGGAGAGAGGCAAAACACAGTGCAGAGGAAAAAAAAAAAATGACCTTAAGATTTCTCTTCTCCCTCTTTAGCTGCATTAACACTTCCGGGCCTGCTGTACTGTTATGATCCTGGTGGTAGGATCTCAAACTGGCCTGACAAATAATACCCTGAGAATATAGGACAAGTTCTGGGGATGTGGAAGCTATACTGACCGCAATCCTGATCCTATCCAAACACACTAAAGGCAGCTGTGGAACGTTACCTGAAAACCTAAACGTCTCGTCACAGCCTGAGAAACTGACTACCCCTAGAGAGAAAGCAAAGACCTCACTTGCCTCAGAGAAATGTACCCCAAAGTTTTAGATAGCCCCCCACAAATAATAACGGTGAGTCAAGGGGAAAACACAAACGTAGAGATGAAACAGATTTAGCAAATGAGGCCCGCTAATACTAGATAGGCAGAAAATAGATAGTTTTGTACTGACCGCACAGACACCTATCAAAAGTAAACCACGCAGAGAATACAAGAACCCCCACACCGACTCACGATGTGAGGGGCGCACTCTGCACCCCAGAACTAACCAGCAAGCAAAAAATCACATAAAAGCAAGCTGGGTTGAACTCATAATATAATGAGAAACATTTTCAAGGAAATAATGAGAAACTGAACAAGCAAACTTAGCTTCTCATAGCAGGAGACTGGTCACAAGGAATATTCAGGAGAGCACAGGATCAGGACTGAATACACCGACAGCAGGCGACAAGTGAAGGTCCAGGTGAGTTAAATAGGCCCCGCCTAGCAGGAGATGAAACAGCTGAGCCCAGCCAAGACCAGCCATATCGCTAAAGGCCACCAGAGGGAGCCCAAGACCAAACTCACACAGTACCACTCATGACCACAGGAGGGAGCCCGAGAACGGAATTCACAACACACAACTACAGCTTACACACAACTACTCACCGGAGGTGCCGGTATTCTAGGGGCTTATTTCAGCCGGGCCCTGAATCCACATGCATAAGACCACACTAGCGAAAAGCACATAACTTTAGTTGATGCTAGCGCATTGCCGTGCGGCCATGCAAACCTTTTATAGCTGCAGCAACTTCAGGACCTTCCTAGAGGACCAATGGGAGTTGCTACAGTACCTGAGCAACTTCAGGACCTTCCTAGAGGACCAATGGTAGCTGCTGCAGTACCTGAGCATGTGACCCCTGACCTCCAATGAGAGGTCTTACCTTGGGCATGCTCAGAAGGGGAAAAGCAGGACTTAAGGTACCTTCACACGAAGCGACGCTGCAGCGATAGCGACAACGATGCCGATCGCTGCAGCGTCGCTGTTTGATCGCTGGAGAGCTGTCACACAGACCGCTCTCCAGCGACCAACGATGCCGAGGCCCCCGGGTAACCAGGGTAAACATCGGGTTGCTAAGCGCAGGGCCGCGCTTAGTAACCCGATGTTTACCCTGGTTACCAGCGTAAAAGTAAAAAAAACAAACAGTACATGCTCACCTGCGCGTCCCCCAGCCTCTGCTTCCTGACACTGACTGAGCTCCGGCCCTAACAGCAGAGCGGTGACGTCACCGCTGTGCTTTCACTTTCACTTTAGGGCCGGAGCTCAGTCAGTGTCAGGAAGCAGACGATGGGGGACGCGCAGGTGAGTATGTACTGTTTGTTTTTTTTACTTTTACGCTGGTAACCAGGGTAAACATCGGGTTACTAAGCGCGGCCCTGCGCTTGGTAACCCGATGTTTACCCTGGTTACCAGTGTAAAACATCGCTGGTATCGTTGCTTTTGCTTTCAAACACAACGATACACGGCGATCGGACGACCAAATAAAGTTCTGGACTTTATTCAGCGACCAGCGACATCACAGCAGGATCCTGATCGCTGCTGCGTGTCAAACAAAACGATATCGCTAGCGAGGACGCTGCAACGTCACGGATCGCTAGCGATGTCGTTTCGTGTGAAGGTACCTTTAGTCCCAGAGATGTCTGCTTGCCGCTGACCAGTACTGGTTACAATGGTTGAGCCTGGAAAGGCAGCAGTAACCATCTGCACAGTATCAGGCTGAGTCAGATGCTGGGACTGATGTCTCTGCTGAGCAGGTTCCATTGCGGCTGGAGAAGAATGGGAGACCATAGTAGAGATGGTTCGCGATTCCCCCTGTGCAGAGGTGGGAACTCGACCCCTAACAAATGCAGTCTGTTAAGTCAGATTGAGTCCTGGTGTATCTGTTTTCGAAAAATCTAATTTCCGCAGTAGCGTAGTTCTGTGTGGTAGCCTTGTACCACTCTTTTTTTTTTTCTATTTAAATTCACCAAAAAGCAAAAAAGGCATGTGCATTTTAGGCTATTAGTCCAGTTTTTTAGTGTCTGTTACTCTACTTATATACAGCACTATTTTGCATGTAAAAACCACAGGCCATATATTTGGCAGTGTGGTATTTCCGTGACAGGCCTCAAATATCTGGGTGCTCAAAGTTTGGGCATTTTAGGCCGGTTTTCAACTGTTTTTGCTGTCTGTTATTCTACTTATATACAGCACTATTTTGCATTTAAAAAAATACAGGCCACATATTTGGCAGTGTGGTATTTCCGTGATAGGCCTCATATATCTGCTTGCTCCAAGTTTGGGCATTTTAGGCCAGTTTTCCATTGTTTTTGCTGTCTGTGACTCTACTTATATTCAGCACTATTTTGCATTTAAAAAATATAAGCCACATATTTGGCAGTGTGGTATTTCCGTGACAGGCCTCGTATATCTGCGTGCTCCAAGTTTGGGCATTTTAGGCCGGTTTTCCACTGTTTTTGCTGTCTGTGACTCTACTTATATACAGCACTATTTTGCATTTAAAAATTCTACAAAACCCCCTAAAAAATTTAAGACAGTCTGTTATGTCAGACTGAGGCCTGTTGAATCTGTGGTGGAAAAATCGTAGCTTGACAGGCATAAGTTTCATAGTTCTGTCTGTCAGCCTTGTTCTTTTTTTTTTTAATTATACAAAACCCTAAAAAAAGTTAATACAGTCTGTTATGTCAGGCTGAGTTCTGTTGTATCTGGTTTAGAAAAATCGTATTTTAGCAGGCATACGTAGCATAGTTCTGTGTGCTAGCCTTGTGCTACTCTTTTTTTGGGTGGGTAAATTCACCAAAAAGCCCCAAAAAATTTAATACAGTCTGTTATGTCAGGCTGAGGCATGGTGTTTGTGTTTGAAAAATCGTAGCTTTGCAGGCATACTGATCAGATATCATTTAGCTCCAAATAAATACATTTGTGTTGAGCTTTTGAAATAGTGCAGTAGTCCATGCAGAGGACGAGGCCGTGGCCAAGGTGAAAGTAGGCCACAACAAAGACCCACATCTTCTCGCTCAACATTCCTGACCCAGTTTCTAGGGGACGGCAACACACCACTATTGAAGCCAGAGCAGTGTGAAACAGTTGTTGGTTGGATAGCGGATAATGCTTCCAGTCACTTAGCCACCACCACCGCCATGTCCTCCACACAGTCAAGTCTGAGTAGCCATGAGTGTGGCCCGGATATTCCTCACCCTGATCCTCCTTCCTCCAACTATGCCGAATGCCCTGAGACAACTGATCCCACACTTGGTTACTCTGAATAGCTGTTCAGTTTTCCATTTAAAGATTCCGGACTCTCAGCCGGTCAACTTGAAGTGGGGACAGATGAGATCGCATATAGAGCTGTTATGACCCCAATGGCGAGGGTCTCAGAGATATCAGCAAGTCTGCGAAGTACAAAAATCCAGCTCATAGGGCAGTGGTAACTGGGTTGACCATATATCTACTCCTAACGCCAACACTAGAAGTAGCCGGGGAACATGCCTACGTTGGTCGCTAGATGTCTCGCGCCAGCCGGAGGTCTAACTACCCCTAGAAGAGGAAAACAAAGACCTCTCTTGCCTCCAGAGAATAGACCCCAAAAGCAGGATACAAGCCCCCCACAAATAATAACGGTGAGGTAAGAGGAAATGACAAACACAGAGATGAACTAGGTTTAGCAAAGAGAGGCCCACTTACTAATAGCAGAATGTAGTAAGATAACTTATATGGTCAACAAAAACCCTAAAAAATCCACACTGGAGATTCAAGAACCCCCGAACCGTCTAACGGCCCGGGGGAAGAACTCCAGCCTCCCTAGAGCTTCCAGCAAGGATAGGATACAGATTATGTACAAGCTGGACAAAAATGCAAACAAAAACAAATAGCAAAAAGCAAGAAAGCAGACTTAGCTGAATCAAGCAGGAACCAGGATCAGTAGACAAGAGCACTACAGATTAGCTCTGATATCAACGTTGCCAGGCATTGAACTGAAGGTCCAGGGAGCTTATATAGCAACACCCCTGACCTAACGACCCAGGTGAGCATACAAGGGATGATAGACATACCCAGAGTAAAATCACTAGTAGCCACTAGAGGGAGCCAAAAAGTAAATTCACAACAGTACCCCCCCCTTAGTGAGGGGTCACCGAACCCTCACCAAGACCACCAGGGCGATCAGGATGAGCGGCGTGAAAGGCACGAACTAAATCGGCCGCATGCACATCAGAGGCGACCACCCAGGAATTATCTTCCTGACCATAGCCCTTCCACTTGACCAGGTACTGAAGCCTCCGCCTGGAGAGACGAGAATCTAAGATCTTCTCCACCACGTACTCCAACTCGCCCTCAACCAACACCGGAGCAGGAGGCTCAGCAGAAGGAACCACAGGCACAACGTACCGCCGCAACAAGGACCTATGAAATACGTTGTGAATGGCAAACGACACCGGAAGATCCAGGCGAAAGGATACAGGATTAAGGATCTCCAATATCTTGTAAGGACCAATGAATCGAGGCCTAAATTTGGGAGAGGAGACCTTCATAGGAACAAATCGAGAAGACAGCCATACCAAATCCCCAACACGAAGTCGGGGACCCACACCGCGGCGGCGGTTGGCAAAACGCTGAGCCTTCTCCTGTGACAACTTCAAGTTGTCCACCACATGATTCCAGATCCGCTGCAACCTATCCACCACAGAATCCACTCCAGGACAGTCAGAAGGCTCCACATGTCCCGAGGAAAAACGAGGATGGAAACCGGAGTTGCAGAAAAATGGCGAAACCAAGGTGGCAGAACTAGCCCGATTATTAAGGGCAAATTCAGCCAACGGCAAGAAGGTCACCCAATCATCCTGATCAGAAGAGACAAAACACCTCAAATACGCCTCCAGAGTCTGATTAGTTCGTTCCGTTTGTCCGTTAGTCTGTGGATGAAAAGCGGACGAAAACGACAAATCAATGCCCATCCGACCACAAAAGGATCGCCAGAACCTGGAAACAAACTGGGATCCTCTGTCCGACACAATATTCTCAGGAATGCCGTGCAAACGAACCACGTTCTGGAAGAACACAGGAACCAGATCAGAAGAGGAAGGCAGCTTAGGCAAAGGAACCAGATGGACCATCTTCGAGAAACGATCACATATCACCCAGATGACAGACATGCCCTTAGACACCGGAAGATCCGAAATGAAATCCATAGAGATGTGTGTCCAAGGTCTCTTCGGGACAGGCAAGGGCAAGAGCAACCCGCTGGCACGAGAACAGCAAGGCTTAGCTCGAGCACAAGTACCACAGGACTGCACAAATGACCGCACATCCCTTGACAAGGAAGGCCACCAAAAGGACCTGGCCACCAGATCTCTGGTGCCAAAAATTCCCGGGTGCCCTGCCAACACTGAGGAATGAACCTCGGAAATGACTCTGCTGGTCCATTTAGCAGGCACAAACAATCTGTCAGGTGGACAAGAGTCAGGCCTACCAGCCTGAAATCTCTGCAACACACGTCGCAGATCTGGAGAAACAGCTGACAAGATAACTCCTTCCTTAAGAATACCCTCAGGTTCAGCGACTCCAGGAGCATCAGGCACAAAGCTCCTAGACAGAGCATCGGCCTTCACATTCTTAGAACCTGGTAAATACGAGACCACAAAGTCAAAACGGGAGAAAAACAATGACCAACGGGCCTGTCTAGGATTCAGGCGCTTAGCAGACTCGAGATACATCAAATTCTTGTGATCAGTCAAGACCACCACACGATGCTTAGCACCCTCGAGCCAATGACGCCACTCCTCAAATGCCCACTTCATGGCCAACAACTCCCGATTGCCCACATCATAATTTCGCTCTGCCGGCGAAAACTTCCTAGAGAAAAAGGCACAAGGTCTCATAGTAGAGCAACCAGGGCCTCTCTGCGACAAAACGGCCCCTGCCCCAATCTCCGAAGCATCCACCTCAACCTGAAAGGGAAGTGAGACGTCAGGCTGGCACAAAACAGGCGCCGAAGTAAACCGGCGTTTCAACTCCTGGAAAGCCTCCACGGCAGCAGGAGCCCAGTTAGCTACATCAGAGCCTTTCTTGGTCATATCCGTCAGCGGTTTAACAACGCTAGAGAAATTTGCGATAAAACGACGGTAGAAGTTAGCAAAACCCAAGAACTTCTGAAGACTCTTAACTGACGAGGGTTGAGTCCAATCATGAATAGCTCGGACCTTGACTGGATCCATCTCCACAGCAGAAGGGGAAAAAATGAATCCCAAAAAGGGAACCTTCTGTACACCAAAGAGACACTTTGAGCCTTTTACAAACAAAGAATTTTCACGCAGAATCTCAAAAACCATCCTGACCTGCTCCACATGCGAGTCCCAATCATCAGAAAAAACCAGAATATCATCCAGATAACCAATCAAAAATCTATTCAGATACTTCCGGAAAATATCATGCATGAAGGACTGAAAAACTGAAGGTGCATTAGAGAGCCCAAATGGCATCACCAAGTACTCAAAATGACCTTCGGGCGTATTGAATGCGGTTTTCCATTCATCGCCCTGCCTAATGCGCACAAGGTTGTACGCACCACGAAGGTCTATCTTGGTGAACCACTTGGCACCTTTAATCCGGGCAAACAAATCTGACAACAGCGGCAAAGGATACTGAAATTTGACAGTGATCTTGTTTAAAAGCCGATAGTCAATACAAGGCCTCAAAGATCCGTCCTTTTTGACCACAAAAAAGAATCCCGCACCAAGAGGGGAAGAAGAAGGACGGATATGCCCCTTCTCAAGAGACTCCTTGATATATGAACGCATCGCGGTATGTTCAGGTACCGACAGATTAAACAGTCTCCCCTTAGGAAACTTACTGCCAGGAATCAAATCTATTGCACAGTCACATTCCCTATGAGGAGGCAGTGCACTGGACTTAGACTCGCTGAAGACATCCTGATAATCAGACAAATACGCCGGAACTTCCGAAGGCGTAGAAGAAGCAATAGACAAGGGCAGGGAATCTCCATGAATTCCATGGCAGCCCCAACTAGACACTGACATAGCCTTCCAGTCCAAGACTGGATTATGGGTCTGTAACCATGGCAAACCCAAAACAACCAAATCATGCATTTTATGCAGAACAAGAAAACGTATTACCTCCCGATGTTCGGGAGTCATGCACATGGTAACCTGTGTCCAAAACTGCGGTTTATTTTTTGCCAATGGCGTAGAATCAATACCCCTAAGAGGGATAGGATTTTCCAATGGCTCAAGAACAAATCCGCAGCGCTTGGCAAATGACAGATCCATAAGGCTCAGGGCCGCACCTGAGTCCACAAACGCCATGACAGGATACGATGACAGTGAGCAAATCAAAGTTACAGACAGAATAAATTTAGGTTGCAAATTACCAATGGCGACCGGACTAACAACCTTAGTAAGACGTTTAGAGCATGCTGAGATAACATGTGTAGAATCACCACAGTAGTAACACAAGCCATTCTGGCGTCTATGAATTTTCCGCTCATTTCTAGTCAAGATTCTATCACATTGCATTAAATCAGGTGCCTGTTCAGACAACACCATGAGGGAATTTGCGGTTTTGCGCTCCCCCAACCGCCGGTCGATTTGAATAGCCAGGGCCATAGAATCATTCAGACCTGTGGGAATGGGAAAACCCACCATCACATTCTTAATGGCTTCAGAAAGGCCATTCCTAAAATTTGCAGCCAATGCACACTCGTTCCAATGGGTCAGCACGGACCATTTCCGAAATTTTTGGCAATACACTTCAGCCTCGTCCTGGCCCTGAGACATCGCCAGCAAGGCTTTTTCTGCCTGAATCTCAAGATTGGGTTCCTCATAAAGCAAACCGAGCGCCAGAAAAAACGCATCAATGTCAGCCAATGCCGGATCTCCTGGCGCCAGCGAGAAGGCCCAATCCTGAGGGTCGCCCCGTAAAAAAGAAATAACAATTTTTACTTGCTGAGCGGAGTCTCCAGATGAACAGGGTCTCAGGGACAAAAACAATTTACAATTATTCCTGAAATTTCTAAATTTAAATCGGTCTCCGGAAAACGGTTCAGGAATCGGTATCTTAGGTTCTGACATAGGATTTCTGATAACATAATCTTGTATGCCCTGCACACGAGCAGCAAGCTGGTCCACACTTGTAATCAAGGTCTGGACATTCATGTCTGCAGCAAACACAAGCCACTCAGAGGTAAAGGGGAAAAGAAAAAAAAATGAGAGAGAGAAAAAAAAAAACTCAGAACTTTCTTTCTTATAATCCCGCTTCTGCAATGCATTTAACAATTAATACTGGCCTGGCAAACTGTTATGACCCCAATGGCGAGGGTCTCAGAGATATCAGCAAGTCTGGGAAGTACAAAAATCCAGCTCATAGGGCAGTGGTAACTGGGTTGACCATATATCTACTCCTAACGCCAACACTAGAAGTAGCCGGGGAACATGCCTACGTTGGTCGCTAGATGTCTCACGCCAGCCGGAGGTCTAACTACCCCTAGAAGAGGAAAACAAAGACCTCTCTTGCCTCCAGAGAATAGACCCCAAAAGCAGGATACAAGCCCCCCACAAATAATAACGGTGAGGTAAGAGGAAATGACAAACACAGAGATGAACTAGGTTTAGCAAAGAGAGGCCCACTTACTAATAGCAGAATGTAGTAAGATAACTTATATGGTCAACAAAAACCCTAAAAAATCCACACTGGAGATTCAAGAACCCCCGAACCGTCTAACGGCCCGGGGGGAGAACTCCAGCCTCCCTAGAGCTTCTAGCAAGGATAGGATACAGATTATGTACAAGCTGGACAAAAATGCAAACAAAAACAAATAGCAAAAAGCAAGAAAGCAGACTTAGCTGAATCAAGCAGGAACCAGGATCAGTAGACAAGAGCACTACAGATTAGCTCTGATATCAACGTTGCCAGGCATTGAACTGAAGGTCCAGGGAGCTTATATAGCAACACCCCTGACCTAACGACCCAGGTGAGCATACAAGGGATGATAGACATACCCAGAGTAAAATCACTAGTAGCCACTAGAGGGAGCCAAAAAGTAAATTCACAACATAGAGCTGCCCAAAGCTTTGACCAGCCCCGGACACACGAAGGCGATGGTGGGAAAGTGTCACAAGAGGTGTACAATGATGAGACACAATTGCCAGAAAGTCAGGAGGAGGAGCAGGGTGTGGATGTGGAAGACGAAGTGGTGGATGACATAGTGACTGACCCAACCTGGCAGGAGGACATGCATAGCAAGGAGAGCAGCACACATGGGGAAGGAGGCATATCCCCCCAACAGGCAAGAAGAAGCAGTGTGGGGGCCACAGACAGAAGGCATGCATCCGTTCCCCGTAACACCAACATGAGTGAAGTTGCCATTCCAACTGTTAGATCTTCCCGAGTCTGGTTATTTTTTAAAGACTCTGCCGATAACCCCAAACAGGCCATTTGCAGCACCTGCCATGCCCGCATCAGCAGGGGTAGCAAAACAACCAGCCTGACCACCACCAGCATGATCAGGCACATGGCAGCAAAGCACCCGACTTTGTGGGCTGAACCCCAGGCTCCAGGAACACTGCAGGTGACACCACTGCTTCTTCCACTGTTTTGCGTAGAAGCCAATCCCCAGTCCACCGTGCATGTGAATATGCCTCTAGCCCTGCACCTGTTGTTGCCCACAGTCAATCAGCACCATCATCAAGCCCGTCCACCTCCTTGTCCCAGCACAGACTTCAGTTGTCTATACCCCAGTCTTTGGAATGCAAGTGGAAATACCCAGCCAACGCACCACAGGCCACAGTCCTAAATTGTAACATTTCTCTTCTGCTTGCGCTCGAAATGTTACCTTTTAAGCTCGTTGAGACGGAAGCTTTCCGCAACCTGATGGCGGCGGCCATCCCAAGGTACTCGGTCCCCAGTCGCCACTATTTCTCCCGGTGTGCTGTACTGGCATTACACCAGCATATGTCCCACAACATTCCCTGTGTCCTCAACAATGCTGTTACAGGGAAAGTCCACCTAACCATGGACACGTGGACAAGTGCTTGTGGGCAGGGAGGGTACATCTCACTGACGGCACACTGGGTTACCATAGTGGAAGCCGGGAACCAGTCAGACCTTGGGATGGAACACATCCTCCCCACGCCGAGGATTGCTGGCCCTACGTCAATCAGGGTTGCCCCACAGTCTTAAGCTCCTGCACCTCCTCCTCTTCATCCTCCATCTTTGAAATCAACACATCCGGCAGAGGCTGGAAGCACTGCAGCACTGCCTCAGCCAAGCGGCAACAGGCTGTGCTGAAGCTTATCTGCATAGGTGACAAACCACACAATGCAGAAGATTTGTGGACAGTGCTGAAAGAGCAGTCAGATATTTGGATGACACCGCTGAACCTACAGCCAGGCATGGTCATGTGTGACAATGGCTGTAACCTGGTGGTGGCTCTGAGGCAAGGTGAGCTCACACACGTACCTTGCTTGGCCCATGTGCTTAACCTCGTGGTTCAACGTTTCCTGAAAAGCTACCCAGAGCTGCCGGATCTGCTAGTGAAAGTACACCGTCTGTCTGCCCATTTTAGAAAGTCAGCTACAGCTTCAGCCACCCTTGCCGTGCTTCCGCAGCGTTTGCAGCTTTCAGCTCACCGACTGGCGTGTGATGTCCCCACGCTCTGGAACTCTATGCTGCATATGTTGGAAAGGATTTGTGAGCAGAAGAGGGCAGTTGTTGACTACCAACATCAACAAGGCTGTCGATATTCAGTTCATACTCCACACCTCAGGAGTGGACATGGATGTCAGACATATGTACCATCCTCCAAAACTTTGAGGACTGCACCAAGATGGTGAGCGGCAATGACGCCATAATTAGCATCACCATCCCGCTTCTCCGCATTCTGAAAACCTTTCTGCTCACAACTAAAGAGGATGCATTGCAGGCAGAGCACGAGGACATGGAGCAAGGAACCATACAGGGGGAATATACTCAGCCCAGCCTCATGTCTTCTCAATGTGGATTGGTAGGCAATGAGGAGGAGGAAGAACAGGAGCTACTTTCATGCGCTATAGATGGTACTACAAGCACAGCTGTCATACCGTCTGTTCAGCGGGGATGGCCTGAGGACAGGGAGGAGGAGGACAGAATGGTCAGCCGTCCTGTTGGTGAGGACACGGAAGTCTTGCCTGTTAGCAGTCTGGCATGCATGGCTGACTTTATGTTGCGCTGCATTTTACGTGACCCTCGCATTATAAAAAATTTTGGGTGACACTCATTACTGGTTGGTGACACTTCTAGACTCATGCTACAAGGAGAACTTTCAATCTCTTCTACCAGAGGCAGAGAGGTGTACTAAAATGTTGCAGTACCAGGGGGCCCTTGTAGCGGAATTACTTAGAAAATTCCCATGTGAGAACACTGGCAGCAGACATCAGAGGTTGTTGTACAACCAAGGAGTCCAAGCGAGAGAGACAGAAGTGTTATGACCCCAATGGCGAGGGTCTCAGAGGAACGTGGAAGTCTGCAGAATACAAAAATCCAGCTCATAGGGCAGTGGTAACTGGGTTGACCATATATCTACTCCTAACGCCAACACCAGAAGTAGCCGGGGATCATACCTACGTTGATTCTAGATGACACGCGCCAGCCGGAGAATCTAGCTACCCCTAGTAGAGGAAAACAAAGACCTTTCTTGCCTCCAGAGAAGGGGACCCCAAAGCTGGATAGAAGCCCCCCACAAATAATGACGGTGAGGTAAGAGGAAATAACAAACACAGAAATGAACCAGGTTTAGCACAGAGAGGCCCGCTTACTGATAGCAGAATAAAGAAAGGTAATTATATGGTCAACAAAAACCCTATCAAAATCCACACTGGAAATTCAAGAACCCCCGAACCGTCTAACGGTCCGGGGGGAGAACACCAGCCCCCTAGAGCTTCAGCAAAGGTCAGGATATAGATTTGGAACAAGCTGGACAAAAATACAAAACCAAAATAAATAGCAAAAAGCAAAAGGCAGACTTAGCTGATATAACTGGAACCAGGATCAGTAGACAAGAGCACAGCAGACTAGCTCTGATAACTACGTTGCCAGGCATTGAACTGAAGGTCCAGGGAGCTTATATAGCAAACCCCTAACTAACGACCCAGGTGCAGATAAAAGGAATGACAGAAAAACCAGAGTCAAAAAACTAGTAACCACTAGAGGGAGCAAAAAGCAAATTCACAACAGTACCCCCCCCTTAGTGAGGGGTCACCGAACCCTCACCACGACCACCAGGGCGATCAGGATGAGCGGCATGAAAGGCACGAACTAAATCGGCCGCATGAACATCAGAGGCGACCACCCAGGAATTATCCTCCTGACCATAGCCCTTCCACTTGACCAGGTACTGAAGCCTCCGCCTGGAGAGGCGAGAATCCAAGATCTTCTCCACCAGGTACTCCAACTCGCCCTCAACCAACACCGGAGCAGGAGGCTCAGCAGAAGGAACTACAGGCACAATGTACCGCCGCAACAAGGACCTATGAAATACATTGTGAATAGCAAACGACACAGGAAGATCCAGACGAAAAGATACAGGATTAAGAATTTCCAATATCTTGTAAGGCCCAATAAAACGAGGTTTAAATTTGGGAGAGGAGACCTTCATAGGAACAAAGCGGGAAGAAAGCCATACCAAATCCCCAACGCGTAGTCGGGGACCCACACCGCGACGGCGGTTGGCAAAGCGCTGAGCCTTCTCCTGTGACAACTTCAAGTTGTCCACCACATGATTCCAGATCTGCTGCAACCTATCCACCACAGAATCCACCCCAGGACAGTCAGAAGGCTCCACATGACCCGAAGAAAAGCGAGGATGGAAACCAGAGTTGCAGAAAAAAGGCGAAACCAAGGTGGCGGAACTAGCCCGATTATTAAGGGCAAACTCAGCCAACGGCAAGAATGTCACCCAATCGTCCTGATCAGCAGAGACAAAACACCTCAAATAAGCCTCCAAAGTCTGATTGGTTCGCTCCGTCTGTCCATTAGTCTGAGGATGGAAAGCAGACGAAAACGACAAATCAATGCCCATCCTACTACAAAAGGATCGCCAGAACCTGGAAACGAACTGGGATCCTCTGTCTGACACAATATTCTCAGGGATGCCGTGCAAACGAACCACGTTCTGGAAAAACACAGGAACCAGATCGGAAGAGGAAGGCAGCTTAGGCAAAGGAACCAAATGGACCATCTTGGAGAAGCGATCACATATCACCCAGATAACGGACATGCCCTGAGATAGCGGAAGATCAGAAATGAAATCCATGGAGATATGTGTCCAAGGTCTCTTCGGGACAGGCAAGGGCAAGAGCAAACCGCTGGCACGAGAACAGCAAGGCTTAGCTCGAGCACAAGTCCCACAGGACTGCACAAATGACCGCACATCCCTTGACAAGGAAGGCCACCAAAAGGACCTGGCCACCAGATCTCTGGTGCCAAAAATTCCCGGGTGACCTGCCAACACCGAGGAATGAACCTCGGAAATGACTCTGCTGGTCCACTTATCCGGGACAAACAGTCTGTCAGGTGGACAAGACTCAGGCCTATCAGCCTGAAATCTCTGCAACACACGTCGCAGATCCGGAGAAATAGCTGACAAGATAACTCCATCTTTAAGAATACCAACAGGATCAGTGACTCCAGGAGCATCAGGCACAAAGCTCCTAGAAAGAGCATCGGCCTTCACATTCTTTGAACCTGGTAAATACGAGACAACAAAATCAAAGCGGGAGAAAAACAATGACCAGCGGGCCTGTCTCGGATTAAGGCGTTTAGCAGACTCGAGATACATCAGATTTTTGTGATCAGTCAAGACCACCACACGATGCTTAGCACCCTCGAGCCAATGACGCCACTCCTCAAATGCCCATTTCATGGCCAACAACTCCCGATTGCCCACATCATAATTTCGCTCGGCAGGCGAAAACTTCCTAGAGAAAAAGGCACAAGGTTTCATAACAGAGCAACCAGGGCCTCTCTGCGACAAAACGGCCCCTGCCCCAATCTCCGAAGCATCCACCTCAACCTGAAAGGGAAGTGAGACGTCAGGCTGGCACAAAACAGGCGCCGAAGTAAACCGGCGTTTCAACTCCTGGAAAGCCTCCACGGCAGCAGGAGCCCAGTTAGCTACATCGGAGCCCTTCTTGGTCATATCCGTCAAAGGTTTCACAATGCTAGAAAAATTAGCGATAAAACGACGGTAGAAGTTAGCGAAGCCCAAGAACTTCTGAAGACTCTTAACTGACGAGGGCTGAGTCCAATCAAGAATAGCTCGGACCTTGACTGGGTCCATCTCCACAGCAGAAGGGGAAAAAATGAACCCCAAAAAGGGAACCTTCTGTACACCAAAGAGACACTTTGAGCCCTTGACAAACAAAGAATTTTCACGCAAAATTTTAAAGACCAACCTGACCTGCTCCACATGCGAATCCCAATCATCAGAAAAAACCAAAACATCATCCAGATAAACAATCAAAAATTTATCCAGATACTTCCGGAAAATGTCATGCATAAAGGACTGAAAAACTGAAGGCGCATTGGAGAGCCCAAAAGGCATCACTAAGTACTCAAAATGACCTTCGGGCGTATTGAATGCGGTTTTCCATTCATCCCCTTGCTTAATGCGCACAAGGTTGTACGCACCACGAAGGTCTATCTTGGTGAACCACTTGGCACCCTTAATCCGGGCAAACAAGTCAGACAACAGCGGTAAAGGATACTGAAATTTGACAGTGATCTTATTCAAAAGCCGATAATCAAAACAAGGTCTCAAAGATCCGTCCTTTTTTGCCACAAAAAAGAATCCCGCACCAAGAGGGGAAGAAGACGGACGAATATGTCCTTTCTCCAGAGACTCCTTGATATATGAACGCATAGCGGTATGTTCAGGTACCGACAGATTAAACAGTCTTCCCTTAGGAAATTTACTGCCCGGGATCAAATCTATAGCACAGTCACAGTCCCTATGAGGAGGCAGTGCACTGGACTCAGACTCACTGAAGACATCCTGATAATCAGACAAATACTCCGGAACTTCCGAAGGCGTAGAAGAAGCAATAGACACAGGCAGGGAATCCTCATGAATACCACGACAGCCCCAACTTGAGACTGACATAGCCTTCCAGTCCAGGACTGGATTATGGGTCTGTAACCATGGCAGCCCTAAAACAACCAAATCATGCATTTTATGTAAAACCAGGAAACGTATCACCTCGCGGTGTTCAGGAGTCATGCACATGGTAACCTGTGTCCAATACTGCGGTTTATTTGCTGCCAATGGTGTAGCATCAATACCCCTAAGAGGAATAGGATTTTCTAATGGTTCAAGAGTAAAACCACAGCGCTTAGCAAATGAGAGATCCATGAGACTCAGGGCAGCACCTGAATCTACAAACGCCATGACAGGATAAGATGACAGTGAGCAAATCAAAGTTACAGACAGAATAAATTTAGGTTGCAAATTACCAACGGTGACAGGACTAACAACCTTAGCTATACGTTTAGAGCATGCTGAGATAACATGTGTAGAATCACCACAGTAGTAGCACAAGCCATTCTGGCGTCTATGAATTTTCCGCTCATTTCTAGTCAGGATTCTATCACATTGCATTAAATCAGGTGTCTGTTCAGACAACACCATGAGGGAATTTGCGGTTTTGCGCTCCCGCAACCGCCGGTCAATTTGAATAGCCAGTGCCATAGTATCATTCAGACCTGTGGGAATGGGAAAACCCACCATAACATTCTTAATGGCTTCAGAAAGGCCATTTCTAAAATTAGCGGCCAGTGCACACTCGTTCCAATGTGTCAGCACGGACCATTTCCGAAATTTTTGGCAATACACTTCAGCCTCGTCCTGCCCCTGAGACATAGCCAGCAAGGCCTTTTCTGCCTGAATCTCAAGATTGGGTTCCTCATAAAGTAAACCGAGCGCCAGAAAAAACGCATCAAGATCAGCCAATGCCGGATCTCCTGGCGCCAGCGAAAAAGCCCAATCCTGAGGGTCGCCCCGTAAGAACGAAATAACAATTTTTACTTGCTGAGCAGAATCTCCAGATGAACAGGGTCTCAGGGACAAAAACAATTTACAATTATTCACGAAATTCCTAAACTTAAACCTGTCTCCGGAAAACAGTTCAGGAATCGGTATTTTAGGTTCTGACCTAGGATTTCTGATAACATAGTCTTGTATGCCCTGCACACGAGTAGCCAGCTGGTCCACACTTGTAATCAAGGTCTGGACATTCATGTCTGCAGCAAGCATAGCCACTCTGAGGTAAAGGGGAAGAAGAAAAAAAAAAAAAAACTCAGAATCTTCTTTCTTATAATCCCTCTTCTGCAATGCATTAAACATTTAATACAGGCCTGGCAAACTGTTATGACCCCAATGGCGAGGGTCTCAGAGGAACGTGGAAGTCTGCAGAATACAAAAATCCAGCTCATAGGGCAGTGGTAACTGGGTTGACCATATATCTACTCCTAACGCCAACACCAGAAGTAGCCGGGGATCATACCTACGTTGATTCTAGATGACACGCGCCAGCCGGAGAATCTAGCTACCCCTAGTAGAGGAAAACAAAGACCTTTCTTGCCTCCAGAGAAGGGGACCCCAAAGCTGGATAGAAGCCCCCCACAAATAATGACGGTGAGGTAAGAGGAAATGACAAACACAGAAATGAACCAGGTTTAGCACAGAGAGGCCCGCTTACTGATAGCAGAATAAAGAAAGGTAACTTATATGGTCAACAAAAACCCTATCAAAATCCACACTGGAAATTCAAGAACCCCCGAACCGTCTAACGGTCCGGGGGGAGAACACCAGCCCCCTAGAGCTTCAGCAAAGGTCAGGATATAGATTTGGAACAAGCTGGACAAAAATACAAAACCAAAACAAATAGCAAAAAGCAAAAGGCAGACTTAGCTGATATAACTGGAACCAGGATCAGTAGACAAGAGCACAGCAGACTAGCTCTGATAACTACGTTGCCAGGCATTGAACTGAAGGTCCAGGGAGCTTATATAGCAAACCCCTAACTAACGACCCAGGTGCAGATAAAAGGAATGACATGAAAAACCAGAGTCAAAAAACTAGTAACCACTAGAGGGAGCAAAAAGCAAATTCACAACACAGAAGTACAATCCAGCTCAGGCAGGGTTAACAATGGCAAAGTTCTGGGACAGTTTTCTCAGACCCTCCCATCGTGACTGCACAGAGGCAAGGCGTGCTGTCACAAGAAGTGCAATGTTTGGGAAGATGGTGAGGGAGTACCTTGCAGATCATACAAACGTCCTCCCTGATTCCTCTGTGCATTTTACTTATTGGGTATCCAAGCTGGACAAGTGGCATGAACTGGCTCTCTACGCCTTGGAGGTCCTGGCCTGCCCTGCTTCTAGCGTTCTGTCAGAGCGGGTTTTTAGTGCCTCTGGTGAAATTATAACAGATAAGTGCATCCGCCTGTCAACTGAAAATGCTGACAGGCTGACTCTTATAAAAATGAACAAGGGCTGGATTAGGAAAGACTTCTGTACACCACCAAGTGAAAACAGCGAAACATAGCCTCAAATACATTCTCTATTTTGGGGAGGTGTATTCTCATGCACCTCTTCACAACCACACATGGGTATACGCTTCCAGATTTGGTCTGTTTGTTCTTAGCCTCCTTATCCTCATCCTCATCATCCAGAACTACTAGATCACCAGGGTGAACGTGCTCTGTACTGTTATAGGCCGGTGAATTTTGGGCAAGGGGGCTGTGATGGCACTATTTTATTTATTAAAAAAAGGACCTCCCATTGGGGAAATGTTTGTCAGCTCATACACTCCATTACAAGTCTCAGAGACCCACACCCCTACATTGGGCCTACTTAACTCTGTCTCCTGCAATGTCTCTTCTTTAACTGCCACTAGATGACCAGGGAGAACATGCTCTGTACTGTTATAGGCCGGTGAATTTTGGGCAAGGGGGCTGTGATGGCACTATTATATTTATTAAAAAAGGACCACCCATTGGGGAATTTTGTCAGCTCATGCACTCCATTACAAGTCTCAGAGACCCACACCCCTACATTGGGCCTACTTCTTAACTCTGTTTCCTGCAATGTCCATTCCTTATCTCTGATGACATGTCCTGGATAAATGTGTTCTATACTGTTATAGGCCACAGAATTTTGAGCAAGGGGGGCTGTGATGGCAATAGTATATTTTTAAAAAAGGTACCCCCCATTGGTGAAACCACATGCTTTTGGCAAAGACTTCATAACATTTGTATACCATAAAGAGTCACTTGAAAAGCTCCTTTTTGTGTTGCCTAGTTGTTCACATTGGAAACAATACACTTCATATAAATTTGATAAAGCAATGCTGTTAGTTTGGGTCAGTGTCAGATCTTTTGGAACTCCTAAAGTGAACACGCAGAACCACAACAACGAACCTCCCAAGGGTGAGCTGGCCTGGTGGACCACCCCCAATACAGGGAGCGTTAGGGGCAGGCCCAAGTGAGACTATTGCCGCAGAAGCTGAAACCTGGAAACAGGAAGTAGGAGCGGAAAAGACACAGAACTGGCTATGGCGGAGACACAGGACAGACTGGCAATGACTGAGACACTGTCAGGACAGGCAGGATATGGCAGATGCCCAGAACAGACTGAATATGGCAGAGACACAGGACGGGCAGGATATAGCGGAGACACAGGACAGGCAGGATATGGCGGACACCCAGGACGGACTGGATATGGCGGAGACACAGGATGGGCAGGATATAGCGGAGACACAGGACAGACAGGATATGACGGACGCCCAGGACAGACTGGATATGGCGGTGACACAGGACGGGCAAGATAACGCACAGGACAGAGCAAGGCACAGAGGGACCTTGGTCAAATGAAGACAAATGACAATCAGGCATGGAGCAGAGGAAGGAGATACCTTAAATAGACCGAGTCCTGCAGAATTTCCAGGTCGAGATCCTCCAGAGTCATAGAGAGGAGAAACGGAGCGTCTGCAGAGAAGGAAGTGCGCGTGCGCAGGAGTTGGAGAGAGAAGTGCGCATGCACACCCGACGAGAGCCAGGGACCGGCAGCGAGACTGGAGGGGAAGAGACCGGAAGGTGTGCGCACAACGAAGGAGCACGCCGGGTCAGGTATGTATGTCGGCGAACAGAGGTGAGTGGCAGGTGCGGCGACAGGAGTGGCGGCAGGCGCGGCAGCGTGGAGAGGCGCCGTGACAGTCAGTAGTTCATTACAAATATTTCTTTGTCGACTATATTAGTTTCTCTCTTTGAGAGCCATAACTTTGGCTGCATCAAATGTACAAATGGCGAATAAACGAATGGCGATTTGGAATCCAGATTAAAATACTGTATACTGAATGCATTCAGACAATTACATAGCTGCATTTCTTGTAAAACATTTACAGGTGTGACAGACAATGCTCATAGTGACACAATCTTGAGAAATGTTTATTCACTTCACAAACAGTTCTAAGCCTCTATATGTTTGCTGTTTGTCATTGTAAAACATTAAGGTTTACTGAAACTCTGCCTGTGGTGGTTTGACCTAAATCCTTGTGGCTTTTACAGTCATGGCCAAAAGTATTCACACCCCTGCAATTCTGTCAGATAATACTCAGTTTCTTCCTGAAAATGATTGCAAACACAAATTCTTTGGTATTATTATCTTCATTTAATTTGTCTTAAATGAAAAAACACAAAAAGAATTGTTCTAAAGCCAAATTGGATATAATTCCACACCAAAGATAAAAAAGGGGGTGGACAAAAGTATTGGCACTGTTCAAAAAATCATGTGATGCTTCTCTAATTTGTGTAATTAACAGCACCTGTAACTTACCTGTGGCACCTATCAGGTGTTGTCAATAACTAAATCACACTTGCAGCCAGTTGACATGGATTAAAGTTGACTCAACCTCTGTCCTGTGTCCTTGTGTGTACCACATTGACCATGGAGAAAAGAAAGAAGACCAAAGAACTGTCTGAGGACTTGAGAAACCAAATTGTGAGGAAGCATGAGCAATCTCAAGGCTACAAGTCCATCTCCAAAGACCTGAATGTTCCTGTGTCTACCGTGCGCAGTGTCATCAAGAAGTTTAAAGCCCATGGCACTGTGGCTAACCTCCCTAGATGTGGACGGAAAAGAAAAATTGACAAGAGATTTCAACACAAGATTGTGCGGATGTTGGATAAAGAACCTCGACTAACATCCAAACAAGTTCAAGCTGCCCTGCAGTCCGAGGGTACAACACTGTCAACCCGTACTATCCGTCAGCGTCTGAATGAAAAGGGACTGTATGGTAGGAGACCCAGGAAGACCCCACTTCTTACCCCGAGACATAAAAAAGCCAGGCTGCAGTTTGCCAAAACTTACCTGAAAAAGCCTAAAACGTTTTGGAAGAATGTTCTCTGGTCAGATGAGACAAAAGTAGAGCTTTTTGGGCAAAGGCATCAACATAGAGTTTACAGGAGAAAAAAAGAGGCATTCAAAGAAAAGAACACGGTCCCTACAGTCAAACATGGCAGAGGTTCCCTGACGTTTTGGGGTTGCTTTGCTGCTTCTGGCACTGGACTGCTTGACCGTGTGCATGGCATTATGAAGTCTGAAGACTGCCAACAAATTTTGCAGCATAATGTAGGGCCCAGTGTGAGAAAGCTGGGTCTCCCTCAGAGGTCATGGGCCTTCCAGCTGGACAATCACCCAAAACACACTTCAAAAAGCACTAGAAAATGGTTTGAGAGAAAGCACTGGAGACTTCTAAGGTGGCCAGCAATGAGTCCAGACCTGAATCCCATAGAACACCTGTGGAGAGATCTAAAAATGGCAGTTTGGAGAAGGCACCCTTCAAATATCAGGGACCTGGAGCAGTTTGCCAAAGAAGAATGGTCTAAAATTCCATCAAAGCATTGAAGAAACCATCATTGATGGTTACCAGAAGCGGTTGGTCGCAGTTATTTTGGCTAAAGGTTGTGCAACCAAGTATTAGACTGAGAGTACCAATACTTTTGTCTGGCCCATTTTTGGAGTTTTGTGTGAAATGATCAATGTTTTGTTTTTGCTTCATTCTCTTTTGTGTTTTTTCATGTAAAATTAAATGAAGATAATAATACCAAAGAATTTGTGTTTGCAATCATTTTCAGGAAGAAACTGAGTATTATCTGACATAATTGCAGGGGTGTGAATACTTTTGGCCATGACTGTATATTCTAGGGGTTTCTGGCCCCTCCTCTCATGACTCCATGATATGTGTTTCATACAACCTTGAAAGCTGGCCACTTGAAGGGCTGGGTGAAACTAGAGTTACTACATAGTGTAAATCACTATATAAGACCAGAGAAACATGACTAAGACAGATGCAAAACCTGGGGTACCTTTACATGTACAGTGTGCTTATACCTGCATAATTGGGGCTGCCCATGCAGTGTAGTGAATCTCCCAGAGGTTCTCTGTCTTTGTGTTGCTTCTCTGATATTCCAGACGGATGATGTTTAACCCCTTAGTGACGGAGCCAATTTTTTGAAATCTGACCAGTGTCACTTTATGTGGTAATAACTCTGCAACGCTTCAACAAATCCGAGTGATTTTGAGACTGTTTTTTCGTGACACATTATACGTTATGATAATGGTAAATTTAGATCAATATGTTTTGTGCTTATATATAAAAAATAACAAAAATTTGAGAAAAATGTTAAAAAATTAGCAATTTTCTAAATTTGAATGATTATCCCTTTAATCCAGATGGTCATACCAAGGCAAACCATTAATAAATAACATTTCCCACATGTCGGCTTTACAGCAGCACCATTTTTAAAATGTTATTTTATTTTGTTAGTATTTTAGGAGGTTTAAAAATGTAGCAGCAATTTTTCATTTTTTCAAGGAAATTTACAAAATTTATTTTTTTAGGGACTTATCCATGTTTGAAGTGACTTTAGGGGTCCCATATATTGAGAATCCCCCAAACATGATACCATTTTAAAAACAGCACCCCCTGACATATTGAAAACTGCTGTCAGATAATTTATTAACCCTTCAGGTGCTTTACAGGAGTTAATGCAAAGTGGTATGACAGAAATGAAAATGTGTATTTTTACCACCTAAATGCCTCTAACTTCTGAACAGATTACTAGAGCTGTTAGACTGTAAGGCCGTTATTTGGTCGTGAATTGCCATCGCAAACATCAGGACCACAAAATAATGATCTGAGGGCACTAGTTTGGATAAAGAGGAAACCCCCACACTCTGTTAACCATTTATAATGATGTAGTCACTATTGACAGCAGCATCTAAGGGGTTAAACAGATTTGGATGGTGCAAATACTGATCGTGGCTGATACAGCAAGTTGTCAGCTATAGTGTACAGCCGGCAGCTGCTGGATTGTCACCTGTATGGGGAGGCTATTCTCTTATATCTCAGGTCAGTTAAAAGACGTATTGGCTGTCACTAAGGGGTTAAAAGCCTCTTGTTGATGATGTAAGTATACTGTATGTAGTTAATCTTTATATACGTAATCATTATATGTATTTAATCCTTATACGTACTTATTAACCTTTGTATGTTAACATATACAAAAGTGTACGCACTCATACTATTCAATCATACTATTCCTTGAATTTTGTACTTTGCAATAAAATTGCATTGTATTGCAAGTATTAGCCTTCTTCAAAGCCGTATCTGAACCTTAGGGTACTGTCACACAGTGCAATTTTGATCGCTACGACGGTACGATTCGTGACGTTCTAGCGATATCGTTACGATATCGCAGTGTCTGACACGCAGCAGCGATCAGGGATCCTGCTGAGAATCGTACGTCGTAGCAGATCGTTTGGAACTTTCTTTCGTCGCTTGATCACCCGCTGACATCGCTGGATCGTTGTGTGTGACAGCGATCCAGCGATGTGTTCGCTTGTAACCAGGGTAAACATCGGGTAACTAAGCGCAGGGCCGCGCTTAGTAACCCGATGTTTACCGTGGTTACCAGCGTAAACGTAAAAAAAAACAAACAGTACATACTCACATTCCGGTGTCTGTCCTCCGGCGTCTCAGCTTCTCTGCACTGTGAGCGCCGGCCAGCCAGAAAGCGAGCACAGCGGTGACGTCTGACGTCACCGCTCTGCTTTCCGGCCGCTGTGCTTACACAGTGCAGAGAAGCTGAGACGCCGGGGGACATACACCGGAATGTAAGTATGTACTGTTTGTTTTTTTTACGTTTACGCTGGTAACCACGGTAAACATCGGGTTACTAAGCGCGGCCCTGCGCTTAGTAACCCGATGTTTACCCTGGTTACCCGGGGACTTCGGCATCGCTCCAGCGCCGTGATTGCAACGTGTGACCGCAGTCTACGACGCTGGAGCGATAATCATACGATCGCTGCGACGTCACGGATCGTGCCGTCGTAGCGATCAAAATTGCTCTGTGTGACAGTACCCTTAGTGTTAAAAACATGGCAAATAAAATTGCCAACAAAGGAGTACGGAGTACAAAATGCATATTGTGAAGTGGATTTTCATGAGCCCATCCAGTATGCGGGTTTCAAGGCGTAATGGGGTGCATATGACTATGCAGCAGGGCTCGCCTCGTAAAACAAAGGAGTATGGGAGTACAAAATGAATATTGTGAAGTGGATTTGCATGGGCCCATCCAGTATGTGGGATCAAAGGCTTATTGGGGTGCATATGAATTGGTAGCAGGGCAGGCTTTGCATTCAATGCAACACTTTTTCAGGAGGCCCTCCTGGACATCTTATGAAAGGGGTATTGTGGTGCGTTGTAATTCTTGGCAGCCCATCCATTCACAGCGTAGGCTACAACAGGAGACCCACTGTTTAATAATGGCCCTTTAAGAAGATTAATGCCGCCTGATGCACCAGTAAAAATAGGCTCTGTGACTTTAAGAGTCCCTCTTTCGTAAATGAAACAAGATGTCTCTGCTTATGTGTCACACACCACATGACCAGCTAGGGTTGTTAAATGTTACAAGGACATTTCCCAGTGAATGTATTTGTAGTGGTTGAAAGCAATGTTAAAGGGAACCTGTCACCCCCAAAATGGCTGGTGAGGTAAGCTCACCGTCATCAGGGGCTTATCTACAGCATTCTGTAATGCTGTAGATAAGCCCCCGATGTTACCTGAAAGAGGAGAAAAAGACGTTAGATTATACTCACCCAGGGGCGGTCCCGGTGCGGTCAGGTCGGATGGGTGTCTCCGGTCCGCTCCGGCGCCTCCCATCTTCATTCCATGACGTCCTCTTCGGGTCTTTACGCCGCGGCTCCGGCGCAGGCGTACTTTGTCTGCCCTGTTCAGGGCAGAGCAAAGTACTGCAGTGTGCAGGCGCCGGGCCTCTCTGACCTTTCCGGCGCCTGCGCACTGCAGTACTTTGCTCTGCCCTCAACAGGGCAGACAAAGTACGCCTGCGCCGGAGCCACGGCGTAAAGACCCGAAGAGGACGTCATGGAATGAAGATGGGAGGCGCCAGAGCGGACCGGAGACACCCATTTGACCAGACCGCACCGGGACCGCCCCTGGGTGAGTATAATCTAACGTCTTTTTCTCATCTTTCAGGTAACATCGGGGGCTTATCTACAGCATTACAGAATGCTGTAGATAAGCCCCTGATGCCGGTGAGCTTACCTCACCAGCCATTTTGGGGGTGACAGGTTCCCTTTAAAGTTGAAAAACACTTAAAAAATGCTGCGTCTGAACTAAGCCCAAGTGGGGGAGGAAATTTTTGGTCAGGGGTACATTATTTAGCCTTTCAGGCAAGTCATTAACCTGCAAAGGATGTGCCTTAACATATTTCCCAGCAAAATCCGTTTTGTTTCGTCTGCCCTGCCTCTGATGCTGCCGTGTATTCCTCCACTGCCATGTGACTGTCAGCCTCAGGCCCTGGACGGCTGGGCTCCCCAGCTTAAACGTTACGGGACACAACTGTCCTGCCTTGGCTCCCAGCCCTTACTGACTAACTCCAGGAAGCTCCCCAATTACTCCCAGTTGGCCACTCCTATCTAGCTAAATCCTATTGGTCTAACTTATTCTTATCTTCTTTATTGTGCCCCCCCTCCCTATATCTACTTGACACATTAACATCTGTACATTGCATTATAAAACATATCAAATATACATGACATTCCACAGTATCACATATCAGATATACCAGCTTTGCAGGGACTTGGGCAAGGAGTGTGGGGCATGAACTAGCCTCCATACCCCCTTACAACACTACAGCAGAATACGACCGTGTACTATGCGAGAAAACATCGCGCAGCACTCAGCCCAGTGTTAATCTATGGGGCATCTCACGTCAGCATTTATTTTCTCAGGCGTATTTGACGTGCGTGTAAAATTGCAGCATGCTGCCACTGTACGCGTAAATCCCCCGAGACTTGCCTATGGGTGCGAGAAAAACTCGGAAGCCACACGGACCATCCGTATAGCATGCGACAAATGCGCACACATTTTCCTGAATGCAGGAAATTGCATTAGGCAAAAACAGGAAGCTTGGCATGCAGATTGTCCTGGCATCCAATAAAAAATCCAGGAACACGCCTCCACGAATACCAGCAACATGGCCCGACATATCAATGTGGAAATACTGATTGTTCTGGTGCAGGAGAGGCCGATGTACTATAATTTCCTGTCAGGAAGGGTTTAACAGCAGCACTGTGGCTCAGTAGTTTAATACTGAAGCCTTTCAATCCTGAGTTCAAATTCCATTAAAGGGAACCTGTCACCCCGTTTTTTCAGTATGAGATAAAAATACTGTTAAATAGGGCCTGAGCTGTGCATTACAATAGTGTAGTTTGTGGACCCCGATTCCCCACCTATGCTGCCGAAATACGTTACCAAAGTAGTCGTTTTCGCCTGTCAATCAGGCTGGTCTGGTCAAAAGGGCATGGTGTCTTCCCCCAGATTTTGCGTAGTTTTCCGTTGGTGGCGTAGTGGTGTGCGCATGCCCAAGGTCCAGAATCCTCTGCCAGGGGATTTAAAAGAGCGCGCTGTTCGTTATTTCATTGGTGATCGGTGGGCGCGGCCATCTTCCTTTGGCCGCGCGTGCGCAGAAGCGGCGCTCTGCTGGCCGCGGCGCTCTGCTGGCCGCGGCTTCAGGAAAATGGCCGCCGCGATATCCATCTGCGCACGCGCGGCATCCCGCGGCCATTTTCCTGAAGCCGCGGCCAGCAGAGCGTCGCGGCCAGCAGAGCGCCGCTTCTGCGCACGCGCGGCCAAAGGAAGATGGCCGCGCCCACCGATCACCAATGAAATAACGAACAGCGCGCTCTTTTAAATCCCCTGGCAGAGGATTCTGGACCTTGGGCATGCGCACACCACTACGCCACCAACGGAAAACTACGCAAAATCTGGGGGAAGACAACACGCCCTTTTGACCAGACCAGCCTGATTGACAGGCGAAAACGACTACTTTGGTAACGTATTTCGGCAGCATAGGTGGGGAATCGGGGTCCACAAACTACACTATTGTAATGCTCAGCTCAGGCCCTATTTAACAGTATTTTTATCTCATTCCGAAAAAACGGGGTGACAGGTTCCCTTTAAGGATAACATTTGCAAGGAGTTTGTATGTTCTCCCCGTGTTTGCGTGGGTTTCCTCCCACTCTCCAAAGACATACTGATAGGGAATTTAGATTATGAGCCCCAATGGGGACAGTGAGGATGTCTGAAAAGTGCTGTTTAATAGCGCTATATATGCTAGTAAAATCAAAAAAATAAATTCTGCATGTTCAAAAAACTGAGTCCACATGATTTTGGGAGTAACCCTTTAAGTCTTTTTGCAGTGTACTGTTTTTGGGTTCATCTGCACACTGTGAATGCTCCAGATACTGCTGGATTTGCCAGTGGAACATCAATAAAGCCAAAACCACTCAGAAGCGAGGGTCTGTCTACATTACCCTTCTTATATGCATCACACACTGTATAATATTCTTTTTATATATATAATGCTAAAACAGCCACTTTTGTAAGGGCAAGATTAGAAAGCTATTTCCCAGCAGTATGGCAACATAGTGGGGGCTTAGAATCAGAGTCCCTTTAAATTAATCTTCCCTTTTTTCAGCCATACAATGTATGCAGAAGCCCCATTGTGATTTTTCTTTCTTTCAATTACAAAAATAGAAATATTTTCTATTCTAGGATGTATGTTATTATAGAACCTATACAAATGAAAGTATTAAGGTTTTTTTTTATTGGATTAGCTTCATAATTTTTCTGCATTTCTCTGCATGGATCCAAAATCCTGTTTTTGTCAAGAAAACATATGGAACACAGGCTCTGATTCATTAAGACCAGTGTTCATGCCAGTCGTGATGAGCGGGCGTGCTGGAGTCAGAGGCATCTGATTCATTAAAGGGAATCTGTCAGTAGGATTGCTATGTAATCTGCTTTGTAACTTGAGAGCACCTTAATGTAGGAGCAGAGACCCTGATTGCAGTGATATGTCACTTACTAGGCTGCGTTTTGCTATTCAATACAATTAGTGTTTTATCAGCTGGAGATTATCACCAGATGACAACTGGCCTTGTGCATTCTAGTCCAATCACTTCCTGAGTCCTGATGAGCAGCTCTCAGTCACTATACAATGTACACAGAAAGCTGTAGTGTGGGTGGCATTATACACAGCTCAAGAACTGAGTTTTGCTAGAACTCCAGCAGAGAAAATTGTTACACTATCATAACTGCTGAACCCAGTAAACTAAGTTACACATCACTGAAATTAGGTTCTCTTTCCCTACTTCATCACACTCTCAGATTACATAGCAAAAACCTGCTGACAGATTCCTCTTAAGAGGTACATGCCTCTTAATAAATCAGGTGTGTCTGAAAAGGGCCGTGCGCCTCCATGCACATCACCACAAATCTTACTCTAGTGATAGACTAGAGCTAGATATGAGGCGTAAGGTCACTCTCCCATTCTGCCCGTCTCACCCAAGTTCTGCCCAAAAATTGCATCACGTTTTGCCACTTTTCATAGCAAATTATGCCAGAATCCTTGCATAATCACAGTGATGAATCAGAACCATAATCTTGTGAATGTTCTCCATCTGTGTAGAAGAAGAAATGTTTCTATGAAGAATATGTATACGTAATGTAAGTAACGTAGGTAGAGCATTTGAATAGGAGGTGGATATGTAGTACCCACCTCGACTAGAAGATGGTCAACACCACTCATCGGCAGGGTAGTGCCGGGTGTAGGACCCCTGATGATCAGATATTTGATGATCTATCAATAGTACCTATTTAAGCAGTTTGTATAGTCACCATGTGACAGCTAATATGCGATTTACACAGTCACATGTTGACTAGTTGTTCTTCCTGATTCTTTCACTGTTCAGTAAAATACTACAACCCCTGCTTCATTGAGAGAAGGAATAGAAGCTTGTGGGCATGTGACTAAGGACTCATACTCGCGTGAAATACGGCCGAGTCTCGCATGTTAAAACCCGGCTCTGCCGCCGGCACTCCAGAGCGGAGCGTGCAGCCGCATAGCAATACATGGAGCTTCATGCTCCGCTCCCAAGTGCCGGTGGCAGAGCCGGGTGTTACCATGTGAAACTCGGCCGTATTTTAGGCAAGTGAGTATGAGTCCTTAGCATGAAAATCGTACATACAGTATGTGGTCATGTGATGACTTCTGGAAATGACAAACAGAATCAAATCCTGACAGGGAGTATATTATATGCTGTTATGATTGGGCAATATAAGTGAATTTAAGGCACCGTCACACTCAGTGACGCTGCAGCGATATAGACAACGAGCCGATCGCTGCAGCGTCGCTGTTTAGGTCGCTGGGGAGCTGTCACACAGACAGCTCTCTCCAGCGACCAACGATCAGGGGAACGACTTTGGCATCGTTGAAACTGTCTTCAACGATGCCGAAGTCCCCCTGCAGCACCCGGGTAACCAGGGTAAATATCGGATTACTAAGTGCAGGGCCGCGCTTAGTAACCCGATATTTACCCTGGTTACCATTGTAAAAGTAAAAAAAAAACAGTACATACTCACCTTCTGATGTCTGTCACGTCCCCCGGCGTCCACAGGGTTACGCGCTGCTGCTCAGAGCTTCCTGCACTGAATGTGTCAGTGCCGGCTGTGAAGCAGAGCACAGCGGTGACGTCACCGCTGTGCTCTGCTTTATGGCCGGCGCTGACACAGTCAGTGCAGGAAGTTCTCGGCAGCAGCGCGTAACCCTGTGGACGCCGGGGGACGTGACAGACATCAGAAGGTGAGTATGTACTGTTTTTTTTTTACTTTTACAATGGTAACCAGGGTAAATATCGGGTTACTAAGCGCGGCCCTGCACTTAGTAACCCGATGTTTATCCTGGTTACAAGTGAACACATCGCTGTATCGGGGTCACACACACCGATCCAGCGATCGACAGCGGGTGATCAAGCGACGAAATAAAGTTCTGGACTTCTAGCTCCGACCAGCGATATCACAGCAGGATCCAGATCGCTGCTGCGTGCCAAACACAACGAGATCGCTATCCAGGACGCTGCAACGTCACAGATCGTCGTCGTTCTCGCTGCAAAGTCGCTTAGTGTGAAGGTACCTTTAGCGTGGCAGCGCATATCTAGTCGACATGTGATAACATGACCTTCCGCTATCGCACCAGACAATCCTGATAGCATGCAGTGAGTACACACTGTTGATTTAGAAGGTGTTTCTGGAGAAGCGATTGTGTTCCTTTTGATACCTGTGGAGTTTCATTTGTTTGTGTGTTTTCCCCTGTCTGTCTCATTCCCTGTGTTGTCTTAGGGTACCGTCACACAGTGCCATTTTGATCGCTACGACGGCACGATCCGTGACGTCGCAGCGATCGTATGATTATCGCTCCAGCGTCGTAGACTGCGGTCACACGTTGCAATCACGGCGCTGGAGCGATGCCGAAGTCCCCGGGTAACCAGGGTAAACATCGGGTTACTAAGCGCAGGGCCGCGCTTAGTAACACGATGTTTACCCTGGTTACCAGCGTAAACGTAAAAAAAACAAACAGTACATATTTACATTCCGGTGTCTGTCCCCCGGCGTTCTGCTTCTCTCCACTGTGTAAGCAGCAGAGCCGGAAAGCACAGCGGTGACGTCAGACGTCACCGCTGTGCTCGCTTTCTGGCTGGCCGGCGCTCACAGTGCAGAGAAGCTGAGACGCCGGAGGACAGACACCGGAATGTGAGTATGTACTGTTTGGTTTTTTTACGTTTACGCTGGTAACCACGGTAAACATCGGGTTACTAAGCGCGGCCCTGCGCTTAGTTACCCGATGTTTACCCTGGTTACAAGCGAACACATCGCTGGATCGCTGTCACACACAACGATCCAGTGATGTCAGCGGGTGATCAAGCGACGAAAGAAAGTTCCAAACGATCTGCTACGACGTACGATTCTCAGCAGGATCCCTGATCGCTGCTGCGTGTCAGACACTGCGATATCGTAACGATATCGCTAGAACGTCACGAATCGTACCGTCGTAGCGATCAAAATGGCACTGTGTGACGGTACCCTTATAGTAATAAGACTAGTGTCTTGCTGTCCTTCACACTATACAGATCAAGGCCCAGGTTCAGCCAGGGCTTAGGCGGACGGGGGTAAGGACCTGCCTAGGGCGATAGGGATTCAGCATTAGGTCGTTGTTGAAGGGTCACCATCTTCTCTCTATCCCCATCATCAGGGAATCTCTCTGCCCTGGAGTGACACAAGCTTAATACAGCTATCAATTGTAATGTCAGGTCAGCCTCATATACATTTGTATCGCTTAAACCTACAACTCCCAATATGTTCTTAATAATGGTGAAGAGATACTAGAAGTATTACCAGTGATCATTATACTGCAGACCACACAGGAACCAGAATACTGATTTGATATAGTCAGTATCACAAGTAAACATATAACATCCAAATACCTCATGGGTGAGATATCCTCTGGTTGGCATTGGAGTTGTTCCTTTTCTTTTCCTCTCCACCTTGTCTAGATGCTATGATGACTTTTCACATCCACCACTCGTCTCTGCAGACCTTGATCTTCTCCGGTCTTCTGAAGAACATCCCAACACATTGCCCTTAAAAACAACAGTGTCATTATAATGTCCCTGATTAAAAATATCTTCCCTAAACTATGCCCGTGAATAATTGCTCCTTCCGGTGCTCCCTGCACAAAATATGACACCCACACTGTGCTTCTTATGTTACACAGCCTCCACACTGTAATCTCCTTTACAGACTGGAGATAAGGTGCCCTCACACTGTGTCCACCCTAAACTGCCCAATCTCTATACTGTATACTCTCCACTGTTCTCTCACACTCTCTCCATACTGTTTCCTATCTATACTGCCCCCCGCCCCCACACTGCCCAGCCTCAAAACTGTGGTTTTTCACACTTTTCTCCCTTGATGCTCACCCAACCACCCCCACGCTACCCCTTTATTATACTGCTTCCAAGTGTCTGTACTGAGGATCTCACTTTTCTCCCCCATACTATCCCATCACACATTTCTCCCTGATACTGTCCCTTTGTGCTACATCCTACTAATATATCACAAATTTCTCCATCCTACTGCCTCCTCACACATTTTTCCCTTCTTTCCCCTTACTGTCTCATCACATATCCCTCTCCCAATAATGTCTCCTCACACATTTCCCCCTTCCTCATACTGTCTCCTCACACATTTGCTCCAATGTTTATACTGTCTTCTCTCTCTCCTCCTCCACCCCACGTCCCTAATACTGCCCCTAGGAAAATTCCTCATAACAATAAAACTTTTGTTTCTTTAGCTTGATTGGAGCGCTTACTGTACCAATATTCACCATCTCTGTTGTGCAGGAGAGTAACATTAGCAGCGTAATCAGCTAACCTGATTACACTGCTGACATCGCCCTGACCTGGAAGTGCCAGGACCCAGGCCTTCAATTGTACTCACATTTTACACCTTCATGAGATGGTGGTCAGTTTGGTAGCCATCTCAAAAAATGGTCGAATCCCACTACTGGGTATTGGTCTAATTGTATCCAGTATACTATATAAATTGATTATATATCAGTGTTTTTGCAGTGTTAATCATAACTTACAGAATATGACTAGTACCTATACTTAAGTCCTGTTCATACTCTGCATTTTTTAACCCCTTAACGATCAGAGGTATTTTTGCTTTGCATTTTCATTTTTTTGCTCCCCTTCTTCCCAGAGCCATAACTTTTTTATTTTTTGGTCAAAATGGCCATGTGAGGGCTTGTTTTTTGTGAGACAAGTTGTACTTTTGAACGGCACCATTGGTTTTAACATATTGTGTACTGGAAAACAGGACAAAAATTCCAAATGCAGTGAGATTGCAAAAAAAGTACAATCCCACAATTTTTATTTTTTTCATGTATAGGTTCTTTTTAATTTAAGTGGTGAAAAAAATTCCAAAGTTTGTTAAGAAAAAAAAAATGGTGCAATATTCTGATACCCGTAGCATCTCCATTTTTCGTGATCTGGGGTTGAGTGAGGGCTTATTTTTTTGCATGCTGAGCTGATGTTTTTAATGATACCATTTTGGTGCCGATCCGATCTTTTGATCGCTTGTTATTGCATTTTAATTCAATGTTGCGGCGATCAAAAAAAATTGATTTTGGCGCTTTTACTTTTTTTCATGTTATGCCATTTAGCGATTGGGTTAATTCTTTTTTTATATATTGATACACTGGATGATTCTGAATGCGGCGATACCAAATGTGTGTAGATTTTTTTTATTCTTTTATTTTGAATGGGGTGAAAGGGGGGTGATTTGAGCTTTTATATATATATATATATATATATATATATATATATATATATATATATTTTTTTTTACTTTTTTTTATTTTTTTTTGCATGCTTCAATAGTTTCCATGGGAGACTACAAGCCTCAGTACTATGATCGGCTTTGCTACATACAGGTGATCAAATCGCCTGTAAGTAGCAGAAATGCTCACCTGCTATGAGCGCCGACCACCACCATCTGTCAGTAGTGCCAGTCGGCTCTCATAGCATTCTGGCTTTGACAGCCATAGAGTTCTGCTGGAGTCCTCTGTTTGTCATGCCAACCCATCGGTGATCATGTGACGGGGTGACCGATGGGTGGGATTTTCCGGTACGCTTGGAAGCGCGAGTTAAATGCCGCTGTCAGAGATTGACAGTGACATTTAACTAGTTAACAGCTGCAGGTGGATCACGATTCCACCCACAGCTGTTGCGGGCACATGTCAGCTGTACAGATCAGCTGTCATGTGCCTTGAAAGGTGCAGACTCAGCAGCGGAGCCCGCACCATACAAGGGGAGTCCGACATCGCCATACTATTATGCCTGATGTAGGAAAGAGGTTAAACGCATTTCTTAAGGGTAAAAAATATTGCACTTTACTGTACCACCAAAGTACGGTATGTGAGATTTCTAAAATCTCATGCATATACTGTTTATTTTTTCCTTGTAGATTTGAACCTTCAAAGAGTTTTTTTTAATCTTGCAGTAAGTCTTTTCTTTCAGTGTTTTTGCATCATTTTTCACCCATTCAAATGGAAAAAAAAATAATGTAAAAATACATCACAAACTTATGTAAAAAAAATGTGCATATGTTATGCAGCATTTGTCCTGCCAACGCTGTTTTTTTGGGCAGAAACATTTTCTGCAAATACTCACTGTGTGCACATATCCTCATAGGCTCACTCAGGATCAGCATAAATGTAAATTGGTTTATAGCCCTTATTGAGTAGTGACAATAAACAAATCTACATTGTAGCTGAAAATAGATAACATTTGAAGATAAAGAAGGCATCATGAGAGGATCATTAGTCCATTTCTATTGCAGGCTTATAAAAGTATATTCATCTGTAGCACATTTGTTCTATAGAAATGTCTGTAATTCTCCCTTTCATCTGCAGCTTGCAGAAATCCTGGCACATATCTTCAAATATTCTGTAGCAGGTGTTGTGTGTGTGAATACACACTCATGAAAAGGTTTTCACAAATTTATTTGTCTTATAAACATGGTTTATGCTTTAATAAAGAATCTTTTGCTACTGCATAGATAATTGTTGTTTTGCATCTGAAAAAATTATAATTGAAGTTTTGAAATTGACGTTTGAATGTAGTTTGGTTACTACATTGTTGTTATCTACTACACCTCTTCCTTATATATTAAGATCAAAACATCAATAAACTATTTAATTGTAGGCGGATGGATTTACTAGTTACATATAATTTTCATTTAGTTTACTTACCTCATCCTCCAGTTTGGATCAATAGTGCTAATAAAGTAAGGCTATATGTATATCAGAGGTAGGAAGATACAGTTCTAAGAAAAACAAAAGAATTATATGATTTTATAGCCCATAGAGAGTCTTAAAATTAGGAAAAGTCCAAATGAGATAAACAATCATGTGACAAATTACAACACGTCATTATTAAAAAATAAAAAAATAACTAGGATAAATACCGGAATCATGGTGTGAAAAAGGTACAAACAGCCACACAACTCAGATGAGGAACGCAACGCAATGCTTAGATTGGCCATCGGCTCTCCTTACCCAAGCATAACAGCTGCATAGACAAATTCTGTGACGCTTGACCAGTAGGAGCATTGTGTTGTCATCCTTGTCAGTGTTATACAGCCGTCTGTAGACAGGTACTGCTAATCAAATGTCGGTACCTAATTCTGCATCAGCAAGTGTGACCACCACAATAAAAGCAGGTTTGGTCAATTTGCTGGTCTGGAGCATTTAGGGTATGATTTCATGGTCAGTATTGGCAGCGCTTTGGACGCAGCACATGTCCGCTCAATCCAAAGCACTGCCGGCTTTTGTACACGTGGTGATTCCACATGTGTTCATTGAACCATGCGAAATCACCGCATCCTACACATTGGACTGTGATATTTATTGTCATGATCCAGTCCGGAGTTTGATTTCTGCTTTCCTCTCTCTGGACTGGTCATGCGGGGGTTAACCCCCTCTGCCTTGTTTTGGAGCTGGCTGGGATTTTTCAGTCCTCTGCAGTCTGCTGGCCAGCGACAGTGATAGTTCATGCTTCCAGGCTAGAGCAGCTGACCCGTATACCCTGGTGATCCTTCTGCCTCTGACTTCCCGTATTTGTGTGAGACCTATTCCTTATTCCTTAGTGTTCGACTGGTGGTTTTCCTTACAGTGTATGACTCGGCCTGATCTCTGAACCCCGCCTCTTGCTTTCCGACTCTGATACCTCGCTCCCCAACCGGCTTTGACTTCTGGCTTGTACCCCGACTTCGTCTTACGTCTCACATTTTGGATACCATGCTCCCGTTTGGCTCTGACTTCAGTCTTGTCTCTGACTTTGTGCATTGCTGTGACCTCTGGTACTTCTGCTCCTGACAGTTTCTGACTCTGCTCTTCTGACCACTCTTTTGTTACCTGTGACACCTGTGCGGCTGCTCAGCGTTGCTACGCTGTGAGTGTGCAACCTCTCTTTCCTCACCAGCACCCACAGGTGGAGGTTGCACTAAACTGCACTGCAGCCACATCACATTTATCTTGTGGAGACTGAGCGTCTCCGCAAGATAAATATACATGCTGCGATCTGGAAAGACACGCCGCATGTGTGTATACGCAGGGAAGACGGAGGCGTCCCTGCACGCATAGTGGAGATGGGATTTCATAAAATAGATGAATACAATACGGGTAAAATATGTGGGGGTATTTAGTTTTTTAATCAAAAAGCTTTAAACCATTGATTATGTCAGAAGACCAGCAGAGACACAAGGATGAGAGTGGAAGCGCAGCACTGGTCTGGGAGAAAATAATTATTTTTTTTAATTTAAGCAGTAACCTGGGTTCATTAATTAAGGGTTGTTCAGTAGTAGACAACCTCTCTAAATCATTGTAGAAAATAGAACAAAAACTTCAATTCTGCTGATTTTTTTTTAAACGTTTTAATTATTACTATATTCACTATGCTGCATAAATAAAGTGTTACATTTATTCTGTGTCAATTTAATTAAAGCAAATACCAAATTTATACACTTTTATATATGTTTATTACTTTTTTGATCACTAACTTTGTATCACACTCTTTCGGAGACACAATGAAGAAAAAAAAGCATTTTAATTTTTTTTTTGCATACCAAGATTACGTATAATTAATAATAATAATAATAATAATAATAATAATAATAATAATTAACATGTTTTACTTACTTGGGGGGTTATTCATGATTGTTACAATGCTATATTTATATATTTACATATTTGTGTTGCTTGTTTTGGGGTGGGACAGTGTTAGCATCAATATGTAATGCTTAATAAATGGGGATGGTAGAGGGAGTCACTATAATTTGAGAGTTTTTTTATTCAGAGACAGACCTTTGTGAAGACTTGCATATTTCACTGGTAATATTTTTGAGCTTATAAACTAAAGCTAAAAAGGGCAATATATGTCACCAGGATAGCACTTTGTGTTAGAACATCTCCTGGGCCAAAGTAATGGCAGTATGTCAAAAATGTGAAAAAATCAGCACTAGTGATGAGTGAATATACTCGTTACTCGAGATTTCTCGAGCATGCTCGGGTGTCCTCCGAGTATTTTTTAGTGCTCAGAGATTTAGTTTTCTTCGCGGCAGCTGAATGATGTACAGCTACTAGCCTGCTTGATTACATGTGGGGATTCCCTAGCAACCAGGCAACCCCCACATGTACTTATGCTGGCTAATAGCTGTAAAACATTCTGCTGCGGCGATGAAAACTAAATCTCCGAGCACTAAAAAATACTCGGAGGACACCCGAGCATGCTCGAGAAATCTCGAGTAACGAGTATATTCGCTCATCACTAATCATCACCTGTTAAGTTGGGGGAATTGTATCTTCTGTTTAGATTTGGTCCCATTAGTGGTTGCATGCAACATTTTAATAATTTTTACTCAAGTTTTTCAAGGATGAACGAAAAGTAGTAATAATAATAATTATCATCATCATTAATATTATATTCTTCTGTGGAATGATATAATTAGAGGTTACTCAAATATGTTTAACTACCTTAGCAAAAAAATATCACTTAAATAAATGTTCCTTGTCATATTCTGAGAGCCACAGTTTTTACATTTTCTGTCTACAAACATGTGAGGGATTTTGCACAAATATACCTCTAGCTTTCATTGGTACAATTTTGAGATGAACAAGAAATGTAATTTTGGCATGGTTTTTCCTTTTTTCCTTTACTTTTTTACATGAGTCCCACAAGGGACATACATTATGCAGTGCATTACTTATGTAATGTAGTGTTATACTGACAGACCAACTATTAAACCTGAATCTGGTAGAATTTATTGGCATTTTCCTGGCACCGTCGCCGGCACTCTGGACCGGAGCATGCGGCTACATAGAAATACATGCAGCTGCACACTCCAGCTCCGAGTGCCGGGAATTGATGCGAGTTTCTCGCATTGCACTCGCAAGTGTGATACCGGCCTATTGGTGATAACACAGGTCAACAAAAAAAAAATTTTTTTCTGGTGTCCAAAATATTTTAATGAATTTGGGGTATTTTTGGGGTGCTGATTCTGAATATGCTATCAGTTTTGCCAGATTGGCTCAAGTTTTTGACATTTTTGGTATCTTATTTATAGCACTTGTTGGTAAATGCGACGCATCATCTCATTAATTTCTTTGGATTAGTACTTGAACTGAGAAGTTCTCAATATAGTTTTGTGTTAATTAGTGTTCTAAAAGTTTGTTCATAGCTTGATTTTTGCACTAACTTTATGTTGTTGTCTGTTTTCCAGTGAAAAGCATGAACTCATCAAGAAGAAGTTGTCTTAACGATCCAGACTCATTCTGTTACATTTGTGGTGAATACACACTGCCAAAACATAGAAGAAACATAACAGACTTCGTAAAAAAAGTGTATTTTGCCTATTTTGGGGTTATGCTTGGGGACCAAGACAAGTTTTGGGCACCACACATAGTGTGCAAAGCATGTATCGAATTATTACGAAAATGGAGCAAAGGACAAAGAAAAAGCTTCAAATTTGGTGTTCCAATGGTGTGGAGAGAGCCAAAAAATCATCATGATGACTGTTATTTCTGTGCAGTGCAAGTGCAAGGATTCAATAAGCATAAGAAACGAAAATGGGAGTAACATGGAATCTGCAAGAAGGCCTGTCCCTCATTGTGAAGATGTGCCTGTACCTGTGTTTACCATAAATAACAGTCATCATGATGATTTTTTGGCTCTCTCCACACCATTGGAACACCAAATTTGAAGCTTTTTCTTTGTCCTTTGCTCCATTTTCGTAATAATTCGATACATGCTTTGCACACTATGTGTGGTGCCCAAAACTTGTCTTGGTCCCCAAGCATAACCCCAAAATAGGCAAAATACACTTTTTTTACGAAGTCTGTTATGTTTCTTCTATGTTTTGGCAGTGTGTATTCACCACAAATGTAACAGAATGAGTCTGGATCGTTAGACAACTTCTTCTTGATGAGTTCATGCTTTTCACTGGAAAACAGACAACAACATAAAGTTAGTGCAAAAATCAAGCTATGAACAAACTTTTAGAACACTAATTAACACAAAACTATATTGAGAACTGCTCAGTTCAAGTACTAATCCAAAGAAATTAATGAGATGATGCGTCGCATTTACCAACAAGTGCTATAAATAAGATACCAAAAATCTCAAAAACTTGAGCCAATCTGGCAAAACTGATGACATATTCAGAATCAGCACCCCAAAAATACCCTAAATTCGATGAAATATCTTTGGCACCAAAAATGCTGTTGACCAGTGTAATATTCTGACAGTGGGATGCTCTGGTCCAGGCAGTGTTTCTCCAGATTTTTCAAAGAAAGTACACAAGCCTCATCAGGTCTAAGAGATCTATTTAATATTGTAAGAGTGGAGGTATGACGTGGTAAAATCTCACTATACTGTCTTTGCTGCTGCAGTAACACACTGGTTATTTTCCACACCATCTGAACATAGCGTTTTAATAAAATGTTTTTAGGGTAAGTTAAAGGGATATGTTCTGTTTGTTTTGTTGTCACACACTCTTTATATTCAAATCCCCAAAATACAACAGAAAACTTACAGAGCAAGGCACATGTACATGGTTCTTCATGTCCCTGCTTTATTTGGTATATAATGTGTGTATCATAGGCCATAACAGTACTGTGAAATTTCCACATAGCTCAGTACTCATGTACCATTGGTACAATTCAGTGGTTCATTTATTATTTAAAAAGCTATGAAGATATGAATGCCAAACATAATGGCTTCCAAAATGAAAGCCTTAAGCTTTCATCTGATATTGATATACTTTATGTGGGTGTAGATCTTAAGTATTCTGTTTCGCTACATTTAGCAGGCTTGATATATTGTTCTAAAATTATGTATATAAGTCTGTTCCCACAGGTAGTTTTTCACTAGATTTGGAAGGACTGAATTTTTGTCATGTAGTTATTACTACTAACTGTGCTAAATGAATGAGTGGGCGGCCTAGTGTGTGGATTGGGTAAATCTTGTAGTACATACAGTTCTGAATGTAGGGGAAATTGTGATTACTTATAAAGTAGGTATTCTATTTGAAAAATACATTGGATGCTTTTAGTTTTACAATAAATGTAAAAAAAAGTATTTGTGAGATTACAATACTGAAAAATCTCCTTTTGAGACAAAATAGTGTAAGTTGTAATTACTTTTCTTCTCTGCAGTGGCTGCTATGGAGTAGCAGTGCTTTTTTGTCCCTGTAAAGTAATATATATACACATTAGACGTGGTATTGCAAGTGGTACAATATAAAAGATGCATTCTGATTAACAGTGCATTGCCTGCAATACATATATGTAAGAAGTGCATCGAACTTGTGTGGTAGGCAACAATGTCTAGCTAGGAGTTCCTCTCTTTGGGCAGCACATAAGCACAGACACTACACAGTCTTCTTTAATGCCAACCAGGGGCAGATATATCATTGGTACAACCTGTGCAGCCAAACAGGGGCCTAAGAGGTAGGGGGCCCATTTCCACCTGTAAAACAGGTGAAGTTGTTCATTGTGATGAGCTATTGGACTGCACAGGGCCCACATATTGTTCTTGCGCAGGTGCCCTTTTCTGTCTATGTCCGCTATTGACACCAACAAAATCTCCCAAATGAGGTACCCAGCCCAAAAACAACAGCATCAACATACCCACAGTCTCTGCAATTCTCCTCCAAAACTCAAGCCCCTACTGAGACATCGGAGCTGCTACTTGGATCACGCCATATCAGCTAGCAAGAATTACTGCAGAATACAAAGAAGCAGGAGGACAGAACTTTTAGTGACTGACATCTTGTGTCTCATGACGCTGGTATTGTCGATGTTCCGGTAGGAGAAAACCTCATACTTTTACTCTAAACCCCAAATAACCTCCCCCACTTATGACCCCAAATGAAAACAATTACACTGAATTTTGGATAATTTTGGTCACAGCAGCCTTTATTGAAACAAACAGACAATATTAAATTCAAGTTAATATAATAGTGGCAGAGTCCTTGAAGTTCTCAAAATCTGATGATTACCAATAAAATAAACCATGAACATAATTAAACCATAATTACTCCCAGCCATTACCCCACTGGCTCTGGAGCACCCTAAAGGTTTCCATTGTCCACTTAAACTTCCCGGAGATCTGACAATTCATTGTCGTAAATCTCCTGTCACAATCCATTTTTGGATTTGTGGCAGATCTGGTTTCCCTCAGATTAAAACTTTTTTCCTTTCAGGTCATCGGGGGTTAATGCAGTTTCCCCCGGTGGCCTGCTGGTGTAATTGCATTGCTGCTGGGTCAGCTGATGTGGGTGGTGACCGCTCCCACCTTACTTCAAAAGGTCACCTGATGCATCAGCTGACCATCGGTGTTAGAGTTCATTCTGCAGCGACCAAGCTGGGAAAAGGAGGAAAAGCTCGTTCAGCTGAGTCTGGTGTTTCTTTCCTGCTGTGCTTTGCAGCAGTGAGCTAAGTGTTGTTTTCCTTTACCTTGTCTGTCATACCTTCCCTTTGTGTTGGCACATCCTTAGGAGAGTTCAGGAGGTGTCCATTTCCCCATTCCCTATCGAAGGGCCCACTGTTGTAATTGTGTCCCTGGTGTCCCCTGGTGTGTTGTGCCATCTGGTGACCGACCTATCGTGAGGTCGTGTCACACCGCTTCGGTCACATCGTGACATTAGCACTGAATGTCAAATTTTTTCAGTATGCAAATTGCCTCTTCTGAGAAAAAGAGGACTTAACTCTATAGCGCCACCTGTTGGAAGTAGCGATCCTACAAGTCACAATCAACCCTTTAACGAGTCGTGCAATATGACCTAAGTCATATTGCACGACTCGTTAAAGGGTTGATTGTGACTTGTAGGATCGCTACTTCCAACAGGTGGCGCTATAGAGTTAAGTCCTCTTTTTCTCAGAAGAGGCAATTTGCATATTTAATTTCCCAGAGGAGTATTGCACGGCGAATAAGCCTCCTTACCTTGACAAGCCAGATGGTATGTCACTCACCATAAGGAGAAACGTTACCCCTTAGACCCCACATTTTTTCAGGTAATCCATGGCCCAAATGCAGGCCTTTGCCCAACTGCTCCAGACTCTCACCACTGAGCTTAAGGAGCTGCGTGGTGAGGTGGTGCAGCAGTTGTTGGGGTTCTGGGCCTCAGCTCAGGTACAGGCTCAATCAGAACAAAAGATATCTCTCCCTGACAGGTTCTCTGGAGGGAGAGATAAATTTTGGGGTTTTAAGGAGGCCTGCAAGCTATGCTTCAGGCTCCGCCCTCGTTCATCAGGGAGTGAGGAACAACGGGTGGGAATCATTGTTTCCCTTCTTAAGGGTGATCCTCAATCCTGGGCCTTCTCCCTGCCGACTGGTTCTCCATCTGTACGATCAGTGGACAAGTTTTTTTCAGGTGCTGGTGTATTTTGATCCTGATGGCATCTCCCTGGTGGAATCCTGACTCCATAAGATCAAGCGGGGGGCTGGCTGGCTGAGGAGTACTGTTTAGAGTTCAGGAGGTGGGCCACTGACACTCAGTGGAATGACCCTGCCCTTAGGAGCCATTTTATGCAGGGTCTGTCTCCAAGGTTGCAGGATACTCTTGTGCAGTACACCACCCCCAGGTCATTGGAGGCCATTTCAGGTTCAGGAGGTGTCCATTTCCCCATTTCCTATCGCAGGGCCCACCGTTGTAATTGTATCCCTGGTGTCACCCGGTGTGTTATGCTGTCTGGTGACCGACCTATCGTGAGGTCGTGTCACACCGCTTCGGTCACATCGTGACCTCTCCATAAAAATGTACCAAATCAAAAAACATCTTTTATCTCCACTTGAAGAATCCATATCCTAATAGATTCCCCAGACCAATTTAGAACCAACTTCAAGGACCCCCCAACTGCCAAAAGCCACCATGACCTGATAATAATTACTAACATCCGCACCGGAATGTAAAAACTTTTTTAGGCAAGCCCTTTCAATTCCTCCCTGTAATCCGAGTGCCCAAAGATCACTATCTACCGAATTTAAATTAACTCCATCCACCAACCAAAAATCATCCTCCCCTTTTCACCCAAATCATGAACAGCAATCCCCCGATTCCTACAAACGAAATTGGACGCCACCCTATTTACTTTTATTTTGGCATTATTAATCTTTTCCACCGACCGCGCATTCCGCCAGCATTTTCAAGGAACGATTCTTGACAAAACTGTGATCATCCCTGGAAATGACATCCAAAGGTGTAACAAGTCATGCTTGATATATTTTACCAACTCCCTAAAAAGGCAAACCCCAAGATCTTTACCCCATACATGCAGAACCAAAATATTAGCAGCCCTATCCAGATGAGCACTTCTATGGAACTTCTGCAATACTCTGCTCCAACCCAACCCCCTGAAACCAAGCCTGGCCACACCATGTTCCTAGAAAAAACGAGCTGTCTACCCTCTTTTCTCACATCAGCCCATAGCGCTCTCCAATGAACATAAAAATGGCCCAGGATCCAAATCAACAGGGGATTGGAGCCTGAAACTAAAACGCAAATGCCTTAAAAACAACATCCTACTAACCATGATATCCCTATCACAACTCCACTTCAGCTATGAAACTCTGCCCCTAAACCCTGATGCCTAATGTAACCATGATAGCACCTAGAATCCCACCTCCCAATTCACTGCACAGCTTCAGGACCAAGCCCACACATCACTGCTTGTGTTGCAGCCCAATATGAAAAGAGTGAAGTGCAAAACGAGATGCATCCAAACCCGACTGTAAACTCTTCCTAAACAGTGTAGTAAACTGATATCTGGACAGGAAAGACCCATCCACATGACACAATAAGGGACCCTCACAACTAGGCTGAAACCCTTTAAAAAGCTTTAAGCAACGTAATAGACACATAATGGATTCCAGAACTGCTCCTAAAACTACCTGCTTACCCTTACCTTCCTGATCTGTTTTTAACTTTTGGATCCAGAATTCCATCCCCTTTGTTGTAGCCACAACATACCTAGCTAGAAGCTCTCCTACTTTACTTTTGCTAGGGTACACAATCTTCCCAACCCTTTATGTCCCAAAGAAAGCAAGTGAAAAACCTAGACGAAACAGACAAGCCTCAAACTCCGAACTATAGGTAGCACCCAATACCTTACCCCAACTTTTCATGAACACCAAAAGAAACCAGACGTCTAGAGTTCTTTTGACTATTTCCCCTACAAAACCCTTTTACCGCCTGTTTAACCAAAAACATTTTTGGTAAATCCTTCTAATCCAGCAACTTAAAACTGAAAGCCCATACTGTGATAACCCTCGAGACCTTGGCCGATGACCAACCTTCCACTGCTCTCGACTTAACCACATCAGTATTACTCCTTCTTTATCCTCCTCATTCAACCGATAATCTCCTGAAGCCAACCATCCCTCCCATAGACACCATACTGATTGGTGAGCGGCCCATGTGCTGGCAGCCAAGGAAGACCTAATCAGAGACTCTATGGCTCAGAGACAATGCTCTAAAGCTCAGCCGGGCACTCCAACCCCTTGTCCTCTATCTTTTTGGCCAACAGCCGAAATCGATCCCACTGTAAACCAGAAAGCGAGTCAGCAATAGAATTCTGCACACCTGACATGTGAGACACCGTAACATAAGCATTTATGGAGAGTCAGGTCAACACCCGAATCACCAGAGGTAACGATGCACTAAGACTATTGATTGCACACACTACCCCCATGTTATCACAGTTGAAGCGCAATCTCCTGTCCTGAAACTCCCGCCTCCACAAGTGAACATCCACCAAAATGGGAAAAATCTTCAACAACACTGTGTTTTTAACCAGGCCTGACAAAAAAACAATCTTCAGGCCATCTGGATGCACACCACTGACTCCCGAAGTTTAATCCAAAACCACCTGCCACATGAGTACATAAATCCAAAGCACGGTTATCTACCACCTCCTCCATAAGCAACGAATGGCCGTTATATTGCTCAAAAAATTTTCCCCAAACAAACAAATCTGCTATAGACAAACGAACGTAGTGATGCGGAGCTCGCACTACAGTAGTAGCACTAGCCAAGTGTCGAAAAAAAAATGAAGTTTACTGAAAAGTGACTGAACTTCCCGCAACAACTATTTTTTTTTTCAAACACTGCGCTCTGGCATCTTCTTCCCTCAAAGCTACCACCTTCTCCTCTGGCAACCAAAATTCCCAATTAACTGAATCAATTACAATACCTAAAAACCAAAGACACTTATTCAGGCCTCCCGTTTTGCTCAGGGCTAAAGGTACTCCAAAGCGCCCCGCCACCCTCTCAACTGCCCCAAGAATGGTTTGACAGCAAGCCAAGACCAATACATAAAAAATTGTACAAATAATGTATCAATAAGTCAAAACCTGACACATCACGAATAACCCATTCTAAAAAGGAACTGAAGGCCTCAAATAACGCACAAGACAGAGAACAGCCCATGGGTAAACATCTATCAACAAAAATTCCCCCCCTTCCTCAATAACAACTCAATAACCTAACACTTTCAGGATGGACTGGTAACAACCTAAATGCAGATTCAATGTCCGTCTTAGCCATAAGTGCCCCCCTCATGCAACTCCAAACCCAACGTGCTGCTTCATCAGATGAAGTATAAACCACGGAGCAAAGCTCTGGGTCAATCCCGTCATTCACAGACATCCCCCAGGGATAAAACAAATGGCCTTCGGAAGAAGCTCTGGGCGAAACGCGCGTCGGGGCGCACGAGGGTGGACATTTGGGCACGCACTCTGCACCACTCGGTCTGCTGGGAGACGTATCTCTAGAGGTATATATTATATTCTATACATGATAATTATGTGATAGCTATTGGTGATCTACCCCTGAATATGATGGCATTTGACTAAGAGTAACTCTATATGGATCGCCATTACCCGGGTTGTATATGTTGGTGACATATGCAAGCCTGTTTAGGGCTGCATAATTTTATGTGTGCTACCATTTCTTGCATATTATAATGGAGGGTGATAACAATAATAGCTAATGATCTGATGTTTATGCTGAATTATACTGCCTAATTAGGTGACAGACTTAGTGTGGAATTTCTGTTGTAGTGTTGCCCTGGTGTTCCCCTTGGAACACTCTGTTCTTTTGATAATACTGTTTCTGGTGATTTTATATTTAAATAAAGATTAATAGAATAATAATTCATGAGTACATGGTTCTCTTCTTGCGGCTAAGTCAATTTAAGTCCGCTTTTGGTATATATCCAGAAGATCCTGTAGATGCCGTAGTCGGGGACCTGGGAGGCCACACCACACTGGAGGGGACTGATCTAAAAGTAGCCCCTGGACCAGCAAGTTGTAGCTGAGAGAGCGAACCCCCAGCAAACAACCCCCTGCCTGATACACCACCTGTCAGCAGAGGCTGAGTGGTACCAGCCGAGAGTCCTGATGTGAAAGGGGGAACTATCCCAGGGGTTACTAACTGGGCCGGTAACACTGGAGGCAAGTACATACCACCCGCCGGTGGGTCATCCTGGCAGATGCTGCTGTCATGTGAAGAGGAAGAGACTGGTCGCCTGACCGGAGCATCACCATGGTGATCAGCTGTGACTTCTCTGTTCTCAAGATGCCCGGCGCACACAGGCCCCACCCCCAACGCAGGCTGAGGCGGAGGCCTGTTCACCGCCGCTGGACCAAGCCTGGCCAACAGATTCCTCCCAGACCGATGCCTGCTTGCATGCTTCCAACCTGGTGGCTGTGCTGGGTCTGGGGAGCCGTGTCAGGCAAAAGTCAAGTCGGAGGCCACCGCTTGTGTAGAGAGTTCTCCGCCACTGTCCCCCACTGATAATTCCGGATACCTGAGTCTCCAGCCAGTCGGGTGGCTGATACTCCGCCGCGACCCTCATGCTATCAAGGAGCTGCGCTACAGAGGCCATGAGGTAAGTGCAGAAGTACTACATGGGGTCTGCTCTAAACCCCTGTGAGCAGGAAAGTGAGGGACCCCTCCCCTTACTTGGCCATATAACTGCCCGTACCCACACCCACCCCTGTAACTCAATGCTCCCAATCCAGTCCAACCCATTGTCATGATGGCCTCTGCCCATGCCGCGGGAGGGGGTGCGGTTTTACTCCGACTTTTCCTTTCTATACCTACACAAGACTGCCTTGAGCATATGCCCCAGCATAAGCAACTTATGGGCAATTTTGGGACATTTTTTGTATTGTAAAAGTGCATGTCTAGCAATGAAATTATAATTACTCTAATGCAAGGTCAATGGGCTATAATGTCATATTGCAGCATTCCCAAGGGCTGCAATAAAACTTTGAACAATATTCCAATCTGACACTTTTATGCTTTAATGAAAGTATATACATCAGTGTGCATTTCACAAAAGAGACAAGTTGGTCAGACATTTACTAATTTACTAAATTTTATGGGATTTACAGAAACAGCAAAGTTTCACAATTCAAATATTCAACAATGGAGGGAGCCCCACAAAGGGCACCTCATCTCTACTTCTCCAACACTTTAGGTTGTGTTCCCACGATGAGCCTTTGGTGCGTTTTTGATGTTGCAGAATTTCTACAACACTTTTGCAACAATTAAGTAAATTAGGTTATTTGTGTTTTTCATTAAATTTTTGGGTGCATTGTTATTGCGTTTTTGACGCTTTGTTTCAGGCAGATTCTAATACAACACCTCTTTAAAATAAAAATGCAGGACGTTCAGAGTTCATACATGTCATTTATGTCTATGTCAACAAGGACATCTTTACATTCTGTTCTTTGCATTAGAAGGATGCAGTTGTACTGAGTTAACAGTTATGTTTTTCTGATCCATCACGATTTAAATATGTAAAAATACAGTTGTGCTCAAAAGTGTACATACCTTGACAGAAATTTTGCTTTCTTGGCCTTTTTCCAGAGAATGTCAATGATAACACCAAAACTTTTTCTCCACTCATGGTTAGTGGTTGGATGAAGCCATTTATTGTCAAACTACTGTGTTTTCTCTTTTTAAATCATAATGACAACTCAAAACATCCAAATGACCCTGATAAAAGTTCACACACCCCATTTCTTAATACCGTGTATTGCTCCCTCTAACATCAATGACAGCTTGAAGTCTTTGTGATAGTTGTGGATGAGGTTCTTTATTTTCTCAGATGGTAAAGCTGCCCACTGTTCTTGGCAAAAAGCCTCCAGTTCCTGTAAATTCCTTCGCTATCTAGCATGAACTGCGCACTTCAGCTCTCCCCAGAGTGGCTCATTGAGACTGACATGGCTACTCCTGAACCTTCACTTTGTTTTGCTGTAGCCAATGACAGCTCGACTTGGCCTTGTGTTTTGGATCGTTGTCATGTTGGAACGTCCAAGTACGTCCTATGCAAAGCTTCCAGGCTGATGAGTGCAAATTTGCCTTGAGTATTTGATGATAATGTGCTGGATTCATCTTTCCTTCAACTTTGACCAAGTTTCATGTACCTTTGTAGCTCACACATCCCCCAAAACATCAGCTATCCACCTCCGTGCTTTACAGTAGGAATGGTGTTCCTTTCATCAAAGGCCTTGTTGACCTCTCTCCAAATGTAACGTTTATGGTTGTGACCAAAAAGTTCAATTTTAGTCTCATCACTCCAAATTACCTTGTTCCTGAAGTTTTGAGGCTTGTCTCTGTGCTGTTTTGCATATTGTAGGCGAGATACTTTTTGGCATTTGCACAGTAATGGCTTCCTTCTGGCGACTCGACCATGCAGCCCATTTTTCTTCAAGTGCCTCCTTATTGTGCATCTTGAAACAGCTACACCGCTAGTTTTCAGAGAGTCCTGTATTTCAGCTGATGTTATTTGTGGGTTTTTCTGTGCATCCCAAACAATTTTCCTGGCAGTTGTGGATGACATTTTTGTTGGTCTACCTGACCGAGATTTTGTTTTTACAGAGCCCTTGATTTTCCATTTGTTAATCATAGTTTGAACGCTGCTGACTCACATTATTAATTCCTTGGATATCTTTTTGCATCCCTTTCCTGTTTTATACAGTTCAACTACATTTTCCCGTGGATCCGTTGACAATTCTTTTGCTTTCCCCATGACTCACAATCCAGAAACGTCAGTGGCTGGATGAAAGATGCAAGAGTCTGTCTGGATCCCATAAACTCAGCTTTTATGCACACACACTGATTACAAGCAAACAGGTCACAGGTGAGGATGTTACCTTTAGCAGCCATTCAAACACATTTGTGTCAACTTCTGTGCATGTTATCAGGCCAAAATCACCAGGGTATGTGAACTTTTGATCAGGGTTATTTGGACGTTTTGGGTTGTATTTATGATATAAAAAGAGAAAACACAGTAGCTTGACAATAAATGGCTTTACCCAACCACTAACCATGAGTGGAGAAAAAGTTTAGTGTTATCATTCATATTCTTTGAAAAAAGGCCAAGAAAGCAAAAATTCTCTAGGGGTATGTAAACTTTTGAGCATAACTGTAGGTAATAGTGCATTAATGCTCTCATCTATCTGTGCTCTCTTGTACTGTCTGTAAATTAGCAACATAGGCAGATGGAACATAGGAGATTCCAATTTAGAAGGGATGATTTAGATCAGCGATCATCTAATGGATTGTTTATAAGGTCAACCAAATGATAGGAACAGAACAATCATTGGTATGATTCTTCTGTACCCATACAGCATTGTTGTTGGCAGCAAATTCCCTGTGTAATGATGATTTTTGTACCAGCATAAATGATATTATCATTTAACAAACCAACAGTTTACTAATTTTTCAGGTAATTCCCTGATAATTGGGAATAAACATTCTTACAAGCGATCATTTGACGAATACTGGCTTGTCTAAATGGGTCTTAAAATGTAGTAGAAAAAAATTGCAAAATCCATAAAGACGTCTCTGGAAAGGGGACATATCACCCTCACATTGAACATATGGAATTAATTATAACTGGGGAAGAGCTGACACTTCAACCTCCATTGAAGCAGTACCTCCTGTCGTTAACAGGTAATTACAACAGATGATCTACTCAGAGCCAGCCAACCAGTCTAGGACACACATACTCAGAGGCGGAGAAATACACTCCCGAGGCAAGAGTTTCTTGTGTTCAAAGGAATTATCTCAGACACTCTGGAGCCAGTGTTCAGTAATGAATATTTCTGTCGTTTTGACAAAGTGACAAAGATAATGCATTCAATCACATCACTATAAGGCTGGCCTAACACCTCAAACTTAATATTGGTCAGATGGATGTTGCTGTATGTGCCATGTTTCATCTCTATAGAAAGATAAAATCTTGATAGGAAACATGACCACAATATCTCCTGCCTGGGACCTCCAGGGGAAAAGATATCGCGAAAGTTAGAGATCTCATAATCTTCTAAAGACATGGGAACAGAACAATTGTTAATATGATTCTTTTGCATCTGTTATGACTGCCAAAACACATTCACACAGGTAAAATACAAATTAGGGAGACAAGTACCTGAATCTGACAGATTCAGGTTCAGACTAGGTAAAGCCCTTCACTGATCCTGGTCTGTCACTGCCTGATCGTGGAGGTTGGCACCCTAAGATAACACAATGGTGCCCCCACTCGACGACGGCTTACCCTGAATGTCCTTAACAGCTCCTAGGAAACTTATAGACTCAGGGGTGGATTAAGGGTAGCCAGGGCCCCGGGCTGTTCAGACACTGAGCCCCCCGGTTATGTGATGGGGTCATATGACGGGGTCATGTGACGGAGTCATGACGGGGTCATGCGACGGGGTCATCATATACCTGAACCAGATTATTCCAGAAAAATAGTTGCTGTGTGAAACTATAACCTGTCAAACATCCATTGATCTAGTCAATTTACCCTTCAGTTCAGTATATAGTATACAGTGTATAGTGTCAGTGTACAGGTAACACACTGACTCACCAGTGACGTCTCTAGGTGAAGTCCTTCATCTTTCATCCAGCACAGACCGCCATCACTTCATCCAGCCAGGACTCATCTCTGCAGGAAATAACACAGTTATCTCGAACTCAGCTTGTAAAACACATTACTTAATTGTTCCCAACTTCTACATTACACCACATGAAGAAAAAGAGGCGACATAGTGTCACTCTACACAGTAACAGGACCGCCCCCCATTTAAAACAGTGTCCTCAAAAAATAAAATAAATACATCACTGCAGTAATAATATTCCATAATAAGCCCCTATGGTAATAATAATATCCCCCATCCTGGCCCCGTGTATCTCATTCCGGGCTCCAGCCATATGTTCTCCCATCCTGCCCTCATGAGTATCCATCCTGCCCCATATACATAGTTACATAGTTACATAGTTAGTAAGGCCGAAAAAAGACATTTGTCCATCCAGTTCAGCCTATATTCCATCATAATAAATCCCCAGATCTACGTCCTTCTACAGAACCTAATAATTGTATGATACAATATTGTTCTGCTCCAGGAAGACATCCAGGCCTCTCTTGAACCCCTCAACTGAGTTCGCCATCACCACCTCCTCAGGCAAGCAATTCCAGATTCTCACTGCCCTAACAGTAAAGAATCCTCTTCTATTTTGGTGGAAAAACCTTCTCACCTCCAGACGCAAAGAATGCCCCCTTGTGCCCGTCACCTTCCTTGGTATAAACAGATCCTCAGCGAGATATTTGTATTGTCCCCTTATATACTTATACATGGTTATTAGATCGCCCCTCAGTCGTCTTTTTTCTAGACTAAATAATCCTAATTTCGCTAATCTATCTGGGTATTGTAGTTCTCCCATCCCCTTTATTAATTTTGATCTCCCCATCCTGCCCCATCGTATCCATCCTGTCCCATGATCCTGCACGATCTGTCTCCAATCCTGCCTCATGTCTTTTATTCTGCCCCATGTCTCCAATCATGCCCCGTATCTACATTCTGCCCATGTCTCCAGTCCTGCCCCCAGTGTGTCCAGCATCTCTGCCCCCAGTGTCCAGCATCTCTGCCCCAATGTGTCCAGCATCCTGCCCCCAATGTGTCCAGCATCCTGCCCCCAATTTGTCCAGCATCCTGCCCCCAATGTGTCCAGCATCCTGCCCCCAATGTGTCCAGAATCCTGCCCCCAATGTGTCCAACATGCTGCCCCCAATGTGTCCAGCATCCTGCCCCCAACATGTCCAGCATCCTGCCCCCAACGTGTCCAGCATCCTGCCCCCAACGTGTCCAGCATCCTGCCCCCAACATATCCAGCATCCTGCCCCCAAGGTATCCAGCATCCTGCCCCCAACGTGTCCAGCATCCTGCCCCCAACGTGTCAGGCATCCTGCCCCCAACGTGTCCAGCATCCTGCCCCCAATGTGTCCAGCATCCTGCCCCCAATGTGTCCAGCATCCTGCCCCCAGTGTGTCCAGCATCCTGCCCCCAGTGTGTCCAGCATCTCTGCACCCAATGTGTCCAGCATCCTGCCCCCAATGTGTCCAGCATCCTGCCCCCAATTTGTCCAGCATCCTGCCCCCAATGTGTCCAGCATCCTGCTTCCAATGTGTCCAGCATCCTGCCCCCAATGTGTCCAGCATCCTGCCCCCAATGTGTCCAGCATCCTGCCCCCAGTGTGTCCAGCATCCTGCCCCCAGTGTGTCCAGCATCTCTGCACCCAATGTGTCCAGCATCCTGCCCCCAATGTGTCCAGCATCCTGCCCCCAATTTGTCCAGCATCCTGCCCCCAATGTGTCCAGCATCCTGCCCCCAATGTGTCCAACATGCTGCCCCCAATGGGTCAACCAGCATCCTGCCCCCAACGTGTCCAGCATCCTGCCCCCAACATGTCCAGCATCCTGCCCCCAGTGTGTCCAGCATCCTGCCTCCAGTGTGTCCAGCATCCTGCCCCCAGTGTGTCCAGCATCCTGCCACCAGTGTGTCCAGCATCCTGCCCCAGTGTGTCCAGCAATCTGCCCCAGTGTGTCCAGCATGTTGCCCCCAGTGTCTCCAGCTTATTGCCCCAGTGTGTCCAGCATATTACCCCCAGTGTGTCCAGCAATCTGCCCCAGTGTGTCCAGCATATTGCCCCAGTGTGTCCAGCATATTGCCCCAGTGTGTCCAATATTGCCCCCAGTGTGTCCAGCAATCTGCCCCAGTGTGTCCAGCATATTACCCCCAGTGTGTCCAGCAATCTGCCCTAGTATGTCCAGCATATTGCCCCCAGTGTGTCCAGCAATCTGCTCCAGTGTCTCCAATATTGCCTCCAGTGTGTCCAGCATTCTGCCCCAGTGTCTCCAGCATGTTGCCCCCAGTGTCTCCAGCTTATTGCCCCCAGTGCGTCCAGCATTCTGCCCCAGTGTGTCCAGCATATTGCCCCCAGTGTGTCCAGCAATCTGCCGCAGTGTGTCCAGCAATCTACCCCAGTATGTCCAGCATATTGCCACAGTGTGTCCAGTAATCTGCCCCAGTGTCTGACTCCAGAATATTGCCCCCAGTGTGTCCAGCAATCTGCCCCAGTGTCTGACTCCAGCATATTGCCCCAGTGTATCCAGCAATCTGCCCCAGTGTTTCCAGCATTGCCCCCAGTGTGTCCAGCAATCTGCTCCAGTGTCTCCAATATTGCCACAGTGTGACCAGCAATCTGCCCCAGTGTGTCCAGCATATTACCCCCAGTGTGTCCAGCAATCTGCCCCAGTATGTCCAGCATATTGCCCCAGTGTGTCCAGCAATCTGCCGCAGTGTCTGACTCCAGCTTATTGCCCCCCAGTGTGTCGAGCAATCTGCCCCAGTGTCTCCAGCTTTGCCCCCAGTGTGTCCAGCAATCTGCCCCAGTGTGTCAAGCATATTACCCCCAGTGTGTCCAGCAATCTGCCCCAGTGTCTCCAGCATTGCCCCCAGTGTGTCCAGCAATCTGCCCCAGTGTCTCCAGCATTGCCCCCAGTGTGTCCAGCAATCTGCCCCAGTGTGTCCAGCATTGCCCCAGTGTGTCCAGCAATCTGCCCCAGTGTCTCCAGCACTGCCCCCAGTGTGTCCAGCAATCTGCCCCAGTGTGTCCAGCAATCTGCCCCAGTGTGTCCAGCATATTGTCCCCAGACAGTGTCCAGCATTCTGGCCCGGGCCCCCCGGATTGCCGTTCGCAAAAAAACGAGTTCTCCTCACCTGACCTGCGCTCCAGCGGCGAAGCTCCCTCCAGCAGCGCGCACTCGCAGGCGACTGACAATTACGTCAGACACCGGCGACGTGTGCGCTGCGCCTGCGGCTGACTTCAGCTGCCAGCCTCCGATTGGCTGGTGGCTGTTGTTAACTATTGACGTGCGGGCGCGTGCCCGCACGTCAATAGGTGAAACTGCCACAGCGCCGATAAGGGGCCCGGTGAGCAGATGAGACGGGGCCCGATGCGGGCCCCCTCTCTGCCCAACGGGCCCATATGCCAGTCAGGGCAGTAATGCCCTGATGGCGGCAGGCAATCTCAGCGGTAGCCCAGGGCCCCCCCACACCACTGGGCCCTGGACTACCGCCCAGATTGACCCTATTATAATCCGCCCCTGCTTATACTAGAGGTTCCCTAAGGAATAAAGGAATCACACACAAAACAACTGCAACCAACACAAACTGCAGCCAGATGAATGAATCCAATAAAGTTTATAACCAGCAGAAAACACCAGTAGGAGAAGGTTTTTTAAAGCTGCACACAAAAAGTAATAGGACAGACAAACAGAGTAAATGAAGAACACCTGTGTTAAGCTAGACAGACTGCAGTCAGAATAGCATAACCCAAAAACTCATGGGTTCGAATCCAGGAGCATGACAGTCTCTATACCGCATTGTTGTTGGCAGCAAATTCCCTGTGTAATAATGATTTTTATACCAGCATAAATGATCTGGTCACCTAACAAGCCAACATTTTACTATTTATTTTAACTTATTCCCTGATAATTTAGAATAAGCATTCCTACAAACTCTCATTTGATGAATATTGTCTTGTCTAAATGGGTATTCAAGGAGTTTTACGATTTCTGTAAACCCTTGCCTGTCCCCACTTTAAAAAAAACAAACAAATAAAGCCTGACTCCCCCTCCCAGGTCCAAATAGATGACTTTCAAAATTGTTTCATGTTTTCATATTTAAAAGTGGTTTCACAATTGTGCATGTCCTTGTCATCTAAGGTGAATACACAGTGACATAACCGAACAAGAGAAAATGTAACAAAAGTTAACTTTAAACTGTTTTGTAAGCTACGTGTTATATATTTAAATTATATGTCCATTTCTAAAATACTTTTTTTATAATCAGATTTAAACAATGTGACTATTTCTAAATATCTTCATAGTACTACTTCTAATCCTAGACTTGTATTCTGGTTGAGTTGAAATTGCTGAGGGGTTTTTTTAGCTGGAGATCTGCCTTTTCCAGATCCTCAGCGGCTTTAAAAATCACATTTGGAGCCTATATTCCATTCAGTGTTTTACTAATGAACATTAATGTGTTTCTGCTCATCTAATTTAATTATCAGTTCCTGTTAGTGGCTTGTAATGACCGGATTTTGCCATCATATTTCTGATTGAATGGCTTCTATTTTCAGACAGAGAATGCATTTCTGATTTACACATTATACATGAATTTCTCTCTTGCAGTCTTAAAGTCTCCTACATAACAAGTATAGAGAGCATTACATAACAATGCACACAATCCCCCAAGCTAAGGGAATGCAATGATGCGCAGTACGTAGAGGTATGTAGCGTTATATATCACATGATTTCCATTCGTTTGATTGCCGCTAACAAACAATGCAAATAACTGATTTTGATTTTTAAACCCAAGTGTATAATTTTATCTGTTTTATCCTCCTACTTAGAAGCTGGATGTGACTCAAGTAACGCAGAGTTGTTTGCTGAAAAGAAAAGCTTTTCTGTACCCCATAAAATATTTCACAGCTGGTCGAGCTCCAAAATACATCTTTCCACTGCAATCCAATTCCTTTATTATTTTGTCATGAGCTGACATCTCTGTTTTATGCCTTTTTCAAGGGATCCAGAGTCTACATTTGATTGACTTAACATTTTTTATCTTAGGGAAGCAAAATCCTCACAATAAATTACTTAAATCTAATAACTGTTAATGTGGTAATACAATTAAACCAATATATCTTTTCGTACTTGGCTAACGACATTAGTTTTCCTATGGTTTCCTTGGAAACATTCTCTGAAATGGAAGCACTGCTAGTTCCATTAAACATAAAAAGTCTATATATTTTATTGGTACAGTGTCAAAAAATTAATAAAATAATAATTGCTTTACTGCTCCTAGGAAAATAAGAATTCTGTGTACTGAACCTTGCAGTATAAAGTTATACATAACAAAATATTATTTTCAGGAAAAGTAAGACTAAACTCAAAATATGCATCTATCCTCTAAAATCCTTGGTATTCTTATGACTGAATTTGGGACTACCTTCTTTGAAGGGTTTGTCCTGTTGAAGCAAGTTCTCGCCTATCCACATCAGTTATTGGCAGCAGCGCTGTTGACTTAGGGTACTGTCACACAGTCACACTTTGATCGCTACGACGGTACGATTCGTGACGTTCCAGCGATATCCATACGATATCGCAGTGTCTGACACGCAGCAGCGATCAGGGATCCTGCTGAGAATCGTACGTCGTAGCAGATCGTATGGAACTTTCTTTCGTCGCTTGATCACCCGCTGACATCGCTGGATCGTTGTGTGTGACAGCGATCCAGCGATGTGTTCGCTTGTAACCAGGGTAAACATCGGGTAACTAAGCGCAGGGCCGCGCTTAGTAACCCGATGTTTACCCTGGTTACCAGCGTAAACGTAAAAAAAAAAAAACAGTACATACTCACATTCCGGTGTCTGTCCTCCGGCGTCTCAGCTTCTCTGCACTGTGAGCGCCGGCCAGCCAGAAAGCGAGCACAGCGGTGACGTCTGACGTCACCGCTGTGCTTTCCGGCCGCTGTGCTTACACAGTGCAGAGAAGCTGAGATGCCGGGGGACAGACACCGGAATGTAAGTATGTACTGTTTGTTTTTTTTACGTTTACGCTGGTAACCAGGGTAAACATCGGGTTACTAAGCGCGGCCCTGCGCTTAGTAACCCGATGTTTACCCTGGTTACCCGGGGACTTCGGCATCGCTCCAGCGCCGTGATTGCAACGTGTGACCGCAGTCTACGACGCTGGAGCGATAATCATACGATCGCTGCGACGTCACGGATCGTGCCGTCGTAGCGATCAAAATGGCACTGTGTGACGGTACCCTTAGTCTAACCATTGTGGTATTTTTACATAACTGCATGGTGGGCCCCAAGAATGATTTTTGTCTGGTGGGCCCAAGGTACTCCAGTCCGAAGCTGTGTGTTGCATTACCTTAGACCAATCAGTTTGACACTGACATAAGGCCTGTTAGTCCCAGTTTATGACAAGGCCTAAAAGGCCACAATAGCTTATAGACCCAGAGACTATTGTTTGGCCTCAAGTTGACATAGCAACCATTAGTACCCACAATCCCATCCCAGGAATATGATAGGGTAAGAGCGGGAGCCCCTAGAGCAGTATTCCCCAACTCCTGTCCTCAAGAGCCACCAATAGGTCATGTTTTCAGGATTTCCTTAGTATTGCACAGGTGATAGAATTATTGCCTGTGCTGGTGATGCAATTATCACTTGTGCAATACTAAGGAAATCCTGAAAACATGACCTGTCGTGGCAGAGTTGGGGAACACTGCCCTAGAGGGTTAAATAGCCAGGATCAGTGTTGGCAACATCTCTGGATGATGCTTCAGTAGCACAGCTGTCAGTTAATCTCAGTTCCCAGCAGTGATCATGTTAGTACCAGGGGCGGATTATAATGAGGTCAATCTGGGCGGTAGCCTAGGGCCCAGTGGTGTGGGGGGCCCCGGGCTACCGCTCAGATTGACCGCCGCCATCAGGGCCTTACTGCCCTGACTGGCGTATTGGCCCGGTGGGCAGAGGGGGCCCGCATCGGGCCCCGTCTCATCTGCTCACCGGGCCCCTACCGGTGCTGCGTCAGTTTAACGCTATTGACGTGCGGGCCCACACCCGCACATCAATAGTTAACAGCCGCCAGCCAATCAGAGGCTGGCAGCTGACGTCAGCCACTGCGCGCATGTCGCCGGCGTCTGATGTCATTGTCAGTCGCCGGTGAGTGCTCACTTCAGCTGCGAGCTTCGCCGAAAGAGCGCGGTCAGGTGAGAAGAGCTGGGGGGACCCGGGCCAGAATGCTGGAAGCTGGGGGCAAAGATGCTGGACAATGGGGGCCGAGATGCTGGACATTGGGGGCAGAGATGCTGGACACATTGGAGGCAGAGATGCTGGACACATTGGGGGCAGAGATTCTGGACATATTGGGGCAGAGATGCTGGCACTGGGGGCAGAGATGCTGGACACATTGGGGGCAGAGATGCTGGACACATTGGGGGCAGAAATGCTGGACACATTGGGGGCAGAAATGCTGGACACATTGGGGCAGAGATGCTGGACACATTGGGGGCAGAGATGCTGGACACATTGGGGGCAGAGTGTCATGAATCCCCAATGGCTAGGGATAGCACAGGACAAGCAAAGTACAAATTGATAACGGACGAGCTCTAGGGTGATGGAACCTGGGCTGACCGCTGCCCTACGCCTGACAAACGCAACTAGAGATAGCCAGGGAGCGTGCCTACGTTGGTTCTAGACGCCACGCACCAGCCTAAGAGCTAACTAGTACTGCAGAGAAAATAAAGACCTCACTTGCCTCCAGAGGAATGAACCCCAAAAGATATAGTTGCCCCCTCACATGTATTGACGGTGAAATGAGAGGAAGGCACACACATAGAGATGATATATAGTTTTAGCAAATTGAGGCCCGCTGTAAACTAGAAAGCAGAACGATACAAAAGGGGACTGAGCGGTCAGCAAAAAACCCTAATCAAAAAAACCATCCTGAGATTACAAGAACCCATGTGCCAACTCATGGCACATGGGGAGAACCTCAGTCCACTAGAGCTACCAGCTAGCATAGAGACATAATAAGCAAGCTGGACAAAAAACCAAACAACTGAAAATCAGCACTTAGCTTATCCTGAAAGATCTGGGAGCAGGTAAGCAGGAACCAAACAGAGCACATCTGAATACATTGATAGCCGGCAAGGGAATGACAGAAAGGCCAGGTAAAATAGGAAACACCCAGCCTCTGATGGACAGGTGGAAACCAAAGGCCGCAACCCACCAAAGTCACCCAGTACCAGCAGTAACCACCAGAGGGAGCCCACAAACAGAATCCACAACAGTACCCCCCCCCTTGAGGAGGGGTCACCGAACCCTCACGAGAACCCCCAGGGCGATCAGGGTGAGCTCTATGGAAGGCGCGGACCAAATCAGTCGCATGAACATCGGAGGCGACCACCCAGGAATTATCCTCCTGACCATAACCCTTCCACTTAACCAAATACTGGAGTTTGCGTCTGGAAACACGAGAATCCAAGATCTTCTCAACAACATACTCCAATTCTCCCTCCACCAGCACCGGAGCAGGAGGCTCAACCGAAGGAACAACGGGCACCTCATACCTCCGCAACAATGACCGATGGAACACATTATGAATAGCAAACGATGCTGGGAGATCCAAACGAAAAGATACAGGGTTAAGAATCTCCGAGATCCTATAAGGACCGATGAACCGAGGCTTGAACTTAGGAGAAGAGACCTTCATAGGGACAAAACGAGAAGACAACCACACCAAATCCCCAACAAGAAGTCGGGGACCCACGCGGCGACGGCGATTAGCAAACTGCTGAGTCTTCTCCTGAGATAACTTCAAATTGTCCACCACCTGATTCCAAATCTGATGTAGCCTGTCCACCACCACGTCCACTCCAGGACAATCCGAAGACTCCACCTGACCAGAGGAAAAACGAGGATGAAACCCCGAATTACAAAAAAAAGGAGAGACCAATGTGGCAGAACTAGCCCGATTATTAAGAGCAAATTCGGCCAGTGGCAAAAAAGCAACCCAGTCATCTTGATCAGCAGAAACAAAACACCTCAAATAAGTTTCCAAGGTCTGATTAGTTCGCTCCGTCTGGCCATTCGTCTGAGGATGGAATGCAGACGAGAAAGACAAATCAATGCCCATCTTGGCACAAAACGTCCGCCAAAATCTAGACACAAACTGGGATCCCCTGTCAGAAACGATATTCTCCGGAATCCCATGCAAACGGACCACGTTCTGAAAAAATAAAGGGACCAACTCAGAGGAGGAGGGCAACTTAGGCAAGGGCACCAAATGAACCATCTTAGAAAAGCGGTCACACACAACCCAGATAACGGACATTTTCTGTGAAACCGGAAGATCAGAAATAAAATCCATGGAAATGTGCGTCCAAGGCCTCTTCGGGATGGGCAAGGATAACAACAACCCACTGGCCCGAGAACAGCAAGGCTTAGCTCGAGCACACACTTCACAAGACTGCACAAAGGTACGCACATCCCTAGACAAGGAAGGCCACCAAAAAGACCTGGCCACCAAGTCTCTAGTACCAAATATTCCAGGATGACCAGCCAACACAGAAGAATGGACCTCGGAGATGACTCTACTGGTCCAATCATCCGGAACAAACAGTCTTTCTGGTGGACAACGATCCGGTTTATCCACCTGAAACTCCTGCAATGCACGTCGCAAGTCTGGGGATACGGCGGACAATATTACCCCATCCCTAAGGATACCAGTAGGCCCAGAGTCTCCAGGAGAGTCAGGCACAAAACTCCTGGAAAGAGCATCTGCCTTCACATTCTTTGAACCTGGCAGGTATGAAACCACGAAATTGAAACGAGAAAAAAACAACGACCAACGAGCCTGTCTAGGATTCAAACGCCTGGCAGACTGAAGGTAAATGAGATTCTTGTGATCAGTCAAGACCACCACACAATGTTTAGCACCCTCAAGCCAATGACGCCACTCCTCAAATGCCCACTTCATGGCCAAAAGCTCCCGATTACCCACATCATAATTGCGCTCGGCGGGCGAGAATTTTCTAGAGAAGAATGCACATGGCTTCATCACCGAGCCATTAGACCTTCTCTGTGACAAAACCGCCCCCGCTCCAATCTCGGAAGCATCAACCTCAACCTGAAAAGGAAGTGAAACATCTGGTTGACACAACACAGGAGCAGAAGAAAACCGGCGCTTAAGTTCCTGAAAGGCCTCCACGGCCGCAGGAGACCAATCAGCAACATCAGCACCCTTTTTAGTCAAATCAGTCAAAGGTTTGACAATACTGGAAAAATTAGCAATGAACCGACGATAAAAATTAGCAAACCCCAAGAACTTCTGAAGGCTCTTAACAGATGTAGGTTGTGTCCAGTCACAAATAGCCTGAACCTTGACGGGATCCATCTCAATAGTAGAAGGAGAAAAAATGTACCCCAAAAAAGAAATCTTCTGGACTCCGAAGAGACACTTTGAACCCTTCACAAACAGAGAATTGGCCCGCAGAACCTGAAACACCTTCCTGACCTGTAGAACATGAGACTCCCAGTCATCAGAAAACACCAAAATATCATCCAAATACACAATCATAAACTTATCCAGATATTCACGGAAAATATTGTGCATAAAGGACTGAAAGACTGACGGAGCATTGGAGAGTCCAAAAGGCATTACCAAATACTCAAAATGGCCCTCAGGCGTATTAAATGCGGTTTTCCACTCATCACCCTGTTTTATCCGCACCAAATTATACGCACCGCGAAGATCTATCTTAGTGAACCACCTAGCCCCCTTAATGCGAGCAAACAAATCAGTTAATAATGGCAATGGATACTGGTATTTGACTGTAATCTTATTCAGAAGGCGATAATCTATACAAGGCCTCAGGGAACCATCTTTTTTTGCCACGAAAAAGAAACCTGCTCCCAGAGGGGACGAAGATGGACGAATATGTCCCTTTTCCAAGGACTCCTTAATATAATTCCGCATAGCAGTATGCTCTGGCAGTGACAGATTAAATAAACGACCCTTAGGGAACTTACTGCCAGGAATCAATTCTATAGCACAGTCACACTCTCTATGAGGAGGGAGCGAATTGAGCTTAGGCTCCTCAAAAACATCCCTATAGTCAGACAAAAACGCAGGGATCTCAGAAGGAGTAGATGAAGCGATTGAAATCGGAGGTGCATCATCATGAACCCCCTGACATCCCCAGCTTAACACAGACATAGTTTTCCAGTCCAGGACAGGATTATGAGTTTGTAACCATGGCAGACCAAGCACTAGTACATCATGTAAATTATACAGTACAAGGAAGCGAATCACCTCCTGATGAACGGGAGTCATGCGCATGGTCACTTGTGTCCAATACTGCGGTTTATTCATAGCCAATGGTGTAGAGTCAATTCCCTTCAGAGGAATAGGAACTTCCAGAGGCTCCAGACTAAAACCGCAGCGTTTAGCAAATGACCAATCCATAAGACTCAGGGCAGCGCCCGAATCCACATAGGCATCGACGGAAATGGAAGACAGTGAAAAAATCAGAGTCACAGACAAAATGAACTTAGGCTGCAGAGTACCAATGGCAAAAGATTTATCAACCCTTTTTGTGCGTTTAGAGCATGCTGATATAACATGAGCTGAATCACCACAATAAAAACACAATCCATTTTTCCGCCTATAATTTTGCCGTTCACTTCTGGACTGAATTCTATCACATTGCATAGTCTCAGGTGCCTGTTCAGAAGACACCGCCAACTGGTGCACGGGTTTGCGCTCCCGTAAACGCCGATCAATCTGAATGGCCATAGCCATAGACTCATTCAGACCTGTAGGCGTAGGGAACCCCACCATAATATCCTTAATGGCCTCAGAAAGACCATTTCTGAAGTTTGCAGCCAGGGCGCACTCATTCCACTGAGTAAGCACCGACCATTTCCGAAATTTTTGACAATATATTTCCGCTTCATCATGCCCCTGAGAGAGGGCTAATAAAGCCTTTTCAGCCTGAATCTCTAGGTTAGGTTCCTCATAGAGCAATCCCAATGCCAGAAAAAACGCATCCACACTGAGCAATGCAGGATCCCCTGGTGCCAATGCAAATGCCCAATTCTGAGGGTCGCCCCGCAGGAAAGATATTACAATCTTGACCTGTTGAGCAGGGTCTCCAGAGGAGCGAGATTTTAAAGAAAGAAACAATTTACAATTGTTCCTGAAATTCAGGAAGGTAGATCTATCTCCAGAAAAGAACTCTGGAATAGGAATTCTAGGTTCAGACATGGGAGTGTGAACAACAAAATCCTGTATGTTTTGAACTTTTGCCGCGAGATTACTCAGGCTGGAAGCCAAACTCTGGACATCCATGTTAAACAGCTAAGATCAGAGCCATTCAAGGGTTAAGAGGAGGTAAGAAGCAGCTAGACAGCAATTAAAGGCTAGGCAGCAAAACTCTGAAGGGAAAAAAAAAAAAAATTTTTTCCCTTAAACACTTCTTTTTCTCCTGCTTCAGCCCAAACAATTAACACTTTGTGGGCCGGCTATACTGTCATGAATCCCCAATGGCTAGGGATAGCACAGGACAAGCAAAGTACAAATTGATAACGGACGAGCTCTAGGGTGATGGAACCTGGGCTGACCGCTGCCCTACGCCTGACAAACGCAACTAGAGATAGCCAGGGAGCGTGCCTACGTTGGTTCTAGATGCCACGCACCAGCCTAAGAGCTAACTAGTACTGCAGAGAAAATAAAGACCTCACTTGCCTCCAGAGGAATGAACCCCAAAAGATATAGTTGCCCCCTCAGATGTATTGACGGTGAAATGAGAGGAAGGCACACACATAGAGATGATATATATAGTTTTAGCAAATTGAGGCCCGCTGTAAACTAGAAAGCAGAACGATACAAAAGGGGACTGAGCGGTCAGCAAAAAACCCTAATCAAAAAAACCATCCTGAGATTACAAGAACCCATGTGCCAACTCATGGCACATGGGGAGAACCTCAGTCCACTAGAGCTACCAGCTAGCATAGAGACATAATAAGCAAGCTGGACAAAAAACCAAACAACTGAAAATCAGCACTTAGCTTATCCTGAAAGATCTGGGAGCAGGTAGGCAGGAACCAAACAGAGCACATCTGAATACATTGATAGCCGGCAAGAGAATGACAGAAAGGCCAGGTAAAATAGGAAACACCCAGCCTCTGATGGACAGGTGGAAACCAAAGGCCGCAACCCACCAAAGTCACCCAGTACCAGCAGTAACCACCAGAGGGAGCCCACAAACAGAATCCACAACAGCAGAGATACTGAACACATTGGAGGCAGAGATGCTGAACACATTGGGGCAGAGATGCTGGACACACTGGGGGCAGGACTGGAGACAGATGGGGCAGGATTGGAGACATGGGCAGAATGTAGATACAGGGCATGATTGGAGACACAGGGCAGAATAAAAGACATGGGGCAGGATTGGAGACAGATCGTGCAGGATCATGGGGCAGGATGGATACGATGGAGACGGATGGGGAGATCATATGGGGCAGGATGGATACTCATGAGGGCAGGATGGGAGAACATATGGCTGGAGCCAGGAATGAGATACATGGGGCCATTATGGGGGATATTATTAATACCATATGGGCTAATTAAGGGATATTATTACTGCAGTGATGTTTTTATTTTATTTTTTGAGTATACTGTTTTAAATGGGGGGGCGGTCCTGTTACTGTGCAGAGTGACACTATGTCGCCTTTTTTTCTTCATGTGGTGTAATGTAGAAGTTGGGAAAAATTAAGTAATGTGTTCTGCAAGCGGAGCTCAAGATAACTGTGTTATTTCCTGCAGAGATGAGTCCTGGCTGGATGAAGTGATGGGGGTATGCGCTGGATGAAAGATGAAGGACTTCACCTAGAGACGTCACTGGTGAGTCAGTGTGGTACCTGTACACTGACACTATACACTGTATACTATATACAGAGGTCCTGTGTATAGTGTCACCGGTGATCACTGTATTACCTCTACACAGACACTGCATACTAAGTACAGATCTCCTGTGAATACTGGCACTTATGGTGATAGTATTGTGTTTTTTTTTAATTACTGATCAGTATTGTAGTATTCAGTCACTATGTGGTGGTAATATGTGGTCTGGTCATGGTGTTGCGGTATTTGTCCCATTGTATGCGCTATTTGGTCACTTTGTGGTGGTAATATGTGGTCTGGTCATGGTGCGGTGGTATTTGTTCTTTGTATGTGATATTATTCGGTCACTAGTGGTAGTATGTGGTCTGGTCATGGTGTTGTATTTGTTCCTTGTATGTGATGATATTGGTCATTTTAAAAATTTAAAAATAAATAAAAATATACCTAAATTGTATTGCATATTTTAACAAATATTTAATAGGTTACAATAGACAAACAACAGACAAAAAAAGATGATAACTGGTCAGACCAAATGTGATAAAAACATTATAAACTTTATTAATAATATTAGACAATATTAAAACCAGGTGGAGGGAGGGAAGGTAGTAGCAACACAGAAAACACTGCTGAAGGATAAGCAGGAAGGGCGCAACCAGGACTACCAGTCCTCCAGGTTTAGGAATTGTGTATATATAGAGATAGAAAAAATAAGCAAAAATAGGAAATCATAATATATAAAAAACTAAGTAAACCAAACAAAAATAGATAGACCATGCAACGGGGGAAACCGAGCTACCAGCAACCGTTCACAAAATATACACAGGTAAACAGACAATAGCCGCTATAATACTGCCACATATGTGTGCCATAGCCTATCAAGCAAAAATAGTAAATGCTGCTGCAGCAAGGTACCCACCGCACAGAGGACTGGAGTACTGGAGACGCGCTTCCGCCCCAACGCGCGTTTCGGCGATCACACCTTCGTCAGGGGGCATAGAAAGTGTGTGCACATGGAGTTTAAAAGCACCCGAACCGGAAATGTAAGGGTGCAGCGGCCAAGAATGCCCGTGCGGCTACGTAGAAACTACAGACAGCGTCCGCATACACAGGAAGTAGAGGGGCGTGGCAACCGGAAGTAGTCGCGCGGCACCATGGAAACCACAGCGCCGGCCGCGTCCGAGGAGAGCCGAAGGAAGCCGAAGATCACTGGGGCCCCAGGTGATCTGAAGCGACCAACAGCCACCGCGGAAGCGCGGCGGCGCTGTGGTTTCCATGGTGCCGCGCGACTACTTCCGGTGTACGACGTTACGTGTACGCCGCTAGGTTCAGATAGGGGCTGGACGGGTCTCATGAATTCTTTGGAACTCTGGGGGAACCGTCACTCAGGGCGGCCATGTGCTGCAGCTTTCTCAGGCACAAGATAGATCAACTTGCTCACACAGATACAATTGATAGAGTCCTCATGAACAGATGAATAGTGTAGTTTAATGTCACAGCACATTCAGTACAATTCAAGTTTCTTAAGCACAGGCTTCATAAACAGTACAGCTGCTTCTTAGAGGCACATTGACTAACAGTCTCTTTTGATAGCACAGTTCAACACAGATCAAGGCTCTTTACAAAAGCACAGTAGTACACAGCATTCCTTCTAGCACAGTGTAATTGAGGAGGGGGGAGGGTTTGCTGAGGGAGATGATTTCTGTGATACAATTTCTTCCAATTCTTATCTTCCTGCTCCTGATAGACTTTCGCAACTAGTCCAGCTCCACTCTGTAATGGAATCCTGTGTCCCTATGGTTCACTTGTCTGAACTTTTGTGAGACAGATCACAGAAACACACCACTCATCCCTTCGGCTGCTGCCAGAACAGTGAACCACTGCTAACCACTCCCTGTCTCCTGTGACAGTGTTAACCCCTCTAGTTGCTATATGCTTTTGAAACAACAGCAGTTAGCACTATTTCTGCATGTCACACTTTGCCCTCTTTTTGAATGTCGTCCTTGACATTTGCCTCAATTGATCGATCTGACCAATTCTAAGACAGTGGTGGGAGTCATGTCACTTCATATACATATTGGCATAACATTCATAAACATTAATGACAACCTATTATTACGACCTTTTACTTGTAGGACTCCTGTAAGAAATAAACAAATGAAACAGCATCTCTTCAGCTGGAGCTTTTCGTACGTCTTTAACCAGCTCTCCCTCTTACTAGGCCTTAACAGTTCTTTGTTTCTACAAAGTCTTTTAACGGGAACCTGTCACCCCCAAAGTCGAAGGTGAGCTAAGCCCACCAGCATCAGGGGCTTATCTACAGCATTCTGTAATGCTGTAGATAAGCCCCCGATGTATCCTGAAAGATGAGAAAAAGAGGTTAGATTATACTCACCGAGGGATGGTCCCGGTCCGGTTCTGGTCTGATGGGCGTCGCGGTCTGGTCCGGAGCCTCACATTTTCTTATGATGACGTCCTCTTCTGGTCTCAACGCTGCAGCTCTGGCGCAGGTGTACTTAGTCTGCCCTGTTGAGGGCAGAGCAAAGTACTGCAGTGCGCAGGCTTCCCAGCACCCGCGCACTGCAGCACTTTGCTCTGCCCTCAACAGGGCAGACAAAATATGCCTGCGCCGGTGCCGCAGCGTGAAGACCAGAAGAGGACATCATTGTAAGAAGATGGGAGGCCCCGGACCGGACTGCGACGCCCATGGGACCAGAACCGGACCAGGACTGCCCCTGGGTGAGTATAATCTAACCTCTTTTTCTCATCTTTAAGGATACATCGGGGGCTTATCTACAGCATTACAGAATGCTGTAGATAAGCCCCTGATGCTGGTGGGCTTAGCTCACCATCGATTTTGGGGGTGACATGTTCCCTTTAAGGAAAGTCACAGCATGAAAACAAGTCTTTCCACCAGGCAACATCTTCCATACTGCCTCTCGGTGGTGAATACCACACAAGTGGGCTTACCTGGTCTGTAGGCAGGGATACCTCTTTCCAATCGACAGTCCTTGGCACTTGACTAGGTTCACTAAGTGTCTCATATGTCAGCATCACGAGCCTCCTCACATCTCGAGTTGACATGCTCTTGATGGGTTGTTCCTCAGATACCCCGGGTTCTTCAGTTGAAGGAGTTTCTTCCGCTGCACTAATTTCTTGTACTTCCTCAGATGCTCTTGGAACTGCCTCTGTAAGTTCCTGTACTTCTAAATCATCTGGTTCCACACAGTCTGGTAATAATGCTCCTCCTGAGTGTCGATCGGTCTCTTCAGTGATCGGTGTTCGATCATCAGAACTGAATTGGACTTCATCTGTACTCCTTGGTACAAACTCTGGAGTCTCTGGACTTAGTTCACTCTCCTGAGGAAAGTACATCCCTCTCCTTGCTGGTCCGAGAGGTACAACAATGTGCTCTTCTTCATCAGAACTTTCAAGGTCACTATCCACCTCCAGAGCTTCAGTCGGTGGTAGTCCCGTAGTCGATCTCGATCGATGTTGGTCTACTTCTGGGAAGACTTGTTGTGGTGGGGTAGTAGTAAATTCCGATGGACTATTCTGGTTTTCTTGTCCCCCGTTTCCAATCGGATTTCATACACTGGACTGTCATCGGCTTTCCTCCTTACGACCACATACACATTGTCTTCCCAGTATGAACAAAGTTTTCCTGGACCACTTTTCTCAAGTATGTTCTCCACTAGCACCCAACTTTCCAGTGTTAATTCTTGTCCATAACATTTTCGATCATAGTACTCTTTACTCTTGCTCTGCCCTTGGGTAGCCACTTTGGAGGCTCTGTTGTATACCTCTGTCATCAGTTCCTTCCATTTCTGAACGTACTCTGGATACATTTTGTAAGTCTCTGAGTGTCGAACATAATGTCGATTGGCAGTCTTGGCGATCATCAATAGAACAGGAAGAAAGGTGAGTAACCCATTGCTTCGCGCTTGGTACAGTTATATGCATGTACCACTTTTGATAGAGAACTCTTCCAATCTTTCCTCTCTTCAGCTGTTAAAGTGCGCAGCATTGATAATAATGTCCGGTTAAAACGTTCCACTTGTCCATTACCCTCTGGGTGATAAGGTGTTGTATGGGATCTCTGAATTCTACAATACTTTCCTAATTTGGCAAAGAGCAGGTTCTCAAATTCTCTTCCTTGGTCGTGGTGTAACCTCGTAGGGAACCCAAACTTCAAAGCAAAATCATTGAAGATCTTCTCTGCCGCTGTTCGACCAGATTTATTAGTGGTGGCATATGCTTGAGCAAATCGAGTAAAATGGTCCATCACCACCAAGATGTATTCGTGACCTCCCTTGCACATCTCGAGATGTAAAAAGTCTATTGAGACCATCTCAAATGGATACGTAGTCTGGATGTTGCCCATAGGTGCCCAAGTTGATGTGTTGGGATGTTTATCTTTCAGACACCCACACTCCCTGGTCACGTACCTCTCAATATCTCTCTGCATGTATGGCCAGAAGAAACTTTCACGGATCAAGTTCATTGTTCTTTCCACTCCCAGGTGTCCCATGTTTTCATGGAGTTCTTTGAAGACCAACCTACGGAACATGCTGGGTAGCACCAACTGCTGTTTTTGTCCTCCTTTACGAAAAAGGATACCGTCTTCACTGAGGTAGAGCTTCTGCCATTCTTTAACTAAAACTGATACTGCTAGTGACTCATTATCTATTATCTATTATAGAATGACGTGCATGCATGTTGGCATTTAACAGTGGCATTTAACATGCTCCATACATGTAAGGTAGATGTCATGAATGTGGTAAATACCGGAGGATCCCCTTCCCCACTGTGTCACCCAATATCCTGTGGGCCCCCTCCCTCACTGTTTCACTTCTATTTTGCTGTGGGCCTTCTCAGAGGGGGTAAGGGGATGCACAGCAAAAATAAAGTAGATTGATACAATGGGGAAGGGGGCCCACAGGAAATTAGAATTTTACTGTGGGCCCCCTCCCCTGTGTCACCTTTAGATTGCATGGGGGCTCCTCCCCTGACTGCCTCAGTCACTGTACTAGTTGTCAGGCGGCAGGCATATTATATTTTACTTACAGACACACACACTACTGCAGTCATAAGTTTCCTTCTGCTCCCCTAAACGATACTGCTGTGCTGCTTGGGCAGGATAGCTGACCAATCACAGCACAGCTCCTTTCCTGAGCTGTGCTGTGAGGTCACACAAAGAAAACTAATGCTGATTGGCTGCATTTCAGACAGTCAGCATTAGACCACCTCTGTCCACGGTTTTGAGGATGAGGAGCCAGAGAATCTGTGCAGGAAACAGGTGACTGTGAGTCAGCTGTTGTGTGAGTGTGTCTCATCTCTGAGTGACTCAGCCTTAAATAGTCAACTGTGCCTCTGACTGTGCTGGCTGAAGTGAGGGTCGGCGCACACACGCACGCACAGCTCTCTTGGCAGATCAATGGAAGCCAACAGTGGCGGCAGGTGATGTGAAGGAGCTGCCCCTGCTCTTCCCATCACATCACTTGTGCAGCCTGCTCACCAGTGACAGCTATACAATAAAGTGCACACTGCACGGCGCAAGCTATTAGCATGCAGGGCAGGCATGAATGAAGGAGGCTGAGACTGAGGGCGGGCCCACCAGAGGATTCTCCGGTAAACTTTGCCCCAGTCCGACCCTGGCAACACATAAGCATATATAGTATATGTTATAACTTATAATTAAAAATATGCCCAAAATGCTGTGTCTTTTCATCATACTGTTATAAAAAGATAGAACAAAAGGCAATCAAAAAGTCATATATTTAAAAGCATAGTATCATGGAAAATGTCAACCCGACTCACAAGTCAAGCCCTCATATGACATTATTGGATAAAAACTATAAAAAAGTTATAGATTTAAGAATATGGCAATGAAAAAGTAGCAAAACATAAAAAAATATATATAAATCTGGTATCGCTGTTAGAATAATGACAGAAAGAATAAAGTTGTCACAGTTTCACATCTGACTGTGGCCTAGGGATGCTGTGAGTGACAGCTCAACTACATTAAGCGATCTATGGTGTGCCGGACTGTACGTTTTGTGACTGACAGTCCAGTCATCCAATCTGATCCTGGTGAGTGATGGGCTGTCAGTGTTTTGATTGACAGCCCTGCTGTTCAATCTGCTTTAGCCCGTGGGCGTTTTTACAGGTGCCTCAAATAATTTGCAGGCTTGCCGTGTTCAGATTGTCAGCTGTAGATTTGTTATAGCTAGGTGTGTATGCTTGCTCTGTGTCTGACTAATGATCTTGCTGATAACCCTCGATTTTGTTGTGACTACTCTTTTGGATTATCCTTTCTGCTTCTGATGCTTTCTGACTTCAGGTATCTGACCACTAACTTGGCCTCCGACTATCCTTTTGTTGTACTCCATGGTTTTGATGTACCCTCCTGGCATTTGACCCTGGACTGTTACCTGACCATGCCTTTGTTTCACCCCTATGTAGTATGAGCACTCCTGCTATCTGACCTTGGACCTTCTGACTACCCTGTCTCATGACTTGCCTGTGAGTAGTGACTCAGCATTATAGTTGTCTTATTACTTTTACTGAACTGTTAACAGTTTAAAAAATAAAAACAATGAAAAAATGCTATGCATCTCAAACTGTTTCGAATTAAAGCTTCAATTCATCTTGCAAAAAAACAAATAAACAAACAAACCGTCATGAAGCTCTGTCAGCAGCAAAATAAAAAAGTTATAGTTCTCAGAATATGATCCAATTTTTTTTCAAAAATTGTCACCAACATAAATTATGCTGACCTGAAGAATAAAGAAAACAAAATCAAAATAACTTCTGAACTGCTATTTATTTGTTCATTCTGCCCTCAAAAATCAGGCTAAGGCTATGTTCACACGTTGCGTTTTTGCTGTTTTTTTATGCAAATTTTAAGCTGCGTTTTACAGTACCAATGAAGTCTATGAGATTTCAGAAGTCTCATGCACATATATTGTTTTTATTTTCCTGACTGATTTGGAAAACAGCTGCGTTTTTGAAAACTGCAGCATTTCTCTTCTTTGAGAGTTTTTTCTGTGTGTTTACAGCGTTTAGTCACCCATAGGAAACAATAAATAAGTGCAAAAATGCAGCAAAAAACGCAGGTATCAGTCTTTGCTGCTTTTTTATGCAAAAAACCTAATTATGTCAAATCATACCGAACCTACTGAACCGCCGCACAACCAGCTCTGCCCTCTCCTAGTGTATCATCACCCATCCCCTGCAGACTGTGAGCCCTCGCGGGCAGGGTCCTCCCTCCTTATGTACCCGTGTGCCTTGTTTTTGCTCATGTTTAATGTATTTGTCTATATTTGCCCCGTATTTCACATGTAAAGCGCCATGGAATAAATGACGCTATAAAAAAGAATAATAATAATAATAATAATAATAATAATAATAAATCATGCTTTTTTTGTGGACACCAAACTTTATCAACAAGTACAAGAGACAACAAAAACGCAACAAAACTCAGCAAAACGTGCTTCTTGTAAGCCGATTCTTTACTGCCAAGAGAGTAGGTTTTCCTGTCGAAAAAAAACACAGCAAAAATGCAATGTGAGAACATAGACTAAGCCTTGGTTCACATCTCTTCTGTGCTTTACAGTGAGCCCCATGTCAGGATTTCTGTGTAAATTCAAGAATAACGGGATTCAAAACAAAAGAACCCCGATGGAACCATTCATTATAATTAGGTAGACAGAGTCACTTTGGACTTTGGCCTCTGTCCATCTCATGTTTTTCTTGGATTTAGATAATGTTCATCATAGGGAATGGGTTAAATGTGAACCTAGCTTTAACCCCTTTCTGATATCAGACGTACTATCCCATTGAGGTGACCTGGGCCCGTATGACTATCGACTGGATAGTACATCATATGCAATCAGCCGTGTTCACGGGGGGGGAGCGTGGCCGATTGCGGCCGGGTGTCAGCTGATTATCACAGCTGACATCTGGCACTATGTGCCAGGAGCAGTCATGGACCGCTCCTGGCACTTTAACCCCCGGAACAATGCAATCAAACAAGATTGCAGCGTTCCGGTGACATAGGGAAGCATCACGCAGGGAGGGGGTTCCCTGCGTGCTTCCCTGAGACCCTCAGAACAACGCGATGTGATCGTGTTGTTCTGAGGGTCTCCTCCTGTCTCCTCCCTGCAGGCCCCTGGATCCAAGATGGCTGTGGGGTCCTTCCGGGTCCTGCAGGGTGGTGGCTTGTCAGTGCCTGCTGATAGCAGGCACCGTCAAGTCTCCTGCACTGCCTGTCAGATCGCTGGTCTGACACAGTGGTCTGCAAAGTGTCAGATCAGCGATCTGACACTATATAGTGATGTCCCATCCTGGGACAAAGTAAAAAAGTAAAGAAAAGATATTATACGGTGTAAAAATATATATTTTTTAAATTTCTAAGTAAAGAAAAGAAAAATAAATAAATATTATTCCAATAAATACATTTCTTTATGTAAATTTAAAAAAGAAACAATAGAAGTACACATATTTGGTATCCCCGCGACCGTAACGACCCGACCTGTAAAACTGTCCCACTAGTTAACCCCTTCAGTGAACACAGTAAAAAAAAAAGAAGCAAAAAAACAATGCTTTATCATCATACTGCCGAACAAAAAGTGGAATAACACGAGATCAAAAAGACAGATACAAATAAAAATGGTACTGCTGAAAACGTCATCTTGTCCCGCAAAAAAACAAGACCTCACATAACTCTCTTGGCCAAAATATGGAAAAATTATAGCTCTCAAAATGTGGTGATGCAAAAACTATTTTTTAGCAATAAAAAGTCTTTTAGCGTGTGATAGCTGTCAAACATAAAGACCCGATATATAAAAACCCACTGTAAATAGTAAATCAAACCCCCCTTTACCACCCCCTTAGTTAGGGAAAAATAATAAAATTAAAAAAATGCATTTATTTCCATTTTCCCATTAGGGTTAGGGTTGGGGCTAAAGTTAGGGTTAGGGCTAAAGTTAGGGTTAGGGTTGGGGATAAAGTAAGGGTTAGGGTTGGGCTAAAGTTAGGGTTAGAGTTAAAGTTAGGGTTGGGACTAGAGTTGAGCTTAAGGTTTGGATGCATGTGATGTGACAGTGACATAGCCACGACACATGCAGCTGCAGCGTTGGACAGCTGATCAGCCGGCGTGCTTCATGTATCCGGGTTCCCTTTGCAGCTTATTTGGCAAGCTATATGCAAAGACCAGATCAAATTCGCTCAACTCTAGTAGCCAAACAACTTTCGTCCCATCTCTCCTACATGGATAGGCTGAGAATAGGAATGAGGAGGAAGACAGGGAGGAGGAGATGGAACGTCTTCATCATGGTGGTGACAGGGAAGTGTTGGCTGTATAGAGCTTGGCACATATGGCCAACTTAATGTACTGCTGCCTTTCCCGTGACCCTTGCGTTACATTCATCTTGGCAAAAATAGAGTACTGGATGTTCACCCTACTAGACCCACGCTACACGGAGAACTTTGCATATCTTCTTCCTGAGGTGGAGAGGTCTTCTAAAATGGTGCTATACCAGAAGTTCATTGTGGAAAATATGTTGACAAAATTCCCATCAGACAGCGCTAGCGGCAGGGGACAAGCTTCCTTGCCCAACCAAGGAGGAGAGGCCAGGGAGACACACACAGCAGAGGCAGGGAACACTGTCATAGGTGTGGGCCAATTTCATGACACCAGCCCAGTGCCCAGGGCCTGATGACCAAGATGGTCAAAATGAAAAATGAAAATTACAACTGTAGAATGGGAGGAGTAGAACTAAGCAACAGCATGTGTGAAAAAGACTTGAGTATACTAATAGATCAGACTGCACATGAGTCAATAGTGTGATGCAGCATCAAAAAAGGCAAACAAAGATCTAGGATGTATTAAGAGAAGCATAGCATCTAGATCACGTGAAGAAATTATCCCCTCTACTCCTCCTTGGTCAGGCCTCATCTGGAATACTATGTCCAGTTCTGGGCACCACATTTAAAAAAAAAACATTGAAAAACTGGAGCAAGATGAGAGAAGAGCTACCAGGATGGTAAGCGGACTTGCAAAGTATGTCCTACGAGGTATGTCCAGTAGGTCCTGCAGGCGGGGGTGAACCTAGCCTCTCTGCTGCCTGAGGCGAACTTCAAAACGGCGCCCCCCCCAAACACATATTTCAGCATCATCACACTGTTACGGAACTGCAACAGAGGACTAGGGTAGAAGGGGGAAAACTGACCCTGCACTATGACTAGGCTGATACCCTACTATGGAGTGGGCAACCCATTCCTAGCTAATAGACTCACCGACGATCCTAGGTTAATCTCAAGCGAAGACCTATAGATAGGGGATCCCTGAAAGATATAAGGACTGAGTACAAAAATGGGTCACCTCCTATTAGAAGGCACAGAGAAGGTTGCAGAAACCAATAGAAAACAAAAACTAGACAAGTAGAACCAGAGGTCCCAGAACTGAACAAATTATACACACGGAAGGCAAAGCACCAAGCTAGAACTCAAGCAGATTAACACTGTTGTCCAGCAAGGACTGGGAGGCAGGTGTTGGTTAATAAAGAGTGATACAAACACCTGACCAAAGACCAACCCAGCACCAGAGGAAAAAGACCAGCAGCCAGAACACCACAAGAAAATGGCGGATAATCAGAAACTAAACAGATTCTAACAGTACTTCCCCTTTAACGAGGATCCCCCGGATCCTCTAGGCCGGGTCTTATTCAGAAATCTCCTGTGAAAAGCCTTAATTAACCTTGATGCTGAGACGTCCACAGCTTTCACCCAGGAAATGTCCTCGGGACCGAAACCCTTCCAGGACACAAGATACTGTAACCCTCCTCTGTGCCACGTGGAATCAAGAAAGCACAAAATGTCAAACTCGCAGTCCTCATCAACTGGAGGAGCAGACGGCATAGCTACCTTATGTGGCGTGTCAACTTTCTTCAGCAAAGATACATGAAAAACTGAATTAATTTTCCAGGACAAAGGAATGTCTAATCTCACCGCTGCCGAGTTGACAATCTGAACCACTTTGAAGGGTCCTACAAACTTAGGTCCCGACTTTTTAGAAGGGATCTTCAAACGCAGATTCCTAGAGGACAACCAAACCATGTCCCCAACAACAAGCCTCGCCTCCCTTCTTCTGTTGTCAAAATATTTCTTAGACCTGCTATTAGCCTGTTTCAGATTATGGCACACACTGGTCCAAACCCTTTCCAAATTTCCAGAAAAACTCTCCTCCTCGGGCACCGCCGCTCCAATTCTAGAAAAAGGACCAAAAGATGGATGCTTCCCAGTACAACAAAAGAAAGGAGAACACCCAGCCAAATAAGACGCATGATTATTGAGAGCAAGCTCAGCTAATGGTAGATAGTCCGACCACATCTCCTGATTGTACGCTACAAAACATCTCAAAGAACTGCTTAACGTCCTGGTTCTTCCTCTCGGTCTGTCCATTGGACTGCAGATGATAACCCGATGAAAATGACAAATGAACCTTAAGTCTGTCACATAAGGCACACCAAAAGCGAGCCACAAACTGTGGTCCCCTATCGGAGACAATGTCCGTGGGAACACCATGGAGTCTGACAATCTCTCTCACAAATGCCCTGGAAAGTGTCTTAGCGCAGGGTACTTTATTGAATGGAACCAGATGACATCTTACTAAACCGGTCCACAACCACCCAGATGACAGAAAAACAAAAATCCTCAGAGACCGGCAGGTCGGTGATAAAATCCATTGCAAGATGCGTCCATGGAGAACTAGGAACCTCTAACGGGCAAAGCAACCCTACCGCCGGAGCATGAGAAGCCTTCGACCTAGTGCACACGGAACACTGATGCACCACTTGACAATTTCTCTTAGCCACACCGGCCACCAGGAACTCCGACCGATCGACTTTCTTGTTTCGGCAATCCCTGAATGACCTGCCAAACAAGACTCATGACATTCCGTAAACAAAGCTCTCCTCAGGGCTTTAGGCACAAATAATTTCCCATACAGTGTGTTAGTTGGTGCCACATCCTGGGCTTTAAGAATGCTATTTTCCAACTCAGAACCTAACGCTGCCACCATCACCCCTCTCTGCAGAATAGATTCCTCCCTTTCAGTATTAACCGCTGGGGAGAAACTTCAAGACAAAGCATCAGCTTTAACATTCTTTGTCCCAGGGATATATGTCATAGAGAAATGGAACCGGGCAAAAAACAATGCCCACCTAGCTTGACGGGCATTCAAACATTTAGCAGCATCCAGATAGATCAGATTCTTATGATCAGTAAAGACTTGTATAGGATGTCTAGCGCCCTCCAAAAAATGACACCAATGCTCAAACACAAGCATAGTAGCCAGCAATTATCGGTTCCCAACATCGTAGTTGAGCTCCGCCTCCCAACATTTCTTAGAAAAGAATGCACAGGGATGCACCCCATCCTCTCCTTCCTGTGACAGAACAGCCACCACTCCTACTGATGAGGCATCCACCGCTACCAGTAACGGCTTAGTCTCATCTGTCTGGATCAAAACAGGAGTAGAGCTAAACCTTTCCTTGAGATGCTCAAAAGCCTTAACAGCCTCAGGGGATCATTGGACAGTATTGGAACCCTTCTTAGTAAGATCACTAAAGGGTTTTGCAATATGAATTTTCTATAATAATTAGCAAACCCCAAGAATCTCTGAATCGACTTCAAGCATTCAGGTCTAGGCCACTCCAATACTGCCTGAACCTTCACCGAGTCCATCTCAAAACCATTACTGGAAATAAAGTACCCCAAAAAACTAATTTTCTGTACCGCAAATTCACATTTCTCCAGTTTGGCAAAGAGTGTGTTTTCTCTCAGAATCTGCAGAACCTTGCGGACTCTCTGCCAATGCGACTCCAAATCGGACGAGTAGATCAAAATATCCAAATAAACAATAGCACTCCTACCGATCAACGGCCTCAGAATGTCATTAATGAAATTTTGAAAGAATGCCAGAGCATTTGTAAAGTCGAAAGCCATTACTACTGTAGACATTCAAAATGAACTTCCGGGGTATTAAAGGCTGTCTTACATTCATCACCTTCTTTTACCTGCAGCAAATTATATGCCCCATGGAGATCAATCTTAGAGAACCACTTGGCTCCAACTAATTGGTTAAACAAATCCGGAATTAGCGGCAAGGGGTAAGGATTGCGCACAGTAATCTTATTAATCTCCCTGAAATCCAGACACGGCCTAAGACCCCCATCTTTTTTTTTTTTTTTTTTTTACAAAAAAGAATCCCACAGCCACAGGGGACTTAGAGGGTCTTATATGACCTGCAGCAAGACTAGTTTGCAGGTATTCCTTTAAGGCCTCCCTCTCAGTAATCATTATATTAAATAAACGACTCTTAGGGAGAGTAGCATCTGGGACGTACTTAATAGCGCAATCGTAATCTCGATGAGGTGGTAGAGCTTGTGACTCCACTTCTGAAAATACTTTCCAGAATTCCTGAATGGCTTCAGGTACCTCACTTTTCACAACAGCAGCAATGTGTACATTACAACATTTCCCATAACACTTCTGACCCCAATATCTTATCGTACTTGACGAGCAGTCCAATACAGGATTGTGCATTTTTAACCAGGGTAACTCCAGGACAATTGGAAAAAGCAATTTATCAAGTACAAACAAATCTAAAGATTCCTGGTGTTCCATATTCACAGTGAAACCCGGTAACCTTTCGAGAAACGCACCCATGCTCTACAGTAGAGTGTTATCAATCGCCGCTACAGGAAAAGAGCATGTTATAGGTACAGAATCAATCTTATACTTGTCTAGAAATTGTTGATCAATCAAATGAAGTGCAGAACCACAGTCCACCATCACTTGAAAATCAATCGAATGACCATGACAGGTAGAACTACCAGAAAAAGAAACTCCTGCAGACCGTAGAAATGCAATGCAAATGGGAGAGTTACTCTGATTGACCTTTTTTTCTCTTTTCCTTGCTTATGCTTCCTTCACATTGCTTAATAAAATGGTCAGCCTTACCACAATAAAGACATAGCCCCTCAGAAAACCTTCTTTCCCTTTCCTGGGAACGAGAGTGTAACAACTCTGCTGGCATCACCGCATGTCCTATCATCTCTCACACTATCTTACCCACTGCTCCAGGTCATGATGTGGTTTCTGTTTCTTGCAAGCTCCATATTCTGTGCCTCTGCTCTCTGCATGCTTCCTGGCTGTGTGCATAGGGGGGCGGCGCCTGAACTCTCTGGTTCTTATAGGAATCAGGTGCACCTGTCTAATCTGTTCCTGACCAATTACCAAGAGGCCTCCAGTATTTAGTGCAGCTCCACCCAGTGGACTGGGCCTGTGCAATGTGTTAGCTCAATCTGTGTTTAGCTTCTGAGTTTGCCAGGCCTTGCTCTGTGTTACTCCCTCTCTAGAGGCTTTTCTCCTTGCCTTGATCTTGTTTGTCCGCCCTCCAGGAGGCAGACTATCCTGGTCCCTGTGTCTTTGTTCTTGTACCTTGTCTTGTTCCATTACATTGTCTGAACTTTGTGCTCTGCCTGCTCTGAACCCTTGTAACTTTGCCTGGGCTCCGCTCTCTTGCAGCTTTGCCTCTGCTCTGCACTCCTGCGGTTCTGCTCCGTTCTACTCTGCTCTGCTGCTGCAGAGACCTCTTGCTGCAGCTCCTCTCCGCATTCCTTGCGGTTCCGCTCTGCTTAGCTTCTGCAGAAATCTCTTGCTGCAGCTCCTCTCCGCATTCCTTGTGGTTCCGCTCTGCTTAGCTTTTGTTGCTGCGCTATCTCTTGCTGCTCCTCCGCTCCTATCCGCAGCCTTGTGGATCTCTTCCTGTGTAAACAGGTCCCAACCTGTTCCTTCATTCTCCTTTCCTTCTGGCTTGTTTCTGTACCTGCATCTCCTGTGTGAACAGATCCCAACCTGTTCCTTCATACTTCATTCCTTTCTGCTTGTTTCCTTACCTGCACCTCCTGTGTGAACAGGTCCCTACCTGTTCCTTCATACTACATATCCAGACCTGCTCCTCCAGCGTGAACAGGTCCCTACCTGTTCCTTCATACACCACACCAACCAGCCCTGTGTCTCTGCCGTTCCTGCCAGCCCTGTGTCTCTGCCGTTCCTGCCAGCCCTGTGTCTCTGCCGTTCCTGCCAGCCCTGTCTCTGCCGTTCCTGCCAGCCCTGTGTCTTTGCCGTGCCTGCCAGCCAGCCCTGTGTCTCTGCCGTACCTGCCAGCCCTGTGTCTCTGTCGTTCCTGCCAGTCCTGTGTCTCTGCCAGCTCTGTGTCTCAGCTGTGCCAGCCTACTCGTCTGAGTTTCATCCGTGCTCATCTTCTAGTCCTGCCTGATGCCCGCACCTGTCCTAGTGTTCCTGTTCTGCAAGTGGGATCAGCAGCCACAGCTAGACACCACCCTGGAGTAGCACTTGGCAGCTGCCTGCTGCACAAGCCTGACCTCACCATCAGAGGCTCCAGCGAAAACCCAGGCAGCTGTCATAGTCATGCCCCTTCCAGGGTAGTCTGGTTTGTGGCTCAGTGGGGCCACAAACCCCCCCGAGCTCACACCCACCAGTCAGGGCGTGAGCGTGACAGAGAGGACATTGCCCCAAGTTGCTTCGGTTCCCCACAGTCAACGAGACTCTCCTGAGAGACTGGATCCAGCAAAATTGAAAACTTCTCCTTATTCTGCCTATCTCTCAATCTTCTATCCACCTGGATAGCAAACTGCATAGCAGCCTCAAGCGTAGCAGGTGCAGGATATGCAATGAGTAAATCTTTAACCCTGTCATTCAAAGCTGCTAAAAACTGATTCTTGAGTGCTGGATAATTCCAGCTGACTTCTGCAGACCATCGTCTGAACTGGGTACAATATCTCTCAGCGTCTCTGGAACCCTGTTTCAGCCTTCTGAGTTCTGCCTCAGCTGTAGTGACCCGATCAGGATCATCATATAATACCCCCATAGCAGAAAAAACGCTTCTACTGACATCAAACAAGGGTCATCCGGACGCAATGAACATGCCCAAACTTGCGGCTTACCTCGCAAAAATGACATAATCCCCGCATGCTGTAATTCAGCCCCTGAAGACCTGGGTCTAAGCCGAAAATAAAGTAAACATGCATTTTTAGCTGAAAAATGTCATTTACCAGAAAAACATTCAGGCAAACCCACCTTAGGTTCTTCAGAGCGGATTCCAGGGCAACTACTCACGTGCTGTTGCAAGCTGGCAAATTCCAAAGTTAACCCTTGCAGACGTTGAGCAAGATCTTGAACGCTGTTCATATTGCAGAAATCCGGGAGCGATTTTTTTTTTTGTTATATTTCTTTCTGGCTGGACAAACTGTTACGGAACTTCAACACAGGACTAGGGTAGAAGAGGGAAAACTGACCTTGGAAGGGGGAAGGGGATCCCTAAAAGATATAAGGACTGGGTACAAAAACGGGTCACTTCCTAATAGAAGGCACAGAGAAGGTTGCAGAAACCAACGGAAAACAAAAACTAGACTAGGAGAACCAGAGGTCCCAGAACTGCACAAATTATACACACGGAAGACAAAGCAAAGCACCAAGCTAGAACTCAAGCAGATTAACACTGTTGTCCAGCAAGGACTGGGAGGCAGGTGCTGGGTAATAAAGGGTGATACAAACACCTGACCAAAGACCAACCCAGCACCAGAGGAAAAAGACCAGCAGCCAGAACACCACAAGAAATTGCAGATAGTCACAAACTAAACAGATTCTAACACACACATACTGTACAAGAACCACAGAGAAGAATCCAAAAAGAATCATTAATGGCAATGGCAGGCCTGGCACAAACATACAGATACACAATGATTGCTGGCAGAGCTGTGGTCCTGTAGGCAGACACAGTCCTGCATCCTTAGAGCACAGGAGGCAACACTGATTGCCAACCTATTATTTCTGGCGCACACCTACAAAACTCTGGGCAGCTCCAATGTGGCCACTGCCTGGCACTTACCAGTCAGGCATGTCCACCATGCGGCATCGTCCACACACCACATGGAACAACCTGCAGTCTGAGCATCAACAAGCTGCCACTGCACTAACCTGGTAAAATGGCGTGTTTTTCCCAACAGACCATGCCTCCTTCTCCCAAAATGCTTAGCCAAGCACAAGCACCGCACACAGGGCTGTCTGGAGCTAATAGCAGGAGCTTTCCAATGGGGTTTACCAAGGGATGTGGGAGCGGGAAGAGTGACAAGCTCCACCGACCAACCGCCGCTAGGGAGGAACACGACTGGAATGACTGAATGTACCGAGGGGCAGCAATGGACCTGGTGTGTAAGTTATAGGCAATCAGTCCTGCAGGAGAGGCATATGTGAAAGGGACAATGCATTCTGCACTAGGGGCGTACATAGAAATCATGGGGCCACATAGCAGAAATTCTAATTGCCCCCCACCTAAAAAAAAGAATATTTGGCTGGGTCACATAATATCTCACGTCTTTGCTGCTGTTACAAAGTAACTTTCCTCCGATTGAAGCCCCTAGATTCCTCTTTCATTCTTTCATTGCCCCCATAAAGTGTGATGCCAACAAAAGGGCCCAAAAACACACACACAGCATGATGACCCTACTGTACTCCCCGTCAACTACTCCGGCACAGTATGATTCCCAACTGTGACCCCCACACAGCCCTCCATGTAGTATAATGGACCCACATACAGTATAATGGCCCCTACAATCTCTTCACACTGTATAATGGCCCCCAACACAGCCTTCAAATCGTCCTCCGTAAAGTATAAAGGTTTCCTCATAGTCCTCATTATTAAACCACAGGAAAAAATTCAAAAAGCAACTTACCATGGCCATTTAATACTATACATAAGCTGGGTGCAGAGAACTTCCCAAGATGGAGATGCGGGCAGTGCCCTCATAGCCGTCCAAGTATTATCATGCCCCCACAGAGCCCTACAAATATAATGGTTTCCATGTAGTATGATTGGCTCCATATATTGTAATGCACCCCATAGCCCTCCATATAGTATAATGCACCCCCATAGAAAATGCACCATATAATTCTCCATATATTATAATGCACCCCCATAGTCCTCCATATATTACAATGCACCCCATAATCCTCCATATATTATAAGGCAACCCCAGAGTCCTCCATATATTATAATGCACCATCCATAGCCCTTCAAATACTATAATGCATCCCCCATGGCCCTCCATATACTATAATGCATGTAAGTCCAAAGGACAGGGTCCTCTCGCCTCTGTACCAGTCTGTCATTGTAAATTCGTTTACTGTAAACGATATCTATAACTCTGTATGTAACCCCTTTCTCATGTACAGCACCATGGAATTAATGGTGCTATATAAATAAATAATACAAATAATAATGCATCCCCCATAGCCCTCCATATAATATACAGCACCCCATGTACAATACAGCACCACCCCCATATACAGCACAGCACCCCTATATGCAGCAAAGCACCCCATATACAGCACCCCTATATACAATACAGCACCCCACATATACAGCACAGCACGCCCACATACAGCACAGCACCCTCATATACAGCACCCCCATATACAGCACAGCACCCCCATATACAATACAGCACAGTACCGCCATATACAGCACCCCCGATAAATAGCACAGCACCGCCATATACAGCACCCCCATATACAGCACAGCACCGCCATATACAGCACAGCACCACCATATACTTCACGACAGCACCCCCTATATACAGCACAGCACCCCCATATACAGTACCCCCATATACAGCACTGCTATATACAGCACAGCACCACCATATACACATATACAGCACCCCCATATACAGCACAGCACTGCCATATACGGCACAGCACCCCCATATACAGCACAGCACCTGTTGTGAATTAGACTTTTTGGCTCCCTCTTGTGGTTACTAGTGATATGACTCTGGGATTGTCTTTCCTCAGTTTGGCACCCACCTGGGTCGTTAGTCCAGGGGAGTTGCTATATAAGCTTCCTGGATCCTTAGTTCAGTGCCTGGCATCGTTGTAATCAGATCCTTTCTGTTTGCTCCTGTCTGCTGGTCCGCGTTCGTGCAAAATTAAGCTAATTCCTGCTTCTTTGTTTTTTGGTTATTTGCTTGCTCTCATTTTTGTCCAGCTTGTACTAAATGTGATTCCTCACCTTGCTGGAAGCTCTAGGGGGCTGGTGTTCTCCCCCCGGGCCGTTAGACGGTTCGGGGGTTCTTGAATATCCAGTGTGGATATTTTGATAGGGTTTTTGCTGACCATATAAGTCATCTTACTATATTCTGCTACTAGCTAGTGGGCCTCTCTTTGCTAAATACCTAGCTCATTCTTACGTTTGTCTTTTCCTCTTACCTCACCGTTATTATTTGTTGGTGGCTTGTATCCAACTTTTGGGGTCTTTTCTCTGGAGGCAAGAAAGGTCTTTCTTTTCCCTTCTAGGGTTAGTTAGTTCTCCGGCTGGCGCGAGACGTCTAGAACCAACGTAGGCACGTTCCCCGGCTGCTGCTATTTGTGGTGCTAGGATTAGATATATGGTCAGCTCAGTTACCACTGCCCTATGAGCTGGTTTTTTGTGTTTGCAGACTTAGTAATTATTTCTGAGACCCTCTGCCATTGGGGTCATAACAAGCACCGCCATATACAGCACAGCACCCCCATACACAGCACAGCACCCCTATATACAAGACAGCACAGCACTGCCATATACAACACCGCCATATAGAGCACCCTCCATATACAGCACCCCCATATACAGCACAGAACCACCATATACAGCACCCCTCATATACAGTATAGCACCCCTATATACAGCACAGCACCTCCATATACAGCAGAGCACCCCTATATATACAATACAGCACAGCACCCCCCATATACAGCACCCCCATATACAGCACAGAACCCTTATATACAGTACGGAACCCCAATATACAGCATAGCATCCCTCATATACAGCACAGCACCCACAAATACAGCACAGCACCCTCCATATACAGCACAGCACCCCATATACAGCACAGCATCCCCATATACAATACAGCACAGCACCGCCACATACAGCACAGCACACCTATATACAATACAGCACCCCCTATATACAGCACAGCACCCCCATATACAGCACAGCACCCCCATATACAGCACAGCACTCCCATATACAGCACAGCACCACCCCATATACAGCACAGCACCCCCCATATACAACACCCCAAATGTACAGCACCCCCATGTACAGCACAGCACCCCCCATATACAGCACAGCACCCCCCATATACAACACCCCAAATATACAGCACCCCTATATACAATACAGCACAGCACCCCATATACAGTACAGCAACTCCATGTACAGCACAGCACCCCAAATATAAAGCACCCCCAATAAACAATACAGCACAGGACCCCCATACACTGCACAGGACCCCATATACAGCACAGGACCCCCATATACAGCACATAACCCCTCATATACAGCACAGGACCCCCCACATACAGCACACCCACATACAGCACCCACCACATACAGCACAGCACACCCATATACACCACAGCACCCTCCATATACAGCACCTGGAGTCTAATGAACACAGACATAGTTGCTTGATGCAGAGAGGTAGAATGACTCACAGATGAACCAATCATTCACACGTCCTGGCTGGAGGGGGTGGATGCAGAGGAGGCAGAGTCAATTGCTGCTGTATTGAAAGTGAAAGTGCAATCAGGCAGCCTCCTCCCTCCCAAGTCCCGACCGACCGCAGCTTGCTCTTCTGACTCACTGACAACACACAGGAATGCACGCAGGAGCAGGGCACCAAGTTATCTGACTGCAGGGGGCGGCGTCGCGCTGCCACCCCGTCTTCACGGAGTCTATTGCCGCCTGAGGCAAAGTGCTCACCTGGTCTCATTATAGGTGCGCCCCTGCCTTCTGGTGTTTTTTTTTTCTCAATATATATAATATTCATTATGTAAAATAGCTTGCAGGTCACTGAGGGATCAGTGACCTGTTAGAAGCCATACAGATGAACACATAAGCAGAGTACCACATAAAGACCCCCCACATGTCGCCCCAGACAGTGTTGGACTGGGGTGACAAGGTGTCAGGATTCTGAACATTTTTTATTACCTTTTTGTGCATTACTGCCCTTTTCCAAGATGGTGTCTTTGGTCTCATGTGCACTGTGTCTTCCTGCTATAAAACTCCACCCCAGCCTTCAGTCTGTGCTAGAGTATTCTGCCTTGCATCCAGCCCCTGACCTCTGATTACTCCCTGGCTATATACCTGCTCCTGTGAACCTGTGTGGTGATCCTGCTACTATCCTCTGAGTTTCTGCTGCATACACCAGTTCCAGTAATCCTCCTTCACCTGCAGCTCGTGTTTGCTTCCATATGCATTTGCTGGACTTGTAAGCTGTTTCTGCTCTGCAAGAACCTGAGACTATTACCCAGACCTCCCTGGTTGAGCTAAGATATTATTTGAACTGCCTATAAGCATATCTATCTGTGTTGTGGACTAAGCAAGGACTTATTCGTGTCAAGTATCCTCAAGAATAATTGTGCTTCATAGACTTTCTGCGTGATTGCATTTTCCTCTGAAGTTTCCTATAGACTGCAGAGCTGCATTTGATATTTGCACCAAGTGTTGTGGACTTGAGTTTCTCTCTGCACCTGTTTGAATCACCGTGTGATAATATAGACTTTACCACTTATAAAACTGTGTCCTGTAGTTGTCTTGTTCCACGCAAAGAGTCTCCTGAGTTATCCCCTATAATTATTACAGGATACTCTAGCCTAAAAAAAAAAAAGGAGACTGCTGGAACAATGACTGCAGATAGCAGACTAGAGCAGGTGTTTTCCATAATTAGATCACTGCAGAAAGATGTGGAAGGTCTGCAAAAGAAGTTTGGAAGCTTTGAACTCAATCAACAAGTGTTTGGACAGACTTTGCAGGACTTAAGCACCCGCATGGCAGCCCCAGAAAACAAACTTGCTGGGATAGAGTCCCAGTATGGACGGGCTTTTCAGTACATAAGCACGCAAATAGCGGCACAAGCGACTTTTCCCTCTGGGCAACCGCCACCAGCTAGCCTACCTAAGTTGCCCCCATTCAGATTTATTGGTGATCGCGGCAAATTTCATGGCTTTGTGAATCAATGTATGCTATATTTTGATGTGCAGGCTGACTGTTTTCCTAATGATAGATCCAAAGTATTGTGTGTAATAATGCTGCTGACCGCACGAGTGCTCGCCTGGGCGAATCCAATGATTGAGTCTCGTGACCCACGGTTAAATAACTTGGATGATTTCTTGGCCGCTATGGCATTAATGTTTGATGATCCTAATCGCTGTGCAAACCGCTGAATCTGCTTTATTGTCTTTACACCAGGCAAAACGTTCTGTTATTGAGTATGCTACTGAATTCAGGAGATTAGCGTTAGATACCAATTGGGACAGTTATGCACAATTGCCTATTTTTAAAAGGGGTCTGTCTAGTATTGTAACAGATGAACTAGCTCGCTCTGAGTCACCACAAGAGCTAGAGACATTTATACAGCATTGTGTGCGCATTGACATTCACCTTACTGAGCGTAGGTAGGAGAAGTTTGCTGCATATAACCGTATTTCTAACTTTTCCCTTCCTTCCAAAGAGCCTGCAGGTAAAACATCTCGGGAGGTGGAGGAGGTGCCCATGCAAATTGATTCCGTTCAGAGGCGCAAGATCAATGAGCGCCGGGAGCATCGCCTTCGTGAAAGTCTATGTTTCTACTGCGGCCAGTCTGACCACTTCTTGATCAATTGTCCTAAGTGTCCTAGACGGCCTAACAAGGTGCTAGCAGCAGTAGGTGAGCATGACAACTGTGATGATGAATCTGACATCTCTGAATGTAGTCTGCCTTTAAACGCTGTATTCCATTCACTTTCTATGACTTCACCCCCCAAGGAGCTTAAGGAAAAGAACTCTTACTGTTCTTTCCCTATTAAGATCCTGTGTTCAGGACAGTGGATTTCCAGTGCAGCTATGATTGACTCTGGTGCAGGTGGCAATTTCATGGATATCGCATTTGCCAAGGAACATGGTATTGAAATTCAGCACAGAGCCTCTCCAATTACCATGGAAACAGTGGATGGGTCACCTTTAATCTCTGGGCCTGTGGATAAGGAGACCATACCCCTTGTATTTTTGTTGGAGCCTAATCATCAGGACCAACTTTCTTTCTTGCTAATTTCTTCTCCTCATTTTCCTGTGATTTTAGGCATTCCTTGGTTGCGTTCTCAGAACCCAATTATCAACTGGGAGACCAAGGAGATTATCTTTCCAACAAGGAGCAACTCAGCGTTAACAGAAGCTGTCCCTAAGTCCACGGCTACGGAACCACATGTACAGGTATTTTCTTTACCTCCAACATATAAAGAGTTCTCTGACATCTGTGACAAGAAGAATGCAGATCAGCTTCCTCCACACAGGAATTATGACTGTCCCATTGCTTCCTGGGGCAGCTATTCCTTTTGGTAACGTATACCCTTTGGCGGCACCTGAGCTTCAAGTCTTAAAGGAGTATATTGATGAAAATCTAAAAAAAAAATCTGGCCAAAGGCTTCATACGTCCTTCTTCCTCACCAGCAGGGGCACCTATCTTTTTTGTAAAGAAGAAGGATGGGACCCTGAGACCCTGTTTTGACTATCGGGAACTCAATAAGGTAACCGTACGAAACCGTTACCCTTTGCCTCTGATTCCCGAATTACTGGAAAGAGTCCGCCATGCTAAGGTGTTCTCTAAACTGGATCTTCTTGGGGCTTACAATTTGGTGCGTATTCGTCCAGGGGATGAGTGGAAGACAGCATTCAGATGCCGGTATGGACACTTTGAATCTCTTGTGATGCCCTTCGGGCTTTGTAATGCCCCTGCAACATTTCAACACCTTGCTAATGACATTTTCAGAGATTTGTTGGACCAGTTTGTAGTGATCTATTTAGACGATACACTAATCTATTCTGGCTCTCTACAGGAACATGAAGAACATGTCAAAACTGTTTTAAGACGTCTGAAAGAGAACCATCTGTATATTAAGCCGGAAAAATGCGAGTTCCATTGTTCTGAGATACAGTTCTTAGGTTATATCATCTCTCCCCAGGGGCTGAACATGGAATCTGGTAAGATTCAGGCTATCCTTGACTGGCCGGTACCCAAGAACGTTAAGGAGGTCCAACGTTTTATTGGTTTTGCAAATTTCTACAGACGCTTCATTCAAAATATTTCTGATATTGTCCTTCCCATTACTTCCTTGACAAAGAAGGAAAAGCCCTTTAAGTAGTCATCACAGGCTCAAGAAGCTTTTGATCGGCTTAAGATCTGTTTCACATCAGCACCGCTGTTGATACACCCAGATCCAACACTTTCTTTCATTGTGGAGGTGGACGCTTCTGATAATGCTTTGGGGGCTATTCTCTCCCAAAGAACTGGAGAGAAGGGTCTACTACATCTTTGTGCTTTCTTTTCCCATAGACTAACCTCAGCAGAGAAGAATTACGACATGGGAGACAAGGAATTGCTGACTATTATTGCGGCTTTCAAAGAATGGAGGCATCATCTGCAAGGAGCTGCACAACAGATCATAGTGCTAACTGACCATCGCAATTTAGAGTTCTTTAAATCCGCTAGATGTCTTTCTCCTCGTCAGGCTCGTTGGAACTTATTTTTAAATCAATTTAACTTTGTTATCTCATACCGTCCAGGTTCTCGTAATGGGAAGGCTGATGCTTTATCCCAAATCCATGCTGCGGATTCCGTACCTGGAGCCCCGTCCAAGACCAATCTATCTGATGCCAATTTCATCGGAGTTATCCACGATCAGTGTTGTGAATTTGGTTTCTGGGCTCCCCCGGTGGTCACTGGTGGTACTGAACTTGTGTGCTTCATCTCCTCTGTTCACCTGTTTCCATCAGGATGTGGGAGTTTTCTATTTAACCTTGCTCCTCAGTCATTTCTATGCCGGCCAACAATGTTACCAGAAGCCTTTCTGTTGCATGTTCCTGCTCCTAGACTACTATCAGCTAAGTTGGACTTTTAGTCCCAAGTTTGTTTTGCATTTTTGTTCCAGTTCTCTGTGATTGAATATTTCTGAGGCTGGAAGCTCTTGTGAGCTGAAATTGCCACTCTGGTGTCATGAGTTGATATTAGAGTCTTAAAGTAATTTCAGGATGGTGTTTTGAAAGGGGTTTTCAGCTGACTGTGTAGTTCCCTTTTCTGTCTTCCTACTATCTAGTAAGCGGACCTCAATTTGCTAAACCTATTTTCATACTTCGTATGTCAATTTCCTCTGAAATCACCGACAATATATGTGGGGGCTACTGTCTGCCTTTTGGGGAAAATTTCTCTAGAGGTAAGTCAGGTCTGTATTTTCCTCTGCTAGGGTCAGTCAGTCCTCCGGCTGGCGCTGGGCGTCTAGGGATAAAACGTAGGCACGCTACCCGGCCACTGTTAGTTGTGCGGTAGGTTTAGCTCACAGTCAGCTCGAGTTCCCATCTTCCAAGAGCTAGTCCTTTTGTATGCTTTACTACGTTCTCTTGCCATTGAGAACCATGACAGTTTGGCCGGCCAAGGGTTAAAATAATTGGCAGAAGAAAGGAGAGAAAAGAAGTCTGCAGAGAAATTTTTTTTTTTTTTTCTGAGTTTGCTCATTAGTTGATTCACTTGCATCTCTGCTTACTGCAGCCTTCGTCTCTCTCTCCTTCTAATCCTTGAATGGTTCTGATTTCACCTGATAAAAATGGATCAGCAGAGTTTAGCTACAGGTTTGAATAATCTCGCTATGAAGGTTCAAAGTTTACAGGATTTTGTAATTCATGCTCCTATATCTGAACCTAGAATTCCTTTACCTGAATTTTTCTCCGGGGATAGATCTCGCTTCCAGAATTTCAAACATAATTGTAAATTATTTTTGTCTCTGAGATCTCGCTCCGCTGGAGATCTTGCACAGCAGGTCAGGATTGTAATTTCCTTGCTCCGGGGCGACCCTCAGGATTGGGCATTTGCTTTGGCACCAGGGGATCCTGCGTTGCTCAATGTGGATGCATTTTTCCTGGCATTGGGGTTGCTTTATGAGGAACCTCATTTAGAGATTCAGGCTGAAAAAGCCTTGATGGCCCTGTCTCAGGGGCAAGATGAGGCTGAAATATACTGCCAAAAATTTCGTAAGTGGTCTGTGCTTACTCAGTGGAATGAGTGCGCCCTGGCGGCGAATTTCAGAGAGGGTCTCTCTGATGCCATTAAAGATGTTATGGTGGGGTTCCCTGTGCCTACAGGTCTGAATGAGTCCATGACAATGGCCATTCAGATTGATCGGCGTTTGCGGGAGCGCAAACCTGTGCACCATTTGGCGGTGTCTACTGAGAAGGCGCCAGAGATTATGCAATGTGATAGAATTCTGTCCAGAAGCGAACGACAGAATTTTAGGCGAAAAAATGGGTTATGCTTCTATTGTGGTGATTCAACTCATGTTATATCAGCATGCTCTAAACGTACTAAGAAGGTTGATAAGTCTGTTTCAATTGGCACTTTACAGTCTAAGTTTATTCTATCTGTGACCCTGATTTTCTCTTTATCGTCTATTACCGCGGACGCCTATGTCGACTCTGGCGCCGCTTTGAGTCTTATGGATTGGTCCTTTGCCAAACGCTGTGGGTTTAATTTAGAGCCTCTGGAAGTTCCTATACCTCTGAAGGGTATTGACTCCACGCCATTGGCTAGTAATAAACCACAATACTGGACACAAGTAACTATGCGTATTAATCCGGATCACCAGGAGATTATTCGCTTCCTTGTGTTGTATAATCTACATGATGTGTTGGTGCTTGGATTGCTATGGCTGCAATCTCATAACCCAGTCCTCGACTGGAAAGCAATGTCTGTGTTAAGCTGGGGATGTCAGGGGACTCATGGGGACGTACCTTTGGTTTCCATTTCGTCATCTATTCCCTCTGAGATTCCGGAATTTTTATCTGATTATCGTGACGTTTTTGAGGAGCCTAAACTTGGTTCACTACCTCCGCACAGAGATTGCGATTGTACTATAGATCTGATTCCGGGCAGTAAGTTTCCAAAGGGTCGTTTATTTAATCTATCTGTGCCTGAACATGCTGCTATGCGGGAATATATTAAGGAGTCCTTGGAAAAGGGACATATTCGTCCTTCGTCATCTCCCTTAGGAGCCGGTTTTTTCTTTGTATCTAAAAAAGATGGCTCTTTGAGGCCGTGTATTGATTATCGGCTTTTGAATAAAATCACGGTTAAATATCAGTATCCTTTGCCACTGCTTACTGATTTGTTTGCTCGAATAAAGGGGGCCAAGTGGTTCTCTAAGATTGATCTTCGTGGGGCGTATAATTTAGTGCGAATTAAGCAGGGGGATGAGTGGAAAACCGCATTTAATACGCCTGAGGGCCATTTTGAGTATTTAGTAATGCCTTTTGGTCTTTCAAATGCCCCTTCAGTCTTTCAGTCTTTTATGCATGACATTTTCCGTGAATATTTGGATAAATTTATGATTGTGTATCTGGATGATATTTTGATTTTTTCGGATGACTGGGACTCTCATGTCCAACAGGTCAGGAGGGTTTTTCAGGTTTTGCGCTCTAATTCCTTGTGTGTAAAGGGTTCTAAGTGTGTTTTTGGGGTTCAAAAGATTTCGTTTTTGGGGTACATTTTTTCCCCCTCTTCCATTGAGATGGACCCTGTCAAGGTTCAGGCTATTTGTGATTGGACGCAACCCTCTTCTCTTAAGAGCCTTCAGAAGTTTTTGGGCTTTGCTAATTTTTATCGTCGATTTATAACTGGTTTTTCTGATGTTGCTAAGCCGTTGACTGATTTGACTAAGAAGGGTGCTGATGTTGCTGATTGGTCCCCTGCTGCTGTGGAGGCCTTTCGGGAGCTTAAGCGCCGCTTTTCTTCCGCCCCTGTATTGCGTCAGCCTGATGTTACTCTTCCTTTTCAGGTTGAGGTCGACGCTTCAGAAATCGGAGCTGGGGCGGTTTTGTCGCAGAAAAGTTCCGACTGCTCCGTGATGAGACCTTGCGCGTTCTTTTCTCGTAAATTTTCGCCCGCTGAGCGAAATTATGATATTGGTAATCGGGAGCTCTTGGCTATGAAGTGGGCTTTTGAGGAGTGGCGTCATTGGCTTGAGGGGGCTAGACATCAGGTGGTGGTATTGACCGACCACAAGAATTTGATTTATCTTGAGTCTGCCAGGCGCCTGAATCCTAGACAGGCGCGCTGGTCGTTATTTTTCTCTCGGTTTAATTTTGTGGTTTCTTACCTACCGGGTTCTAAAAATGTGAAGGCGGATGCCCTTTCTAGGAGTTTTGAGCCTGATTCCCCTGGTAATTCTGAACCTACAGGTATCCTTAAGGATGGAGTGATATTATCTGCTGTTTCTCCAGACTTGCGACGGGTCTTGCAGGAGTTTCAGGCGGATAGACCTGATTGTTGCCCGCCTGGTAGACTGTTTGTTCCGGATGATTGGACCAGTAGAGTCATCTCGGAGGTCCATTCTTCTGCGTTAGCTGGTCATCCTGGAATCTTTGGTACCAGGGATTTGGTGGCTAGGTCCTTCTGGTGGCCTTCCCTGTCGCGAGATGTGCGAGGTTTTGTGCAGTCTTGTGATGTTTGTGCTCGGGCCAAGCCTTGTTGTTCTCGGGCTAGTGGATTGTTGTTATCTTTGCCTATTCCGAAGAGGCCTTGGACTCACATCTCCATGGATTTTATTTCTGATCTCCCTGTTTCTCAGAAGATGTCTGTCATCTGGGTGGTGTGTGACCGTTTCTCTAAGATGGTCCATTTGGTCCCCTTGCCTAAATTGCCTTCCTCATCCGAGCTGGTTCCTCTGTTTTTTCAAAATGTGGTTCGCTTGCATGGTATTCCGGAGAATATCATTTCTGACAGGGGAACTCAATTCGTGTCTAGATTTTGGCGAGCATTCTGTGCTAGGATGGGCATTGATTTGTCTTTTTCGTCTGCTTTCCATCCTCAGACTAATGGCCAGACCGAGCGAACTAATCAGACCTTGGAGACTTATTTGAGGTGTTTTGTGTCTGCGGATCAGGATGATTGGGTTGCCTTTTTGCCCTTGGCGGAGTTTGCCCTCAATAATCGGGCTAGTTCTGCCACCTTGGTGTCTCCTTTCTTCTGTAATTCGGGGTTTCATCCTCGTTTCTCTTCCGGTCAGGTGGAGTCTTCGGATTGTCCTGGAGTGGATGCTGTGGTGGAGAGGTTGCATCAGATTTGGGGGCATGTGGTGGACAATTTGAAGTTGTCCCATGTTACGAACTCCACCGCTGCGCTCCAGCGTCCTCGTTCTCACCGCTCCAGCGCTGCGCTCCAGCGTCCCCGTTCTCACCGCTCCAGCGCTGCGCTCCTGCGTTCTCAAGCTACCGCTGCAACGTCCGGCTCTGCTGGTGTTCTTTCCCTGCGCAGGCGCTCCAGCTTTCCTATAGGAAGCAGGCTCTGCATCCCTGCCTCCTCCTCCTGAAGTCATGTGTTCCTTTCTGTCCAATTCCGTTCCTGCTCCTCCTATAAAAGCTAGTTCCTCCTGCTTCCTGGTGCCTGATTGTTTTAGCATTTTGCTATTGCGTTTGGCCCTTCGTATTGCTCAATACTCTGTGCTTGTACCTCGTGCTAACCCGTGCTACCCTCCGGTTCCCCTCCTTCCCTGGCTAGTTTCCCTTCAGGTCCTGCTCTATTACTCCTGTTGTTATACCTCTGATCCTTGGTTGTTTTCCTTTCCTCAGGTTCCCTCCGTTCCCGTCTCCTCGTCCTCTAGGATCTTCGTCTGCTTCCCGGATTTCGTTTCGTTACCCTGCCTTCTTTTGTCTCTCTTTCTGGAGCCGTCCCTGCTGGTATCTCACCGTGGGTAAGTGACCTCTGGGCTTGCTCCTTGCGGTCCCTGTATAGGGGTCGTTTTCTCCTAGGTCGCTCGCCCAGGGGTAGGGCTCCCCACGGTCCAGAGGGTCCACTCCTGTTTTCCGCTAGATCGCTACAGTACAATCAGGCCATGGATCCCGCAGGTACCCCTTTCTCGGCCCAGAAAGAGCTCACCCATTTGCGCGATAACCAACAGCGCATAATGGCCTTTTTGAAATCTATGGAGTCTCGCCTTTCCTCGATTCAGACTTCTGACCCAGTTAACACCGCCCAGTTGGCTAGTCTCCAACAGGAGCTCGCCCAGCAACGCGATACCCAGTCCCGCATGCTTAGTTATATGGCCTCCATTGACGACCGTTTGTTTAGTCTTCAGTCAGCCCCAGCTGTGCTCCCGCAAGCCTCTTCTCTTGACCTCACTCCTCCGTCTCCCGCTCACCCTCCCCCTCGTTTGGGTAAACCTCCCAGGTACTCAGGCGATCCAAAACTTTGTAGGGGATTTTTAAACCAATGCCGCCTTCACTTTGAACTTCTGCCACTTCAGTACCCCTCTGATCGGGCGAGAGTGGCGTTCATTGTGTCCCATCTTGAGGGAGAGGCGTTAGCCTGGGTGAATCCCCTGTGGGAACGTGACGATCCCGTTGTCTGCCACCTGGGGGACTTTCTGGAGACCTTTCGGAAAGTTTTCGATGAGCCCGGACGCTTGGCCTCTACCACCGAATCTCTTTTCAATTTACGTCAGGGTTCTTCTACCGTTGGACAATACGCCATCCGCTTTCGTACTTTGTCCTCGGAGTTAGGGTGGAACAACGAAGCTCTTGTGGGTGCCTTCTGGCGGGGTCTGTCCAGCCGTATTAAAGATGAGCTCGCCGGTCGTGACACCCCAACTACTCTTGAGGACCTTGTCTCTCTCGCCACTCGGATCGACCTCCGCTTCCAGGAGCGTTCGCGGGAGACTGCGAGAGAGAGGAGATCCCCGCCTGTCTCCGCTACCTTCCGGCAGCCTAGTACTTCTCGTGCTCCCGTTTCCGTTTCCTCTTCGGTTCCTTCCTCTGAACCCATGCAAGTAGATCGAGTTAAAATGGCAGAGCTACGTCGCAAGGAGAGGCGCACCCAGGGTCTCTGCTTCTATTGTGGCAGTGCAACCCATTTACTCCGCAGTTGTCCTGATCGTCCGGAAAACTCTTCCGCCTAGGACAGGTAGGAGAGGCCTCCCTAGGCGCCTGCGGTTCCTCTCAACCCCTGACCCTTTCCATTCTTTTTTCCTCTAACCAGCATCAATCTTCCGAGGTAGCGTATGTGGATTCTGGAGCGGCAGGCAATTTTATCAGCCTTGAAGCGGTTCGGAGGTTTCGCGTACCTGTAATCTCTTTGGACACTCCTCGACTACTCGCCTCCGTGGACGGAAGACCTTTACAAGATGCGATTTCTCTCGTCACTGAAGAAGTGGAGATTCAGATTGGGGCCCTTCATCGCGAGAAGATCGCTTTTTATGTTCTGCCTAACCTTTCCTACGCCTTTCTACTAGGTCTTCCCTGGCTTCGTCTACATGAGCCTACACTGAATTGGCGCACTGGAGACGTACTTCGGTGGGGCCCTTCATGCCATATTCGTTGTCTTCAGTCTATATGTCCGGTCTCTCGTACCCAGCCTGCTGAGGTTCCAGATGGATTACCTTCTCCTTACTGGTCCTACGCTGATGTCTTCAACAAACGAGAGGCTGAGAATCTTCCTCCCCATCGTCCTTACGATTGTCCTGTGGAGCTCCTTCCGGGTCGTTCTCCACCTAGGGGAAGGATTTATCCGCTTTCAGCTGCCGAGACCAAATCTATGTCGGAATACATACAAGAGAACCTAGCCAAAGGTTTCATCCGGAAGTCCTCCTCTCCTGCTGGTGCAGGGTTCTTCTTTGTGAAGAAAAAGGACGGTTCCTTAAGACCTTGTATAGACTATCGGGGTTTGAACAACATCACTATCAAGAATCGGTATCCACTGCCCCTTATTCCGGAGCTCTTCGATCGCCTCCGAGGCGCTCGAGTTTTCACTAAGTTGGACTTACGAGGCGCTTACAATCTGGTCCGGATTCGCTCTGGCGATGAATGGAAAACTGCTTTCAACACCCGGGATGGCCATTACGAGTACTTAGTCATGCCTTTCGGTCTTTGCAACGCTCCCGCGGTTTTCCAAGAGTTCGTCAACGATGTGTTCCGGGACCTCCTCTACTCGAGCGTCTTGGTCTATTTGGATGATATCCTTATTTTTTCTTCTGATCTTCCGTCACATCGCAGAAGTGTTCGCGAGGTTTTGCAACGTTTAAGAGATAACCACCTGTATGCCAAGATAGAGAAATGCTTGTTTGAGCAAACCTCACTGCCGTTCCTCGGATACATTGTCTCAGACGCCGGCCTTAAGATGGATCCTGAGAAGGTTAATGCCATTATTAGCTGGCCACGACCCTGCGGTGTGAAAGCCATCCAACGCTTCATCGGATTCGCTAATTACTACAGGCAATTCATTCCACACTTCTCCTCCATGATTCGTCCTCTTTCTTTTCTCACTCGCAAAAGTTCCAGCTCCAAGGACTGGTCTCCTGAGGCCGAGAAGTCTTTTTTTCAACTTAAGGAAGCTTTTTCTTCTGCTCCACTCTTGCATCACCCTGAGGTGAACAAGCCTTTTATATTGGAAGTTGACGCCTCTTCTACCGGGGCTGGAGCGGTGCTCTCACAAAAGACTCCTGAGGGTCTAACAGCTCCTTGCGGCTTCTTCTCTAAAGCCTTTTCACCTTCTGAACGAAATTACACAATTGGTGATCGTGAACTGCTGGCCATCAAATTGGCTCTAGAGGAGTGGAGATACCTTCTGGAGGGTTCGGTGCACCCGTTTGTAATCTTCTCTGATCACAAAAACCTTATTTACTTGCAGACTGCGCAAAGATTGAATCCACGACAAGCGAGGTGGTCCTTGTTCTTTGCCCGCTTTGAGTTCGAGCTTCGTTTTCGGCCCGGCGACAAAAACATAAGAGCTGACGCTCTGTCCAGGTCCTTCCAATCTTCTGATGTCTTGGAGGAGCCTGCTTACATCATCGACCCTACTAAAATGGTCACCGTAGCTCCTTTACAGATGCTTCAGTCTCCACCGGGTAAGACTCTAGTCTTGGATGTTGACACTAAGAAAGTCTTATCTTGGGGACATTCTTCCAAATTGGCTGGTCATGCCGGTGTTAGAAAGACTATCCTTCTCATTTCACGTTATTATTGGTGGCCTACCTTACGTCAAGACGTAGAAGACTTTGTGGCCTCCTGTCCTTCTTGTGCCAGAAACAAGGTACCCAGACGACTGCCACATGGAGCTCTCCTTCCTCTTCCGGTTCCGTCCGCATCCTGGCAACACATCGCAATGGATTTCGTCACCGATCTACCTTGCTCTTCGGCCTGCACGGTCATCCTCGTTGTTGTGGACAGATTCTCTAAAATGGCTCACTTCATTCCTTTAACCGGTTTACCCTCAGCTCCTGAATTGGCTAACATTTTTATTCTGAATATCTTCAAGTTCCATGGTCTCCCTCAGCACATCGTCTCAGACAGAGGGGTTCAATTCACTTCTCGCTTTTGGAGAGCCTTGTGTAAGCTTTTAAAGGTAAATCTGGACTTCTCTTCCTCTTATCATCCTCAAACCAACGGTCAGGCAGAACGTACCAACCAAACTCTGGCTGTTTATCTTCGACATTTTTCTAATGCTCACCATAACGACTGGGTCGAACTACTTCCTTGGGCGGAGTTTGCCTACAACAACCATTCCAGCGAGTCCTCTTCTAAGTCTCCATTTTTTGTTGTTTTTGGACGGCATCCTAGTGTTCCCTTACCAGTCTTTCCTGCTTCTGGTGTTCCAGCTGCTGATTCGATGGCTCTCGACTTCTCCTCCATCTGGGGCGAGGTCAAAGAGACGTTAAAACTAGCTTCTTCTAGAATGAAGAGACAAGCTGACAAGAGACGTCTAGATTCTCCTCCTTACTCTCCTGGTGACAAAGTATGGCTTTCTTCAAGATTCATCAGACTCAAGATTCCTTCCTACAAGCTTGGTCCACGATTCATCGGTCCTTTTGAGATTTTACGTCGAGTCAACGAAGTCGCTTACAAGCTGAAATTGCCTGCCTCGCTCCGAATACCCAATACGTTTCATGTCTCTCTTCTCAAACCAGCCGTCTTTAACCGTTTTCATTCTCCCTCTTGTACTTCTTCTCAACTAGCCAGCACAGATAACGTCTTTGAGGTTAAGGACATTTTGGCTGTTAAAACAATTCGGGGAAAGCAGTTTTTTCTGGTGGACTGGAAGGGTTTTGGTCCGGAGGAGAGGTCCTGGGAACCCTTGGAGAACATTGATGCCCCTCGTATTTTAAATAAATTTTTTGCTACTCTTCGTAAAGGGGGGCATAAGAAGGGGGGTACTGTTACGAACTCCACCGCTGCGCTCCAGCGTCCTCGTTCTCACCGCTCCAGCGCTGCGCTCCAGCGTCCCCGTTCTCACCGCTCCAGCGCTGCGCTCCTGCGTTCTCAAGCTACCGCTGCAACGTCCGGCTCTGCTGGTGTTCTTTCCCTGCGCAGGCGCTCCAGCTTTCCTATAGGAAGCAGGCTCTGCATCCCTGCCTCCTCCTCCTGAAGTCATGTGTTCCTTTCTGTCCAATTCCGTTCCTGCTCCTCCTATAAAAGCTAGTTCCTCCTGCTTCCTGGGGCCTGATTGTTTTAGCATTTTGCTATTGCGTTTGGCCCTTCGTATTGCTCAATACTCTGTGCTTGTACCTCGTGCTAACCCGTGCTACCCTCCGGTTCCCCTCCTTCCCTGGCTAGTTTCCCTTCAGGTCCTGCTCTATTACTCCTGTTGTTATACCTCTGATCCTTGGTTGTTTTCCTTTCCTCAGGTTCCCTCCGTTCCCGTCTCCTCGTCCTCTAGGATCTTCGTCTGCTTCCCGGATTTCGTTTCGTTACCCTGCCTTCTTTTGTCTCTCTTTCTGGAGCCGTCCCTGCTGGTATCTCACCGTGGGTAAGTGACCTCTGGGCTTGCTCCTTGCGGTCCCTGTATAGGGGTCGTTTTCTCCTAGGTCGCTCGCCCAGGGGTAGGGCTCCCCACGGTCCAGAGGGTCCACTCCTGTTTTCCGCTAGATCGCTACATCCCAGGAGAAGACTCAGCAGTTTGCCAACCGCCGTCGTCGTGTTGGTCCTCGTCTTTGTGTTGGGGACTTGGTGTGGTTGTCTTCTCGTTTTGTCCCTATGAAGGTTTCTTCTCCTAAGTTTAAGCCTCGGTTCATCGGCCCGTACAAGATATTGGAGATTCTTAACCCTGTGTCCTTTCGTTTGGACCTCCCTGCATCTTTTTCTATTCATAATGTCTTCCATCGGTCATTGTTGCGCAGGTATGAGGTACCGGTTGTGCCTTCCGTTGAGCCTCCTGCTCCGGTGTTGGTTGAGGGTGAGTTGGAGTACGTTGTCGAGAAGATCTTGGACTCCCGTGTTTCCAGACGGAGACTTCAGTATCTTGTCAAGTGGAAGGGCTACGGTCAGGAGGATAATTCTTGGGTGACAGCCTCTGATGTTCATGCCTCCGATTTGGTCCGTGCCTTTCATAGGGCTCATCCTGATCGCCCTGGTGGTTCTGGTGAGGGTTCGGTGCCCCCTCCTTGAGGGGGGGTACTGTTGTGAATTTGGTTTCTGGGCTCCCCCGGTGGTCACTGGTGGTACTGAACTTGTGTGCTTCATCTCCTCTGTTCACCTGTTTCCATCAGGATGTGGGAGTTTTCTATTTAACCTTGCTCCTCAGTCATTTCTATGCCGGCCAACAATGTTACCAGAAGCCTTTCTGTTGCATGTTCCTGCTCCTAGACTACTATCAGCTAAGTTGGACTTTTAGTCCCAAGTTTGTTTTGCATTTTTGTTCCAGTTCTCTGTGATTGAATATTTCTGAGGCTGGAAGCTCTTGTGAGCTGAAATTGCCACTCTGGTGTCATGAGTTGATATTAGAGTCTTAAAGTAATTTCAGGATGGTGTTTTGAAAGGGGTTTTCAGCTGACTGTGTAGTTCCCTTTTCTGTCTTCCTACTATCTAGTAAGCGGACCTCAATTTGCTAAACCTATTTTCATACTTCGTATGTCAATTTCCTCTGAAATCACCGACAATATATGTGGGGGCTACTGTCTGCCTTTTGGGGAAAATTTCTCTAGAGGTAAGTCAGGTCTGTATTTTCCTCTGCTAGGGTCAGTCAGTCCTCCGGCTGGCGCTGGGCGTCTAGGGATAAAACGTAGGCACGCTACCCGGCCACTGTTAGTTGTGCGGTAGGTTTAGCTCACAGTCAGCTCGAGTTCCCATCTTCCAAGAGCTAGTCCTTTTGTATGCTTTACTACGTTCTCTTGCCATTGAGAACCATGACAGATCAGGACTTGTGGAAGGAGTGCAGGGAGGCCTATGACGGTGATGTATTTCTGGCCAACCCACCTGTGGATATTAATCTTGTCTTTAAGGGTGGCATGTAGTCCAGAGATCGACGTATCTACGTGCCTGAGGTCGTCCGTCTGCAGATCCTCAAGTTGGTACATGACTCCAAGTTGGCTGGTCACAGGGGGGTACAGAAGACACAAGAGTTCCTGAGCCGATTCTTCTGGTGGCCAACTTTCCTGAAGGATACCAAGGACTATGTTCTCTCTTGCGAGGTATGTGCTCATTACAAGACGTGTATCTTACCTAGGTCTCCAATTAATTCTCCGTTTCCGGCAGTGGAGGAAAGGCTGACTGCGATGAGGCAAAATCTGGAGGTTCTGAAGGAATCCCTGACCACAGCTCAAGAACATTATAAGAGATCGGCAGATAGATTCCGTAAACCTGCACCCATGTTCAAGGTAGGAGATTCCGTGTGGTTAGCAACTAAGAATCTGAAGTTAAACGTTCCTTCACAAAAACTTGGACAGAAATTCATTGGCCCTTTCAAGATCAACGGTATTGTGAGCTCTGTGGCCTGCCAGCTGAAGCTGCCTAGGTCTATGAAGGTACACCCAGTTTTTCATGTATCTTTACTAAAGCCTGTATCTCCTAATACCTTCCAGGGACGTGTTGTGCCACTTCCGCAGCCTGTGGTGATTGATGGGCAAGAACAATTTGTGATGGAGGAAATTGTTGATTCCAGGATTCGCAGGAATCGGCTCCAATATCTGATAAGATGGCAGGGATATCCCCCTGAGGAAGACTCTTGGGAACCTGTGGAAAACATCAATGCCCAACAGAAGATTTCTTGTTTTCATCAGAGATTCCCTGAGAAACCAGGTCCAGGATCGTCCTGAGGCCGCTTCTAAGGAGGGAGTAATGTCAGGACTCTGAACATTTTTTATTACCTTTTTGTGCACTACTGCCCTTTTCCAAGATGGCATCTTTGGTCTCATGTGCACTGTGTCTTCCTGCTATAAAACTCCACCCCAGCCTTCAGTCTGTGCTAGAGTATTCTGCCTTGCATCCAGCTCCTGACCTCTGGTTACGCCCTGGCTATATACCTGCTCCTGTGAACCTGTGTGGTGATCGTGCTACTCTGCTCTGAGTTTCTGCTGCCTACACCAGTTCCAGTAATCCTCCTTCATCTGCTGCTCGTGTTTGCTTCCATCTGCATTTGCTGGACATGTAAGCTGTTTCTGCTCTGCAAGAACCTGAGACTATTACCCAGACCTCCCTGGTTGAGCTAAGATATTATTTGAACTGCCTATAAGCATATCTATCTGTGTTGTGGACTAAGCAAGGACTTATTCGTGTCAAGTATCCTCAAGAATAATTGTGCTTCATAGACTTTCTGCGTGATTGCATTTTCCTCTGAAGTTTCCTATAGACTGCTGAGTTGCATTTGATATTTGCACCAAGTGTTGTGGACTTGAGTTTCTCTCTGCACCTGTTTGAATCACCGTGTGATAACATAGACTTTACCACTTATAAAACTGTGTCCTGTAGTTGTCTTGTTCCACGCAAAGAGTCTCCTGAGTTATACCCTATAATTATTACACAAGGGCACATCAATAACATTGGCTTTGGTTGGGCCCACTATTCACCTGCATGCAAGTATTATGCCACCTTCGTTCACAAATTTACCTATATCTCTATATAATAATAAACTGGATAGCGTGGTTAATGAATGATGAGGTTAATGAATGATGAGATGCTGCTTTTTTCTGTACAGAGTGAATCAAGTGAATTATGCCAAGTCCCAGCACTTGTGCAAGCACAAGTACACGTGGAGGAAAGACAATTATGGCAGCTAAATAGGAAAGGGTCCTTTACAGTAAGAGCGATCAGACTGGAATGCTGACCACAAGAGCTAGTAATGGCAGTTACTATAACAACATTTAAAAAGGTCTGGATGCTTTTTAAACAAAACATGACATTGTGAGTTATAAATAATCTAGCAATATAAAATATATAACTTTGAAGATAGGTTGAACTTGATGGTCCTAGGTCTTTTTTAACCTATGTAATTGTATGTACTGTACATTAGGAAAATGTTTGAAATGTAATTCTCTATAATATTATTAAACAAGTAATTTCCCCTTATTTTTTTCTGTTTAAAGTGCTAGCTATAAATCCAATCTCTGGATTTAAAAAGTGTAAAACACTCCTGAAACACTTGCACGTTTAATCAGTATTTCTTATGGTGCCTAAGGGAAGCCATAATGATAGGTGCCTGCTTGGTAACAAGTGCAGTTATTTGCCTCTATAATTAAGTGAATTACCAATCATAAAAGTGTTAATACTTGAGTCCTTCATCAGTAATAGCCCCTGCAATAACCATGACAACTGTTATGAGGTCATAAACAAGTGTGATAAAGAAGATTTCATAATAGTAGGCTGCCCTACCACGATCAGCGTCATTACTGATGCGCCTGAGGATGTTGAGCTTGTCCACCCCACATAATGTTAGCCCCCCCGCGTAAACCAAGAATGAATACAGCGGGGGTCTCATGGCATCATAAACCCTATTTTTAGCTATATGGCTTTCCTCATGGAAAGGTCATCTAAAGTTCAGGTCAGTCAGGTATGGAGTTTGGAAACTGGTTTTATCCAGTTTTTCTAATCTGCCTGGCACCTATTTTAGCCGTTTTTTTATTGGCTGATGGGGGTTTTGGCGCCCATATTTTTGATTATATAAACCCTGGTTTCTGGGGTTTTTGTCATTCTGCCAGATTAAGAAGAAAAGAAGAAGAACCTGGAAGATGGAGAATCTCCTGCAACAGCTCCTGACCAGAGCCGGCGCTGAGGGTGGAGCGGACTGGCTTCAGCGCTGCCTCGCTATGGAACCTCTTTCAGCGGCAGCTGATGCGGTCCCTCCTCCTCCAGAAGCCTCCCTCCAGCCGCCGTGTCAAGCCTCCCCGGTCCCGCCGGCATCTCCTGCTTCAGTGCGGCGTAGGAGACAGAGGATCCCTTATTCCCCTTCAGCGTCGCCGCCTGCCTCCAGCCGTGCCAGACAGGAAGTAAGGGGAAAGTCGCAGCGCCGCCCTCCTCGGAAATCACGCAGCCCAGCGTGAGACTTCCGCAGCCAGCACCAGGCCGGAGCTCCGTCCTCCTCAGCTGTTCCAGGCGGGAGGCCCGCACCTCACCGCGGCCGTAAAAGCGCTGTGGTGTCAGCGGCTCCCGCAGCGGCTGCGACTCCCACACCCTCGGCCCACGCCAGCGTCCGGGAGGAACCTGTCACCTCGCAGTCTGAAGAGGAGGAAGATTCGCCAGTCGCAGCAGCTTCCCATGTGAGCTTGCCCAATACGGAGGGCTTGAGCTCCAGCTGCTGCATAAATCCCAGGACCGACCATCATTCAGCGAGGGGTTGAGACTGTGAATGTACCCATGTCTGTCCCTCACTCATATCTGACAAGTATTATTAGGAAGGTGTTAGCCGAAACAGTAAAGGAAGCTATCCCATCTCATGTGAGCACTTCGGATATGCGTAATGCTGCATTATCTGACACCTTACCGGCTAGCACTCTTCCTATTAATACTTTTAAAGAAGCTCTCACATGCGAGTTGTCCCCTTTGGGATTCCACTTAAGCTCTTCTGTTAAAGAGCTTATTTGGAATAATCACTATGTAGATATTTTCTCATTACTGCCTAGAAAAGATCAGCCTGGTAAATTAGATAAAAGGGATGATAAAGCTGACTCAGACGAAGTTAAACGCACCAATTCTAAATCCTTCAACAATTGGGTGCAAGCATTTTCCATTTTTGCTGCAGTTTTGGGTGAAAAATCCCCTCATCTCTGCAGCAAATTATTTCAACATTTAGATATCATACTGGAAGCTTATCGTAATTTCGGCGGGTTCGCTTGGCTGAATTACGATGAGGCTTTCAGGCACAAATTATCAGTCCACCCTGAGCTCCATTGGGGAGTGAAGGATATCGGGTTGTGGATTAACCTTATGCTTCCACAAAGACACAGTAATCCTAAACAGACCCCCAATTCTAGCAGTTTAAAACGTGGCGTTTGTTTCGCTTTCAATGATTCATTTTGCAAGTGGTACAACAATTGTAGATTCCGCCACGAATGTTCATTCTGTGGTAACTCACACCCAATGGCGAAATGTTTCAAAAAACAAGCAGCTCAACAGTCCTCTGCTAAAGAGCACGCTACAAAAAGCACAGACTCCAGTGAATCTGGCAAACATGTCACCATGGTTAAGCAAATTTCCAGATCAGGAGATCAGTGAATTGTTGTTTAAAGGATTTTCCGAGGGATTCTTTGTGCCTCAATTTAAAGGGGTGGGCTGTTTAGTCGCAGCTAATTTACCTTCCTTAAAGGCCAATCCAGAGGTTGCTAGGGACAAAATTATTAATGAAATTCATCTAGGCAGAGTTGCGGGCCCTTTTGAAACACCTCCGTTTTTTAACTTTCGTATATCTCCTTTGGGTATAGTACCAAAAAAAGACGAGGGCTCATTCCGGCTAATTCATCACTTATCCCACCCACTGGGTTCATCCCTGAATGATGAGGTGGACAAGTCCTTAGTTTCAGTATCTTACTCTTCATTTGATTCTGCATTAGAGATCCTTAAAAAATTTGGCTGCAATGCTTTGATGTCCAAGTCGGACATTAAGTCTGCTTTCAGACTTCTCCCCGTTCACCCATCTGGTTTTAATTCATTAGGTTTTTATTTTGATGACTGTTTCTTTTATGACAAGTGCTTGCCCATGGGTTTTTCTTTGTCCTGTTTTTATTTTGAAAGTTTTTCCTCTTTCCTGCATTGGGTTTTACAAACTGAGTGTAAAGACGCAGGTATCCTGCACTATCTAGATGATTTTTTGTTTATTGGGCCTTTTGGCTCCTCCACATGCGAGGACGCCCTTAATAAATTTATTCAGATGTGCGAATACTTTGGTGTCTCTATCGCCCATGAAAAGACAGTTGGTCCTTCTAGATCCATTGAGTTCTTGGGAATCACTCTCGATTTCCAAAAAATGGAATCTAGACTTCCAGCTGAAAAAATTTTGAAACTCCGCACTGCTTTATCGAATTTTCTAGCAAAAGATAAGGTTACCCTTAAAGAACTTCAATCCTTATTAGGATTATTGAATTTTGCAGTTCGGGTGATTCTAATTGGTCGGGCTTTTTGTAGAAGTTTATATGATGCCACCAAGGGTGTATCTTCACCTCATTCTCACATTAGGATCCGTTCTGATCTGAAGGAGGATGCCAGAATATGGCTTTCCTTCTTATCAGAGCATAACGGCATATCCTTGTGGCAGTCATCGTTTGTGTCGGCTGATTCTTTTCCGTTTCTTTTTTTGTTTGATAAGCATCTCGGCGGTAGCATCTTTTTTGTTTCCCATTGGACTTCTTTCCATTGGCCAACGAATTGGTTGTCGGAGCGTCTAGTTTTCAATTTGACAGTCCTAGAAATTTTTTCCATTTTTGCTGGAATTTTTACCTGGGGATCACTAATGCAGAATTCTAGAATTTTATTTCTTTCCTCTAACCAAGCGGTAGTTTTTGCGATTAATACTTTATCTTCTAAAAATACTGTTGTGGCCAAAATCTTGAGACAATTGGGTTTTCTATGCCTAAAATTTAATATATGGCTTAAGGCTAAGTTAGGACAGAGTAAACTTCTAGGGTTAACGGACTCTTTACTTAATCGCCAGTGGTCGCATTTTTTTCTCCAGGTTCCCAGTGCGGACTCAGAAGCGACTCTCTTACCCCCTTCAATCTGGGACGTGATTACAATCTAATACCGCATTTTATCAAACATTCATTATCCGAGAGATCATGGGCTGACTATTCAGCCGCATGGCGTAACTGGAATAATTTTTGCGACTTACATTATTTTGACCCATTAGTTTCTGATCCAATAGCAGCACTTAAATTTGCTGCGGACATGGCCCAGAGGGGCTTGTCATACTCTGCATTGGCAAAAAGCCTTGCAGGAGTGTCTTTTTTCCTCAAGCTTTCAGGCAAAATGCCTTTAACCAATCTTTTTCCGGTGAAACAGATTTTAAAAGGCTTCAAGAAGTCTAAATTTATGCCTGATGCTAGAAGGCCTATATCTCTATCGCTGCTCAGAGATTTGTGCTCTAGTCTCATCCATGTTTGTTTGAATTCTGACGAGGCGTTATTATTTAGCGCCATTTTCTCTTTGTCATTTTTCGGTGCACTTCGCATTGGCGAAGTAGTGTCTCTTAAAAAATCTAATCCTTCAGGACTTATGATATCTGATGTGCAAATTCACGAATCCTTTTTAATCCTTTTTATTAGGAAATCTAAGATGGATCAGTTAGGTAGAGGTTCAAGGTTGAAGATTAACGCAATCTCTGATCCCACCATTTGCCCTGTAAATAAGTTGTCAATTTGGATTAAATCTAGACCTGTAAAACAAGGCCCATTATTCATTCATAGGGACTTATCACCAGTCACAGTATTCCAATTTAACTTTATCCTGAAGAAATGTTTGAGCTTTTTAGATTTGAAACATCTGAAAATTACTTCCCATTCGTTTCGAATCGGAGCGGCTACAGAGGCCTCTAGGGCCAGTCTCTCTGAGTCTGGAATAAAAGAATTGGGTATATGGAACTCCAAGAGGTTCAAATTGTATATTAGACATGACCTTTATGATTATTAATTATTGATTTTCTTTTAGGTCCGTTAGTTATCTGGATAGTCGGACATTCTTTTGTATTTTGGGCCCAGAAGAGGGCTAGCCAGCGAATTTACACAGAAAACTTATCTTTTAACCCTTCCGATATTCAGATTTGGTGGCTTGGAGTTCGAGGTTTGAAATGGTTTTGCCTGGTTGCTCAGGTTAAGAAATGGCTATTTAAATACCCTTCTCCCGATTTAATTATTTTTCATGTCTCTGGTAACGATCTCGGAAAAATCAGGACTCTTGATCTTTTATCAGCTATGAGATCGGATATTATTGGTATTAGGCAGATGTTGCCTTACTTTTCTTTTGTTTTTTTCCGAGATTATCCCCAGACTCTTATGGCATAATAATCGTTTTTCTTTCCTAGAGAAAATACGGAAAAGAGTGAACAGATCTATGGAGAAATGTTTCCCTTTGATATCAGGGTTCTCTTTTAGGCATTCAGAATTGGAAGGCTTTTTACCAGGCCTTTATAGATCTGATCTAGTCCATTTATCAGATATTGGTTTGGACATTTTTAACCTCGACTTACAGTCGATTATCGAAAAATGGCTGTGTGGTTGTGGGGGGGCCATGTCTCGTTGAGCCTTGGCCTGGTGGGAAAATAACCCATGTATGGGTGGATTGGTTTACTGGAGAAGTATGGAAATTTGGTTTTAATTGAAGAGTTTATTTATTGGTATTTATTTAACTTATGTAACCCTGAATAAACTACACGGCCATTTTTATCCACATTAAAAGTGTTTGATGTCTTCATTGTGTGAATGGGTTTTGTGAGGCCATGTTAGCCCCCCCGTGTAAACCAAGAATGAATACAGCGGGGGTCTCATGGCATCATAAACCCTATTTTTAGCTATATGGCTTTCCTCATGGAAAGGTCATCTAAAGTTCAGGTCAGTCAGGTAGGGAGTTTGGAAACTGGTTTTATCCAGTTTTTCTAATCTGCCTGGCACCTATTTTAGCCGTTTTTTTATTGGCTGATGGGGGTTTTGGCGCCCATATTTTTGATTATATAAACCCTGGTTTCTGGGGTTTTTGTCATTCTGCCGGATTAAGAAGAAAAGAAGAAGCCCACCCTCCCTCCCCCTTTGTTAAAGCTTGTACATCTCTGTCGTGTAGTTTAGTTGTGGGAAAATCACCCATGTATGGGTGGATTGGTTTACTGGAGAAGTATGGAAATTTGGTTTTAATTGAAGAGTTTATTTATTGGTATTTATTTAACTTATGTAACCCTGAATAAACTACACGGCCATTTTTATCCACATTAAAAGTGTTTGATGTCTTCATTGTATGAATGGGTTTTGTGAGGCCATGTGCCGACCTTGATTAAATTTGGAGGTTCTAACAGGGAAAGGGTTTGTCTGCTTTAGACACTCCCAGGGCATGGAAAGGTAGCCGAGGGGGGTCCCCAGCACAGTATCCCCTTCTGTTACCCTGTACAAAGAGCTGCTCTCCTTTGGGAGTTCATGGAAGCACCTATGACTTTCATGGGTGATAAATTGGGATGGGAGAAGGGGGGAGGGGGTATTTCTCCTATTAGGGATTATCTATTATGAACAATCCCTGTAGCCAAAAGTCTAAATTTATGAGAGGTGGACCTGGATCTGTAAGGAAGAAATGGTTTATCCATCTGGGTAATCAGATCAACTAAATTGGGTCTAACAACCAATGTGGTATCCGATATCGCAGCCAGATCTCTCCCACATCCGGTTTATCACATTTGTAGTCTATATTTGTTATGTTCTTCTCTATAAATCTGTTAAAATGTACAAATGTTAAAACTTGTTACATCTGTTATATATATCGGCACAAACTCTCTAAGCCCAAGGGAAGGTCTATCCTCCAGCCATGGATTCCAAGAGGTTTCCACCACAGGGGTTTTTTCCTCTCCTGAGTGCTGGAGGGTGACTCTTCGTGAGTCGGGGGTTGTGCTATTTTTGGTGTCATGTGAATGTAAATAAAATTGAGAATGTGTGTGATTCATTTTGTTTGGGAGTCGGGGTCCATCACATGTCATTGTGTCATAGGGTCGAACATCTGACGGCCACAGTTTTGCCCCAGGTGTTGCTCCTGCTCTGCTGAATATCATGGAGCAGAGAAGACAAGTGTGCACTCATCATTGGAATAAGGACTTATATTACAGCAGGATTACAAGCAGCTTCCTCGCCTCATTCACACCGCGAGTATTTTGGCCAGTATTTTCCATCACTATTTTTCAGCTACAAAAACAGACAGGAGCAAACACTGAGAAAAATAATAACTGAATGACTTTCACCTCTTCTGTGTTTTGGATCCACTCCTGGAGTCTGTTAACAAATACTGATACAAAATATCGCCATGTAAAAGTGCTTTAAATCCTTACTGACTTCATCATTACATCGATGACAGAGATGCAATCAGTAACTTAGCTCAATGACTCTGCTTGAGTTGACATCATAAGCTGCTGAGCTCACTAATTGTCTGCAGCGCTATCGATGTGAAGTGTCAGCGCTGCAGACAATAACAGATACCATGGGTGGCACGAGAGATTCAGCCCTGGAGCAGCGGAGAGTGTGTAAAGTACAGGTGAACAGAGATTTCACTTTCTGAATACCCTTCATAAAAACTGACGCATTTCGAACCAGGACGAAAACGTAACATTTGAAACACGTTGGTTCTTATAGAAAGTGTTCACTTCAACCTTTTGCAAAGTTTATATATTTTTTCACTTTTTTAATGCATTAAATAAAAAAATTATATATTGGAAGCTGGATCCTTTACCATTCTTGGACTTGTTAACTTTTTTTAATACAACAAAAATTGAGGTGTGTTGAATTTTTCAAATCTTGCGAATTATATGTATTTTATTTGTGGGATTTCCCCATACACTTTAGCGAGATGCCGAATATTCGCATATAAAAAATTCATATGGGATTTTATTACGTTTCAGCAGCAAAAAAATGGATGTAATCCACTTGCACACATAACATTATCAATAAAGCATTATCAAAGCTCACAGCAAACAGGAAGTTTAGAAAACAAAGTAATTTTAATTAAAAAATTATATTGAAAAAGAAGCAAGAGCGAAACTGAAAAAAATGCAATAAAAACATGTTAAAAAAAAAACACTCAAAAGCAACAAAGAAACACAAATAACCTAATCTGGCAAGTTGAAGAATGAAATTCTGCAGGAAATCTACAGTGTCAACATCTCACCAAATACTCATTGTAGAAACATAGCCTTAAGGTACCTTCACACGAAGCGACGCTGCAGCGATAGCGACAACGATGCCGATCGCTGCAGCGTCGCTGTTTGATCGCTGGGGAGCTGTCACACAGACCGCTCTCCAGCGACCAACGATGCCGAGGTCCCCGGGTAACCAGGGTAAACATCGGGTTGCTAAGCGCAGGGCCGCGCTTAGTAACCCGATGTTTACCCTGGTTACCAGCGTAAAAGTAAAAAAAACAAACAGTACATGCTCACCTGCGCGTCCCCCAGCGTCTGCTTCCTGACACTGACTGAGCTCCGGCCCTAACAGCACAGCGGTGACGTCACCGCTGTGCTTTCACTTTCACTTTAGGGCCGGCGCTCAGTAAGTGTCAGGAAGCAGACGCTGGGGGACGCGCAGGTGAGCATGTACTGTTTGTTTTTTTTACTTTTACGCTGGTAACCAGGGTAAACATCGGGTTACTAAGCGCGGCCCTGCGCTTGGTAACCCGATGTTTACCCTGGTTACCAGTGTAAAACATCGCTGGTATCGTTGCTTTTGCTTTCAAACACAACGATACACGGCGATCGGACGACCAAATAAAGTTCTGAACTTTATTCAGCGACCAGCGACATCACAGCAGGATCCTGATCGCTGCTGCGTGTCAAACTAAACGATATCGCTAGCGAGGACGCTGCAACGTCACGGATCGCTAGTGATATCGTTACAAAGTCGTTTAGTGTGAAGGTACCTTTAGAGGGTAATTTCACTGATTATGAGACGGGAAATGAGAGACAAGTCTGCTGCCAATGGGAGAGAATTTGTGGTCTAAATTATGAGATTGTCCAGCTAAGAAAAAAGTGCACAAAAATCCCCAAAACAAAACATTTTGATGTGGTATCTTGAAGAATGCTAAGAAATATAGGGGTGTCATTTGTCCGTGATCCTCGTGGTCAGTGTGGTTACAGAGAACATGTCTTGCTCTTGTCTCCGGACAGCTGTTATACCCTGCAGTAACTGACAATCCACGGATATGAACAAGCGCTGTATTGGGAGCGGCAGCCAGGGCCGTAGTCATGGCCCACATAGGTGTCTGCTTTAGCGTGCCCTAACCACCCGCATCACATATATACAGTCTCACTGTCTCACTTGCCTGGTTCTCCGAGGCCTCCCATACACACAGGGACACTTCTTCACATAAAGAGACAGAGTCCAATTCCAACTTAAAATGTAGAACTTTGCTTGTTTCCAATCGCAGCACGTCCACATCAGTTACAGCATCAACACAGAGTTCTGCACAGTTCACATCCTTCGCTTTCTCTGTGCTCTTCCCTATGTCCTTTAGGTTGTACCTGGCTTGTCCATCTCGATCGGTACTGCAGCGTCCTCCCTGTTCAGCTTTGCTACGCTCAGGACTTCCCTTGTCTGTTTTGACCCAGACATAAGGGCATCTGCCCAAGTAGAAAGCTGCCACATTTTGGAGCCACCTGCATTTCTGTTCTGCCGTGACTTCTGCTATCACCTCTGCTCTCACTTCTGCTGTTCTGCTGCTCTCATTTCTGCTGTCCTGCTGCTCTCATTTCTGCTGTCCTGGATGACTGGGCTTCACACTTAATGCTATGTGGCCCATTGCTTAGCTGGGGGCCCCCAGGCACAGCTGACCTGCCTGGGCTCCCTAGCCTGACTGACCCAAAACCAGGAAATCCTCCTGTCTTCCCCACAGTTGGCCCCTCCTATGTTAACTGTTACTGTCCCTGAGTTCCTATCTCTAATCTCAGTGTGCTATAATGCCCCCCTCTAGTGGCTAACCCAGACTCTTAAAGCTGCTTAAAATGTGCAGAAAATGGCTAATACCCCATCAACATTTTTTTTCGACCAAAATTTAGAAAATTTAAGGGAAGCAACAGTTTAATAAAGAGACACAAGTCTCCTTTAGGAGCCTCTAAAAGCCAGCAATGGTCTTTGTCCAGCACCGGACAATGTAAAGTGCTAACAAATATATATGCCCTATCTAACTAACAATTTGTGAACAGACATATATGCTGAAAAGGGACAACTGAACTCTGGACTGGATGTGGTTGCTGATTGTTGCATCTGTGCAACTGCAGTTTGTGGGCAAGAGGCATCAGCGCTTCCGTCCTGGACAGCAAATTGGGAAGGGTGTAACACAGGGGAAATGAATTACTCCATGCATTTAAATCAGGTACATAAAGCACCCATCCGGAGTTACTTAATGGATGTAAGAAATGCAATTTGTAAAACAGTAACAGACCTACATAGTGTCCTGATGGCACCGAAAAATGCTATGTTGACAGCATGGAATCTCATTTATTCAACCAGTGTCGGACTGGGGTGACAAGGGCACACCAATATCATTGACTTTGGGGGGCGCACTTTTCACCTGCATGCAAATAGTATATTACCTTCGTTCACAAATTTACCTACATCTCTATATAATAATAAAATCGGTAGCGTGGTAAATGAAAGATGAGATGCTGCTTTTTTCTGTACAGAGTGAATCAAATGAATTATGCCAAGTACTACCCATACAGTGGGGTTGGGAGCCCAGATCTACACAAGGGCCCACCGGGGGATTCCCCTGTTACCCTGTGGGCCAGTCCGAGCCTGGCCCCAGAGCACGAGCATATCATTAACTCAAAACTGCAAATAAAGATTAAATAACAACCCCAAGATGGATTTCATCAACCCATTTTAATCAGTATAATGGCGCCAACCTGACACTGTGTGTAGGTTACTGTGCACAATCCTGGCGACAGGTTCCTTTTAATATGGTGCAGACTATTGTCATCGTTTTAGACGTCTACAGTTATAAACATAACAAGTAAAAGTTCATCTTTATCAAGGTCGCATCAGCCTAACATCACAACGGTCTGACAAATTGTTAACAGACAGATGATTAGGCTGATAAAATTGGGAGAGAGAAATTAAGACTTCCTTCACCTACATAGCATTTTTAGTTAAAATTCTACATTTTAGTGCCATTTTTGTCGTGATTTTCTGCTATTTTTTTGCAGCCTGATCCTTATAAAGCATTAACAATATAAATTATAAATCACAATACATAAACTGAGGTTTTTTTAGTGAAGTTAATTTTCCCTTTTTATTTAAAAAATGCAATAAGCTCTAGGAATGGAGTTTTACAGGCAGTTTGTGTCACTTTTACCCAATAAAACTTTACAATGTTAACGTGCATTTTTTGGGGGTGGTATTTTTTGTTCAATTTTTTTAAATTAGAAAACATTGGCATCACAAGATTGATGAACCAAATAGCTTGTAAAGTTAAAGGGCCACTGTCACCCCCTCCAGCCGTTATAAACTAAAAGAGCCACCTTGTGCAGCAGTAATGCTGCATTCTAACAAGGTGGCTCTTTTAGTTTTTGCTTCTGTTATTCCCTCAATAAAGCATTTTATAATTTTCCCCAAATACCTGTCTTTGTACATGGAGGTGGGTCTGAAGCCTCCTCTGTGAAGCGCCCAACTGCCATCACGCATCTCTTCTGGGGCGATGGTCGCCGCCCCCTGCGCGCTGTTCTTCTTAAATCCGGCGCCTGCGCTGTGCGTGCCTGCCTGGGGCAGGCGCAGTGTTCATTGGCCGTCATAGCTCAGATGCCGGGTGCCTGACTGCGCCTGTGTGGGCAGTGCGGCCACCCTGTTACTGAATCCCCGCCCCGCACTGTGTTATGCATTATGCACAGTGCGGGCTGGGATTCCTGGGCAGATTCCTGCACAGACCGACGCTGGAAGGCGGGGAACCTGGGGGAGCGTCTGACAAGCGCAGTGCGCATGCCCAGGAATCCCAGCCCCGCACTGTGCATAATGCATAACACAGTGCGGGGCGGGGATTCAGTAACAGGGTGGCCGCACTGCCCTGTAGCGTGGCTAAAGGGTGTCTAATCGACGGGAGATATGTGTCGCATAGATGGCTTGCCGCTGTGATGTAACCATAGCTACCTATATGTCTGTCAGGACCTGTGGTGATGTCAGACCACATGGCTAATCATGTGATGGGTTACTGGGTGTGGTTAGCTCTATATAAGACAGGCTAATGTTTAACACAGGGGATATGTGTGGAGGTGCTAGCCTCCAGTGTGTTAAGGCTCCAGCACTGAGCCTGAAGGAATGGACACTTGTTTTTTCCCTTTTGCCTGAGTTAAAGGCTATTTGTTTTTCCTGTTTATGCTAAACTGGTTTATGAAGCAATAAACCTTTGAACTTTTGTTGGAACCTGCCTCCTAAGTGTCAGCCGTCGCACCTGAGTGAGTGAAATCCCTACAGCCCGCACAGGCGCAGTCAGGCACCCGGCATCTGAGCTATGACGGCCAATGAACACTGCGCCTGCCCCAGGCAGGCACGCACAGCGCAGGCGCCGGATTTAAGAAGAACAGCGCGCAGGGGGCGGCGACCATCGCCCCAGAAGAGATGAGTGACGGCAGTTGGGCGCTTCACAGAGGAGGCTTCAGACCTGCCTCCAGGTACAAAGACAGGTATTTGGGGAAAATTATAAAACGCTTTATTGAGGGAATAACAGAAACAAAAACTAAAAAAGCCACCTTGTTAGAATGCAGCATTACTGCTGCACAAGGTGGCTCTTTTAGTTTATAACGGCTGGAGGGGGTGACAGTGGCCCTTTAAAAGCACAATTAAATAAAGTCTTTATTGAAAACACATGACCACTCAGCCAAACTGAACATTTGTAGGTCAGTTAGGAGATAGGAAGTGTGTCGGAGAGTTAGGGTATGTTTCCACGTTCAGGAACGTCAAACACGCAGCGTCCAGATGTTACAGCATAGTGGAGGGGATTTCATGAAATCCTGTCTCCACTATGCATTAAAAGACGCATGCGGCAGACCCACGGAAACGGACATGCGGCGCGTCTTTTCAGAACGCAGCATGTCCTTACAATGCTGAAACAACGCAAGAACAACGCAGGTGACCTGCCAGTGACCTCAAGTGCAGATTTGGTCAGGATTTTACCTGTATAAAATCCTGACCAAATCCTGATGCAATCCTGAACGTAGACGCATACCCTTATGAGACAGCTATCTATGGTGTTCAATTTAAGGGGAGCAATGGGTTTGAGCGTCAAACTGTTAAAATGCTGTGCATTGGCAGAGAGTAAACATGCAAGCTTTTGATGAACCCATAGGTGAGAGATGTCTTTGTAGTGTCTCCTAATAAAGTGGACCTTAACCAGCAGATGACATGGCTCCCGAAACCATCATTGATCGTGGATACTTCACACTAGACATTGGTAATTAAGGTCCCAGAGATTGGAGTTAGATTGGAGAGACAGACAATCCAAGCTGCTTATGGTCTAGTGTGAAGTTTCCACAGTTAGTGATAGTTTGGGGAGCCATGTCATCTGCGGGTGTAGGTCCACTGTATTTTATCAAGACCAAAGTCAGCACAGCCATCTACCATCAAATTTTAGAACCCTTCATGTTTCCCTCTGCCGACAAGCTTTTTGGAGATGGAAATTTAATTCTCCAGCAGGCCAAAAGTACCAATACCTTGTTTAAAAACAACAGTATCACTGTGCTTGAATGGCCAGCAAACTAGCCTGATCTTGCCAAGAGGAAGATAAGAGACAGCAGACCCAGCAATGCAGAGGAGCTGAAGGCTGCTATCAAAGCAACCTGGGCTTCCATAAAACCTCAACAGTGCCACAGGCTGATCGCCTCCATGCCACGCCGCATGGATGCAGTAATTGATGTCAAAGGAGCCCCCACCAAGCATTTAATATACATTTCAGTGGGCTAACATTTCGGATTTTAAAATCATTTTTTCAAGCTGGTGTTATAAAGTATTGCAATTTACTGAGATAAGGACTTTTGGGTTTTCAATGGTTGTAAGCCATAATCATCAACATTAACAGAAATAAACACTTGAAATAGATCACTCTGTTTGTAATGACTCTATATAATATACTAGATGTTTCCAGCCAGCTAACGCTCGGCACGCTCATTGCTATCTAATTAAAGCTGCTGGTGATTAAACTAAAGTAAATAAGGACAGCATTCAATAACGCTTACGCAGGTGGTAAATTAACTTAAAATGAAGTTAATAACAATAGTGTGATGTGTTGGGGGCGGAATTATGTGTGGTGATGTGGTGGGGGTGGGATTATATGCGGTGATGTGATGGGGGCGGGATTATGTGTGGTAATGGGGTGGAGGGGGCGGGATTATATGTGGTGATGTGTTGGGGGGCAGGATTATGTGTGGTAATGTGGTGGGGGTGGGATTATGTGTGGTGATGTGGTGGGGAGCGGGATTATGTGTGGTAATGTGGTAGGGGGCGGGATTATGTGTGGTAATGTGGGGGGCGGGATTATGTGTGGTAATGTGGTGGGGGGCAGGATTATGTGTGGCGATGTGGTGGGGGCGGGATTATGTGTGGCGATGTGGTGGGGGCGGGATTATGTGAGGCGATGAGGTGGGGGGCGGGATTATGTGTGGCGATAAGGTGGGGGGGCGGGATTATGTGTGGCGATGGGGTGGGGGTCGGGATTATGTGTGGCGATGGGGTGGGGGGCGAGATTATGTGTGGCAATGGGGTGGGGGGGTGGGATTATGTGTGGTAATGTGGTGGGGGCGGGATTATGTGTGATGATCATTATGTGTAGTAATGTGTTGGGGGGTGGGATTATGTGTGGTAATGTGGTGGGGGGTGGGATTATGTGTGGTAATGTGGTGGGGGGCGGGATTATTTGTGATAATGTGGTGGGGGCGGGATTATGTGTGGTAATGTGGTGGGGGAATATCTGTGGTAATGTGGTGGGGGGGCGGGATTATGTGTGGTGATGTGGTGGGGGGGCGGGATTATGTGTGGTGATGTGGTGGGGGCGGGATTATGTGTGGTGATGTGGTGGGGGGGTATTATGTGTGGTGATGTGGTGGGGGCGGGATTATGTGTGGTGATGTGGTGGGGGAGGCTGGATAAGGTGTGATAATGTGGTGGGGGCGGGATTATGTGTGGTAATGTGGAGGGGGCGGGATTATCTGTGGTAATGTGGTGGGGGCGGGATTATCTGTGGTAATGTGGTGGGGGGTGGGATTATGTGTGGTAATGTGGTGGAGGGGCGGGATTATGTGTGGTAATGTGGTGGGGGCGGGATTATGTGTGGTAATATGGTGGGGGGCGGGATTATGTGTAGTGGTGGGGTGGCGGGATTATGTGTAGTGATGTGGTGGGGGCGCGGGATTATGTGTGGTAATGTGTTGGGGCGGGATTGTGTGGTGATGTGTTGAAGGGGTGGGATTATGTGTGGTGATGTGGTGGGGGGCGGGATTATGTGTGGTGATGTGGTGGGGGGGCGGGATTTGTGGGGGCGGGATTGTGTGTGGTGATGTGCGGATTGTGTGTGGTAATGTGGTGGGGGCGGGATTATGTGTGGCGATGGGGTGTGTGGCGATGGGGTGGGGGGGGCGGGATTATGTGTGGTAAAGTGGTGGGGGCAGGATTATGTGTGATGATCATTATGTGTGGTAATGTGGTGGGGGCGGGATTATGTGTGGTAATGTGGTGGGGCATTATCTGTGGTAACATGGTGGGGGGCGGGATTATGTGTGGTAATGTGGAGGGGGGGCGGGATTATGTGTGGTGATGTGGTGGGGGCGGGATTATGTGTGGTGATGTGGTGGGGGGGCGGGATTATGTGTGGTGATGTGGTGGGGGGCGGGATTATGTGTGGTGATGTGGTGGGGGGCGGGATTATGTGTGGTGATATGGAGGGGGGCGGGATTAGGTGTGGTAATGTGTTGGGGGCGGGTTTATGTGTGGTAATGTGGTGGGGGCGGGATTATCTGTGGTAATGTGGTGGGGGGACGGGATTATGTGTGGTAATGTGGTGGGGGCGGGATTATGTGTGGTAATATGGTGGGGGCGGGATTATGTGTAGTGGTGGGGTGGCGGGATTATGTGTAGTGATGTGGTGGGGGGGCGGGATTATGTGTGGTAATGTGTTGGGGCGGGATTGTGTGGTGATGTGTTGGGGGGCGGGATTATGTATGGTGATGTGTTGAAGAGGTGGGATTATGTGTGGTGATGTGGTGGGGGGGCGGGATTTGTGGGGGGCGGGATTGTGTGTGGTGATGTGCGGATTGTGTGTGGTAATGTGGGGGCGGGATTGTGTGTGGTAATGTGGTGGGGGCGGGATTATGTGTGGTAATGTGGGGGTGAGATTATGTGTGGTAATGTGGGGGGAAGGATTATCTGTAGTAATGTGGTGGGGGGGCGGGATTATGTCTGGTAATGTGGTGGGGGCGGGATTATGTGTGGTAATGTGGTGGGGGGCAGGATTATGTGTGGTAATGTGTTGGGGGGGCGGGATTGTGTGGTGATGTGTTGGGGGGCGGGATTCTGTGTGGTGATGTGTTGGGGGCGGGATTATGTGTGGTGATGTGTTGAAGGGGCGGGATTTTGTGTGTTGATGTGGTGGGGGGCAGGATTATGTGTGGTGGTGGGGGGGCGGGATTTGTGGGGGGTGGGATTGTGTGTGGTGATGTGGTGCGGATTGTGTGTGGTAATGTGGGGGCGGGATTGTGTGTGGTAATGTGGTGGGGGGGCGGGATTATCTGTAGTAATGTGGTGGGGGGCGGGATTATGTTTGGTAATGTGGGGGGGCTGGATTATGTGTGGTAATGTGGGGGGGCTGGATTATGTGTGGTAATGTGGGGGGCGGGATTATGTGTGTTAATGTGGCGGGGGGGCGGGACTATGTGTGGTAATGTGGTGGGGGGGCCGGATTATCTGTGGTAATGTGGTGGGGGGCGGGATTATGTGTGGTAATGTGTTGGGGCAGGAGTGTGTGGTGATGTGTTGGGGGGCGGGATTATGTATGGTGATGTGTTGAAGAGGTGGGATTATGTGTGGTGATGTGGTGGGGGCGGGATTTGTGGGGGGCAGGATTGTGTGTGGTGATGTGCGGATTGTGTGTGGTAATGTGGGGGCGGGATTGTGTGTGGTAATGTGGTGGGGGCGAGATTATGTGTGGTAATGTGGGGGCGAGATTATGTGTGGTAATGTGGTGGGGGGTAGGATTATCTGTAGTAATGTGGTGGGGGGGCGGGATTATGTGTGGTAATGTGGTGGGGGGCGGGATTATGTGTGGTAATGTGGTGGGGGGCAGGATTCTGTGTGGTGATGTGTTGGGGGGCGGGATTATGTGTGGTGATGTGTTGAAGGGGCGGGATTTTGTGTGGTGATGTGGTGGGGGGCAGGATTATGTGTGGTGGGGGGGGCGGGATTTGTGGGGGGTGGGATTGTGTGTGGTGCGGATTGTGTGTGGTAATGTGGGGGCGGGATTGTGTGTGGTAATGTGGGGGGGCGGGATTATGTGTGGTAATGTGGTGGGGGGGCGGGATTATCTGTAGTAATGTGGTGGGGGGCGGGATTATGTGTGGTAATGTGGGGGGGCGGGATTATGTGTGGTAATGTGGGGGGCGGGATTTTGTGTGGTAATGTGGCGGGGGGCGGGACTATGTGTGGTAATGTGGTGGGGGGTGGGATTATGTGTGGTAATGTGGTGGGGGGGCGGGATTATCTGTGGTAATGTGGTGGGGGTGGGATTATGTGTAGTAATGTGGTGGGGGGCAGGATTATGTGTAGTGATGTGGTGGGGTGGCGGGATTATGTGTGGTAATGTGTTGGGGGGTGGGATTATGTGTGGTGATGTGGTGGGGGGCGGGATTTGTGGGGGGCGGGATTGTGTGTGGTGATGTGGTGCGGATTGTGTGTGGTGATGTGGGGCAGGATTATGTGGGGTAATGGGGAGGCGGGATTGTGTGTGGTGATGTGGTGGAGGGCGGAACTACTGTGCAGGGGGCGGGATTAGCGAGTAATCACGATGCCTCTTATATATATATATAGATGTTTCACTTTTTGTATTGAAGAACTGAAATAAATTAACTTTTTGATGATATTCTAATTTTGTGAGTTGCATCTGTAATTCCAAGATAGTCCTTGAAAAGTTCTTTGTATGATAACCAAGCATTCTTTTGGAGTTCTGATTGTTTGAATGAAATGTTCATCTTTGATGAGCTGCCAAATTTGTGGACCATCAAACACATCGGCCTTTATTTTTTCAAATGACGGCTAGGAAATGCTAAAATGAGGTACTTTAACCCCTTTCTGCCATTGGACGTACTATTCTGTCCATGTGGGGTGGGCCCTAATTCCCAAGGATGGAATAGTACGTCCAGCGCGAACGGCCACGCTCACGGGGGGAGCGCGGCCGATCGCGGCCAGGTGTCAGCTGCCTATCGCAGCTGACATCCGGCACTATGTGCCAGGAGCGGTCACGGACCGCCCCCGGCACATTAACCCCAAACATGATCACGGTGTGCCGGCGGTACAGGGAAGCATCGCGCAGGGAGGGGGCTCCCTGCGGGCTTCCCTGAGACCCCCGGAGCAACGCGATGTGATTGCGTTGCTGCGAGGGTCTCTTACCTCTCCTCCCTGCAGCAGGCCCGGATCCAAAATGGCCGCGGCATCCGGGTCCTGCAGGGAGGGAGGTGGCTTACCAAGTGCCTGCTCAGAGCAGGCGCTTGGTAAGCCTGCAGCACTGGAACTCAGATCGGTGATCTGACAGAGTGCTGTGCAAACGGTCAGATCAGCGATCTGTGATGTCCCCCCCTGGGACAAAGTAAAAAAGTTTAAAACAAAATTTCCACATGTGTCAAAAAAATAGAAAAAAAATTTCCTAAATAAAGAAAAAATATATATATATTATTCCCATAAAAACATTTTGTTATCTAAATAAAAAAAATCAAACAATAAAAGTACACATATTTAGTATCGCCGCGTCCGTAACGACCCCACCTATAAAACTATATCACTAGTTAACCCCTTCAGAGAACACCGTAAAAAAAAAAAAGAGGCAAAAAAACACTTTATTCTCATACCGCCAAACAAAAAGTGGAATAACACGCGATCAAAAAGACAGATATAAATAACCATGGTACCGCTGAAAACGTCATCTTGTCCCGCAAAAAACGAGCCACCATACAGCGTCATCAAAGAAAAAATAAAAAAGTTATAGTCCTCAGAATAAAGCGATGCAAAAATAATTATTTTTTCTATAAAATAGTTTTTATCGTATAAAAGCGCCAAAACATAAAAAATGATATAAATGAGGTATCGCTGTAATCGTACTGACCCGAAGAATAAAACTGCTTTATCAATTTTACCAAACGCGGAACGGTATAAACGCCTCCCCCAAAAGAAATTCATGAATAGCTGGTTTTTGGTCATTCTGCCTCACAAAAATCGGAATAAAAAGCGATCAAAAAATCTCCCGTGCCCGAACATGTTACCAATAAAAACGTCAACTCGTCACACAAAAAACAAGACCTTACATGACTCTGTGGACTCAAATATGGAAAAATTATAGCTCTCAAAATGTGGTAACGCAAAAAATATTTTTTGCAATAAAAAGCGTCTTTCGGTGTGTGACGGCTGCCAATCATAAAAATCCGCTAAAAATCCCACTATAAAAGTAAATCAAACCCCCCTTCATCACCCCCTTAGTTAGGGAAAAAATAAAAAATTTAAAAAATGTATTTATTTCCATTTTCCCATTAGGGCTAGGGTTAGGGTTAGGGCTAGGGTTAGGGTTGGGGTTAGGGTTAAGGCTACAGTTAGGGTTGGGGCTAAAGTTAGGGTTAGGGTTGGGGCTAAAGTTAGGGTTAGGGTTTGGATTACATTTACGGTTGGGAATAGGGTTGGGATTAGGGTTAGGGGTGTGTCTGGGTTAGAGGTGTGGTTAGGGTTACCGTTGGGATTAGAGTTAGGGGTGTGTTTGGATTAGGGTTTGAGTTATAATTGGGGGGTTTCCACTGTTTAGGCACATCAGGGGCTCTCCAAACGCGACATGGCGTCCGATCTCAATTCCAGCCAATTCTGCGTTGAAAAAGTAAAACAGTGCTCCTTCCCTTCCGAGCTCTCCCGTGCGCCCAAACAGGGGTTTGCCCCAACATATGGGGTATCAGCGTATTCAGGACACATTGGAGAACAACTTTTGGGGTCCAATTTCTCCTGTTACCCTTGGGAAAATACAAAACTGTGGGCTAAAAAATATTTTTTTGGGGAAAAATTTGTTTTTTTATTTTCACGGCTCTGCTTTATAAACTGTAGTGAAACACTTGGGGGTTCAAAGTTCTCACAACACAACTAGATAAGTTCCTTGGGGGGTCTAGTTTCCAATATTGGGTCACTTGTGGGGGGTTTCTACTGTTTAGGTACATTAGGGGCTCTGCAAACGCAATGTGATGCCTGCAGACCAATCCATCTAAGTCTGCATTCCAAATGATGCTCCTTCCCTTCCAAGCTCTGCCATGTGCTTAAACGGTGGTTCCCCCCCACATATCGGGTATCAGCGTACTCAGGTCAAATTGGACAACAACGTTTGTGGTCCAATTTCTCCTGTTACCCTCGGGAAAATACAAAACTGGGGGCTAAAAAAAAAATTTTGTGGGAAAAAAATTTTGTTTTATTTTTATGGCTCTGCATTATAAACTTCTGTGAAGCACTTGGTGGGTCAAAGTGCTCACCACACCTCTAGATAAGTTCCTTAGGGGGTCTACTTTCCAAAATGGTGTAACTTGTGGGGGGTTTCAATGTTTAGGCACATCAGTGGCTCTCCAAACGCAACATGGCGTCCCATCTCAATTCCTGTCAATTTTGCATTGAAAAGTCAAACGGCGCTCCTTCCCTTCCGAGCTCTCATGCGCCCAAACAGTGGTTTATCCCCACATATGGGGTATCAGCGTACTCAAGACAAATTGTACAACAACTTTTGGGGTCCAATTTCTTCTCTTACCCTTGGGAAAATAAAAAATTGGGGCGAAAATATAATTTTTGTGAAAAAATATGATTTTTTATTTTTAAGGTTCTGCATTATAAACTTCTGTGAAGCACTTGGTGAGTCAAGGTGCTCATCACACCTCTAGATAAGTTCCTTAGGGGGTCTACTTTCCAAAATGGTGTCACTTGTGGGGGGTTTCAATGTTTAGGCACATCAGGGGCTCTCCAAACGCAACATTGCATCCCTTCTCAACTCCAGTCAATTTTGCATTGAAAAGTCAAATGGCGCTCCTTCGCTTCCGAGCTCTTTCATGCGCCCAAACAGTTTTTTACCCCCACATATGGGGTATCGGCGTACTCAGGACAAATTGTGCAACATCTTTTGGGGTCCATTTTCTCCTGTTACCCTTGGTAAAATAAAACAAATTGGAGCTGAAGTAAATTTTTTGTGAAAAAAAGTTAAATGTTCATTTTTATTTAAACATTCCAAAAATTCCTGTGAAACACCTGAAGGGTTAATAAACTTCTTGAATGTGGTTTTGAGCACCTTGAGGGGTGCAGTTTTTAGAATGGTGTCACACTTGGGTATTTTCTATCATATAGACCCCTCAAAATGACTTCAAATGAGATGTGGTCCCTAAAAAAAAATGGTGTTGTAAAAATGAGAAATTGCTGGTCAACTTTTAACCCTTAACTCCCTAACAAAAAAACAATTTTGGTTTCAAAATTGTGCTGATGTAAAGTAGACATGTGGAAAATGTTACTTATTAAGTATTTTGTGTGACATATCTCTGTGATTTAATTGCATAAAAATTCAACGTTGAAAAATTAAGCAATTTTCTAAATTTTCGCCAAATTTCCATTTTTTTCACAAATAAACGCAGGTAATATCAAAGAAATTTTACAACTATCATGAAGTACAATATGTCACGAGAAAACAGTGTCAGAATCACCAGGATCCGTTGAAGCGTTCCAGAGTTATAACCTCATAAAGGGACAGTGGTCAGAATTGTAAAAATTGGCCTGGTCATTAACGTGCAAACTACCCTTGGGGGTGAAGGGGTTAAACATTCTCCTTCAGTTTGCAAAGCTTTAGCGAATTGCTTCATGAGACCGAGTTTCATATGCAGAGGTGGGAATATAATGTTCTTTCTGTCAACAAATGGCTTATGTAGAATGTTTTGATCACCCGGTTTGAGGCCATTTCCCCTCCACCCAATGCTTCTCACGAGCTCTGCTGTCCAACATACACAGAAAACACCTATAATTGGTGTATCTGCGTTGCTGACCGAGAAATAACCATACAATTTTAAGATCAACACAGATGATCAAGTTGTGTTTATGATATTGCAACAACTCCAATACTCTGCCATTGTGGAGGAGGACACACTTTAAGCTCCACTTAGATCTATCAATCGCCATTTATTCATCATAGATTGGAATTCCCAGTTTCTCAAGTAAACCATGTACGTTACGGCAATACACAAAGCAAATGAACGCCCTCCCCTGAGTTTATCTTAGGGGGGTCGCATGATAACACGGCCCCCAATAACATTATTTGTGTGTAATTGTTTTTTTATGGGAAGAACTGTAAAGGGTTAATGAGTTCACTCAGGTAAGCTGTGCTATGCACGAGCAGGTTATAACCGGTTTATTCAGGTTTCTTTTCAGCTGGCTTCCCGCAATTTTTGAGCATTTTGATTGGCTAATAGTCGTTGCTAGGTAGAAGATTTTTTGTATATAATCAGCTGTTTTTGGGACCGTGTCATCAGTCGACCTCAGGAAGATCAGAAGATAAGAAGACGTCAGATGGAATCGTTGATGGAGCAGATGCTGAGGAGGGCTGAAGAGGAGGGCGGCGCTGAGTGGTTACAGAGCTGTCTGGCTATTAAACCTGCTATATTACCTTCCTCCGCTCTGGAGGTCTTGACAGCTTGTGATCCTCGGCTCCCGCTCTCTCCCGCTGCCCCTCCAGGGTCCCCGGCGCCTCAGAATTCCTCCCGCAACTCCGGAAGGATCCGACAGCCGAAGAGATCCTTCACACCGCCGCCATCTTCCACACCAGCTGACAGGACTCGTGACGCCAGAAGCAGGAACAGGAAGCCGCGGCTGAACTCTCGCAGCCCATTGCGAGAGTACGCAGGCGGTCATCAAGCAAAACCGACGACGTCATCTTCAACAGCCACCTCCGCCGCCAGGGTGCACAGAGGAAGCCGGATATCCCTGGTGGGTGCAGCGCACGACGGAGGGGCTCCATCTAGCCGTCGCACCCATAAAAGAGGTGCGGCGGCCCAGGGAGCTCTGATGCCAGAAACGCACCTGCTGGGGAAGTCACCGGCAAAAAGATCAAGCGCCGCCTGTTGAGCAGCCACAGCATGGAGAGCAGAGTCACCGGATTCAGGAGAAGACCTGGAACTCCCTCAACAGCAGCATTCGCCCGCTGATTTGGGCTTGAGTGCTGCTGGCATCGCGGACCAGGAGGACAGCAGACCGGATAGGGGTGAGATTTTACATGTGCCCCTGTCCGTCCCCCCCATTGACATTAAGGCTATAGTAAGGGATGTTGTTAGTGAATTTCTATCCAAGGGTTCTCCTTCCCCAGTCCCTAATACACCTGCTTCACAATGTGTCGCAGATAGGATGATTTCTGTACAAAAGCCAGGTTTACCTGAGATATTTTTAAAGGAGTCCCTTACATGTGAATTGTCACCTCTTGGATTCCATCTTGGCTCTGCAGTGAAAGAGCAAATATGGAACCGGGAGTATGTCGACATTTTTTCATTATTACCATCTGTTAAGGAACAGCAGCATAGATACGAGAAGAGAGACGAGCAGGATGATAAGAAAAAATATTCACATGTTAAATCTTTTAATAACTGGCTGCAAGCCTTTTCTATCTATGCTGCTGTTCTAGGTGAAAAATTCCCGAACTTATGTTCGGGCCTTTTTCAACATCTAGATTCTATATTAGAAGCCTATAGGAATTTTGGGGGTATGGCCTGGCTCTTGTATGATGAATCTTTCAGGCAGAAGCTGGCCATGCATCCCAATTTATCTTGGGGCAAGAAGGATATAGGGCTTTGGATCAACTTAATGTTACCTCAAAGATTCCCTTCGTCTAGGCAAGGTGTGGTTGCACCCGCAAAAAAAGGGGTTTGTTTTGCGTTTAATGAGAGTAATTGCAAGTGGGCACTTAATTGCCGCTTTCGGCATGAATGCTCCTTTTGCGGAAACAACCACCCCATGTCTAAATGTTACAAAAAACAATTCCAGAATGGTCAGCAAGGGCTCTCTAAGGAATCTACTCCAAAGGGCCCCGACTCCGGTGAAATTACAAAACATGGTCCCATGGTTAGAGGCCTTCCCAGATCAGGAGATTAGCTCACTAATTTTTAACGGTTTTTATTATGGATTTTTTGTTCCACAATTTAAGGGTGTCGGTTGCACTTTAGTTAAGTGAAGCGCCCCCACCGCCGCAGGGCCGAGGGGTACCCGGTACCGGGCCTACGAGTCTCTGCTTCTGGGGGTTGTCACGGCGGCTAGGCCCCGGTCCGTGACCCTGCCGTGGGGCGCACAGTCAATAATAGGTGTGGATGATGGTAGTGGTGGTGCGGTGCAGTAAATAACGAGGACACCAGGTTGCAGTCTCTTTACCTCTTTACTGAAGATCTCTGAGTCCACAGTCCAGAATACGGTTCACCAGGCTGCGCAAGTCCGGCCGGTCCAATGGCACCTCCAGAGTTCTCTTCACAGGTGGAAATCGGTGCCTTCCTACTAGCGCTAAGTGTTGCGGTCCTCCCCTGCTGTGCTTACGGAAAGTCCCCACAACCGTTGTGTCTGTTTCTTAAGTTCCCTCACAACTCGATTAAATGATGTTCTTCTAATCCTCCGTCCCTCCCTGTTGTTCTGGTTGGGACGGCACCCGTTTGACGGGTAGGCTCGGAGCTCTTCCGGGACCCTAGAGTCGCCCCTCTCCACAAGGTGCCCCCCAAGACTTCATAGGTGATATGTGTGAGACAGCCCGCCTTAGACTGACTGTCCTGCCGCTGTTTAGAGTATTGCTTGAAGCTGAATGTTATAATACTCCCTCGGCGTTCCGGCCACCGGTAGTGCGCCTCAGTAGGGTGTTGCTCCGGTCTTACAGCACGACTCCTACTGGTATTTCTCCTTTGCGTGATCCCGTTCCTCACTCAGCACAATCTATCTCTCTTCTAATCCTTTCTTGGGCACCGCCGCTACCCGGAGCAGGCACGGTCCCGTTACGTTCGTTCTCGTTGCCAAGCCTCTGTCAGGATCCCACCCCTGACAGAGACCCTACTGTATCTTCCCCTACAACACCCTCTGCCACAAGGTGTTGCCTGGTTCCAACCCAGTCAGCTTTCTGATCTAACTTCCTGCCTGACCCCCAGTTTACCCACTATGGTGGGGAGTGGCCTAATGAATAGCACCCTTAGCTCCCCCCGGAGGCCCAGCTGTGAAATATATTGGTGTCTGTGATACCTGATCAGATGAACTCCTTCAGTGCCATCGGACACACCGTAGCTCCCCATAGTGGCGGAGCCACAGTACTGCAACGACCAGGACTCTGGGGCGCTGCATAAGAACTTGCCTTCTGCTTCCGATTTCCCCTCAGTAGTGGATGAAAAGATCCATAAGGAACTAGAAACAGGTCGGGCAGCTGGCCCCTTCGATTCACCTCCATTTGTAAATTTTAGGATCTCCCCTCTTGGGGTAGTTCCTAAGAAAGAGCACGGCTCCTTTCGATTAATACATCATTTATCATACCCAAAAGGTCAATCGCTTAATGACGAGGTTGACTCAAGCCTCTGCTCAGTTAAATATTCTTCTTTTGATGTAGCTATGGAAATCCTACAAAAATTTGGTCATGACGCCCTTATGGCTAAATCAGACATAAAATCAGCCTTTAGGCTTTTACCAGTGAACCCTGATGGGTTTAATTCCCTTGGTTTTTGTTTTAACAATAAATTCTTTTTTGATAAATGCCTCCCTATGGGTTTTTCTTTGTCATGTTATTATTTTGAATCAATTTCTTCATTTTTACATTGGGTGGTTCAATTTTCCCTTTCCGATGGCGGTATTCTTCACTATTTAGATGATTTCCTTTTTATAGGCCCTGGTTATTCTAATGTTTGTATTTCTCTATTAGACAGATTCCTAACTATATGTCGCCATTTTGGCGTTCCCATTGCCGTTGAGAAAACTGTTTATCCCTGTACTTCACTGGAATTTTTAGGCATTCATATCGATTCTTGCAACATGACGTGTTCTCTTCCATTGGACAAGATAGCTAAGATGTGCTCTCTAATTAATGAATTCCTAAAAAAAGAGAATGCTAACCTTAGAGAGCTTCAATCTCTTTTGGGTATGTTAAATTTTGCCCTTAAAATCATCCCTATGGGACGTGTTTTTTCCAAACGCCTTTATGAGCTTACTTCCGGTCAGTCTTCTCCTCACGCTCTTATTCATTTGAGCGGTGAGGTTAAGGATGACTTGAGGGTTTGGCTTAAATTCTTATTAGAATTTAATGGAAAAAATTTATGGCAATCTCCTTTTGTCCTTGCTGAGGATATCGGTTTATCCGTTTTTACTCATGAGAATTTGGGTATGGGCCTTACTTTTGCTTCCTACTGGGCCGCCGAGTCTTGGCCTGAGTCATGGGTGGCTACCAATGTAACTAGGAACTCATCATTTTTGGACCTTTTTTCTGTGTTTTTAGCCGTTCATCTTTGGGGTGTTCATTTATCGAACAGGCGCATTACATTTCGCTCTGATAAACAAAATTTAGTTTTCATGTTGAATACCCTCTCTTCTAAAAATAAGCAGTGTTCCATCATCCTGAGGCACCTTACTCTTACTTGTTTAAAGTTCAATATTTGGTTAAAGGCTGTTTTTTCTAGCAATACTAATATTTATAATGCTCAGTTTATTTGTCACCGCCAGGCGTCTCACGCTTTGGATCAAGTCTCGGAAGCGGCCACGGGAAGATTCATATGTCCTCCACATTTATGGGATTTGATTCAGGTTTAATTCCACAATTCGTAAAAAATTCCTTGGCAAATAAAACTTGGGCCGATTATTCGGCCGCTTGGAATTTATGGGTTAAATTTTGCCAGTTTCATAATTTTCCTTGCAATGAGTCTAACCCAGCTGTTGCAGTATGTTTCACAGAACAGTTAGTGAAAAATGGCTCGTCTTATTCAACCATTTCAAAGAATTTGGCAGGAATCTCGTTTTTTCTTAAAGTTTTGGGTAAGAAACCTTTAATTGAGTATTTTTTAGTTAGACAATTCATGAAGGGTTTTAAGAAAGCTAATTTTTCTCCTGATCGTCGCCGACCGATATCAGTTAGCATTTTAAGAGACATTTGCCTAGCTGTTTTCACAGTATGCGACGATAATTTTGAAGCGTTCCTTTTTTCTGCTGCTTTTGCCCTTTCATTTTTTGCGGCACTACGGGTTTCCGAAGTCGTTTCCTTAAATAAAACTTGCCCATCAGGTTTATTTTTGGAGCATGTTAAATTACGCAATCAGCAACTGCATTTATTTATTACAAAATCTAAGACAGATCAATTGGGCAGAGGCTCATCTCTATGGTTGAATTCTTTTCCTGATTGTTGTGATTTTGCTTTTTGCTCCCTCTAGTGGTCATTAGTGATTTGACTCTGGAGCGTCTGTCTTTTCCTATATCCTCACCTGGGCCGTTAGTTCAGGGGCGTTGCTATATAAGCTCCCTGGACCTTCAGTTCAATGCCTGGCATCGTTGAAATCAGAGCTAATCTGTTGTGCTCTTGTCCTCTGATCCTGGTTCCTGTTTTTCAAGCTAAGTCTGCTTCTTTGCTTTTTGCTTTTGTTTTGTTTGGTATTTTTGTCCAGCTTGTTCCTATCTGTATCCTGACCTTTGCTGGAAGCTCTAGGGGGCTGGTGTTCTCCCCCCGGACCGTTAGACGGTTCGGGGGTTCTTGAATCTCCAGCGTGGATTTTTATAGGGTTTTTGTTGACCAGATAAGTTATCTTGCTATATTCTGCTATTAGTAAGCTGGCCTCTCTTTGCTGAACCTGGTTCATTTCTGTGTTTGTCATTTCCTCTTACCTCACCGTTATTATTTGTGGGGGGCTTGTATCTTGCTTTGGGGTCCCTTTCTCTGGAGGCAAGAGAGGTCTTTGTTTTCTTCTCCTAGGGGTAGTTAGATTCTCCGGCTGGCGCGAGTCATCTAGCGATCACCGTAGGCATGATCCCCGGCTACTTCTAGTGTTGGCGTTAGGAGTAGCTATTTGGTCAACCCAGTTACCACAGCCCTATGAGCTGGATTTTTGTATCTTGCAGACTTACACGTTCCTCTGAGACCCTGTCCACTGGGGTCATAACACTGATCCAGTCATTTGCCCCGTTTTTAATGCGACAAGGTGGTTGTCACATCGGCCGAATTTTCCTGGCCCATTTTTCATACACAAAAATGGCCAACCTGCGACGGTGTTTCAATTTAATTTTATTCTTAAAAGAGCATTAGAACACCTAAACCTAGGTGGTCTGAATTTTTCTTCCCATTCATTCCGCATTGGAGCGGCTACTGAAGCAGCCAGATTTGGCCTGAGTGAGGCTATTATAAAAAGAATTGGTAGATGGGAGTCTAATCGCTTTAAGCTGTACGTTCGTCCGAATCTATATTATGTTTAACGTATTATTCATTTCTCAGGTGCCCTCACAGTATGGATCATCGGACACTCCTTTATTTTTTGGGCCGAGAAGAGGGCTGCAATAAGATGCTATACTGAGAATTTATCTTTTGATAGTTCCTTTTTGCACATTTTCTGGCATAGCAGGAGAGGAATGGTTTGGCGGGACTTGATTTCTGAAATGCATAGACTAGCAGAGAAAAGACCTCATCCGAATCTGGTTATATTTCATTTGGGAGGTAACGATCTAGGTAAAGTAGGTACTCTGGATCTTTTAGCGTTTATAAAAAGAGATCTTTGTTTATTGAAAACTGAATTTTTTGGTACAACCTTTGTTTTTTCAGAGATTGTCCCCAGATTTTTATGGCTTCAACATAATACCCGTTTTTTGGAGCGTATAAGAAAGAGAGTTAATAGAGCGATGTTTAAATTCATGCCTCTGATTCATGGGTTTTCTTTTAGGCACGTTAATCTGGAAGATGCAGTTCCTGGACTGTTTAAGAGAGACTGGGTACATTTATCGGATATTGGCCTGGATATCTTCAATTTAGATCTCCAGGCCATTATCGAGGCTTGGCTGCGGCGTTTTGGGGGGGCCATTCCTCAATGAGGTCTGGCTTTTGGGAAAATCGCCCGGATTTGGGTGGATTTGGTCAGTTATTGGTCATTGGTATTCAATTCATGGAAAGTTTTATGAAAGTTTACTTGGTTATTAATTATTAAAAATTATTATTCTGGTTACTCAAAAATAAACGCCACGGCCAAAATATTTATTCCAAAACCTACCTCTCGTGTCTTTGTTTTTATTTACCAATATTAAGTGGGGCTTGTGTTATCATGAACGCCCTCCCCTGAGTTTATCTTAGGGGGGTCGCATGATAACACGGCCCCCAATAACATTATTTGTGTGTAATTGGTTTTTTATGGGAAGAACTGTAAAGGAAAGGGTTAATGAGTTCACTCAGGTAAGCTGTGCTATGCACGAGCAGGTTATAACCGGTTTATTCAGGTTTCTTTTCAGCTGGCTTCCCGCAATTTTTGAGCATTTTGATTGGCTAATAGTCGTTGCTAGGTAGAAGATTTTTTGTATATAATCAGCTGTTTTTGGGACCGTGTCATCAGTCGACCTCAGGAAGATCAGAAGATCCCACCCACCCTCCCTTTTTGATTGTTAATCCCGTTGCCGTGTCGTTTATTTTGTGGGAAAATTGCCCGGATTTGGGTGGATTTGGTCAGTTATTGGTCATTGGTATTCAATTCATGGAAAGTTTTATGAAAGTTTACTTGGTTATTAATTATTAAAAATTATTATTCTGGTTACTCAAAAATAAACGCCACGGCCAAAATATTTATTCCAAAACCTACCTCTCGTGTCTTTGCAGCGCCCCAGAGTCCTGGTCGTTGCAGTACTGTGGCTCCGCCACTAGGGGGAGCTATGGTGTGTCCGATGGCACTGAAGGAGTTCATCTGATCAGGTATCACAGACACCAATACATTTCACAGCCGGGCCTCCGGGGGGAGCTAAGGGTGCTATTCATTAGGCCACTCCCCACCATAGTGGGTAAACTGGGGGTCAGGCAGGAAGTTAGATCAGAAAGCTGACTGGGTTGGAACCAGGCAACACCTTGTGGCAGAGGGTGTTGTAGGGGAAGATACAGTAGGGTCTCTGTCAGGGGTGGGATCCTGACAGAGGCTTGGCAACGAGAACGAACGTAACGGGACCGTGCCTGCTCCGGGTAGCGGCGGTGCCCAAGAAAGGATTAGAAGAGAGATAGATTGTGCTGAGTGAGGAACGGGATCACGCAAAGGAGAAATACCAGTAGGAGTCGTGCTGTAAGACCGAAGCAACATCCTACTGAGGCGCAATACCGGTGGCCGGAACGCCGAGGGAGTAGAACAACATTCAGCTTCAAGCAATACTCCAAACAGCGGCAGGACAGTCAGTCTCAGGCGGGCTGTCTAACTCAAATCACCTATGAAGTCTTGGGAGGCAATTGTGGGAGAGGGGCGTCTCTAGGGTCCCGGAAGAACTCCAGGCCTACCCGTCAAACGGGTGCCGTTCCTACCCGAACCTCAGGGAGGGACGGAGGATTAGCAGAACATCATCTAGTCGAGTTGTGAGGGAACATCAGAAACAGACACAACAGTTGTGGGGTACTTTCCGTAAGCACAGCAGGGAAGGACTACAACACATAGCGCTAGGGGGAAGGCACAGATTTCCTCCTGTGAAGAGAACTCTGGAAGTGTCATTGGACCGGCCGGACTTGCGCAGCCTGGTGAGCCGTATTCTGGATTGAGGACCCAGAGATCTTCAGTAAAGAGGTAAAGAGACTGCAACCTGGTGTCCTCATTATTTATCGCGACCTGCACCCCACAACTGCACCGTTACAACACCACTTATTGCACCGGACGTCCCCCACTGACAGACAGGGCCACGGACCGGGTCTAGCCACCGTGACAACCCCAGGACTGAGATCCCAGAGGCCCGGCTCCGGGTACCCCTCGGCCCTGCGGCGGTGTGGGGGCGCTCCATCTTTGTTTTTATTTACCAATATTAAGTGGGGCTTGTGTTATCATGTCACTTCTAAAGTATTGCAGAAATGCACTTTCTCTGGATCAAAAGTAGAACATCATTGCTCCTTTTTCAAGCAAGTTTTTCTCATGCGGTATATAGTAAAGATGTGTGCTGGCACCATCCACAGATACTCCCTTCAAAGCAGGGGATAAGCATGGAACCAGACCTTGCAGCAAATAGCATGAACAGCACTGTAGGAAAAAAACAGATGTCCAGCTGCGCAAGTAAGTACTTCTGGTTGTTGGCTGCCATAGCTGCTGATAACAGCTGATCGGCAGGGGTGCTAGGTGTCAGACCCCAGCTGTTCAGGCATTCATTACCTATTCTATGGATAGGTCATCAATGTAAAAATAATGGACAACCTCTTTAATCGTGAGTCAACTGTGTAATTGTCCTGACAATTAGAGGCAGTAGAGTGCTGTTTGAAATATATTGGTAACAGCTGGGGGATATCTGTGTGATCTCCCAAGTGTTCAACCTGAGGTAGCGGGGTGACCAGGGCCACCATCAAGGCATTACTGCCCTGACTGGCGTATGGGGCCCAATGACCAGAGGGGGCCCACATCAGTCCCTGTCTCTTCTGGTCATCGGTCCCCAGCGGCAGGTTTCTGCCGATGCAGAAACTGAACCTGCGTCTGAGATGCAGGTTCAGTTAAACTCTATTGCCATGAGGGTTCGGTCCTGCATGGCAATAGTTAAAAGCTGACAGCCATTCGGAGGCTGGCAGCTGACATCAGTGCGCACATCGCTGCTGTTTGACGTCACTGTCATTCGCTGGCGACTGCGTGCTTGAACTGCATGGAAGAAACATTGCCACAGGAGCGCGGCAAGGTAAGGAGAACGTTTTTTTATTTTTATTGAAAGTGGCAGGGGGGCAGGATGGGAAACACGGGGGCAGGATGGGAGTCACAGGGGGAAGAATAGAGACACAGGTGGCAAGAATGGAGACACAGGGGGAAGAATGGAGACACGGGCAAGAATGAAGACACGGGGCAAGAATGGAGACACAGGGGGCAAGAATGGAGACAGGGCGCAAGAATGGAGACACGGGGGCAAAAATGGAGAAGGGGAAGAATGGAGACACGGGGAAGAATGGAGACACAGGGGGCAAGAATGGAGACACAGGGGGCAAGAATGGAGACACAGGGGGCAAGAATGGAGACACAGGGGGAAGAATAGAGACACAGGGGGCAAGAATGGAGACACATGGAAGGAATGGAGACACGGGGAAGAATGGAGACACAGAGGGAAGAATGGAGACACAGGGGGCAAGAATGGAGACACAGGGGGCAAAAATGGAGACAGGGTGCAAGAATGGAGACACAGGGAAAGAATGGAAACACAGAGGGAAGAATGGAGACACAGAGGGAAGAATGGAGACACAGAGGGCGCAAAAATGGAGACAGGGCGCAAGAATGGAGACACAGGGGGGCAAAAATGGAGAAGGGGAAGAATGGAGACACAGTGGGAAGAATGGAGACACAGGGGAAAGAATGGAGACACAGGGGGCAAGAATGGAGACACGGGAAGGAATGGAGACACGGGGAAAGAATGGAGACACGGGAAGAATGGAGACACGGGAAGAATGGAGACACAGGGGGCAAGAATGGAGACACAGGGGAAAGAATGGAGTCAGAGGGGGAAGAATGGAGACACGGGGAAGAATGGAGACACATGGGGAAGAATGGAGACACAGGGGGAAGAATGGAGACAGGGGGCAAGAATGGAGACACAGGGGAAAGAATGGAGACACGGGGTAAGAATGGAGACACAGGGGAAGAATGGAGACAGTGGGAAGAATGGAGACACAGGGGAAAGAATGGAGACACAGGGGGTAAGAATGGAGACACAGGGGAAGGAATGGAGACACTGGGAAAGAATGGAGACACAGAGGGAAGAATGGAGACACAGGGGGCAAGAATGGAGACACAGGGGGCAAAAATGGAGACAGGGTGCAAGAATGGAGACACAGGGGGGCAAAAATGGAGAAGGGGAAGAATGGAGACACAGTGGGAAGAATGGAGACACGGGAAAGAATAGAGACACAGGGGGCAAGAATGGAGACACGGGGAAGAATGGAGACACGGGGAAGAATGGAGACACAGGGGGCAAGAATGGAGACACGGGGCAAGAATGGAGACACAGGGGGGCAAAAATGGAGAAGGGGAAGAATGGAGACACAGGGGGAAGAATGGAGACACAGGGGAAAGAATGGAGACACAGGGAAAAGAATGGAGACACAGGGGCATGAATGGAGACACGGGGCAAGAATAGAGACACAGGGGGCAATAATGGAGACACATGGAAGGAATGGAAACACAGAGGGAAGAATGGAGACACAGAGGGAAGAATGGAGACACAGAGGGCGCAAAAATGGAGACAGGGCGCAAGAATGGAGACACAGGGGGGCAAAAATGGAGAAGGGGAAGAATGGAGACACAGTGGGAAGAATGGAGACACAGGGGAAAGAATGGAGACACAGGGGGCAAGAATGGAGACACGGGAAGGAATGGAGACACGGGGAAAGAATGGAGACACGGGAAGAATGGAGACACAGGGGCAAGAATGGAGACACAGGGGGCAAGAATGGAGACACAGGGGAAAGAATGGAGACACAGGGGGTAAGAATGGAGACACAGGGGAAGAATGGAGACAGTGGGAAGAATGGAGACACAGGGGAAAGAATGGAGACACAGGGGGTAAGAATGGAGACACAGGGGAAGGAATGGAGACACTGGGAAAGAATGGAGACACGGGAAGAATGGAGACACAGGGGGCAAGAATGGAGACACAGGGGGCAAGAATGGAGACACAGGGGGAAGAATGGAGTCAGAGGGGGAAGAATGGAGACACGGGGAAGAATGGAGACACAGGGGGAAGAATGGAGACACAGGGGGAAGAATGGAGACTCAGGGGGAAGAATGGAGACAGGGGGAAAGAATGGAGACAGGGCACAAGAATGGAGACACAGGGGGGGCAAAAATGGAGAAGGGGAAGAATGGAGACACAGGGGGAAGGATGGAGATACAGGGGCAAGAATGGAGACACAGGGGGCAAGAATGGAGACACAGGGGGCAAGAATGGAGACACAGGGGGCAAGAATGGAGACACAGGGGGCAAGAATGGAGACACAGGGGGCAAGAATGGAGACACAGGGGGCAAGAATGGAGACACAGGGGCAAGAATGGAGACTCAGGGGGCAAGAATGGAGACACAGGGAGCAGGATGGATACACAGGGGGCAGGATCATGGGGCAGAATGGAGATAGATGAGGCAGGATCATGGGGCAGGATGGAGACAGATGGGGCAGGATCATGGGGCAGGATGGAGACACAGGGGAAGGAATTGAGACACAGGGGGAAAGAATGGAGACACAGGGGGAAGAATGGAGACACAGGGGCAAGAATGAAGACACGGGGCAAGAATGGAGTCAGAGGGGGAAGAATGGAGACTGTTGTGAATTCTATTTTTGGGCTCCCTCTAGTGGTCACAAGTGGTACTGTGTAGTGTTTTCTTTCTGCAGGTTGGCTGCATCAGCTGGTTCGTTATCCTTGGTTGGTTTCCTATTTAGCTCACCTGGAGACTCAGTTCCTTGCCTGCTATCAATGTATTCAGTGCTCTTCAGATTCCTTGTGGCTACCTTGCTCCCAGTCTCTCCAAGACAAGCTAAGTTTTTGTTTGATCATTTTTTGATTATCAGTGTTCATTATGTTTTTTAGTCCAGCTCGCTAAAATGTGATTTCCTCCCTTGCTGGTTGCTCTAGGGGACTGAGTTTCTCCCCCCACACCGTTAGTTGGTGTGGGGGTTCTTGAAATCTCAGAGTGGATATTTTGCAAGGGTTTTTTACTGACCGCATAGATTCCCTTTTCTATTTTCTGCTATCTAGTATTAGTGGGCCTCATTTGCTGAATCTGCTTTCACCCCTGTGTATGTGCCTTCCTCTTACCTCACCGTTATTATCTGTTGGGGGCTTCTATATCTTTGGGGATTATTTCTCTGGAGGCAAGAGAGGTCTTTCTTTCTCTCTAGGGGTAGTTAGTTCCTCAGGCTGGCTCGAGACGTCTAGGATTTTTAGGCATGTTCACCGGCTACTTCTAGTGTGTTTGGATAGGTTCAGATTTGCGGTCAGTCCAGTTTGCCACCTCCCTAGAGCTTGTCCTATGTTTGTTACTTAGCTGGAGTAATTCGTGATCCTCAACCACTAAGGATCATAACAGGAGACACGGGGAAGAATGGAGACACAGGGAAGAATGGAGACACAGGAGGCAAAAATGGAGACACAGGGGGCAAGAATGGAGACAGGGCGCAAGAATGGAGGCACAGGGGGGCAAAAATGGAGAAGGGGAAGAATGGAGACACGGGGAAGAATGGAGACACAGGGAAAAGAATGGAGACACAGGGGGCAAGAATGGAGACACAGGGGGGAAGAATGGAGACACGGGGAAGAAGAGAGACACAGGGGGCAAGAATGGAGACACAGGGAAGGAATGGAGACACGCAGAAGAATGGAGACACAGAGGGAAGAATGGAGACACAGGGGGCAAAAATGGAGACAGGGAGCAAGAATGGAGACACGGGGCAAAAATGGAGAAGGGTAAGAATGGAGACACAGTGGGAAGAATGGAGACACAGGGTAAAGAATGGAGACACAGGGGGCAAGAATGGAGTCAGAGGGGGAAGAATGGAGACTCAGGGGGAAGAATGGAGACTCGGGGCAAGAATGGAGACACAGGGGGCAAGAATGGAGACAGGGCACAAGAATGGAGACACAGGGGCAAAAATGGAGAAGGGGAAGAATGGAGACAGGGGGAAGAATGGAGACACAGGGGAAAGAATGGAGACACATGGGGCAATAATGGAGACACAGCGGCAAGAATGGAGACACAGGGGCAAGAATGGAGACACAGGGGCAAGAATGGAGACACAGGGGCAAGAATGGAGACTCAGGGGGCAAGAATGGAGACACAGGGAGCAGGATGGAGACACGGGGCAGGATCATGCAGCAGAATGGAGACAGAAGAGGCAGGATCATGGGGCAGGATGGAGACAGATGGGGCAGGATCATGGGGCAGGATGGAGACACAGGGGGTAGGATCATGGGGCAGGATGGAGACAGATGGGGCAGGATCATGGGGCAGGATGGAGACAGATGGGGCAGGATGGAGACAGATGGGGCAGAACCAAGGGGCAGGATGGAGACATATGGGACAGGATCATTTGGCAGGATGGAGACAGATGGGGCAGGATCATGGGGCAGTATGGAGACACATGGTGCAGGATCATGGGGTAGGATGGAGACATGGGGCCGGATGGAGACACCTGGTGCAGGATGGATACAATGGAGACAGATGGGGCAGGATCACAGGGCAGATGGGGCAGGATCATGGGACATCACATGAGGGCAGGATGGGAGAACATATGGGGCCAGGTTGGAGGAACATATGTCTCGTGCCAGGAATGAGACACACAGGGGCCAGAATGGGGGACATTATTACCATATGGGCTAATTAAGGGATATTATTACTGCAGTCATGTATTTATTTTATTTTTTGAGAATACTGTTTTAAATGGGGGGGGGGGGCGGTCCTGTTACTGAGCAGAGCAACACTATGTCGCCTTTCTTTTTTCTACATCTGGTGCAGTGTAGAAGTTGGGAAAAAAATAAGTGGTGTGCTCTGCAAGCGGTGCTCTAGATAACTGTTATTTCCTGCAGAGATGAGCCCTGGCTGGAAAAAGCAAAGATGAAGGACTTCATCTAGAGATGTCTGTCATGGGTTCCTTCTCCAGTATCACACAATCAACAGAGCAAGAGAATAGTGAACAATTCCAAGACCTTTATTTAGGCAAAACACGAAAGGTCCATATATACGATCCATCACACAAAGGATAAAATATTCCAGAACACGAATGCATTTCAGTAACAGGATAAAAGTCCAACAATCCAGCACAGAGGATAACAGTCCATATTCCCTTCTTTCTCTCTGATATGCTCTTCACATCATGGTTCCACATCAGACTGATCTCTGTGTCTCACATCCCTGATATTTACAAGTCTTCCCCCTTATTCACAGGCCAGGAGGGGGAAGGTCTCAGAGGCTAATTGTTTCAACAAGCTAGGTAAAAATGTCATTAGCATATTAGCAAACAACATTATTCACTGACCCTGTGGAGAGATAACAATACAGAACTGTGGGGAGAATATCAGATGGCAAATAACAACTCATCCTACAAGATACAGTAACACCATGATAATCAGTAAAATAGAAATATACACAAAAATGATACCCACATAGCATATCACACCATCACAATGTCACTGGTGAGTCAATGTGTTATCTGTACACTGACACTATACGCTGTATACTATATACAGCAGTCCTGTGTACAATGTCACCAGTGATCACTGTATTACCTTTACACTGACACTCTATACAGAGCTCCTGTGTATAATGTCATTGATCACTGTATAACCTGTACAAGATATACAGCTCTCGTGTGTATAATGTCACTGTTGATCACTGTATTACCTGTACACTGATACTGTATACAGAGCTCTTGTGTATAATGTCACTGGTGATCCCTGTATTACCTGTACACTATATACAGATCTCCTGTGTATAATGTCACCAGTAATCACTGCATTACCTATACACAGACACTACATGCTAAGTACAGGTCTCCTGTGTATAATGGCACTTATGGTGATATTAGTATTTTTTTATTATTGATCAGTATTGTAGTATTCCGTCACTATGTGGTGGTAATATGTTGTCCGGCCATGGTGTGGCGGTATTTGTTCCTTGTATGTGCTGTTACTTGGTCACTATGTGGTGGTAATATGTGGTCTGGTCATGGTGTGGTGGTATTTGTTCCTTGTATGTGCTGTTATTTGGTCACAATGTGGTGGTAATATGTGTTCTGGACATGGTGTGGTGGTATTTTTCCCCTGTATGTGATATTATTCTATCATTGTGGTGATAATATGTGGTCTGGACATGGTGTGGTGGTATTTGTTCCTTGTATGCGATATTATTCGGTCACTGTGGTGGTATTATGTGGTCTGGACATGGTGTGGCGGTATTTGTTCCTTGTATGTGATATTATTGGTCATTTTAAAAATTGATATTTTAACATAGGATAGAGTAGTGTTCAGCCAAAGGAGTCTACCTTGTCGTGGTGGCAGCTTCAAAAATCTTTTGGCCAAAACAAAAGCTGCTGGCTATATGTGTGATCTGGTGATGGGAACTATTAATGTGTGATTGTTAAGAAGTGGAGTTTTTCCAAGAGAGAGCGGTGGGGCTGTGGACAGTTCGAGGGGTGGAGCCAGTGCTGAGTCTCAAGGGGACCTCGAAAATTTTGCCAGTATGGGACCACAAAATTCCTAGTGGCAGCCCTGGATGTGACATCTGTGGAATCAACAGGCTGGGTGTTCCTAATGCACTATTCCAGGCAATTAATTCCCATAGTTTTAAGTGTGCCTAGAAACACATTTTTATAGACGGACACATTATCACACCTCATTTATAAAACGATTCATTTTTCAGGGCTGGTGTCACCACCCAGTTCACCTGGGCAAGTGCCAGGGCCCTGGAGGAACGGGGAGCCCGCTCAGGGACACCGGCAGGCTATGAGGCCCGTGAGGGGAGGGAGCCTGGTGCCAGCGCTGGCACCGAGCCTTTCCTCAAATACTCACCTTTCCTTGTTCCCCGCAGCTCCAGTGTTTTCAGCCTCGCTGTCTTCTGACTCTGTGATGTCTCAGGGCAGAGGACGCGATGACTTCACTACAGCGTGCCCTCTGCCAAGCAGTGTAGCTAGTGAAAAGATGCTGAGGATACTGAACCTGTGGAGAGGTATTTTATTTTTTTATGTATGGTGCATTATATGGAGCCCCATTATACTGTATGGAGCACTATATGGGGCCATTACACTGTATGGAGCATTATATGGGGGCTATTATATACTGTATGGAGCATTATATGGGGGCCATTACACTGTATGCACCATTACAGTTTTATTTGCCCCCTTCCTGATTTCCTATTCCTTTGCATGTTTTTCACACTTAAATGTTCAGATCACCAAACAAATTGAAATATTAGACAAAGATAACACAAGTAAGCACAAAATGCATTTTTTAAATGAAGGTCTTTAATATTAAGGAAAAAATAAATTCAAACCTGCAGGGCTCTGTGTGAAAAAGTGATTGCCCCCTAAACCTAATAACTGGGTGGACCACCCTTCGCACCAACAACTGCAATCAAGCGATTGCAATAACTGGCAATAAGTCTTTTACAACATTCTGGACGAATTTCGTCGTACTAATTTTTGCAGAATTGTTGTAATTAAGCCACATTTGAGGGTTTCGGAGCATGAACCGCCTTTTTAAGTTTATGCCACAACATCTGAATCGGATTAATGTCAGGACTTTGACTAGGCCACTCCAAAGTCTTACTCTTGCTTTTCTTAAGCCATTCAGAGGTGGATTTGCTGGCATGTTTTGGATCATTGTCCTGCTGCATAACCCAAGTGCGCTCCAGCTTAAGGTCATGAACAGATGGGCTGACATTCTCCTTCAAAATTTTTCAGTAGACAGCAGAATTTATGGTCCCATTTACCAAATCAAATCTTCCAGGTCCTGAAGCAGCAAAACAGTCCCAGATCATCACACTGGCATCACCACCCGATTCACCTGGGCAAGGGCCGGGGCCCTGGAATTACGGAGAGCCTGCTTTGGGACACCGGCATGCTTTGAGGCCCATGACTGGGGTGAGCCTGGTGCCAGCGCTGGCACCGAGCCTCCCCTCAAATACTCACCTTTCCCATTCCCCGCAGCTCTAGTGTCTTCAGCGTCGTCGTCTTCTGACTCTGTGATGTCTCAGGGCAGAGGCCGCAATTGCATCACTACAGCGTGCCCTCTGCTCAGCAGTGCAGATAGACAAAAGATGCTGAGGATACCAAACCTGTGGAGAGGTATTTTATTTTTATTTATTTATTTTATATATGGTGCATTATATGGGGCCCCATTATACTGTATGGAGCATTATATGGTACCCATTATACTGTATGAAGCATTATATGGAGGCCATTACATACTGTTTGGAGCATTACATGGGGCCCATTATACTGTATGGATCATTATATGGGGCCATTATACTGCATGGAGCAATATATGGGGCCCATCATTCTGTATGGAGCATTATATGAGGGCCATTATACTGTATGGAGCATTGTATGGGGGCCATTATATACTGTATTGAGCAATATATGGGCCCATTATACTGTATGGAGCACTATATGGGGCCATTATACTGTATGGAGTATTATATTGGGCCCATTATACTGTATGGAGCATTATATGGGTATATTATACTGTATGAAGCATATGGGGGCCATTATATACTGTATGGAGCAATATATGGGGCCCATTATACTGTATGGAGCATTATAATGAGCCCATTATACTGTAAGTAGCATTACATGGGGCCCATCATACTGTATGGAGCACTATATGAGGCTATTATATATTCTATGGAGCAATATATTGGGCCATTATATACTGTATGGAGCATTATAAGGGTGCATTATACTATATGGAGCATTATATGGGGACCATTGTATACTTTATGGAGCATTATATGGGTGTTATTATAAACTTTATGAAGCATTATATGTGGCCCATTATACTGTATAGAACATTATATGAGGGCCATTATACTGTATGGAGCATTGTATGGGGGCCATTATATACTGTATTGAGCAATATATGGGCCCATTATACTGTATGGAGCACTATATGGGGCCATTATACTGTATGGAGTATTATATTGGGCCCATTATACTGTATGGAGCATTATATGGGTATATTATACTGTATGAAGCATATGGGGGCCATTATATACTGTATGGAGCAATATATGGGGCCCATTATACTGTATGGAGCATTATAATGAGCCCATTATACTGTAAGTAGCATTACATGGGGCCCATCATACTGTATGGAGCACTATATGAGGCTATTATATATTCTATGGAGCAATATATTGGGCCATTATATACCGTATGGAGCATTATAAGGGTGCATTATACTATATGGAGCATTATATGGGGACCATTGTATACTTTATGGAGCATTATATGGGTGTTATTATAAACTTTATGGTGGTCGGTGCTCATAGCAAGTGAGCATATCTGCTACTCAGGGCTGCCACTAGGAATTTTGGGACCCCATACTGGCAAAATTTTTGGAGCCCCCTTGAGGCTTCGCCCAGGATCCACCCCAGCCCAGCCTCCACCCTTCGAACTGTCCACAGTCAAAAGATTTTTTAAGCCGCCACCACAACAAGGTCGGGTCCTACTCTACTCTAACCTATTAAACATTTGTTAAAATATCCAATACAATTTAGGTATATTTTTATTTATTTTTCAATTTTTAAAATGACCAACAACATCACATACAGGGGACAAATACCACTGCACCATGACCAGACACCATATTATCACCCCATAGTGACCAAATAATAGCACAGACAAGGATCAAACACCACCACACCATGTCCAGACCACATATTACCACCACATAATGACCAATAATACCGCATACAAGGAACAAATACCACCACACTGCAACGCCGGTGGGTTTATACCTTGTTTCTTCGGTGTTACTCTGCATATCTCTGCTTTAACCCTTTGCTCCTCTCCCCTTAACATGCAGGGATACTGTAGTCTGTTAGCTGTATGGATGTGGCTCAGTTCCCTGTGCCGCTGCGTAGCTGTCATGTGCTGTGATGTCTTTGCTCTGCTGCATGTGCGGTCCCTGGCTGCCGCTGTGGAAGCTATCCGCGGGTTGCAAGGTCCTCTGCAGCTGGTGCATGACTTTCCACGTGTGTTCAGGCTAGCAGTCACTGCCAGGTGCCCTAAGCCACAGTTCCTGTTGTGAGATAGCACTTACAACATGTGTTGGGGGACACTCATTTGGCAACGGAACTCAGTCACACAGGTACGTTTTTCTCACAAAAACAGTCCATGCGGTTTATTATGCAGTCATAAACCGGGTTATGCACAGTTCATTATAAACTCCATAGAACACAAAAGGCACCAACCGGTGACATTAAGTTGCAGCTTTAACTTAGATATTTCATATACGGCTTTAACTCACAGACACTAAACATTCTAGACCTCTCACGTCGTCCAGTTACCATGGGTGACCGTACGCCGAACAGTTCATCAATGTCCATGGAACACAACAAGTACCAACAGTCTGTTCCACTGGCAGATACTTCTCTGCCGTTATGATAGCCCGCTTCCCAGGTGTTACCTTTCAGGAGCTCCTGCTCCACATGCTGACCTCCTGTCAGTCCTCTCTCCTCCAGGGAAACTTCCGAATTGGGATCACCAACTTGCCTGGTAGGCACACATCAGTTTGTCCAGATCCTCAGACGGGCTGTAGCTCCCCCAATGCAGTGCCATTGCAGACTCTGCATACACTCCTTCCCATGTGCTCTTCAGGAAGTCCTACTCCCAGGACTCCCAAAACAGGTTGTGCTATTCAGGAAGTCCTACTCCCAGGACTTCCAACACAGGCCACTGCGTGTGCTGTTCAGGACGTCCGTCCCCACCTGGGACCGTCCAACACACCAGTCTCTCAGTGCACTGTTCAGGGATCCAGTCCCATTCCCAGGATCTCCCAAAACACAAGTCTTCCAGATCCACGGCTTCTCAATGCGCTGTTCAGGGATCCAATCCACACACAGGACTTCCCAACACACAAGCCGCCCAGGATCTACACACTCTCCATTACAGAGAACACAGAGACCTTTACAGACTCCATTGCAGAGACTACCGACCACTCCCGACCATGTGACCACACCATGGTCACAGTATGTAGTTGAAACCACTCCCATAGATGGGAGGTGTGTGTGTGGCTAGTTCTACCCACCCATCTCTCAAACTAGCCCAGTAAGCCTCCCTTCACAACTATACAAACACTTGGGGGACTACAGATCCCAGAACAACAACATTACTTCAGACTTACAGTGCAGACTCCGTCCATATGCTGGCCATTTACAATCCTGCCAGTCACTATATCATTATCACCATTATAACCACAGATATGCCTCCATGCATATCCTGAGGACCACACACAGCGCCCCCTAGCTGTTACAGGGGTCACTGCATCACACTGTGCTGTTTGTGCTGTAATGGTTTCTGTTTGTGCTTAGGTTGCACGCGGCCACACCTTCCCTGCTTTTATTATGGTTTGTGTGTGCACCTGTGTTGCTTTCCTCAGCCTATCGCTGAGGGGCAGCTCCTATATAATCTCTCTTTCCTGTTGGGTGTTGCCAGAGCATTGCATTGTGTTTCTGAGTCTAGCCTTGTGTGTGAGGTATCCAGCTGCCGTTCTGTCTGCAGTGTGTTCTGGGAGAGCGGACACCTGTCTTTCGCCTGTTCTGGGGGCAGAGTACCCAGATCCGTTGGTATCTCGTTTTTCAGCCTGCTCTGGGGGCAGAGTACTCAGATCCCACCTGCTCTGGGGCAGAATACCCAGTTCCGTTTGTGTCTTGTTTTTTCTGCCTGCTCTGGGGGCAGAGTACCCAGATCCATTTTTGTTTGTGTCTTGTTTTTTCCGCCTATTCTGGGGGCGGAGTACCCAGATCCACCTATCCTGGAGGCTGCATATCTAGTACCTGATCCTGTCTGAACTTTGTCCTCTGTGTTAGGTTCGTGAAGTTCTTTTGTGTCCTACACCCCGTACCCAGTGACTGTGAACTTCCTGAGCTCATCTTTTAAAGATGGAGTCCGGTGTTCTTGCTGAGCGTTTACTACGCTGTGCTTAGTCTATTATGCGGTGCTAACTCCATCCGGTCAAAGTCCAGTCCGGCGGTGCTTGCACCATCCTGCTTCAGTTCCTTCCTAGGTCTGATGCCCAGAGCATGACCGCCGTATCTAGGAACCTGATGCCCAATGCTGCCTGGTCCTGTGCCTCCGTGTCCCAGCCGATGACCTGGGCTGGCACGCCAGTGTCCAAGATGTCTATTTGGTGTCCCTGATGTCCTGATGTAGCCGATGACCTGGGCTGCCATGCCAGTGTCCCAGATGTCTATCCAGTATCCCTGATGTCCTGAAGTAGACAATGACCTGGGCTGCCACACCAGTGTCCCAGATGTCTATCCTGTGTCCTGATGTTCCGATGTCCTGCCTGTGTCCTTATGTCCTGATGTCCTGTCTGTGTCCAAATGCCCTGATGTCCAGCCTGTGTCTGATGACCTGATGTCTAATTTGAATCCGATGTCCTGAGGTCCAGTCTGTGACCAGATGTCCAGCCTGTGTCCGACGACCTGATGTGCAGTCTGAGTCTGATGTCCTGAGGTCCAGCCTGTGTCCAGATGTCCAGCCTGTGTCCGATGACCTGATGTCCAATCTGAGTCTGATGTCCTGAGGTCCAGCCCCTGTCCTGATATTCAGTCTGTGTCCAATGTCCTGATGTTCAGTCTGTGTCTGATGTCCTGATGTTCTGCCTGTGACCCAAAGTTCCACCGGTTCTCTGGGGTCCACCCTGTGATGACATCTGTCCTGGGTCGGTGTCTGACGTTCTCATGCTGAGTCTGTGCTATGCCTGAGGCCTGAGAGAGAGGCCATCTTAGGCTACGTTCACATTTGCGCCTTTGGGCGCAGCGTTGTCGACGCATAACAACGCATGCGTCATGCGCCTCTATCTTTAACATTGAGGGCGCATGGACATGCGTTGTCATGCGTTTTGTTGCGTTTTGCGACGCATGCGTCGTTTGAGCGCACCTGGAGGGGCGCGGCAAACGCAACATGTTGCAGTTTTCCGGCGTCGAAATTTTTTAAAAAAAACGCATGCGTCGTGTTTGCGTCGTCGATGTGCCCAAAACACACATTGAAGTCTATTGACAACGCAGGCGACGCAGGTACTTGCGTCGCTGTGCGTTGTATGACACATGCGTCTTTTTACTAAAAAACAATAAAAGTGTCTAGACACTGTCTAGACACTACAAAACACCCTATAAATAAAAAAAAAAAGGGGTTGGCATTGTCATTTGCCAGCAGCAATACAGCCAGACAACACCTGAAGAGAGATCTGCTTTCAAAAGCTGTAAGTATCTATTCTCATTGCATTTTTTTTATGGGTTTTTTCTTCATTTTCAATTCAATTTGTGCAATGTTTGCTTACGGCTATGGCACTGTGGGTTTTTATTGAAAATCTTTTTTTTTACATCTGGTTCTGATGTATTTCTGGCGTGATATGATGGCGTTTTCTTGTTTCCGGCCTTGCTTCTTTTTGGATTGCTTTTAATGTATTTTGGGTTCCTCAGTTGACATGCGGTTGTTCCACTGTTTTTTAAGGATTTTCTTGTTTAATTTCTGGTTTTAAGTATATAACTTCTCATTGCATTTGTTTTCTGTGTTTTATTTCTTCATTTTGAATTCAATTTGTGCAATGTTTGGTCTGTACTTTATAACGGCTATGACACTGTGGGTTTTTATTTAAAATCTGTGGTTTTATATATGGTTCTGATGTATTTCTGGCGTTACATGATGGCGTTTTCTTGTCTCCGGCCTTGCTTGTTGTTGGTTTGGTTTTAATTTTATTTTGGGTTCTTCTGTTGTCATGCGGTTGTTCCACTGTGTTTTTAATGATTTTCTTGTTTAATTTCTGGTTTATGTGGTTTTCTTTCTGGTTTCTATTCTGGGGGTAACCGTATGGCGTTTTCTTGGGTCATGTCTTGCTGTTTTTTATTGTAAAGTATGGCGGTTTATGCTCGATTGCCTTTTCTTTGCCCTTTGTAATTTTTTTTTTTTGTTTTGTTAAACCAAAAAGGTATATGTGTCTAATTTTTTGGATTTCTACATAGGGGGCTGTTGTTGCTGAATTGTTTTTTTGTCTTTTATAGAACTGAATTCAGCTTTTGCTATACTCTGCATTGTGTTGTATCTGCCATAGATTTTTATTGCAATGTATGGCGTAGTGGTTTGATCAGCGCTTGCTGAGTTGGCATTGTCCTATGAGTGAACAGTCCGTTGTGGTAGTAATGATGTATTTATATTTGTTGCTATTTTCTTTTATGTGGCTGTGTTTTTGTGCCTTTCCTCTAAAATTTTTTTAAATTTTCCCTTGCAGAATTGTCAAGGTAGAATGGCGAGCGACTCATCTAGCCACACGGCGCAGGGAAGTTCGGTGAGTATTCTGTACAGTTGCTTACTATTTGCTGTAAAATTTGTACTCTTGGCACTATTTATTTTATAAACAATTACAGGCTTCTGGAAGTGAGGAGGAAGGGACCCAGCAGGAGCAGCGACCTCGGGGCCAAGCTGTGGCGGAAAGACGGCGAGTAAGTATTTTTCTAAACAAAAGTAATTTTTTTATATATTTATTTCCTTTTTTTTTCATGGTGGAGGGGGGTGGGGCCTAGTGGGTGGTGTTGGTGGTTGTTGTTGCTGTTGTTGGCAATTTGTTCAAAACATTATCAATAATGCTTTTATATTATTCTAGGTTTCACAACGGGACCACGATGAGAGTATAGATGTCGATCTCCTTATTTCCAGCATACAGGAGCGTGGCCCGTTGTGGGACAGCCGTGACCCCCGGCACGCGGACCAGGTTGTGTTGAGGCGGATGTGGGCGGAGGTGGCAAAATAGCTGTGGGATGGCTTTGACAGCGCATCCACTACGGACAAATCAAACTTTGGTAAGTATTTTTGAAACTCCGCTCAGACCCATCAGTCCAGGATAACACAACCATGTGTGATGTGATCAACGCCTTCAAATTTGTTGCATCGCACACGGCTGTGTTATCATTTGGAAATGTACATTATCTTACCTTTTTTTTGTTTGCATTCACAGTCAAAAAGTTGAAGACCAGATGGCGATCCATGAAGGACTGTTTCAATCGGGGCCTGCGGAAGGAGGAGAAGCAGGCTCGAAGTGGTGCTGCTGCGGCAAGGACATCCACATACAAATATACAAGGGCATTGCAGTTTCTGAGACCGGTCCTTGGCCGCCGAGAGTAAGTATTGGTGCTAAGCATCTGGAACTGCACAATATGCATGTCCACATAGCAAATTGCCCAGCCACATAGTACATGGCTAAGCCACGTATTACATTGACCATACACATAGTATGTTGCCAATCCACTTAGTTTATTGCACAGCCACATAGCATATTGCCCAGCCACACAGTACATCTCCTAGCCACGTATTATATTTCTCATCCACATAGTACCGTATATACTCGAGTATAAGCCGAGATTTTCAGCCCAAATTTTTGGGCTGAAAGTGCCCCCTCGGCTTATACTCGAGTCACGGTCGGCGGGTGAGGGGGAGAGGGCGCTGAGGCATACTTACCTGCTTCCGGGGCTCCTGACGCTCCCCCTGCCCGTCCCACGGTCTCCGGGTGCAGCAGCTCTTCCCCTGTTCAGCGGTCACGTGGGACCGCTCATTAGAGAAATGAATAGGCGGCTCCACCTCCCATAGGGGCGGAGCCGCATAATTCATTTCTCTAATCAGCGGTGCCGGTGACCGCTGACAGAGGAAGAGGCTGCGGCACCGAAGACCAGCTGTCCGGGGGAAGGAGCGGGACGCCGGGAGCAGGTAAGTATTACATATTCACCTGTCCTCGTTCCACACGCCGGGCGCCGCGCCATCTTCCCGGCGTCTTTCCGCACTGACTGTTCAGGTCAGAGGGCGCGATGACGCATATAGTGTGCGTGCCGCCCTCTGCCTGATCAGTCAGTGCAGAGAGACGCCGGGACGGGACGTGAGGAGCTGCAAGCAAGAGAGGTGAGTATGTGTTTTATTATTTTTATTGCAGCAGCAGCAGCACAGCTATGGGGCAATAATGGACGGTGCAGAGCACTGTATGGCACAGCTATGGGGCAATAATGGTGCAGAGCACTATATGGCACAGCTATGGGGCAATAATGGACGGTGCAGAGCACTGTATGGCACAGCTATGGGGCAATAATGGTGCAGAGCACTATATGGCACAGCTATGGGGCAATAATGGACGGTGCAGAGCAGTGTATGGCACAGCTATGGGGCAATAATGGTGCAGAGCACTATATGGCACAGCTATGGGGCAATAATGGTGCAGAGCACTATATGGCACAGCTATGGGGCAATAATGGTGCAGAGCACTATATGGCACAGCTATGGGGCAATAATGGTGCAGAGCACTGTATGGCACAGCTATGGGGCAATAATGGTGCAGAGCACTATATGGCACAGCTATGGGGCAATTATGAACGGTGCAGAGCACTATATGGCACAGCTATGGGGCCATAATGAACGGTATGGAGCATCTATTTTTATTTTTGAAATTCACCGGTAGCTGCTGCATTTTCCACCCTAGGCTTATACTCGAGTCAATAAGTTTTCCCAGTTTTTTGTGGCAAAATTAGGGGGGTCGGCTTATACTCGGGTCGGCTTATACTCGAGTATATACGGTATATTGCCCAGCCACATAAAACATTGTCCAGCCACATAGCATTTTGTCCATCCACGTTGTATATTGGCCATTCCACGTAGTCTATTGGCCAGCCACGTTACATTTTCACTAGTGCCATGGTATATTGCCCATCCATTTTTTTTTTGTTTTGTTTTTTTTTGTTTTTTAAAATTTATTACCGCGACAGTTCTTGTAGTCCATGACAGTTTCCGTTCCGAGCCAGGGTAGTTCTGATCGCAGGAACTGTGATGACGTCTCTGTCACATGACAATGACGTCATGGCACGTCCTGCGATCCTCGTAAAATCTGGCGGTCGGTCGTCTCAATAGCCAACAGAGGGCAACAATGTTTTTCTTTTCAAATCAAATTGTAACTTTCAATTTTTTAAGATTCATGCGGCATAGGCAGCATCAATACTAAAGAGTTGCTGACACCAATGTTTTTAGTCCAAAAACTTTTTGTATGAACGCCGGCCGTTAGCAATGACAGTGGTGAGTATGCGGGCGACAGGCATTGACTGCGGGAAGGTTTCGCTCATTTTCTTCTGCAATGTGCCCGTCGCTGATTGGTCGCGTCAGCCATGACAGGCAGCTGGCGAGAACAATCAGCGAATTATGAGTTAAGGACAGACAGACTGACAGACAGAGTTATATTTTAAAAAAATTTACTGTTGAGTTATGTAATGTTAACTTTATTATATTACAGGACTTGGCGTATGTGATCTGTTTTTTTGTAATACTAATGTTTTTCTTATCTTTCCACAGAACACACAGCAGCACCCTCGAGCCTGTTGGCCCATCTGGAGCGGTCCTTCATGAATCGCCATCTGACCCATCACAGCCATCCCACAGCGAGAGCAGGCATGCACCACCATCTGGAGAACCGGCAGCCGGTCCATCAGGTGTTCCCCTGGCCGAGGCCACTGGCGCTCCTTCCTTCGGGTATTCCCGACAGCGTCAGCGGGCCTCGGACAGGCCGCTAATGCCCGAATTTTTGCATTTGAGCACGGTCTTCCAGAACTGTTTCAAGGCGCTGGGCGATAGAATGGACACTGCTCTGTCCAATATCGACCGGCGCCTTGAAAATATGGAATCCGAGCTCTCGAGGCCAGCAAAACATTTTTTTAGTGCCATTGCGAAGGGCATGGTGGAACATCTTAAGCCGGAATTCCAGATTTCGGTGATGCAGGCCTGCAACAATGCCTACGTGAGTGCTCTGCAGCAGGCTCGGATCATGCAGTCAGCGACTACAATGCCCGTAGTGCCATCGCTGGCTAGCATGACTCCGACTCCTGCTGCAGAGCCACTCTCCCGAGGTCCGGGTGCCGAGGGACGCCGCCACCGACACCATCACACAGAGCCGCCGAGGCCTGCTCCTGCTAGGCCCTCAGCCTCCAGAACCCGTCCTGCTGGGGAAGGTGCAGAGGGACAAAAGAAGAGGAGGAAGACTACAAGAACAGCTGCTGCGGCTCTGGCTGCTCCAACACAGACACCAAGATCTCGGCTGGGGTCGAGCCGGAGCAGGAGCAGCCAGAGCCAGTCAAGAACAAGTGGCAGGCTTGTGTTGCCTCCTCCCTCCCCTGCAGAGGTGGCTTCATCTTCGCCGGCATACACAGAGGGCTTTGATTTGCCGTCAAGTCTCTTGGACTACGGCTCCACATCATCCTCCTCTTTCTCTCCCCACTCCCAAGCGGAGACCTACCACTCACCCATGGTAGCTGAGGTTGATACCCCATAGTTTTATTTCCCCCTTTTTTTCCTGTTTCCCCTATTAAATCAGTTATTTTTCAAACAATATTTGTTTTTATTGTGCAGTGTACTTCTCGGCAACTCACACCGTTGGCCCGACTACACATATTTTGTGTTTTAAACACCTCATATACAGGTCCTTTTCAAAAAATTAGCATATAGTGTTAAATGTCATTATTTACCATAATGTAATGATTACAATTAAACTTTTATATACTATAGATTCATTATCCACCAACTGAAATTTGTCAGGTCTTTTATTGTTTTAATACTGATGATTTTGGCATACAACTCCTGATAACCCAAAAAACCTGTCTCAATAAATTAGCATATCAAGAAAAGGTTCTCTAAATGACCTATTACCCTAATCTTCTGAATCAACTAATTAACTCTAAACACATGCAAAAGATACCTGAGGCTTTTAAAAACTTCCTGCCTGGTTCATTACTCAAAACCCCCATCATGGGTAAGACTAGCGACCTGACAGATGTCAAGAAGGCCATCATTGACACCCTCAAGCAAGAGGGTAAGACCCAGAAAGAAATTTCTCAACAAATAGGCTGTTCCCAGAGTGCTGTATCAAGGCACCTCAATGGTAAGTCTGTTGGAAGGAAACAATGTGGCAGAAAACGCTGTAGAACGAGAAGAGGTGACCGGAACCTGAGGAAGCAGTGGACTGAGTCTGGTGTGGAAACATCCAGAGCCACCGTGCACAGGCGTGTGCAGGAAATGGGCTACAGGTGCCGCATTCCCCAGGTAAAGCCACTTTTGAACCATAAACAGCGGCAGAAGCGCCTGACCTGGGCTACAGAGAAGCAGCACTGGACTGTTGCTAAGTGGTCCCAAGTACTTTTTTCTGATGAAAGCAAATTTTGCATGTCATTCGGAAATCAAGGTGCCAGAGTCTGGAGGAAGACTGGGGAGAAGGAAATGCCAAAATGCCTGAAGTCCAGTGTCAAGTACCCACAGTCAGTGATGGTGTGGGGTGCCATGTCAGCTGCTGGTGTTGGTCCACTGTGTTTCATCAAGGGCAGGGTCAATGTAGCTAGCTATCAGGAGATTTTGGAGCACTTCATGCTTCCATCGGCTGAAATGCTTTATGGAGATGAAGATTTCATTTTTCAGCACGACCTGGCACCTGCTCACAGTGCCAAAACCACTGGTAAATGGTTTACTGACCATGGTATTACTGTGCTCAATTGGCCTGCCAACTCTCCTGACCTGAACCCCATAGAGAATCTGTGGGATATTGTGAAGAGAAAGTTGAGAGACGCAAGACCCAACACTCTGGATGAGCTTAAGGCCGCTATTGAAGCATCCTGGGCCTCCATAACATCTCAGCAGTGTCACAGGCTGATTGCCTCCATGCCACGCCGCATTGAAGCAGTCATTTCTGCCAAAGGATTCCCGACCAAGTATTGAGTGCATAACTGAACATTATTATTTGATGTTTTTTTTGTTTGGTATTAAAAAACACTTTTATTTGATTGGTCGGGTGAAATATGCTAATTTATTGAGACAGGTTTTTTGGGTTATCAGGAGTTGTATGCCAAAATCATCAGTATTAAAACAATAAAAGACCTGACAAATTTCAGTTGGTGGATAATGAATCTATAGTATATAAAAGTTTAATTGTAATCATTACATTATGGTAAATAATGAAATGTAACACTATATGCTAATTTTTTGAGAAGGACCTGTATATGCAATGTCAGACACTATTTCAACAATTTTTATTTTGCCTTTTTTTGGGTGTCTCTCATTGCTCTATGAGGTGTTTACAAACACTAACTGACATAGATTGTATACATAGAATAAGGTCAGTGCTCCGGTAAGTGGTTGCAATGGTCACGTGGCAAAGTGTTGACACTATTTGAATCAGGATGTATTTCTGCATCCTGACTTCAATACTGTAGACTCGCAAGAGTGGAGCGAACAAGATTGGCTCCCTCGCTGGCAAGCTGAACACTTTCCAAATACTTGCATATGGACCCGGCTTCCTGGTGTGCGGTTGATGATCTGCTTTTTTCCAGCACCGCAGCCGCATGTTCCAAGGCTGTGTGAGTGGCACAACCCATGCACAACCGAAGCCTATTTGTTGGCCTCGCCATGGTGTGGTGCCAGTCACACTGCCGCGTCACATGCAGCTGGGGTGAAAGTGTATGATCAGCCAGCGCGCTCAATGAAGCCGTGTTCCACATGCAACTAGTCTGGAAACTTGACAGTTTGCCAAGGAGGGAGCCGATCTTGTTCGCTCAACTATCGAACACACGGCCATGTGAACAAAAGTGTGGTGGTTTTTTGGGAGCTGGTGATCACCAGAGTACGTTTTGGGCGGTACACCGTTTTATCACAGTTGGTAGAAAAATGGACTTTGGAGAAGTCTAGAAAACTGTAAAATATTTTTTATTAAACAACAACATTTTAAAAAAAGGGTAGCCAGTTTGTAGATAGGGCACATAAGTTTAGTCAAAACACAAACATTTATAAAGTATAGGTAGATGCCAAATTTGAAAGAACATTACATTACCCACCTAAACTGATGACATTTATTGCACATAATACTGTAGAAATATTTTATTATCATTATATTATATTTTTAGCACAGTCACAGTAAAGGTATTTATTGTTGTAGTTAAAACCAGAATAAAGTACAGCAGTAAAACATAAACACTACACCATTGTATCTTGCCATGACACACGGCCAACATCTGAAACAAAATAGGAAGCAAATTGATCCCTCATCTGCGCAATTTCAACACTTGTCCTCAGAGGATCATTTTGGTAATCGGGCAATGGGTTTGGTATGGGTTCATCGAGTTCCACGTTCAGTCTCTCTTTGGCCATAATATAATTGTGGAGAACCACACAAGCCTTCACCACCTCATCCACTGTCTCAATTTTCAGATTAATGGCGGATCCTAATATACGCCATTTGGAGACAAGGATGCCAAAGGAGCACTCCACAGTTCTTCTGGCCCTGGACAGTCTGTAATTGAAAATACTTTTTGTGTGGTCCAAGCCCCGACTGGAGTAGGGTTTCAGTAGGTTGGCACACATTTGAAACGCCTCATCCCCCACCACAAAAAATGGCATTGCCGGGCCTTCGGTGTTGGGAAGAGGTCGTGTGTTATGATCCGGTGACCTTGGAGCCGCATGAAAACTTTCTCTGGAGTCGGTGGAACCTGTACTGACTGCAAATCCTGAACTAACACCGCAACTAGAAGTAGCCGTGGGCTGTGCCTAACAAACCCTAGACACCTCGACACAGCCGGAGGACTAAATACCTCTATAGATGGAAATAGGAATGCTATCTTGCCTCAGAGCAGATCCCCAAAGGATAGGCAGCCCCCCACGAATAATGACTGTGAGTAGGAGAAGAATAGACACACGTAGGTAGAAAACAGGATTTAGCAAAAGAGGCCACTCTAGCTAAATAGGAAAGGATAGGACAGATTACTAGGTGGTCAGTATTAAAACCCTTCCAAAAATATCCACAACAGATAATACAAAAAGTTCCACAATCTAACTAAAGATATAGAATGTATATCTGCCACTCCAGAGAATCCAGCAAGACTGAGAAAATACTGACACAATCTAAGCTGGACAATAAAACACAAGAATAGCACTGAATTGTGAAGCACACAGCATGTGTGCCACAGGAAAAAAAAAACAGACACTTATCTTTGCTGATTTGGCAGAAAGACAGGAGGAACCAGGCAGAGGTCCAACACCTCCCAACAACAATTGACAACTGGCAAGGACTAATGAATCCTGCAAACCTAAATACCCCAGTCAGAACTGCAATCAGCAGACACACCTGACCAGGACTGCAACCCAGGGACAACTGCATTACCACCTACTACCACCGGAGGGAACCCAAAAGCAGAATTCACAACAGTCGTGGCTGGGGGAAATTAAAATTGTTCTCGTATAATCTTCGCCCCATATCAGACTCCTTAAATGTCCGTGAGTCATTTGCATGGCCAAACGCACCAATGTCCACGGCGAGAAACCTGCAGTCCGCACCTGCAATTGCCATGAGCACGGTGGAAAAGTATTTTTTGTAATTAAAAAACAGAGATCCACTTCTTGCAGGCTTTGTAATCCTAATGTGCTTCCCATCCACCGCTCCAATACAGATAGGGAAAGAACACTGTTGTTCAAATTTATTGGCGTTGGCCTCCCATATTTCAGTGGTAGGGACGGGTAAAAATTAATCACGGAGATTATCCCACAAAGCGCGACATGTGTCAGCAATAATTCCCGAAAGTGTGGAGACTCCAATCCTGAATTGGAAATGCAGGGATCTTAAGGTCTCTCCGGTAGCCAGGAAACTGCCAAGAAGAAAAAGAAAGAAATTAAATTAAAGTACATTGTAATAAAAATAAATACATTTACCATACCCAACCCCAAAAACTTCCAAAAAAAAAAAAGGGCACAAGGGCAGAAAATATCACTGTCATGCTACATTACGTACCGTAGAGTCACCAACAGCCGTTCCTCTGCAGAAATTGATCGCCGAAGCTGCGTGTCCTGCCTGGTAATGGCTCCTTCCACCAGACGCAGCAGATAGTGGAAGCTGTCTTGAGACATCCTGGTATATTCAAAATATTTGTCCAGGTTGTCATTTAGCTCGCCAAACAAGCAATGGTAGGCTCCATGGCTCTCCCGGACTTCCACAATAGGGTGTAGCCAAAAGCGTCGATGACTCCTTCTCCGTTTATCCCTTTTCCTTTGATGGTAATAGGCGATAGCATAGGCATTAGCCAAGGCAAAATCCAACTCCATATCCATGTAGATACTCTCCATGGGACGCTCCATCATGATGCTGGAAACACAAGCAAAATGGGAGGAATTCATCTCTGCCAGGGTATATATAGACAATTAAATTACACCCACCCTCTTCTAGCCATTGGTGGTCTTTATCTAGTGTCTAGACACTATTTGTTTTTTTTTTTGGAAGAATGACATCACTTCACGCTGTGTTTTTTGGCCAAAACGCAAAGATTTTACCAAAAAACGCTGCGTTTTCCGACGCATGCGTTGCGCGCCTGCGTCAAAAAAACATGCGTTTTTCCAAGCGTTTACATGCGTCGTGCGTTGCGTCGACGACGCTGAGCCCAAAGGCGCAAATGAGAACGTAGCCTTAGTAAGCCTGTGCCAGATGACCCTGGACTGCAACAACCAGTGATGACCCATGCCATCGTCTGATGTCTGTCCAAGGTCAGTGTTTGATGTTCTCCTGCTGAGCCTGTTCTACACCTAAGGCCTGAGAGAGAGGCCGTCCTAGTATGCCCATGCCAGATGACCCTGGACTGCAACAACCCGTGATGACCCCTGCCATCGTCTGAAGTCTGTCTGAGCTCGGTGTCTGATGTTCTCCTACTGAGCCTGTGCTGCGCCTGAGGCCTGAGAGAGAGGCTGTCCTAGTATGCCCGTGCCAGATAACCCTGGACTGCATCAACCCGTGATGTCCTCCTGCCTTCGTCTGTTATCCAGAGACGTGTACCCTTCCTTGATGTGTGGAATCGGGATCCTGACATCATTATGTTTTGGTTATGTACTGTGCTTTCGTTTAATTTAAGTAAACTTTGTTTCTTCATACCTGAAGTTGTGCGGTGTAATCTAGTTCTGCACATTGCCATCTGCTCAGCTGCCACAGACCCTGCTCGCTGCCCTTCCCTAGTCTGGGTAGGTCCAGGTTACATATGTGGTCCAGTGGGTCCACATTCCGTTCCCATTTGGGACGCTCCCCACGTCGTCATGGTCTGGCAATGTGGAGGCGTCGGCTCGGCCGCATCTGTTGTTGCAGTCGTAACACACACCATTATTATTATTATTTATTATTATAGCGCCATTTATTCCATGGCGCTTTACATGTGAGGAGGGGTATCTACTATATAATTGTCTAAGGGTCACTTCCGTCTGTCTGTCCTTCTGTCTGTCTGTCACGGATATTCATTGGTTGCGGCCTCTGTCATGGAAATCCAAGTCGCTGATTGGTCGTGGCAAAAACGCCCACAACCATTGCCACAACCAATCAGCGACGCGCACAGTCCGGAAGAAAATGGCCGCTCCTTACTCCCCGCACTCAGTGCCCGGCGCCTGCATAGACCCCTCCGGTCACCGCTCACACAGGGTTAATGCCGGCGGTAACGGACCGTGTTATGCCGCGGGTAACGCACTCCGTTACTGCCGCTATTAACCCTGTGTGACCAAGTTTTTACTATTGACGCAGCCTATGCAGCGTCAATAGTAAAAACATCTAATGTTAAAAATAATAAAAAAAATAAAAAATCACTAGATACTCACCTTCCGACGCCTTTCCTGCTCCTCGCGATGCTCCGGCCGGTCCATGCAAGCGGCACGTTCCGGTGGCAAGGATGGCCTGGAAGAAGGACCTGCCATGACGTCACGGTCATGTGACCGCGACGTCACGATCATGTGACCGCGACACGGTCATGTGACCGCGACGTCATCACAGGTACTGCGCGAAAAGGACCTGCCATGATGTCACGGTCATGTGACCGCGACGTCATCACACCCTGGGACCGGAAGCAGCCACCTGCACCCCACACAGGCAACAGAACTACAACGCGCCTGCAGAAGGTGAGTATATGTTTATTTTTTATTTTTTTAACCTGTGACATACGTGGCTAGGCAATATACTACGTAGCTGGGCAATATACTACGTGACTGCCCAATATACTACGTGGCTCTGTGCTGTATACTACGTCGCTGGGCAATATACTACGTCGCTGGGCAATATACTACGTCGCTGGGCAATATACTACGTCGCTGGGCAATATACTACATCGCTTGGCAATATACTACGTCACTGGGCAATATACTACATGGCTGGGCAATATACTACGTGGCTGGGCAATATACTACGTGGCTGGGCAATATACTACGTCGTTGGGCAATATACTACGTGGCTGGGCAATATACTACGTGGCTGGGCAATATACCACTCAACGGCGGCTGTCCCTATGAATAGCTGTCCCTATTGCCACACTATCCTAAAGGAAAGAGGAAAAAGTGAGTTGCTCATTGAGCTCCTTAGGGTTCATTGTTTGCAGATGAAATATCCATTTGGTCTCCCATTGTAGGATCAGTTTGTCCCAGTTTCCACCTCTGCATGTTGGGTAAATTCTGTCTATCCCCATAAACTTTGACACCAATATCTCCACGATGTAAAAGATGAATATGGTTAGCAATCGGTGTGTCCCTTTTATTCAGAGTGTCATTTAGGTGTTCCCCAACTCTCTTTCTGAGTTTCCTCCTAGTTTTTCCGACGTATTCCAAACCACACTTGCATGTGGCCTTATATTTTACCCCTTTTGTGCGGCAATTGATGAAGTGATGAATAGGGTAAGACGAACCAGTTACATTGCTTAAAAACTCCTTGCCCTGAGAGATAGCCTTACAGTTCTTACAATTACCATACTTAAAGCACCCCTTAGTTTGTGCTCCCAACCAGGGAGGGCTGATGCTGCAAGTGAAATGGCTGTGTACTAACCTATCTTTAAGGGAAGGACCTCTCCTAACTGTGATTTGTGGAGTTGTTGAGAGGTTGCTTGCAATATCTTCATCCATTAAAAGGATGGGCCTATGGCGTTGCAGAATCTCTCTTACTTGGCAAGCTCCATTCGAAACTCTAGTGATAAATCTGATGTTCTCCTTTTCTTCGTTTTTAGGGGTAGGGGTAAGCAATTGTTTCCTATCCCTCTCGAGCGAGGTCTTATAAGCAGCTTTAAGAACCTTTCCAGGGTATCCCCATTCCAGGAACCGTGTTGTCAAATTATCCGCTTGCTTTTTAAACGTGGAAGGATCTGAACAATTCTTTCGTACCCGAAGGTATTGACCTTTAGGGATCCCCTCCTAAGGGGGACCGGATGACTCGAGTCCCACCTCAGAAGGGAGTTGGTTGCAGTTGGCTTCCTAAATGTACATGTCTCAATTTCTCCCCTACTACCCCTCAATATTTGTACATCCAAAAATACCAAGTTTGACGCATTAACATCATGCGTAAAGCGGAGACCTTAGTCATTCACATTTAAGCTTGCCACAAAATCTCCAAATCCACTCTCATCGCCCCTCCATAAAACAAAAATATAATCAATGTAGCGGAGCGACATGACAATCCTGTCATCCGTTACCAAAGTGGAATCACAAAAGACAACACCTCCCACCAGCCCAGGAGCAAGTTGGCATAAGAAGGGTCACAAGAACTCCCCATCGCTATGCCCCTGAGCTGGTGAAAGTACTTGTTGTCAAAAAGAAAAAAAAAATTGTGAGGCAGAATTTCAGTGCATGAATTACAAAATCATTACGATCAATATATTGTCTTCCCCTCATGCCAAGAAAGTAGTCCACAGTCATGAACCATTTTTCGTGCTGAATAGATGAATACAGGGCCTCCCTATCTATAGAACCTAAGATCATATCTAGTTTGAGTTCAATGTTTTCTAGATCCGTCATGTCCCGAAGATATGAACTGAGCGAGGTAACAAAAGGTCTCAAAATATTGTCCAGATAGATCCCCAGATTTTGTGTGAGACTATCAATTCCCGACACAATAGGTCTCCCCTTTAGGGAATTAATACCTTTTTGTATCTTTGGTAGGCAATAAAATGTTGCTACCACAAGGTGTTTAGGAATAAGGAAGTCCCTCTCATCTCCATCAATAACTCTTTTCTGAAATGACACACTGACCTTAAGTTCATTGAGATATATCTCTAAGGGATTACGTTCCAATCTCTCATTGCCCATATTCTCTTGGAGAAGAGAATGGCACAATGTTTTACAGTTCCCAGTATCCATAATCACGACGTTTCCACCTTTATCAGATTATTTTATGGTTATGTTCTTTTCTTTTTCCAAATTACATAGACTAACCATTTCTTTCTTAGTCGTATTGCAACGTCCACAGTGTTTTAAATCTCCTAGTTCCCTCAAATCCTGGGAAACCAGGTTTAAAAAGACATCACTTGAGCAGAGGTCATTGGTCAGTGGAGGCATTCTAGTGCTTTTATTATTAAGTCTTGTAAAGGGAACTTCTCCCATAGAATTGGGGTCAGGGTCCCCCAAGTGATACAAAAAACTAACGTCTTTCAATAGATCATCATCTTTGCCAAGTTCAGTGCAGCATTTTGTGTCCTCTTTAGAGGATTTAAATTCTTGTAAATCTCTGTAGATCTCTTGTAAATCTCTGCGTTCTTTAAGATGGTATTGGAACCTTTCTATCATGTTTTGAAGGCTACTCTCTTTTTGTGCAAATTCAGATTCTGTAGAAATTTTTTTATTTAACTCAATCTATTCTTTTATAAGCAAATTGCCTCTTCAGAGAAAAAGAGGACTTGAACTCTATAGTGCCACCTGTTGGAAGTAGCGATCCTACAAGTCACAATCAACCCTTCAACAAGTCTTGCCATATGACATAGAATAAATAGCCAAATCAGTATCTCAATTCGCAGACACGGTGTTTCGGGCTGTTGGCCCTCATCAGTGCGAAGCATGAGAACTGATTTGGCTAGGTGAAAGGCTCTGGACCGAGGTCTAAGTGGCAAGGTTTCTTCTTGTGGAGAGTGACATAGCAGCTCTGGCTTGTCAAGGTAAGGAGGCTTATTTGCCATGCAATGATCCTCTGGGAAATTTAATATGCAAATTGCTTCTTCAGAGATAAAGATGACTTGAACTCTATAGCGCCACCTGTTAGAAGTAGAGATCCTACAAGTCACAATCAACCCTGCAAAGAGTCTTGCAATATGACTTAGAATAAATAGCCAAATCAGTATCTCAATTCGCAGACAGTGTTTTGGGCTGTTGGCCCTCATCAGTGCGAAGCATGAGAACTGATTTGTCTAGCCGAGAGGCTCTGGACCGAGGTCTAAGGGGCAAGGTTTCTCCTTGTGGAGAGTGATATACCAGCTCTGGCTTGTCAAGGTAAGGAGGCTTATTTGCCATGCAATGCTCCTCTGGAAAATTTAATATGCAAATTGCTTCTTCAACGAAAAAGAGGACTTGAACTCTATAGCGCCACCTGTTGGAAGTAGCGATCCTACAAGTCACAATCAACCCTTCAACGAGTCTTGCAATATGACTTAGGATAAATACCCAAATCAGTATCTCAATTCGCAGACACAGCGTTTTGGGCTGTTGGCCCTCATCAGTGCGATGCATGAGAACTGATTTGGCTAGGTGAGAGGATCTGGACCGAGGTCTAAGGGGCAAGGTTTCTCCTTGTGGAGAGTGACATAGGAGCTCTGGCTTGTCAAATAAGGAGGCTTATTCGTCGTGCAAAGCTCCACTGGGAAATTGAATATGCAAATTGCCTCTTCAGAGAAAAAGAGGACTTGAACTCTACAGTATAGCGCCACCTGTTGGAAGTAGCGATCCTACAAGTCACAATCAACCCTTTAAATAGTCTTGCAATATGAGTTAGGATAAATAGCCAAATCAATATCTCAATTCGCAGACACAGCTTTTCGGGCTGTTGGCCCTCGTCAGTGCAAAGCATGAGAACTGATTTGGCTAGGTGAGAGGCTCTGGACCGAGGTCTAAGGGGAAAGGTTTCTCCTTGTGGAGAGTGACATAGCAGCTCTGGCTTGTCAAGGTAAGGAGGCTTATCCGACGTGCAATGTTCCTCTGGAAAATTTAATATGCAAATTGCCTCTTCAGAGAAAAAGAGGACTTGAATTCTATTGCGCCGCCTGTTGGAAGTAGCGATCCTAAAAGTTACAATCAACCCTTCAACGAGTCTTGCAATATGACTTAGGATAAATAGCCAAATCAGTATCTCAATTCGCAGACACAGTGTTTCGGGCTGTTGGCCCTCGTCAGTACGAAGCATGAGAACTAATTTGGCTAGGTGAGAGGCTCTGGACCGAGGTCTAAGGGGCAAGGTTTCTCCTTGTGGAGAGTGACATAGGAGCTCTGGCTTGTCAAGGTAAGGAGGCTTATTCACCGTGCAATGCTCCTCTGGGAAATTTAATATGCAAATTGCCTCTTCAGAAAAAAAGAGGACTTGAACTCTATAGCGCCATCTGTTGGAAGTAGAGATCCTACAAGTCACAATCAACCCTTCAAAGAGTCTTGCAATATGACTTAGGATAAATAGCCAAATCAGTATCTCAATTCACAGATCTGCAACGTGTGCACATACCCTTAGAGATTCATTGAGACTACTGAGTGTTTGTTTCTCCTCATCAAGGAGTAGTTTCATCAGTCTCAATTAACTACCTGTCGCTTCTTTTTTTCCACCTTGCTAATAGGTTTGTGTTTCTATACTGGTAGCCAGGTGTAAGAGAAATTCTGAGATGTCTGGGGACAATCCCTGCCCTAATGTAATTATCAAGGCTCTGAACTTCCCACCAAGATGTAATTTGATCTTTATAAATCTTAGGCCGGTTTCACACTTGCGTTTGTAGCAGCTGCGGAGGGCTGCAGACTTCCTCCGTGAAGCCCCGCCCTCCGCCGCTAGCTCCGCCTATTTCTGCATGCGGCCGGCATGTGGCCTGTGTACCTATATTTAACATTAGGTACGCAGGTCGTGCGTATGCGGATGCTTCCGCATGCGTCGTTTTGACGATGCGGAGACCAGCGTAGGACGCAGCTTGTAGCAATTTTTTTTTCCGCATCGTCAAAACGACGCATGCGGAAGCATCCGCATACTGCGGCACGACCTGCGTACCTAATGTTAAATATAGGTACACAGGCCGCATGCCGGCCGCATGCAGAAATAGGCATAGCTAGCGGCGGAGGGCGGGGCTTCACGGAGGAAGTCTGCAGCCCTCCACAGCTGCTACAAACGCAAGTGTGAAAGTAGCCTTAGTGAGTTCCTTAAGGCTATGTGCACACGTCCAGAATTGCAGCGGAAATTTCCGAGGCAATTCTGCAACTGTACCGCGGGTAAAACGCATGTGGAATTGGCATGTGTTTTCCCACTAAACACTAGCGTTTTACAAGCGTAATTAGCTTGCAGAATGCTAGCGTTTTCCAAGCGATCTGTAGCATCGCTTGGAAAACTGATTGACAGGTTGGTCACACTTGTCAAACATAGTGTTTGACAAGTGTGACCAACTTTTTACTATTGATACTGCCTATACAGCATTAATAGTAAAAAGATCTAATGTTAAAAAAAATAAAAAAATAAAAAATCGTGATATTCTCACCTTGCAGCGGCCCCCGCAGCATACTCGCTCCTCGCAATGCTCCCGTTTCCAATAATGCCTCGCGGCAATGACCCCAGATGACGTAGCGGTCTTGCGAGACCGCTACGTCATAACAGGTCATTGCCGCAAAGCATCCCTGGGAACAGAAGCATTGCGAGGAGCGGGAGGGCTGCCGGGGCCGCTGGAAGGTGAAAATATCACGATTTTTTATTTTAATTCTTTTTTTTTTTTTACAGGTATATGGTTCCCAGGGCCTGGAGGAGAGTCTCCTCTCCTCCACCCTGGGTACCAACCGCACATGATCCGCTTACTTCCTGCCCGCATGGTGGGCATAGCCACAAGCAAAAAGTAAGCGGATCAATGCATTCCTATGTGTGCGGAATCCCCGTGATTCCTCACAAAGAATGAACATGCTGCATTTTTTTCCGGAATGTGATTACGCCGCGGAAAAAAAAACGTAACGTGCGCACAAAAATTGCGGATTGCATTCTATTTTTTTTGCGGTTTTATCGCGTAAAGCCACGAAAAATCCAGAACGCGTGCACACAGCCTAAATGCCGCACTGAAAGACAGTGTACTTCTTTTGTGCGAATGATCTGTCAGAAAAAACGTCTTCAGCCTCATTGATTGGTGTCAATGCCTGTTGACAAGAAACCTGCCATATCCTTATCAAAATATGAAAAGAGCAGGGGCAGTACTAAAACCAAGGAATTCAAATGAGTAGTAGCAGCTTGGAATAATTCTAAAAATTAACTTTTATTGGGTAACTATTTAAAAGAACTAAACCCACCAAAGAAACAAACACAAATCATTAGACGATAAAGTACACATGTGCAAAAAGTGCAGAGCCATAAAAAAGTAGCAGATTACCACTAATATACCAAAGAACTTCAAAGAAGCTTAATCCCATCTCAAAACTCAGCAGCGCATATGTGCGAGTTATTTGGGATGAATACTTATCAACACATGCACTAAAAAGAAGCTTTACTCAACCACTATAAAATGGCCTATAACCAAGTGTCCAAAATTAAGCATAGAGAGCCATATTTAACCAGTATGTGGATATAGTTATACTCTACCACAGGGATCCACATTGATCCCTTACATACGAGAGTGTATATTATCAAGGACAGGATTTTTTAATCAAAATATTAAATCCCTGCTTCAACATTCATCATTTTAAACATTCTAGTGGTATCGGAGCTGCCAGGATAAATTGCAGGATGATATTTTATTTTTTCATGGGAACCTGATTTATGTTCTCTTTATCAGGTCGCATATCCATTAGTAGTAGCATTTGACATATATTATACTCTATGCGGGAGCTGCATTATAGTCTATGAGGGGGCTACATTATACTGTGTGTGTGGGGCTGCATTATACTCTGAGAGGGCTGCATTAAACTCTGAGGGGGCTGCATTATACTGTGCGTGTAGGGCTGCATTATACTCTATGTGTGGGCTGCATTATACTCTGAGGGGGCTGCATTATACTCTGAGGGGGCTGCATTGTAGTCTTTGAGGGGGCTACATTATACTGTGCGTGTGTGTGTGGGGGGCTGCATTATACTCTATGAGGGGCTGCATTATACTCTCAGAGGGCTGCATTATTCTCTGAGGGGGCTGTATTTTTCTCTATGAGGGGGCTGCATTATATTCTATCAGGGGGCTTTAGTACACTTTGGGTGGCGGCATTATTCTCTATGAGGGACTGCATTATACTCTGAGGGGGCTACATTATACTGTGTGTGGGGGGCTGCATTGTATTCTGAGGGGCTACATTATACACTATGAGGGGCCTACATTATACTCTGAAGGGGATACATAATGCTCTGAGGGGGCTACATTATATTGTGTGTGTGGCTGCATTATACTCTATGAGGGGTCTGCTTTATACTCTGAGGGGGCTGCATTATATTATATGAGGGGACTACATTATAGTGTGTGTGTGTGGCTGCATTATACTCTGAGAGGGCTGCATTATACTCTATGAGAGGCTACATTATACTCTATGAGGGGTTGCATTATAGTCTGAGGAGGCTGCATTATAGTCTGAGGGGGCTGCATTATACTTTGAGGGTGCTATATTATACTCTATGAGGGGGCTACATTATACTGTGTGTGGGGGGCTGCATTATACTCTAGAGAGGGCTGCATTAAACTCTGAGGGGCTGCATTATACTCTAAGGGGGCTACATTATACTCTATGAGGGGGCTGCATTATATTGTGTGTGTGGGGCTGCCTTATACTGTTTGAGGGGGCTGCATTAAACTCTGAGGGGGCTGCATTATACTCTGAGGGGGCTACGTTATACTCTATGAGGGGATACATTAACTCTATGAGGGGACTACATCATACTGTGTGTGGCTGCATTATACTCTATGAGGATGCTGCATTATTTTCTGAGGTAGCTGCATTATACTGTATGAGGGGACTACATTATATTTTAAGAGGGGGCTAAGTTACACTGTGTGTGGGGGGGCTGCATTATACTCTGATTGGGCTACATTATACTGTGTGTGTAGGGCTGCCTTATACTGTGGGGGGTTGCATTATACTGTGTGTGGTGGGCTGCATTATACTCTGAGGGGGCTGCATTACACTCTATGAGGGGACCACATTATACTCTATGAGGGGACTACATTATACTCTATGAAGGGGCTACATTATACTCTGAGCATCTACATTATACTCTATGAGGGTCTACATTGTACTCTGTGAGGGAGCTGCGTTATACTCTGAGGGGGACTGCATTATACTCTGATGGGGCTACATTATACTGTGTGTGGGAGGGGCTGCATTATACTCTATGAGGGGACTACATTATACTCTATGAAGGGGCTACATTTTACTCTGAGGGTCTACGTTATACTTTATGAGGGGGCTACATTGTACTTTATTAGAGAGCTCCATTATACTCAGGGGGGCTGCATTATACTCTGATGGGGCTAGATTATACTGTGTGTAGGGCTGCATTATACTGTTGGGGCTGCATTATACTGTGTGTGGGGGCTACAATATACTGTGTGTGGGGGGCTGCATTATACTCTATGAGGGGGCTACATTATACTGTTTGTGTGGGGAGGCTGCATTATACTCTGAGGGGGCTGCAGTATACTCTATTAGGGGACTAAATTATACTATATGAGTGGGCTACATTATACTATATGAGGTGGCTGCATAATACTCTGAGGGGCTGCATTATACTCTCAGGGTGGGCTACATTATACTCTGAGGGTGCTACATTATACTGTGTGTGTTTGGGGCTATATTATACTATATGAGGTGGCTGCATTATACTCTGTGGGGCTGCATTATACTCTCAGAGTGGCTACATTATACTCTGAGGGTGCTACATTATACTGTGTGTGTTTGGGGATACATTATACTCTATGAGGGGGCTACATTATATTATATGAGGTGGCTGCATTATACTCTGAGGGGGCTACATTATACTCTATGAGGGGCTACATTATGCTATGAGGGGTCTGCATTATATTCTGAGGGGGCTGCATTATACTCTGAGGGGGCTGCATTATACTTTGTGTGGTGCTGCTTTATACTCTATGAAAGGGCTGCATTATACGTTATGAGGGGACTTCCTTATACTCTGTGAGGGGGACTCATTATACTCTGATGTGGCTACATTATATTGTATGAGGGAGCTACATTATACTCTATGAGGGGCTGCATTATACTCTATTAGGGGACTACATTATACTCTATGAGGGGGGCTGCATTATACTCTATGAGGGGGCTGCATTATACTCTGAGGGGGACTGCAGTATAGTCTATCAAAGACCATGGTGAGTGCATTATACTATATGGGACCTGCATTATACTGTATCGAGGACTATCTGTCCCCATCATTCTTCCTCCGCTTGTGTAAAGAAATTGGGGAACAAGCGCCACACGACTTCAATATTGTTGACCACGCTCATTTAACTGCTTGAACTCCGTGCATCTAAATACAACTGAAATGTTTCTGTGTGATGGTCCAATATGTTAGCATTTGGGGCCCCACTTTAACTTTTGCCCAGAACCCCACTTTGTCTAAAACCTGGCCTGCCCAACACCCCTCCACACAGAATAATTGGCTTTCACACAGTACAACTGACCCGCACATAGCCCTGCAAACAGTATAATTGTTCCCCATTTAGCCCTCCAAACCATATAATTGACCCCCACGCAGCCCTCCAAATAGTATGATGTCCCCAAATAGCCCTCCAACTTGTATGATGGCCCCCACAAAGCCCTCCAAGTAGTATGATGAGCCTAAAAATAGTATGATGACTGCATAAATAGTATGATGGACCCACAAATAGTCCTCCAAATAGTATGATGGCATCGCAAGTATCAGGATGGTCCCCACATAGCACTCCAAATAGTATGAAAGTCCCACAAAGTACTTATTGATTAAAGAAAAATACTCATCTCTCCCTGTTCACCCACTGCTCCTGTCTCTGCAGCATGTGGTCTGCACTGTCGTCACAGCAGTCGCAATGTAATGACGTCTTCGAGCATACTGTGCTGAGACGTCAGGCACACAGGGAGATTGATGATGCCTCCCTCTTCCATCACTGCTTTCAACTGTATTTGCATCCAGAATGTGGACACAGTTAAAAGGATGGGGGTGGGGGTCTGGTGCTGGCAGAGGGGACTCAGGATGTTCCTACACTGTCTAATATTAAAAACCTTACCATTTGTCAGAGTTGACTACAATGTGTATAAGGGCAGACAAAGCACTGGCTCCCGAACTGTGGACACCAGCTATGAGAAGCTATTTAAATGTAATATTCAGCTCAAGGAGGAGAGGCCACGCCCTGGCTTGCACAAAATGCAAAAATAAAAAGAAATTTACTGTTTTATTTTTATTTTTTGCATTTTTGTGTTATTTTCAAAAAGGTAACAGGATATAATGAATCCCACAAGGCTCTTGAACATCTTATAAATGCTTTAGGCTATGAAGGCTATCAAGTATGTTGTGTTTAAAAAGAATTAACATGTACATTCTTCTGGCATTCTACGCTACGAAGATGCGCCACACTATACAATAAAAGTCAATAGGAGGGATAAAAAAGACACCTGGCAATCTTTTTGAGTATTTTTTCAATGTTTTTGCTTTAAAAAAAATAGTGTTTTATTGTTTAACTAGAAATAGGCCCGATGCTATCGCATTGGGAGTGCGGTGAAATTAACATCTGTGTATGCTTAGTGGTGCTGACAGGAGCAGCGGACATGTCTCACACCGTTTGCGCTTTCCAACATATCTGTTCTATATCATCCCTCTGCATTTTTGCTCAGGTGCAAGTGACATACATGTCACCGCTATTCCCGCGCATGCGTAGTAAAGATGCGGCTGATACTGCACCTGCATGGGAATAGCGGAGGCGTTTATGTCACTTGCGCAGGCGCAGTTCGTGGCGCGGTGCCTTATGGGATTCGAGGACGGCGGCAGGAAGTCCCAACTGACAATTATTATATAGGATGGTTTAAAAACAAAAAGGCCTGTAAAAACATGCCCAAATGATAATGAACAAACTTTGAAAAAGCACTCAAGATACAATCAAAAAAGCTATAAAAAACAGCTTTATGCCTACATAGCTATAAAACCGCAGGGAAAAATGACACAGTGTGAACGAACACATCCTTAGAGATAGGCTTATCAACAGCCACATATTGAACATGTGCTACACACGTACCGTGGAACCCTAACCTGCAGCTATTAATTACATGCATGTAGTTTATAATGCATTTAAGTGTTTGAGACATAAAACACTTTGAAAAGTTTCAAAATGTTTGCGCTAGTTGAGGATGTGCAAAAAATTTGCAACTTTTGGAGGGAGGAACTGGGGTGGGAAGGAGGCAGGGCCGGACTGGCCATCTGGCAAATGTCAGAAGGGCCTGTCTGGACATGGGCTGCCTTGACTGCTACGTTGTTAACAGAATTGGTGTTCTCAAGATACCCATACTGTTAGGAGTTGTGATGGAGCACAAAGTTGCTGACTTCATCCGTTAACCAGCAGGCCACGTGTATCATTAGAAATATTGGTCTTGTAGAAAATCTTTCTTTCCTCCATCCAGGGTAATATATCCCATCTGGTTCATGGGGACGGGGACAACATGGGCCTGTGTGATTTCAAATGCCAGGACTGAATTTCAGTTTTACACCTGTGGATTCCTATTGAGGAGCACAAAGAATTGACATGCTGTGGAAAAAACACCACTGCGTTTCCACGCATTTTTTTCCGCACCATGTGCACTTCGGATTTTGTTTTCCATACGCTTACATGGTACTGTACAACGCATGAAAAACAGCTGCAGATCCACAGTGTCAAATCCGCTGCGGACCCGCAGCAAAATCCATAACGTGTGCACATAGCCTTAACCTCTTCAGGTTTCCAAAGAAAAGCACCTAGTGTTTAAAAAAAAGAGACCCGAAAAATTGATCAGGAATCGTCAGATGTTCCATATTCTACAATACACATCGAGGGGAAGGTATTAAAAGGTGGCTTGGGGTCTTTCTGAACATTTTTGCTTCAAAAACTACAAGGAGTTTATTCACTTATTATTTTTAAGAAAAAAATTGGAAAACGTCAGTAAAAAAGATGCTGCAAAAGAGTTAAAGAAAAAAAGGAGGTCAAAAACGTTGAGAAAATGCTGAGCAAACGTTTCAAAAAAGCAGCTTCAGGGTTACAAAACCAAAGGGAAAACTGAGTAATTCCCAAAGCGTCTCTAGCTTGAAAAATTGACATTTTTGGCCACCAGAAAAAGACGTCGAGTGCACATATATGCACAGTATGGCTGAGGCCACCTAGCAGGAGAACGGGGCCGGCCACCATCATGTATCATAATGGACTATCCATATGTGAGGTAAATGTTTATTCTGGAATACTCAGCCCCTCCAACTGTGTATCAGCAGGGAATTCAACGACCCCCGCCATGATTTACTACATGGAGTGAGAAGAAGGCGGCAAGAAAAGCCGCAGCAATGTCTGTGCCAGTCTGTGAGGATTCCCCAGTATTATGAGCGCAGCTCTGGCGTCATCAGCAGCAGCGGGGGCTATGGCTGCTCCTCCTGCACAGTACAAAGCTCATGTACAGTAGGCAGGGATTCCTCCAGCTCTGCTATGTCAGTCACCTCACAGATGTGTTTGTCAGGGGAGAGGCCTCCTCACAGAGGGTGTGAGCTGCTCTCTGGAGTCTCTCCAGCTTTCTGACTAAACCTGCTTTAATCTTCCCCCTCAGTAACATGTAACCATTATTGTTAGTTACATTGGTGAAGTTTCACTTCCTGGCAGAGACTTCATCTGGGCGACATATTATTACTTTTATTCGCCGCCCCCTGGGTGTCTTACCCTGTTCTGGGCTTTTTTATCTTTTGTTTTTGTGGCCACATCCTGTGTGACAGAAGAGCAAAGGAGAAGACACGACAGTCCCCAGTGAGGAGGAGCAGCCCGGGGTGCACACAGGTAAGCGCCAGGCAGCTTGTGCTCTCGTGGGGCTTTTGGCCTAAAAGCTGCACAGAGGGGCGGCTGCTGCTGGGGTCTGGCAGAGCAATAGTTAATCTAATCATTGCAAACATCTGCTTAATGGAGCTACTGCTCACCAGTGGCTAATGGTTGGGAATGGAGCTGCAAGTTCTCCTGTTACCTGTATGTGTGAGGCTGGGTGAGCCATGGGTTTCTATGCAGGATAAGGAACATTACAAGGCAACAGATCTGAGTTCTGGAACTACAAGTGTCAGCACTTCCCGCCTGTGCAAGCTTGCTGATGCTGCAGCTCTGTCCATTATGTACAGTATGCCTGACCTATGGCGGGCGCTGTCTAAGGTTGGCATGCAATCGTTATAATTGCATGAGGTTTGGATTTTCAGGACTGTTGTGTCACAGACTCATCTATTCGTGTGTAGTATCGTCACAACAGTCACCCCTGGATTTTCCTGGGGGTACAAGGAGTGGGACCGGAGCAGTCCGCAGATCACATTTACAGAGGGTGATAAGGGTGATGCTTCTGATTGGACAACCCCTTTAAATTCACACGATAAGTATTGCTGTATGAGCAGAAAGCATTGCATCCTAACTAGTGATGAGAGAACATCCTCAGATATTGTGTTCTCCGAGTATCTCGGGCGTGCTCCAGTAATATGTACTCGTCCCTGTGGCTGCATGATTGGCGGCCAGACAGCTGCAACACATGTGGGGATGGCCGAACAGCCGCAAACCATGCAACATATTACTGGAGCGCGCCCGAGATACTGGGAGATCACGATATCCGAGCGCACTCCCTCATCACTAATCTTAACGTTCTAGAAATGCGGATGGGATTTATAGAGATTTTGTGGACACTGTTTTGTTTTTTTTTACGCAGCATGAGTTGACCTGTGGTGCATTTTTGAAATCCGCAAAATGTCAGTTGCAGTAAATATGCATGTTATTTGCAGATTTTCCTCGCAGAATTCAATAAGATGATCTAAAAGTAAAAAAAAACAAAAAAAAAAACACCCGCGTGTAATCCGAAAATGACTATCAATAAAGTTTTATCAAAACCAAGTAAAAACAAAGCGGTTTCATTTAAAACAAGACATACCAAAAAAGAGAGAAAAAAAACTTGTTAAAAAAATGTGCTTAAAACCCAAGTGAAAAAGAAGAAAGTAACCTCATATAGTCTGATATGTATAACCAAGTTGGTGCAGAAATGCTTCAACATCAAAACTCACCAAATACTCATTGTGGGCATTTTTCCCTTTGCTTTTGCTCTAGGATAAATGCACGTGATGCTGGCTTTTCGCGAGCATTTGAGTGTGGCGAATCTATAGAGTTATGCTGTGTTCGATAAGCAAATAATGTTAAATATTACATCTACATGTGTAATTACAGAAATGTCAGTTCTTTCTACAATGCATGGGATGAAATCAGTCACCAAAAAGATGCAGAAAACCTAAATTAGTAGATACAGACAATTTTGACTAGTGCACACTGTGCACCAATAGCTGGAGGGGCACTAATTCTGGAAGACCTCGTAGCTCATGGTAGCCCATTGATTCCAGTGGCCGGTGGTGGAGATGTGGACTTGTCAGCAGTTTCCACTAGCTCTATCTTACAGGTTCCAGGAGGTGCACAAACTCCTTCAGAGGGTTCTTCACAAATTGTGAAATGTCTTTGGGCAGAGAAAATGACGTTGGTGAGCCACTGTCTGGGGCATGCACAGGGTTTGTAAATTCAGAAACTGTAGCGTCCATTGTCTAAAGTATAAAATGCTGTGTTTGCCTTGAAGCTGGAAAAGATTGTGCAAACTCTCGTAGGGTTACTCTCATCATTATCTGAGTCAAATTGCTATTTAGTAATTCACTTATTAAAATTCCTCTCCTTATTAAAGAACAGTATTATGTATTTTTGTTTATTCCTCATTGCCTAGGTTACCTCTGCAGTGTATCAGTGGAGGCTGGTTTACTAAGTAAGTAGTGCAAAACTCTTTCCAATAGAGCTTGCAAGTGCTGCGCTGACACTGTGCAGATGGCCCAGATTCAGTGTCCCTGCTATCCTCCAATGCTGCAGAAGCAAAACTGCGTCATATAATAGTATGGGAGAGCACGCAGTGTGGGCCGGTGTCTGAAATGTCAGCCAAAGCGGAGAACTCCCTTTCCCTCAGCGTGTAAGATGTCAGGGAAACTGGCATAAGAGAATAGAGAAAGAACCACTCCAAAGAAGTGCACACCACTGTATAACTATATATAAAAGGCAAAACTTTAATTGATACAAAAGTTAAAAACACTTAAAAAAATGCATGTATGCAACAACATCCCCAGTGATCCTGCCACAAAAAATCACAAAGTATAATGTATATACAAAAACTGTACCACAGACTGTATATAGTAATGATAGAGAAAAGACCTTGAAAATAAATAATGCCAAGTAAATATTATGCCCGGTATAATATGCACCAATGAGATAAAACGGCCGTAATGAACATGACAATATATATACGCTCCCTCAAGTATATACCCCAAAGAAGTCCAAAATGGTAATGGACTATCAATGATCGCAGGTTAGCAACATACATAGGGTCAAAGAGGGATCCGTATTATATCAAAGGCCATAAGGCACAAGTAACAAAGAATAGAGTAACAAAGAGTAACTGTGCCAAAGTAAACTCACGCCGCCTGAAATAGGCCAGAGTAAGCGGAGCCAATGTATAGCGCAGCCGAGATGAAAAGACGCTGCCACCGGGGAAAGAACAAGGTCAGGCAGAGATCAGCATGGGGAGAAGCCCAACGCGTGTCGCCGTTACAAGGACGGCTTCGTCAGGGGAAGGATGTCAGGGAAACGGTGCAATTCTGCAGACGCTTTTAAGAAAATTGGTTTAAGTAATGTGTTCAGAGAAGCATTGTGAACTGTGCATAGTTATCACATGTATTTTATTCTCGGTCTCCCATTTTGCAGCCATTGTGAAAATATCTAATATTATAGATGGACACCTGAAATGTTTTAGGATGCCCGTGAAAATAAGTGAGAGGATCAGTTGTTATCGGTGGACACTGACAAAACTACAAAGTACTGCTGAACAGTCCCTGGGGGATTACTTGGCAACAAGACAGAAATGTATTCTGTAATTATTCATAAGCAGATATACCGCAACCTGTTTATACCTGCAAGTCTTCATAAGACATACACTGGAGCTCTCAGGACACTTCTCTTTCCATTTTTATCCCTAATCCTGGCCTTGTCTGACACCCGGCCCCAATGCAGAGCTAGTGTCAGCCAGTGCCGGGGGCACGGTTACAGCCGTGGCTCTGTATACTCAGAGTGGTGACTGAACCCGCACCGCCCCCATGACTGATACCCAAATGCCAGGGGGTATAAAGTTCATTTTCTCTCTGCAGCGGTCGCCGGGCAGGTTAACAACGCTATTAACATACACATTAAGTCCATATCTGCAGATTATTAGGGTTTTTTGTGACAGATTTCCTTTAAACACATCAGGTTCCCTTTAAGCACATCAGGATATAAACTAAAATGCTCCAATAGAGATCTTAACATATGTTTGGAATTGAAATCTGGTACATTAGAACGTTGCAGTTCTCTTCTTTAGACTTGTAGCTGGTAAAATGAATTTGCTCTTCCTTTATGTTGCTTCCCTTCTGCCCTTTTCAAGGATGCTGGCATTCATCATTGCCCAAGTGACATATCAGGATCATAACCTTGTGCCAGTATCCCAGGCCGTCTGTAATGGAATAGTGGAATGCGGCAGCTCTTGTGTCAGTGTTATGCCTTCACTTTGTAATGAGGATTTCATCATTAGTGCTTACAGTACACTCACAGATTGTCAGTTTTTTCATATAAAAGTCTTCACTCCTAACAATTGACAGATATCATCTTTATGTTTCAGTAAAAATAATATGTAGTTGTTTAGTGTTATGTTTTGTTCACGAGGATTTTGACTTGTATTCCGCACTGAAATTCTCATGCATTCTCTGCATATTTCGCCTTTCATTAATTTCAATTAGAATTTAAATTCCTTCATAGATTATTTAACACTGATTTTTTTTTTTTTAAATCTGCATCAGGGAAGAAAAGTAAGTGTTCTCTTTCTAATAAAGAAATCTTGTAGCTGCATAGAAGTTAGGCCTAATGAATGAGCCTTAGGCTAGATTCACATTAATACATTGTTGTCTGCCAAGCACTACATCAGTGTTTCTGTCATAATCCCCCCAAAAACTATACTGGACTGGAGCTCCAACAGAGCCAGCCAAAGCCATTCATTAAAGGTAGACCTGTCACCTTTGCTTGCCCAGTAAAACTGAGTTAAATGCCAAGAAAAAAATAAATGAGTTCCTCTCATTTTGCCACTTTTATCTGTTTTTAGCCTAGTCATTCTATTGGAGAAGTATTCATGTTTTTATTTTAGAGAGCAGTATGTGAAATCTCTGCTTGCAGACCAGCTGCTGGTCTTTTTTTCCATTCCTTCCCAGAAGTTGCCAAACACAGCTTGGAAGCATCTGAAAATGCTAGACCATCTGGTGAATAATAATAATAATAATAATAGGTGAACTGTGATTGTCAGCATCTAGAAGAGAGGGGTGACAGCATACGCCCCCAGAAGGACTCTGCAGACAGAGATTTCACATACTGTGCTCCAAAAACAAGAAATATGAACATCTCTGCAATGGCGTGACACAGCGCAAAACGAAAAAGAGAGGCAGAATCAGTGGAGCATATGGATTTTTACACGGTATTTAACTCGTTGGAATGCAGTATTTTCGGTGATATAGTGCTCCGTGGAGAGCACTGTATTAATGTGAACATAGCATTATCCATATTCTGATCTATAGGAGAAACACAATTTCAGCCTTGGATGTCTGACACATTTAAGGTGGTTCTTTAGAAGGCTAGGGCTACACGGCGAGATGTTACAGCTATTCTCAGAAAAGTCACGCAACAAAAACATGTATGTACAGTATTTTGCCTGGGACTATTTTGGAGCTGTGATTTTTCTGTTAATAAAACTGCCAACATGCAAATAATTTGCATATCGCATGTGACTTGCCTTGAAGTCTATGGCAAGTATGTCACGTACGATTTGCGACAAACAACAGAAAAAAAACAAGCAAAAACATTGGGACTTGCAACATGTGACTTCCAACATCGTAGTCGCGGATAGCAACGTGACATGATAGGAAGTCATAACATCCAATGTTATGATGAGTAGCCCTAGCCTAATGAGTTGTTCAGTATTGAGCCTTGGGACTCAAGCAAGCTAATGCAAGTTTTTACAATTGTGAGATGGGGTTTGTATGAATGATTTTGAAATCATTTGTTCCCCCTTCTGTCATACACTTTACATTTTTGTAGCCAGCACCTACCTTCTTACATTAGGGGATGTACTGCCAATAAATAATTGATTTAAATGAAATTTACAATTAAGACTAAATTAGTATTTTGTTGTGTGATTCCTGGTTGTTAGTGTCATGAAAGTTACTGAAGCACATTTAGGCTGTGGTCACTCTTGTAGTCCGAGTACCATGCCCAATGGCAGTACTGTGAGTAGTTTTTTGAGCCAAAGCCAAAAGTGGATTAAGATGGAACGGTAAATATAAAGGAAAGATTAATACTCTTTCCTGTTGGAATACACGTCTGGTTTTGGCCTTTAAAAAAAATTGCATGTGTATTTATAGTCCAAGGATACATTCTCATGGTGGACTCAATCACATATTATAGGACACATGGGAAAATGGCACCAGTTTTTGCAAAATCCTGACAGTCTGGAAATAAAATGCAGCTTGGCCTTGTAGGGTGAATATACTCTAGGGTTTTAGAAATGATGATTTTTATGTCCAGTGCAATAATATAGTGCTAATAAACAGGTCTAGTCTAACTGCAAAACTGGAGATACCTGGTTCATTTTTGTGAAGTAGTAGCTGTTGAAGAGTTAATATCCCAAATTTGGTACTGTGTGATGAAATAATTGCTGGACAAATAATAATGGTTCCTTGTGAGCTACAACTACTTTTCTGTAGAAGTACAGCAGATCTTAAGAATACTTCAACTCACCACTATAAGAATACGTCAACTCACCACTAGAGATGAGCGAATTTGATCAGGTCAGGGCTTATTTGGCAAGCTTTAGCGCTTACCGAATAGGCTTCAGAGGGAAACCGGCTTCCTGGATCGCTCCGGCTGATCAGCTGTTCGGCTTCGCAGCTGTGTGACAGTCAGGACACATGCATGGAGACCCCAACAAACAGGCTCTCTATGCATGTGTCATGACTGTCAAACAGCCGCGACACATGCAGCTTCGGCGTTGATGAGCCAGAACGATCCAGGAATCCGGGTTTCCTCTGCAGCTTATTCGGTAAGCGCTATAGCTTGCCGAATAAGCCCTGACCCGATCAGATTCGCTCATTTCTACTCACCACCCATTTACAGAAGGATAAACGCAGTGTAGGAGGGGATACATATTGTGGCTGTGTGCGTCCACTTTCTTGTTAGATCACAGGTTACGTTTTTGCTGCATTTTTTTCCTCAGGCAAAACCTGCTCTCCATGCAGTAAAGAATCTGCTTCCAAAAAAGCAGGTTTTGCTGTATTTTTAGTGCTGAGTTTTTGTTGTCTCTTGTGCATGTTGACAAAGTTTAGTGGACTAAAAAAAACATAATTTAACTTCCTTAGGTTTTTTCACCAAAAAGCAGCAAAAACTGATATCTTAGTTTTTTGCTGCGTTTTTACACGTATCCATTGTTTCCTATGGCTGAAAAACAAAACACTGAAAGAAGTAACATGCTGCAGTTTTCAAAAACGCAGTTTTCCAAATCAATCAGGAAAATAAAATCTATGTGTGTGCATGAGTTTTCTGAAATCTCAGACTTTGCTGGTACTGTAAAATACAGCTTTAAATTTGCATTAAAAAGCAGAAAAAAATGCAACTTGTGAACACAGCCTTATATAGCTGCTTCATAAACATAGGTCCTGTATGGAGTCAACCAGTGAATAGGTGCCCTCATTCATCATTGCTTCAAAAGGAACCTGTCAGCTGGTTTTTACACCTAAACGAATGTCATCTATGTAAAGTCCATGTAATGTTGGTGACGTGCATATCGCTGATTTTATAAGATTGTGCCACTGTTTTATATAAATCCAGAAGTAAATTTTCATGCAAACAAACCGCAAATGCAGCTGCACCCACAGCTCTACGGCCTTTTCCCCTGCCTGCTACCGGCCTCCTATCCGTTACAGACAGGTCACTCTTCTCTCTCAGCTGCTCCCTCCCCTGAGGTCTTGTGCAAGTGAGGATTCCCAGGGCGGTGCATGGGCATAATAATGATAGTTCGGCTATTGAACGTCATTAGGATGTTACTGAAAACGCGCTACTCCTGGGAATGAATACTCCGCTTTCACAAGATTTCACACGGGGGAGCAGGTCACAGAGAAGAGTGACCTGCCAGTCAGTGATGGGCTGGTGGTGGGCAGGGAGAGAGGCCAGAGAGCATTTCATGCCCCCTGCACTTGCAGCTCATTTGCATGAAAATCCACCAAGGAATTTCTGTTAGAACAAAGGCATGGACTTATAAAACAAAGATATGGGCTTCGTCAACATTGCAGGGACTTTACATAAATGGCGTTAGTTTGGAGTCTGAAAACTGCTGGCCTGTTCCCAGCTGGAGTAATAATTGTTTTAATAGTGACTTCTTTCTTTCTGCTTTATGCATTTTTTTTAATTTGCACCTTTTTTAAGTGAAATTGCTTAGTTTCATTCTGTTTCTTTTGTTTTGGCCTTATAGTTGCGATTATGGTTATCTAGATGTTTTATTATAAAATGTGTCCAGTTTTTCTGTGCACAGTTGAATACTAATGTGCCACATTTTAAAGGATTTTGAAGCTTTCCAATATGAAATGCCTCAAAAAAAGCAAAAGACAAAGCTAAAGCTTTTTTTGCGTTTGCACAAAATTCACCAACTTTCATGAGCCATTCTTAAGAATTTTGTGAAAAATCTGTCTACAAATAATACAAGACAAAAAAAAGAAAAGCCACTTTAAAAAAACAATCACATGATGAATGTGCTTTACGGTATACTGAACATTGATCACTAGTAAAAAAGACATTGTACATTTATTGACCATACTCCAAAAAAAGCATGTATATCAGTATATTTTAAACCATCAGCACGAGTATTCTGCTGACAAATCCAGGTTCTACCCTCCTTGTCCCAGATAAAACCACTGTCTCTCTGCTTCCATAGTCTCCCTGTACGAGCAATGAGACTATGGACCTTTGGACTATGTGTCCAATGGTCAAAGTAAGCAGACAAGTTATATCTGATAACGTTCCTTGGTGTTGTAAAGTAGTAGACATATTCAGTCAGAGGAGTCGATCTTGAGCAAATGAATGAAATTGTCAGTTAGAAGACTTAATACTGGGGTTGTAGTGATTATTTTATTGTAAGATCCTAAATTTACTATGGTCATAGACCGCTACGTAAACCAGTAGCCAATGGAGTGGCCCTTTTTTTTAAATCATACAATGTCTAAGGAAATGTCAAATTAAGTTTGATGCGGATAAATGTAAAGTTGTGCACTTGAGCAGAAGAAAAAGTATAATATTATGTACCAAACAGTGGAACCCTGGGTAAAACACTGAAAAATACTTGGTGATATTGTTAAACTGTAAACTCAACTTTAGGTTCTATTGTCAAGACAAATAGCATCATAGGTTCTGATGACAAGAAGAAAGTTTGCCTGTATGCAAATCACCAGTTAGGCACACTTAGAATATTGTTTTTCAATTTCAGTCTCCAGTGGACATAGATGAACTTGAGCGGGTGCAGAGAAGAGTGACCAGTGTTACTAAGGAAACGGGTGGACTTCAATACCAATATAGGTTATCAAAACTTGACTACTTGAAAAATGACAACTTTTTTATTATTAATATACAAATATATGAACGGACAGTACATAAGCGGTTTTGTTTTTAGGCCTTTAATCATGACAATAGGTATCATCTACATCTAATGAAAGGAAATAAAGTTTTAACATCATCATAAACAGGGACTCTTTAATGTAGAAGCAGTGAGACTGTGGAACTCTCTGCCACACAATGTCTTGATGGTTGATTGATTGAGCAAGATCAGGAGGACCTGTAGGCCTTTCTTAGAAAATATATTATAGGCAATAGGTACTAGATTTAAAGAGATGAAACTTTGATCTAGTGATCTTTGACAGTTGTGATATTTGGAGTTAGAAACAAATTCATCTCCTAAATATGGGGCATTTGGCATCATTTTTTTCTTTCTTCTGGAACAACAAGGTAGAAATAGAGGTTGAAATTGATGAAATTTTTGTTGTTGTTGGAGAAACGGGGGATTTTTTTTTTTTCAATCTTTTCAACTATGTATACATACAAGTGCTTCTCACCAAATTAGAATATCATCAAGAAGTTAATTTATTTCAATTCTTCAATACAACAAGTGAAACTCATATATTATATAGAGTCATTACAAACAGATTGATCTAGTTCTGTTAATGTGTTTATTTCTGTTAATGTTGATGATTATGGCTTACAGCCAATGGAAACCCAAAAGTCATTATCTCAGTAAATTAGAATACATTGTAACGCCAGCTTGAAAAATGATTTTAGAATCTGAAATGTTGGCCTACTGAAATGTATGTTCAGTAAATGCACTCAATAATTGGTCGGGGCTCCTTTTGCATCAATTACTGCATCAATGCGGCGTGGCATGGAGGCGATCAGCCTGTGGCACTGCTGAGGTGTTATGGAAGGGCAACAGGGCAGATAAGTACACCTGCGCAGGAGTGCGATGCCGGGGAACTATGAAGCAAGTAGGAGGGCAGCGTATATGAGTTTCACTTTTTGTATTGAAGAACTGAAATAAATTAACTTTTTGATGATATTCTAATTTAGTGAGACGCACTTGTATATACCGACAGTAGCTTAAACCAGTTAGGTATTCCATTTTCCATTTTTCTGTTTGCATGGTGAAGGAGTGCTGCTACTTTTCCCCTCAATTTATAGCACTTTGTATAATAATTTATATGACTTTGGGGCACATTGATATGGTACATAATTGTATTATGTTTTTTCTTACTTTTATATGCAACAAATTTTTTTACTCATTTCATATACCAGAAAAAATGGAGTAACTAATCCATCCAAAAAGTAGTAATTTTTTCTGAAACAAATATTTAATAAAAATTGCATATAACAATTAGAACAAGTATGCAGACAAAAGCATACGCAAGATGCAGGTGTTAATATAGTGTTATATGTCACATACAGTGCCTTGCGAAAGTATTCGGCCCCCTGGAACTTTTCAACTTTTTCCCACATATCATGCTTCAAACATAAAGATACGAAATGTAAATTTTGGTGAAAAATCAACAAGTGGAACACAATTGTGAAGTTGAACGAAATTTATTGGTTATTTGAAATTTTTGCGGAAATTCAAAAACTGAAAAGTGGGGCGTAGTGATGAGCGAATATACCGAGTATTTTTTAGTGCTCGGAGTGAGGATTGCAGGATTGCCTGGTTGCTAGGCAACCCCCACATGTACTTATGCTGGCTAACAGATGTAAATCATTCAGCTGCGGCAAGAAAAACTAAAACTCTGAGCACTAAAAAATACTCGGAGGACCCCCGAGCATGCTCGAGAAATCTCGAGTAACGAGTATATTCGCTCATCACTGGTGGGGCGTGCAATATTATTCGGCCCCTATACTTTCAGTGCAGCAAACTCACTCCAGAAGTTCATTGTGGATCTCTGAATGATCCAATGTTGTCCTAAATGCCTAATGATGATAAATATAATCCACCTGTGTGTAATCAAGTCTCTGTATAAATGCACCTGCTCTGTGATAGTCTCAGGCTATGTGCACACGTAGGAAATGTGGTGCAGAATTTTCTGCACTAAATCTGCATCTGCAGATTTGATGCAGTTTCTGTGCAGTTTCTATGCAGTTTCTATGCAGTTTCTGTGCAGTTTCTATGCAGTTTCTATGCAGTTTCTGCGCAGATTCTATGCAGTTTCTATGCAGTTTCTGCGCAGATTCTATGCAGTTTCTGCGCAGATTCTATGCAGTTTCTGTGCAGTTTCTATGCAGTTTCTGTGCAGTTTCTGTGCAGTTTCTGTGCAGTACAATGTAAATCAATGGGGAAAAAAAAAAGCTGTGCACATGGTGCAGAAAAATCTGCAGCAGAAACGCTGCAGAACTGCACAAAAGAAGCGACGTGCACTTCTTTGAAATCTGCAGCGTTTCTGCGCAGATTTTTCTGCACCATGTGCACAGCTTTTTTTTTTTCCCATTGATTTACATTGTACTGTAAATCACAGTGCAGTTCTGCAGCGTTTCTGCAGCAGAAAAATCTGCTGCAGTTCTGCACCAATTCTGCACTTAGGCTACGTTCACACGATCCTTTTTTTCGTCCTTTTTTTTTCAGGTCCTGTTTTGAAAAACCGCAGCTGAAATCCGCACTGATTTTTAGCTGCGGTTTTTGATCCTTTTTCTTCTGCGGATTCCACTGCGGGTTTCCAACTGCAGTTTCCTATTGGGGCTGCTGGAAACCCGCAGCAGAATCCGCAGAAAGAATTGACAGGTACTTCTTTTTTCTGCAGGCAAAACCGCTGCGGATTTGCCTGGGGAAAAAAGGATCGTCGGCACAGCGGGTTTTGTTTTCCATTGGGTTACATTGTACTGTAACCTACATGGAAAAAAGCTGCGGATCCGCAGTGCCAAATCCGCTGCGGATCCGCAGCAAAAACCGCAGCGTGTGAACATACCCTAAATCTGCATCGTGTGCACATACCGTCAGGGTTCTGTTTGAAGCGCAGAGAGCATCAAGAAGACCAAGGAACACAACAGGCAGGTCCGTGATACTGTTGTGGAGAAGTTTAAAGCCGGATTTGGGTACAAAATGATTTCCAAAACTTAAAACAAACCAAGGAGCACTGTGCAAGCGATCATATTGAAATGGAAGGAGTATCATACCACTGCAAATCTAAAAAGACCTGGCCGTCCCTCTAAACTTTCATCTCTAACAAGGAGAAGACTGATCAGAGATGCGGCCAAGAGGCCCATGATAACTCTGGATGAACTGCAGAGATTTACAGCTGAGGTAGGATAGTCTGTCAATAGGACAACAATCAGTCGTACACTGCACAAATCTGGCCTTTATGGAAGAGTGGCAAGAAGAAAGCCATTTCTCAAAGATATCCATAAAAAGTATCATCTAAAGTTTGCAACAAGCCACCTGGGAGCCACACCAAACATGTGGAAGGAGGTGCTCTGGTCAGATGAAACCAAAATCGAACTTTTTGGCAACTATGCCAAACGATATGTTTGGCTTAAAGGCAACACAGCTCATCACCCTGAACACACTATCCCCACTGTCAAACATGGTGGTGGCAGCATCATGGTGTGGGCCTGCTTTTCTTCAGCAGGGACAGGGAAGGTGGTTAAAATTGACTGGAAGATGGATGGAGCCAAATACAGGACCATTCTTAAATAAAACCTGTTGGAGTCTGCAAAAGACCTGAGACTGGGACGGAGATTTGTCTTCCAACAAGACAATGATCCCAAACATAAAGCAAAATCTACACTGGAGTGGTTCACAAATAAACATATCCAGGTGTTAGAATGGCCAAGTCAAAGTCCAGACCTCAATCCAATCGAGAATCTGTGGAAAGAGCTGAAAACTGCTGTTCACAAACGATCTCCATCAAACCTCACTGAGCTGTTTGCCAAGGAAGAATGGGCAAGAATTTCAGTCTCTCGATGTACAAAACTGATAGAGACCTACCCCAAGCGACTTGCAGCTGTAATCGCAGCAAAAGGTGGCGCAACAAAGTATTAAGTTAAAGGGGCCGAATAATATTGCACGCCCCACTTTTCAGTTTTTGAATTTTCACAAAAAATTTACCTTTCGCAAGGTACTGTATATGTATTTGGTTGGGAAGAGATAATAATATATAATAAATTCAATAGAATATAGTTACTAATACAGTAGGAGGCCCTATATTACTAATTGTATGCTACTAATTCAGTAAACAGTAGGAGTCAAACATGTTTAGATTGCCCGCATGACATTTATGCCAGAACAAAAACGCACCATGTAAGCACATTAGTAAGATAATTCATTGTGACTGCACTGAGAAACTATAATGATCTCTGGAAACAAAAACTGCAAACATTGATTCTTAAAATCTCTTACCCAGCTGTCACCCACATGGGTCAAGTAACTAAGCAGCCCCAACGCACATTTTGCTTGGGCTTCCTCAGGGGGCTGATGTATGAATTGTAGTTCTGGAGTTTCCATAATATTCCATAATACACATATTTAGGCCCTTTCTATATAGGGCATACAGCCTAAAAACAATTAATCCTTAGATTATGAATTCTGTTTTGTGGATATTGTTTCAACATTTTTTACTCGGCTGGAATTGTCCCTAGCAGCTCCAATGATTTAACTGAAGAGCAAAATAAATGGAAAAATACAGTATATATGATTCAGAGCACCTCATGAAGCTGCTAGTGTTAGATATATTATCTAATACTATGAACATCTGCTTTCAGATAAGACGGTTGTAAAAACTGCATTTAATATGATTACACCAAAAAGCATATGGCTAAAAATACAGTCTAATAACACAATAATGTGAAAATATATTCACAAATTAATTCTACTTTAATTCAAAAAGTAAAGAGATGGTGCAGAATGTGCTGTACCCAAAAGGAGAACGCAGTAACTTTCCTGTTATATTTAATGTCCCTTCATGTTCCTGTTTTCCAGGTAAATCTAGGCCATGGCCACTGCCAAATGTATGTTACCATTCTGCGTGACCGATGTGTTAATCATACACTTCAAAGCTACTTGTTCCAAAAGATTTCATTTTGGGCAGTAGCAGGGCTTTTGCCTGTTAAAATCACAGCAATTTTATTAGCATGTAAATGTCTGGAACTGGCCTTGACAACACCCAGTAGCCTTCATGGCAGCAGAGTCAGTCAGTAAATGTACACTGACTCCAGCTGCAAAATAAGAATATTAGACGAAGGTGATGTTGATAAAAAAAAATCGTGATAATACCATTTTATAATGGAACTGGAGTATGGAAAAACAGAAGACTCAGAAGTTTGGCTTCCGCAACCTGTAGTCATTGTGGCTATGAATACTTCTTTGTGTCTAGCTTTTTGGGTTAGTTTCTGTTAATACACATATTAATTTTACTACTCCACCACTAATTAACTCAATCAGGTTCTCAAGTCTTCTATGCAGCATTTGGATTACACATGGATGGCACGCATGGGCTCTCTTGTGTGTTTTATTTTATATCTTTCTACTGATCCATTGACCTGAATGGGCTTGTTTCATCCATCACTTGGATCAAAAGCAAACATGTTGTTAGGACACCTCCAGCGCCCCTGCAGTATCCTCTCCTTTCTCTCTGCAAGGACACCGGTGTGTGTACTTACCCGTCCCTGCTCCCTCTGCGTCTGTCTGCTCCCAGGAACTGCACGTGGCATGCAGGACTCCTGGGAATAGGCTTAGGGCATGCGCGCTCCCTGATTCTTAAAGGGCCAGTCTGACCCACCCTCAGGAGCTCTAGTGAAGAGTCCGGTGCGCGTTCAGGTACACCCCACCAGACTCTCCACGGACTGTGGTACAGTGGTTCCACAACTACGTCTGTAAGGCTTCTTTCACATTTCCGTCTTCTGGGGGCCGTCGCAATCCGTGGTTATGGCAAAAAAACGGATCCTGCAAATGTGCCCGCAGGATCCGTTTTTTGCCATTGACTTGAACTAACGACGGATTGCGACGGATGGACACACAACGCATCCGTCGTGCGAAGGGTGCGTCGTGTTTTTGCGGTCCGTCAAGATGAAAAAACGTTCAATGTAACGTTTTTTCGTCCGTCGAATCCGCCAGTTCCGACCGTGCATGCGCGGCTGGAACTCCGCCCCCTCCTCCCCGGAACTCACAATGGGCAGCGGATGCGTCGGAAGACTGCATCCGCTGCCCACGTTGTGCACAATTGTGCACAACATCCGTCGGTACGTCGGGCCGACTGTTTGTGACGGCCCCGTACTGACGGAAATGTGAAAGAAGCCTAACACGTCTCCTATTTTATGTGGGCATTGCTTAATCCTCAAATAAACATGGACAAGTGAATAGCTCTTTTAGACTAACGAAAGCGTATTTTAGCCATGAAAAACACAGGACAAGTTCCTAACAAGCAGATGTCTGATTGAGCCCTTAGATCTGTAAAGCTGAAGAATAATTATTGATGAATGTAAATTATTTTAAAGGTGTTGTCAAGTTCTGAGTGCAGCTCCATTCAATGTGTTTACATTTGGCTGCTAATAACAACTGATCAGTGGGTGGTGTAGGGTGTCGGACCTCCACCATTGAGATATTTATGACATCAGTATGGGTCATTAATATTGTATGCTCGCAGAACCCCTTTAACCTCCAGTTCAGGCAAGTATATTATCATTAATACATGTTCAGGTCCATGTTGTACATACTGTATATGCATTGTTATTTTAGCAAGCACTAGTATAATTAAACAAATTAACACGTGATTCAGACTTTTTTCCCTACTGTTCTTGGCAGGGCATACACTGCTTTGCTTGGCTGATAACTGTGAACAAAGGAAAGAGAACCACTTAGTATGGGAGAGGCATGATCACACTCGACTTTATACTATAGCCGGGCTGGGAAGTATCTCAGAAGCCAAGTAGCCAATGTGACCGATTTACTAATCCTGGACAGTATTTAGACAGTGCGGACTGGCTAAAGCTGGCTGATAAATTTGGCACAATAACCAGTATATTTGTAGTTTATTTCCATATTGTGTTTTATGAGGCCTAAGAGAAGTACAGCTAGCACCCTTTATCATTAGGAAAGGCACAGTAAGTATAGACATTAGAGAAGAATAATCTTGGATGAAAAGACTGAGAGATGTTTTATTAGGAATGGATAGATGCAGAAATGTCTGGACTCATATATAACCTACTTTCCCTGTTACTGTATACTGCAATTTAACATATTGCAGCATTTTCCAGAAGCATTTTAATATAGCCTGTGTTCACCCCTTCCCGGGACCACAGCTTTACATCCAATGTTTTTACAGTGAGCAGTCATTGCTGCTTTGTCAATGATTTCAGAATTTTCTCAGCAGCTCCTGCTTACATGGAGAAGTTGAAGAACTAGGTCAATGGTTTACGGCCGCTGACTGCCAGATATAACTCCCATCAGTTACATTTTGTTTTCTTAATTGTTCGCTTGTATTAGTTCAATCTTGCCACTTTGCTATGGATTATCATTATACTTCATATCTGTTATTCTGTATTGGGTATCTTATCTGTGACAAAAAGACTGAACAACACATGTAGCGGAGGCTAACTGGTGGCTTTCACAATGGTAAAAGGCCGGCTTCACTTACAGCAGATGATTGAAATTTGCATTAGTTCTGTAGTTTCTGAAAACTGTTAACATTAAGGGTATGTGCACACGTCAGGAATCTTTTCAGAAATTTCCTGACAAAAAACGGACTTTTTCCGCAGGAAATCCGCACGCTTTTTTCTTGCGGTTTTTGCGCGTTTTTTTTGCGTTTTTTTTCCGGAGCTTCTCCAATTGAATAATATAGAGGGAAAAACGCAAAAAATCCGCAAAATTAATGAACATACTGCTTTCTTTTCCGCAATGTGTTTTTTTTTTTGCGGAAAAAAATGCAACATGTGCACAAAAATTGCGGATTGCATTCTAACTATAGGATGCATAATGGATGCGTTTTTTTTCGCGGTTTTATCGTGCTTTTATAGCTAAAAAACGCAAAAAATCCGGAACGTGTGCACATAGCCTAAAGGGGTTATCCAGACCTCACATGTTAGTGACCTCTCTGACTTCTATAAGAAATTAGTGGGGACCTGACACAAAGCAACCCCACCAATCAGCTGATATGTACTCCCCGAGCGACTAGATGCAAGCAGTCAGTGTACGGCCGGTTTCACACGTCAGTGGCTCCGGTACGTGAGGTGACAGTTTCCTCACGTACCGGAGACACTGACACACGTAGACCCATAAAAATCAATGCATCTGTTCAGATGTCATTGATTTTTTGCGGACCGTGTGCGGACCGTGTCTCCGTGTGCCAAAGACGGAGACATGTCAGTGTTCGTGGGAGCGCACGTTTTACACGGACCCAATAGAGTCAATGGGTCCGCGTAAAACACGGACCTCACACGGACATTCTCCGTCTGGGGTCCGTGTGCGTGCCGGAGACAGCGCTACAGTAAGCGCTGTCCCCCCCACATGGTGCTGAAGCCGGTATTCATATCTTCCCTGTAGCAGCGTTTGCTATAGAGAAAATATGAAGAATAGTGTTAAAAATAAAGATTTAGGTGTCCGCCGCCCCCCCACCCCCTGTGCGCCCCCCCGCTGGTCAGAAAATACTTACTCGCTCCTTCCTGGTCTGGCCGCGCCTCCTACTGTATGCGGTCACGTGGGGCCGATCAATTACAATCATGAATAGTCGGCTCCGCCCCTATGGAGGTGGAGCCACATATTCATGACTGTAAATGATCGGGCCCACGTGACCGCATGCAGGAGAAGCCGCGGCAAGACCAAGAAGGAGCGACAGCCGACGGGGGACCCGGGTAAGTATTTTCTGACCAGCGGGGGGGCGCACAGGGGGTGGGGGGGCGGCGGACACCTAAATCTTTATTTTTAACACTATTCTTCATATTTTCTCTGCAGCAAACGTTACTGCAGAGAGGATATGAATCGCAGCTTCAGCAGCTTCAGCACCATGCAGAGTGGGTACCACACGCTCCGTGTGGTACCCACTCGCCATACGGGCGGCACACGTGTGCCGCAGGTATGGCCTCCGTGAGTTCCCAGGCACACGGACACGGATAACTCCGGTACCGATTTATTCCGGTACCGGAATTATCTGGACGTGTGGGACAGCCCTCCAGCACAGAGCACCACAGCTTTGCACATTGTTTACTGTTCCCCGATACATATGATTGACTGGTCTCATATTATATACACATGTAGGGAGAGACCTGTCAGTCAACTGGGGCGAGAAGAAGCCGTCCAGGGACCACATCAGACTAGTTATCCACGGTACGTAGTCTTCATCCGGCATGTCAAAGTATGTTTACTGTAAAACAACCTCTGATGGTTTTGCATGGACATGGTATAGATAAGGGAGCAATGGGTAAGCAACATTTTTGGAGCCATTTACAGTGTAAATTATTTCTATATATCTTTCACTATTCCAATTATTTAGAAATTAATACCCTGTAACACTTGTATTAGATTTTTGGCTAATCTTTTCCCGGGTTTTCTATTATAATTTGATATTTGTTAACCTCTTCACAACATATGATGTATATTTGCATAATATGTGGTGTCCCTGACTTTGATTCCCTCATCTTTCCCCACATATGACAGCTGATTTAATCATAGTTCCTCAAGTGGATGTTAACTAGATAAATCCTGCTATCAATCTCTGAGGCTATGTGCACACGTTCAGGATTTTTCACATTTTTTTCCCGTTTTTTCTGCCGTTTTCCGCTGAAAAAATGCTAAAAAAAAAGCATACATAAGCATCCCATCATTTTTAATGCATTCCGCAATTTTTGTGCACATGCTGTTTTTTTCCCAAAAATTGCTGGATTGTGCCTGAAACAAAAAGCCTGATGTGTGAAAATAGCCGAAGAATGGCTGAAAATCCCTCAAATAAGAATTGAAAGACTCTTGGCTGGCTACAAAAAGAGTTTACAAGCTGTGATACTTCCAAAAGGGGGTGCTACTAGGCACTAATCAAACTTTTGCATCAGCCCATTTTCCTTTTTGGAATCTTTAAAATGTAAAAGATGCAAACAAAAATAATAATAAAATATATATGTATATAATTTTTTGGGGGGCCTAAAATACAAAGTAAATGTGTCATCTTCATACTTAGGCCTTTTAGAGATCATTTCATCTTCAACTTTCTTAAAGGGAACCTGTCACCCCGTTTTTTGAAGATGAGCTAAAAATAGCGTTAAATAGGGGCAGAGCTGGGCGTTACATTAGTGTCTTTGTGTGCCTTTATTACCCACCTATGCTGCTGAAATACCTTTGTAAAGTCACCGTTTTCTGCTGTCACTCACGCTGGTCTGGTCCTATGGGCGTGGTGACAGCGCTGTTTCTCCCCCAGATCAGGCTCATCATTCCGTTGGTGGCGTAGTGGTGTGCGCATGTCCAACAGAGAATATCCACTGCCCAGGAGATGCAAAAGAGCGTGATCTGCGCTATTCAGCCGTTTACCGGTGGGCGCGGCCATCTTTCCTGTGGCCGCGCGTGCGCAGATGGAGCGCTCTGCTGCCCGAGGCTTAAAAAAAATGGCCGCGGGATTCCGCGCGTGCGCAGATGGAGATCGCGGCGGCCATTTTCCTGAGCAGAGCGCTCCATCTGCGCACGCGCGGCCACAGAAAGATGGCCGCGCCCACCGGTAAACGGCTGAATAGCGCAGATCGCGCTCTTTTTCATCTCCTGGGCAGTGGATATTCTCTGTTGGACATGCGCACACCACTACGCCACCAACGTAATGATGACAGCAGAAAACGGCGACTTTACAAAGGTATTTCAGCAGCATAGGTGGGTAATAAAGGCACACAAAAGACACTAATGTAACGCCCAGCTCTGCCCCTATTTAACGCTATTTTTAGCTCATCTTCAAAAAACGGGGTGACAGGTTCCCTTTAACTGTTCACAATAATAGTAATTTTGACCAGGGGTGCCCAAACCTTTACATGCCACTGTAAGTGTACAAATTCTATTAATTTATATAGATTTAAATTGATTACAAAGTGCTTGCATTAGTTTGTACCATTCTTTATCAGTTGGGTCATTCTTTTTTAGTTATTTTTTAATATATTCCCCAAAACATACTATTATTGTCATTATGATTACAAATTATAATTGTGCATTCTTTTTTAGTTATTTTTTAATATATTCCCCAAAACATAACTATTATTGTCATTATGATTACAAATTATAATTGTGTTTTAAAAGGTAACAGAAATGAATAAAACAAATGTACTGTAAGTCATAATAATACATTCTCAGTCATGCATTATTCCTACAAAAACGAAGATAAAAATGACATGAACAAATACCCTGCAGTGAATAAATAAATAGCAATAGTTCCTGAAAACATAGGGTAAATAGTTAACATAATTTTGATCACACAAATGTAAAAGCCATCCCACTGCCTCAAGGTGACCCTATTTGGAACAACCCTAACCTCTAGTATTAGGCTATGTGCACACGTGGTGGATTCGTGTGCGGATTTTCCGGCACCGTTTTTGAAAAATCCACAGGTAAAACAACTGCGTTTTACCTGTTGATTACCCCCGGATTTACTGCGGATTTTGTGCGTTTTTGTGCGGTTTTACACCTGCGGATTCCTATTGAGGAGCAGGTGTAAAACACTATGGAATCCGCACGAAGAATTGACATGCGACGGAAAATGCAAAGCAGCGTTTCCGCACGGTATTTTCTGCACCATGGGCACAACGGATTTGGTTTTCCATAGGTTTACATGGTACTGTAAACCTGATGGAAAACTGCTGCGAATCCGCAGGCAAATCCGCAACATGTGCACATACCCTTAAAATCTTGTCATATGTCAAGTGTCGTAAATGGGAATAAGGGCTGAGTAGTACCGAGACCCTGATTAATGGATGCCCGGCCATGGGCCACGGTAAATTAAATGTCCAGCTCATTTCTGTAGATTTTTGTTTCAGGTGCTATTCATGGTGGCATCATAGTGTTCTTTTGTATAGGTAACCTCAGTGACTTTAATGGAGATTAGTCTGGAACAGTGCTGAAGATTGCTCTGTTTTTGGACATAAAAGCAGTTAGCAAGCTTCAAATTATCCAGATGAGACTCAAGAGGCAAGTCTGCACAGTACGTAAGCATTGATAATTTATTTCTGTGAAAATGAAAGGTAATTTAATATGCAATAAAATGATAAATATTGCCATTAATTAGTGATTAAACTGAAATTAATTAGAGTTCCTTTGCGGTGTCTCCTTTATTAATAGCAAGAGTAGAGCTGCTTGTTCTGCTATGCTTGCTGACAAATGCAACAGAATTATCCATAGGAACCTAAAAGATTAAAGAGAACATACTGTTAAATGTAAGGTAAATCATCTTAATGGAAGTGAAATTTTGCAGTTATATATACAATTGCATTCACAATTATTCAGTCCCCAGTTTATGCTCAAAATTTACAAATGTTCTGCCATTTGCAATAAAGAACTGAAATAAGATCAATAAGAACAATTTGTATAGCTCAACACAATTAATATAACAAGTGGTTTCTTCAAATTCATCACAAAATTCCACTTTTATTGACTCTTACAGTACCCGAACTATTCAACCCCTTGATGAATAGCATCTTTAGTATTTAGCGGAACACCCTTTTACTGTTATGACCTACTGCAACCATGGTGCGCAGCCAGACTCCAGCTTCTGACAACATTCCTGAGGAATCTCAGCCCACTCCCAATGGAAAATGGCCTCCATAGGTTGTCAAGATTGTGATCCAAAAAGTTATCTGATCATTGCCGTTCACAAACAAGGAAAATGATACAAAAGATAGCAAAGACATTAACTTCAGTTGTAAGCAGAGTTTACCAGTTCAAGAAACACTTGACATTACCTGGAAATGGCAGAAAGAAGAAGCAATCACCGGCTGTCATCAAATTCCTGAAGAGGCCAGAGAAGTTTTGGGATTTGGTTTTGTGAAGCGATGAAACTTAGTCCTGTGGATCAGCGGAATGTCTGGTGGAGGAAGAATGAATCGGATGCTGAAATGAAACACCCTGCCTGTAGCGACATGTGGAAGGCATTTGTAGCAGATCCAAGCCATAGCCCATGAGGAATAGGTTAAGATTGCCCAGGGATGCTTCTAAAAGCTGGTATCTGGCAGTGCAGCATGCTTACGGCTGGTTATAACAGCCAAATATGCTCTATTAAGTACAAAAGATGCATCTCATGAAGGAACTGCGAATGAGACTGAAATAGTGATTAAAGGTGGCATTTTGTGTTGTATTTGGAGAAACTACTTGTTATATTAGTTGAAAAATATTCTGATGAACATCGTTGGTGGTGGGTACCTAACACAACACTAATACAATGTACACATAACTATATGTCTACCTACCCACCACCCAAGTATGGAAATATATGGATAACTGCAAGAACAATCGCAAAACAAACATCAAACCACCACAAAGCAGTCAGAGAATCCAACAGCACTTTATTAAAGACATAATCAATAGAAAATATAAAACACACTATATCAGACAGACAGATACAATGGGGCTAAAAAAGATGACAAGGACAACATCAGCATCAAAACAAGCCCAAGGTAGGGTACATCCCTGACAGTGATAATTGTATGAAAAAGATCCACGTAATTGCAAAGTAAAAAATAATTCAATACTAGTGACAACCACTGACACCCACGGCTATGACAGCCGTATAATCAATCTATAGGTAGTCCAATACATGTCCTACATAGCCGTAGTGCCAGCAAAGATAACACTGATAACAAATAACATTCTATGCATACATATAATCTAGTGCAGGTGGCAGAGAGCACACGCAGGGACACCCGTCCACCCCGATGCGCGTTTCGGTATGGTACCTTCCTCAAGGGACATGTATTGGACTACCTATAGATTGATTATACGGCTGTCATAGCCGTGGGTGTCAGTGGTTGTCACTAGTATTGAATTATTTTTTACTTTGCAATTACGTGGATCTTTTGCATACAATTACCACTGTCAGGGATGTACCCTACCTTGGGCTTGTTTTGATGCTGATGTTGTCCTTGTCATCTTTTTTAGCCCCATTGTATCTGTCTGTCTGATATAGTGTGTTTTATATTTTCTATTGATTATGTCTTTAATAAAGTGCTGTTGGATTCTATGACTGCTTTGTGGTGGTTTGAGGTTTGTTTTGCAATTGTTATATTAGTTGCGTTGAACTATTTAAATCATTCTTGTTTCATTCGTTTATTGCAAATAACAGAGTCTGTAAATGTCGCTAATAAACCAATTTGCAATGGGGGTTGAATAATTTTGATTGCAATTGTAGATGCCATTTTGTCTGCAGATGGCAAAGTATATTTTTAGTGGCTAGATGCTGCCTTGTTGATGTGCCAACATATATAGCCCCATGTTGTCTGTCCAGAGTCTTTTCACAGTCAGTCCAGAAATAGACATTGGGTCAGTTTGTTTTATTTGCTGTGATCTTTGTGTTGTAGTTTTCCTCAGGGAAAGAACTGTATTTTGTAAATATAATGTACATCCATCAATGACACTAGCATGTTTGCATGAGTCTAATAATGTGCTGGAGTCAGAGTGCTCCCACCATTTCATCTAAATATAACAATCAGAAGAAAAGCACATACCGTACTTACAGCAGTATGGATATTTTTCATTACACTGTGTGCAGAATTATTAGGCAAGTTGTATTTTAGAGGATTATTTTTATTATTGATCAACAACTATGTTCTCAATCAACCCAAAAGACTCATAAATATCAAAGCTTAATATTTTTGGAAGTTGGAGTGCGTTTTTTTTAGATTTGGCTACCTTAGGAGGATATCTGTTTGTGCAGGTAACTATTACTGTGCAGAATTATTAGGCAACTTAATAACAACCAAATATATTCCCATCTCACTTGTTTATTTTCACCAGGTAAACCAATATAACTGCACAAAATTTAGAAATAAACATTTCTGACATGCAAAAACAAAACCCCTAAAAATTAGTGACCAATATAGCCACCTTTCTTTATGATGACACTCAACAGTCTTCCATCCATAGATTCTGTCAGTTGCTTGATCTGTTTACGATCAACATTGCGTGCAGCAGCCACCACAGCCACCCAGACACTGTTCCGAGAGGTGTACTGTTTTCCCTCCCTGTAGATCTCTCATTTTGTGAGGGACCACAGGTTCTCTATGGGGTTCAGATCAGGTGAACAAGGGGGCCATGTCATTATTTTTTCTTCTTTGAGACCGTTACTGGCCAGCCATGCTGTGGAGTAGTTGGAGGCATGTGATGGAGCATTGTCCTGCATGAAAATCATGTTTTTCTTGTATGATGCCGACTTCTTCCTGTACCACTGCTTGAAGAAGTTGTCTTCCAGAAACTGGCAGTAGGTTTGGGAGTTGAGCTTCGCTTCATCCTCAACCCGAAAAGGTCTCACAAGTTCATCTTTGATGATACCAGCCCATACCAGTACCCCACCTCCACCTTGCTGGCGTCGGAGTCGGAGTAGCTCTCTCTGCCCTTTACTGATCCAGCCTCTGCCCCATCCATCTGGGCCATCAAGAGTCACTCTCATTTCATCAGTCCATAAAACCTTTGAAAAGTCAGTCTTAAGATATTTCTTGGCCCAGTCTTGACGTTTTATCTTATGTTTCTTGTTCAAAGGTGGTCGTTTTTCAGCTTTCCTTACCTTGGCCATGTCCCTGAGTATCGCACACCTTGTGCTTTTTGTTACTCCAGTAACGTTGCAGCTCTGAAATATGGCATAATTGGTGGCAAATGGCATCTTGGCAGCTTCACTCTTGATTTTCCTCAATTCATGGGCAGTTATTTTGCGCCTTTTTTGCCCAACACGCTTCTTGTGACCCTGTTGGCTATTTGCCATGAAACGCTTGATTGTTCGATGATCACACTTCAAAAGTTTGCCAATTTCAAAACTGCTGCATCCCTCTGCAGGACATCTCACAATTTTGGACTTTTCAGACCTCGTCAAAACTCTCTTCTGACCCATTTTGCCAAAGGAAAGGAAGTTGCCTATTAAACACACCTTATATAGGGTTTTGATGTCATTAGACAACACCCCTCCTCATTACAGAGATGCACATAACCTGATTTGCTTAATTGGTAGTTGGCTCTCAAGCACGAACAGCTTGGAGTAGGACAACATGTATAAAAAGTATCATGTGATCAAAGTACATCTTGCCTAATAATTCTGCACACAATGTATAGTGATAAACCTTCTTCTTCTTTAAAGAAACACATCCTCTTAGACGAGGCTGTAGTATTTCAATCCCCTTGCACTAACTAATATTTACTCACTTATGTACTCCCTTTACTCATTAAATTGTCTGTACTTTGAAATTCTGCTAGAGTTGGATGCTGCTACACAGACAGTTCCCCGGACCCTTTATGTCTAAGTAACAATTGCTCTGTCAGATCACTTATGTTTCCTTGTGAAAGAGCAGCATTTATAAATGTTGCAAATGTAAACTTGAAACTTAAAGGGGTGGTCCGATACCTATAAAGCCCTTTCTAATTATCTATCTGTAAACCATAATCACTTTTGTAATTAGCTGTATTATAAAAATTCCCTGCGTTTCTCTATATCATTAAATTCCCTATGTGTGGTTTTTTACTTACTTCCTGTGATGTTTTGTTTGAGAGACGTCTCAAAAGTGACTTTTCCCAGGAGGCTGGGGTTACACTCACTTCTCTGCAGAGTAACCCCCAACTGAAACAAGACATGATCAGGGAGTGGCCCTGCTGTCACTTACCACAGCTACGGTCACCGCCGTCCCTTGATATCCTGGTGCAGTTGAGGTGATGAAGAAGTAACCACATCTTCAGTCACTAACACCTCCGTCAATCACTACTTCTAATAATGCAGTGTCTTTCCCTACAAGGAATTATCATCAGGGGGTGGTGATAGAAGTAGTGTGAGTGACAGCAGCAGCACCACCAGCATTTTTGGATAAATTGTCATGATAAAAAAAAATTACGTTAGCAATCCCTTGCATGAAGTCTCAGGTTGATGATTGGATGATTGCTGCTGAGGAGGGAGGCTGAGCTCAGGGATGTTTTAATTTCAAATGATTAAATTCATTTTTTTCTATAAAGATCTGTTTAATTGCTGCCAGGCATCATAGTCATAAAGTATCTGTAAGTTCTGTTACCCCACCGACACAGTGATTGTCAAATCTTCCTGTATAGAAAATTACTATATACAAGAAATGTCATCCGTTATTGTGAGCTTGCCTGGAAAGCAGGACTCGCAGCCTACCGCTATATGTCCCATCAGCAGTTAAATGGCTTTTAATTCGAAATCATTTAATTGCATGCAAATAGCAGAGAAATATACTGCATACACATAAGCATTGCCCTCTTGACATGCTGTTTTTCCAGTATGAGCAGTGAAGGCATAACGAATGAATGGGTGACCGTTTAATTTGTTTGCTCTCACTCTGCAGAGGCCCCCCTCTATGATGGCTTAATGTCCGCAAATAAACTGTTTTACAGCAGTTATTTATATGCTTAATTATACAGTGCTGCCTTTTTTACAGTGCTGTAGAGATTTATTGCACTGTGAGCAACGCTAAAATCTCTATGCCCAACTTAATTTACAAAGTGGACATGGAGAGAAGCTGTAATATAAAAATGTTTTATGAGGGCATCTTTACCAGTCATCAATGTGTTGTGTATCATGCGATATGCTTAAAATCACAAATTCCAATATATACAGTTAGGTCCATATATATTTGGACAGAGACAACATTTTTCTAATTTTGGTTATAGACATTACCACAATGAATTTTAAACAAAACAATTCAGATGCAGTTGAAGTTCAGACTTTCAGCTTTCATTTGAGGGTATCCACATTAAAATTGGATGAAGGGTTTAGGAGTTTCAGCTCCTTAACATGTGCCACCCTGTTTTTAAAGGGACCAAAAGTAATTGGACAGATTCAATAATTTTAAATAAAATGTTCATGTTTAGTACTTGGTTGAAAACCCTTTGTTGGCAATGACTGCCTGAAGTCTTGAACTCATGGACATCACCAGATGCTGTGTCTCCTCCTTTTTGATGCTCTGCCAGGCCTTCACTGCGGTGGTTTTCAGTTGCTGTTTGTTTGTCATTTGAAAAAACTGACCGTCACATCCAAACATGGACTAAGTGTGAACAGGTGCTGAACCTAGAGTCACCAACTCTTATATAGTCAAGCAAATAAGGCAGCACACTGCAGTGCTGAAACATGCAAACATGAAACACGAAAATTGAACTGCATTACTGCACTAGAAATATGAAAAATGAGAGCGTTTACCGCATAAAATGGCCAATTTTATGTGTACCTGGTAGCCACTTTACGGCATCTCTCTTATTCCAGGTCCTACGCTTTCCTTCCTCGCTGAGAATAATCGTCTCCATCTGAATGGGTACCTATGAAAACCTCTTCTTAGACTAACATTCTCTCTCTCTGTGGAGGGGTAATGGACCTGTTGCAATTACAAGACGTTTATTCTCAGCGAGGAAGTAAAGCGTAGGACCTGGTATAAGAGAAATGCCGTAAAGTGGCTACCAGGTACACATAAAATTGGCCATTTTTATGCGCTAAACGCTCTAATTTTTCATATTTCTAGTGCAGTAATGCAGTTCAATTTTCGTATTTCATGTTTGCATGTTTCAGCGCTGCAGTGTGCTGCCTTATTTGCTTGGCTGTTTGTTTGTCGGCCTTTCTGTCTGAAGTTTAGTCTTTAACAGATGAAATGCATGCTCAATTGGGTTGAGATCAGGTGACTGACTTGGCCATTCAAGAAGATTCCACTTCTTTGCTTTAATAAACTCCTTGGTTACTTTGGCTTTATGTTTTGGGTCATTGTCCATCTGTAGTATGAAATGACGACCAATCAGTTTGGCTGCATTTGGCTGGATCTGAGCATACAGTATGGCTCTGAATACCTCAGAATTCATTTGGCTGCTTCTGTCCTGGGTCACATCATCAATAAACACTAGTGACCCTGTGCCACTGGCAGCCATGCATGCCCAAGCCATCACACTGCCTCCGCCGTGCTTTACAGATGATGTGGTATGCTTTAGATCATGAGCTGTACCACGCCTTCACCATACTTTTCTCTTCCATCATTCTGGTAGAGGTTGATGTTGGTTTCATCTGTCCAAAGAATGTTCTTCCAGAACTGTGCTGGCTTTTTTAGATGTTTTTAGCAAAGTCCAGTCTAGCCTTTTTATTCTTGATGCTTATGAGTGGCTTGCACCGTGCAGTGAACCATCTGTATTTACTTTCATGCAGTCTTCTCTTTATGGTAGATTTGGATATTGATACGCCGACCTCCTGGAGAGTGTTGTTCACTTGGTTGGCTGTTGTGAAGGGGTTTCTCTTCACCATGGAGATTATTCTGCGATCATCCACCACTGTTGTCTTCCATGGGCGCCCAGGTCTTTTTGCATTGATGAGTTCACCAGTGCTTTCTTTCTTTCTCAGGATGTACCAGACTGTAGATTTTGCCACTCCTAATATTGCAGCAATTTCTCGGATGGGTTTTTTCTGTTTTCGCAGTTTAAGGATGGCTTGTTTCACCTGCATGGAGAGCTCCTTTGACCGCATGTTTACTTCACAGCAAAACCTTGCAAATGCAAGCACCACACCTCAAATCAACTTCAGGCCTTTTATCTGCTTAATTGAGAATGACATAACGAAGGGATTGCCCACACCTGTCCATGAAATAGCCTTGGAGTCAATTGTCCAATTACTTTTGGTCCCTTTAAAAACAGGGTGGCACAGGTTAAGGAGATGAAACTCCTAAACCCTTCATCCAATTTTAATATGGATACCCTCAAATGAAAGCTGAAAGACTGAACTTCAACTGCATCTGATTTTTTTTGTTTAAAACTCATTGTGGTAATGTCTATAACCAAAATTAGAAAAATGTTGTCTCTGTCCAAATATATATGGACCTAACTGTATATACACTATATTTTGCCATCCCCAAGTCTCAAAAATGAGAATGGGCTTGGATTCTGGATTGTGTTGATGTTGGCTTCTTTTTTGCCTGATACAGCAATTACACTTGAGGATTGTATCACGAACTGTGTTCAGACTTGATTTTTGTAAGCATTACTGAGCCTATGCTGCAAATTGCATGACCGAGTCATATCTGTTTTTAATGTAGTACCGCCTGAGGGCCCATAAATTATCGCTATCAAATATTGAGTGTCAGCCCCGTCCATTATGCACAATGCTTTCTCCAGAATATGTGTCTTTTGATATTAGGTATTGTAGTTGGTGAGAGATTCTAAGCATTTTTCTGAAAGTTTCCACAATTTTTAGACTCAGTTGTTCAGATTGGTGAATTTCTGATTATCTTTGCTTTTTTGAGACTCTGCCTCTCTAATATGCTCTTTTTACACACTTTCATGTGCCTTGAGTTGAAAATGTTTTTTATTAGTGCCACTTACTTTTCCATTCTTTAATTAACCCTGTCCCCCACCATTTTTTTATTTTCACCTTCTGATCCATGTTTTATGTACTGCTGTGAATAAAATATGAGTTTCCCAATCATTATATTCCAGTTTTCTTTACATTTTTCAGTGTCAACACATTTTTTTGTATTTGGGTGCTGTATTTATACAGCTCTGGCAAAAATTAAGAGACCACTACAAAATGTTCAGTTTGTCTGATTTTTCTCTTTATAGGTACCGTATTTTCTGGTGTATAAGACGACCCCCAACTTTTCCATATAAAATATGGAATTTGGGATATGCCTGCTGTATAAGACGGGGGTCATCTTATACACCCAGTCATCTTATACGGCGTGCGGTTCCCAGGGTCTGGAGGAGAGGAGACTCTCCTTCAGGCCCTGGGATCCATATTCATGTAAAAAATAAAGAATAAAAATAAAAATATGGATATACTCACCCCTCCGAGAAGCCTGGCCGTCACCGCTGCAAGCGTCTGCCTCCGTTCCTAAGAATTGCAGAGCGTGAAGGACCTTCGATGATGTCACGGTCTTGTGATTGGTCCGTGACCGCTCATGTGACCGGTCACCTGACCGTGACGTCATCGAAGGTCTTTCACGCTCTGCAATTCTTAGGAAAGGAGGCAGACGCTTGCAGCGGTGACGGCCAGGCTTCTTGGAGCGGTGAGTATATCCATATTTTTTATTTTTATTCTTTATTTTTTACATGAATATGGATCCCAGGGCCTGAAGGAGAGTTTCCTCTCCTTCAGACCCTGGGAACATCCAGGATCGCTCCCTGCACACGCCGTACCCGGCGTATAAGACGACCCCCGACTTTTGGGACAATTTTTAGGGGTTAAAAAGTCATCTTATACGACGGAAAATACGGTATATGTTTGAGTAAAATGTAAATTGTTCTTTAATTCTATAAACTACTGACAACATGTCTCCGAAGTTCCAAGGAATACATTTTTTATTTATTTTCTGAAAATGAGAAATGGTCAAAGTGACAAAAAATGCATTGCTTGCGGACCTTAAATAATGCAAAAAAAAAAAACAAGTTCATAATCATTTAGAAACAACAATACTAATGTTTTAACTCCGGAAGAGTTCAGAAATCAATATTTTGTGAAATAATTCTTTCACACTGCTTCTGGATGACCTTATGCCACTCCTGGTACAAAAATGTAAGCAGTTCTTCTTTGTGTGATGGCTTGTGACTATTTTCCTCTTGAGTACATTCCAGAGGTGTTCAATGGGGTTCAGAGACAGGGATTTGATGTGGTGGTTCTTCATCCACAGCTTGAGTGACCTAGCTGTGTGGCATGGCACATTGTCCTTCTGGAAAAAACAGTCCTCAGAGTTGGGGAACATTGCCTGAGCAGAAGGAATCAACTGTTTTTCCAGGATAACCTTGTATGCGGTTTGATTCATACGTCCTTTGCAAAGAACATCCTGCCTAATTTCAGTCTTGCTTCAGCCTCCCCAGATCATTCCCGATCCTCCACCAAATTTCACAGTGGGTGCAAGACACTGTGGCTTGTACGCCTCTCCAGGTCTCCGTCTAACCACTAGGCGACCAGGTATTGGTCAAAGATGAAAATTAAACTCATCAGAGAAGATTACCTTACTCCAGTCCTCTATGGTCCAGTTCTTATGGTCTTTGGCAAACTTCAGCCTGGCTCTTCTTTGCTTCTCATTAATGAAAGGCTTTTTTCTAGCTTTACATGACTTGATTCCTGCCTCTAGTAGCCTGTTACGAACTGTTCTTGTTGTGCACTTCACCCCAGCTGCCATTTGCCATTCCTTTTGTAGGTCACTTGATGTCATCCTGCGGTTGCTTCATTAAATAAGATTTGGTTCAGGTGATCACCTAATCAGAAGCACATTAAGTAGAATGAGGTGTACTATGGTTCGAATTCAACTGACACTGAAATTGAATGGCTGTCAGACATGGAGAGAAGCTGATTTTTATAAAACTGTGCAGTGGTCTCTTAATTTTTTCCAGAGCTGTATTTATATGTAGTCTTTATGTTTTATGTCAGATTTAGAAAAATCCGAAAAAAAAGCAAAGTATATTAATTTGTGTGTATATTACGGTGTGAATTAATGCAAATAATGTAGTTTAGAAAGAATAATTCTACTACATGTACACTAAGAGCTGTAAAGTAATTTCAGGATCTGTCTAATTTTTTTAAAATTTTAAAATATGTGTTTTAGATGTATTTTAGATCTAAAATGTGTTTTAGATCATATATTAATCAAATAAATGATTGTGAATCTTCATGTATCCAGGTAATCAGAACAAATATAGAATAGATGTAGAAATAAATGTAAAATCTTCAGTTAAAAAATTTTACATATAAAATTGAAATAAACTGATGTTTTTTGCCATTTTGTAAAACAGAATATCTGTAACATATGTAACCAATATTAGGCCCTGTTTCTCCTGAAAAAAAAAAAAAATTATTGGAATACATGCAGATAGGTGGGGGGGATTAAGGAGAGGGACTACAGAATAGGTGGAGTTTAGATAAGTTTATAGTTTAATAATGTCATATTGAACAGAATGGAAAAAACATCTTAACAAGGAGTCTATTACATGTTATTGGGTTGATATCTCCTGTTTAAAACTAATAAAAAGAGTTTGAAAAAAAAAACCTCAAAGGCATAACAAAATTGCTAATTTGCTTTAGTCATAGAAGTCCAGAATGCATGTGGGGGAAGAGGTTAATGGGCTGTATAGGATGGGTTTGTTCAAATGGGAGCACTTAGTTAATGTAGGCATTACAAACAGACCCGTCCATTAGCCGTCATCTGATAAGTCTGTGTTGAATATGCATGCCAGGTGTGGTGATGCTGAAATTCCCCACTGCCTGGTATGTTATCAGATTTTTCTCACACATCTTTAAGGCTGTGTGCACACATTGCGGATTTGATTGCAGTTCCGCAGCGTTTTTTGCCGCACGGAATTGCATCAAATCCGCAGTGCAGTGCACAACCAATGTAAGTCTATGGGAGCCGCAGACTTGTTGTGCACATGCTGCGGAAAAAGCCGCACCGGAACGCATCTTTTTTTTTTCCGCAGCATGTCACTTCTTTTGTGCGGAACTGCAGTGTTTCTGCACCGATAAACTTGCATTGAGTTGGGCACATCCGCAGCAAAACCGCAGATGTAAAAAAGATCTGCAGTTTTGCTGCGGATGTGGGTCCGAGAAACGCTGCAATTTGGGAGGAGGGAAGTGTGGGCGGTGACTGTGTGCGTGTGTGTGTGTGGGGTCTGCGGGCTGTCCGGGTGTGGGCGGGGCTGTGCAGGACTGTTTGGGTGTGTGCGGGGCTGTCCGGGTGTGTTCTGGACTGTGCGGGTGTGTGCTGGACTGTGCGGGGCTGTTGCTGGGCTGTATAGGTGTGTGCGGGACTGTGCGGAGTTGTCCAACTGTGTGCGGGGCTGTGCGGGTGAGTACGGGGCTGTGCGGGTGTGTGCGGGGCTGTCCGGGTGTGTGTGGGACTATCCGGAGGGTCTTTGGGGGTGTGTGTGCAGGCATCATCCGATGGGACTACAAGTCCCATCGAGCTATGCCTGCTACAGTGACAGTGAGTGATACATTAGCCAATGATGGGACAGTAGTAGTCCCATCATCCGGCTAATGTGTTGAATGTGAAAAAAAAACATACACATGTACAGTACATACAACATGCATAATACAACACGCAACATGCACCATGCAACATACAACATGCAACATACAACATGCAACACACAACATGCAACACGCAACATACAACACACAACATGCAACATGCAACACGCAACTTACAACATGCAACACACAACATGCAACATACAACACGCACCATGCAACATACAACACACAACATACAACACGCAACATGCAACATACAACACACAACATGCAACATGCACCATGCCACATACAGTACATGCATACAATACATATAGACATATAGAACATATAACATAGAGTACATACTCACCATCATCTTGTCACCTTGATCCCCCGAAGCCAGTGTCACCTGTAAAAAATATTAAAATAATAAACAAACACTATACTCCCTGATCCGCAGATATCCAATTAAAATGAATGTCCCACGACGATCTCCCATGGAGAGCAGCAGCATCAGATGATGCGACCGCTCTCCAGGGGCTCCAGAAATACAATGACGGAAGGTATCCTTCCGCAATGTATTCCTCCGCCGCTGTAAAAAATAGTCCCTAGTCTCACTTGTGGCACTGCTGTGTGGGAAAATTCCCACGCAGCAATGCCATAAAGTGAGACCAGTGAACTACAGTAACCTCAGGGATGCACTGCATGAGCCATTTTGTACTGTCAGTGTGTCACTGAAGGCTCTATAGAGCAGTGACATCACCCGATGTCACTGCTCTATAGGGGAGATCGTCGTGGGACACTCGTTATCAATTGGACTGCGTCGGACAGGGAGTATACGGTTTATTATTTTTAATTTTTTGCAGGTGATCGAGTATGGTAAGTATGGTTAAATTTAAGAATAATAAAATACTTTTTTCTGGCTGTGTCTTCATATTTTTTTTTAACTCTTTCACTACTCTAGGATTAATAATGGATAGGCGTCTTATTGACGCCTCTCCATTATTAACCCGGCTTAGTGTCACCTTACATTAGCAAGGTGACATTAACCCCTTACTACCCCATATCCCACTGCTACTCGGGAGTGGGAAGAGAGGGGCTAAGTGCCAGAATTGGCGCATCTTACAGATGCGCCATTTCTGGGGCTGCTGCGGGCTGGTATTTGTAGCCGGGGGGGGGGCCAATATCCATGGCCCCTCTCTAGGCTATGAATATCAGCCCGCAGTTGTCTGCGTAGCCTTTCTGGCTATAAAATATAGGGGGACCCCACGTCATTTTTTTGGGGGGTCCCCCTATTTTAATAGCCAGTAAAGGCTACGCAGACAGCTGTGGGCTGATATTCATAGCCTGGGAGGGGCCATGGGTATTACCCCCTTCCTACAAATACAAATACTTCCTACAAAGGCTACAAATATTGTCCGCCGGCCGTCGGCTTTGCCCCTCCGGCGCAGAAAATTGCGCGGGAGCCCACGCCATTTTTTTTACCGTTTTTTTTTAATTAAACATTCATTAATAAACATTGGCCTTGCTATTATATATCTATGTGTAAACTATCTATAGATATATTTATAGATACATCTATCCATATATCTATAGGGTATGTGTCCACAGGCCGGATTGCCGGCGCTTTGGATGGAGTGGAAAACTCGCTCCACCCAAAGCGCCGCCCCCTTCTGTACGCGCAGTGATTCCGGATGTGTTCATTGCATAGATAGATATACATTATATAGATAGATATATGAATAGATATATGTATGCATCTATAGATCTATCTATATGTAGATCTATCTCTCCATGTCATTCCTTCTATATATAGATCTATCTATCTATCTATCTATCTATCTATCTATCTATCTATCTATCTATCTGTGTGTAATGGAGTGTGGGTTGGACAAATGTAAAAGAGGAGGTTGGACAATGACATCACAAATCTTTTTTTTTTGTTCAATAATACATCTTTATTTAGCTTTCAAAAACACATTAAAAACCGCACAAAAAACGCATAAAAACCGCACCAAAAACTGCATAAAAAAGCATTAAAAAAAGCATCAAAACCGGGCAAAAAATGCATCAAAACGCATCAAAAACGCAGCTGCGTTTTCTGCCAGGAGATGCAGATTTTGTGCAGAAAATTCTGCACCCAAATCTGCAACGTTTGCACACAGCCTAACACTTGCTTGTTTAGGACAGTATTTTGTATCCGTTTTTGAATGGCAAAATGAGGGATGGGTCCAAAACCCGAAAAAGGAGCAAATATTTCCATATTACATATTTTTCTGCACATTTCACTCTGGTTATATTAGGATACCACTACTTATAGGCATTTCCTCTCCAAGGATGGAGTAAGGCTACGTTCACATTTGCGTTGTGCGCCGCAGCGTCGGCGCCGCAGCGCACAACGCAAACAAAAACGCGGCAAAACGCTGCGTTTTGCGCCGCATGCGTCGTTTTTGGCCGAAAGTTGGACGCAAAAAAAATGCAACTTGATGCGTTTCTTGCGTCCAACGCTTGCGGCCATGCGGCGCAAAACGCAGCACAACGCATGTCCATGCGCCCCCATGTTAAATATAGGGGCGCATGACGCATGCGGCGCCGCTGCGGCGCCCGACGCTGCGGCGCTGACCGCAAATGTGAACGTAGCCTAACATGTTAAAAGGGTTTTCCATTATTTTCAATACTGATGTCCTATCCTTAGGTCTCTATATACATTACACTAATATCTGTTGAAACTGCCAAAAATTGGCCAAGAGTCTTGTGCATGCGGGCCTCCCGATTCTATTCCGTCAGATGATGTTGGGAGAGAGGATTTCAATGTGTCTCATTTCCAATGGCCAATCCTTTTGTTCTCAGAGAGGTAAGGTTAGAGAGAGAAATCATGCTCTCCTATAGAGAACACAGGAGCACTGAGCTAACAGTCGGGGTAGAGAGGATAGTTTGGCCAACTGCTATCAGCTATGTATGAGAGCCCTAGTTAAAGTCATCAATATCAGATCACTGAGTGTCTGACATCTGGTACCCCCGCAGATCAACTGTTTGCAGTGCAAGAAAAGACCTGATATAAACTGTGTATGAAGCACAACCACTATCCCATCCCACTGTGTAGTGGCCTCTGCCAGGTACTGCAGATTAGCTCCTATTATTTCACTCAGAATCACATGAATGTAAAAGTCAGGGACGTTCGGTTTGTACGATTTTGCAACACAAGATTCTGTAGAAGTTTAGAAAAATATTTGTTTTAATCTCCGATTTTGAGTAAAATTAAGAAATTTCTTATGGCTATGAAAACAATTATTTAGATCATTTTCACCCAGTATTGTTTAATATTTGAGACTATACCTCTTAACATTAACAATATTATCTATCCAAATAGATGATAACTGGCAGATTGATAGAGTTTTGACCACTGGGGCTCCACCGATCCCAAGAGAGGGGCTCTGAAATTTCAGAATGGAGCACCGCTCTATTTATTGTCTTTTGGACTGTCAGAAAAAATTGTTCCAATTTTGGGATTGAGGATCCCAGAGGTCAGACCCTCATCGATTGGGTAAATTATTACCTTCCTATTGATAACTTTAAATGCTGGGAATAGCCCTGTAGTACACTAATATATATATATACACTCACCGGCCACTTTATTAGGTACACCTGTCCAACTTCTTGTTAACACTTAATTTCTAATCAGCCAATCACATGGCGGCAACTCAGTGCATTTAGGCATGTAGACATGGTCAAGACAATCTCCTGCAGTTCAAACCGAGCATCAGTATGGGGAAGAAAGGTGATTTGAGTGCCTTTGAACGTGGCATGGTTGTTGGTGCCAGAAGGGCTGGTCTGAGTATTTCAGAAACTGCTGATCTACTGGGATTTTCACGCACAACCATCTCTAGGGTTTACAGAGAATGGTCCGAAAAAGAAAAAAAATCCAGTGAGCGGCAGTTCTGTGGGCGGAAATGCCTTGTTGATGCCAGAGGTCAGAGGAGAATGGGCAGACTGGTTTGAGCTGATAGAAAGGCAACAGTGACTCAAATCACCACCCGTTACAACCAAGGTAGGCCTAAGAGCATCTCTGAACGCACAGTGCGTCGAACTTTGAGGCAGATGGGCTACAGCAGCAGAAGACCACACCGGGTACCACTCCTTTCAGCTAAGAACAGGAAACTGAGGCTACAATTTGTACAAGCTCATCGAAATTGGACAGTAGAAGATTGGAAAAACGTTGCTTGGTCTGATGAGTCTCGATTTCTGCTGCGACATTCGGATGGTAGGGTCAGAATTTGGCGTAAACAACATGAAAGCATGGATCCATCCTGCCTTGTATGGAGCATCTTTGGGATGTGCAGCCGACAAATCTGCGGCAACTGTGTGATGCCATCATGTCAATATGGACCAAAATCTCTGAGGAATGCTTCCAGCACCTTGTTGAATCTATGCCACGAAGAATTGAGGCAGTTCTGAAGGCAAAAGGGGGTCCAACCCGTTACTAGCATGGTGTACCTAATAAAGTGGCCGGTGAGTGTATATATATATATATATATATATATATATATATATATATATATATATATATATATATATATATATTCATAAGATTTACGTATAAAGATTGTCAATTGTCTGAAAAAGACTTCAAGCTACATGAATAAAGCTGTAATGAAGTTTCTTGTCGATATTTCTGATCAGAATACTCGTAGTAAAGATATAATGACCATTGGTTACGTTGATTTTTATAAATGTCAGCATTTTATTGTTAAACAATAACATGCTAATGGGAATACATAGTGCTTGGCTGTGGCTGAGAGTGCTTAAATGCTTGGGATGATGTAATTAAATTTGTTCCGTCTGCCGTGTTTGCACGGTTTATTTACAATTTATTATCCTCCCTAGAGCTGATTGTGAGACCTGCAATTGAAAAGTCAATAGCCATATGTTACAGTCACATGCAACACAATCTGTGTGTGTGTATACGTATATTTGTGTATGTATGTATGTATATTTGTGTATGGATGTATATATTATATAATAGTGCTGACTGTTTACTATTGCTGGACAAAATATATGTATATACATATATATTGGGTGGGCCATATATATGGATACACCTAAATAAAATGGGAATGGTTGGTGATATCAACTTCCTATTTGTGGCACATTAGTATATGGGGGGGAAAACTTTTCAAGATGTATGGTGACCATGACGGCCATTTTATAGTCCGCCATTTTGGATACAACTTTATTTTTTCCAATGGGAAGAGGGTGATGTGACACATCAAACTTATTGAGAATTTCACAAGAAATACAATGGTGTGTTTGGTTTTAACTTAACTTTATTCTTGCATGAGTTATTTACAAGTTTATGACCACTTATATAATGTGTTCAAAGTGCTGCCCATTGTGTTGGATTGTCAATGCAACCCTCTTCTCCCACTCTTGACACACTGATAGCAACACCGCAATAGAAATGCAAGCACAGACTTCCAGTATCCATTGTTTCAGATGGGATGCTGCACATCTCGTACCTTCACAGCATAGACAATTGCCTTCAGATGACCCCAAAGATAAAAGTCTAAGGGGGTCAGATCGGGAGACCTTGGTGGCCAGTCAACTGGCCCACGACGACCAATCCATTTTCCAGGAAACTGTTCGTGTAGGAATGCTCGGACCTGACATCCATAATGTGGTGGTGCACCATCTTTCCATCTTCAGTGCATAAAGAGGGCAACACTTCATCATGATGGTCGTCGTGGGCCAGTAACCATAATGGAAGAAGACAAATTCCAGTCTCCCGATTCCAGACTCTAAAAAAATTGTGGTCTTATTTAAGGACCATGGATATATATAAAATGGGGATTCCAAGCATTACCAACTAAGATGTTTCAAGCTTTCAAAAGGGTGCAATAAAATAATGAATTGGGTGCAACCAAAAGAACAGGACAAAACACACAAAGCTAGATAAAAACAGGCACAAAGGCAATGATGAGTCAGGATCCAAGTCTAATTTGACCAAACAGAAAATAGAGCCATAAAGAAGTTAAAGAATAATGATTAGATAGTCTCTCTATATGACTGCAGACTTATTAATCCTCACATTCGGGTCACATGACAACTGGAGTACGTGAAGCCTCGCTCAATACACTTGCATTGAGGGAGGCCACGCCTATAAAGTCGGCTTGTGACTGTGTGCATGTAAATCGCATACTTGTAGTCGCTCACCCCACAATCCCGGCAACAGAGAATCCTCGCAGTGTGCGCAATGTGAAGATTCACAAGTCTGCAGTCACATAGAGCGGACAACACCTTTAATGTATTTAATCTAGAATCTGAGTGCTGGAATTTGTCTTCTATATGATCATCTATGTTTTTAGATCAGTGTGTCTGAGATGTGGGGATAATAAATTGTGAAAGCGTTGAGCTGGCAATAAACTAACTTTTGATTTAACTGCTTCCGGACTGCCCATAGATTTTAAACGTCTAGACGGTCCCGAACCTACTTTGGAGTGACGCTCTGAATCGTCACTGCATAGGAGTGCAGCAGCTACTCGCGATCATGTATCTGTGGAACTGGCGAACTGGCTGCCAGAGCCGGCTGGAGTTCCCATAGAAAAGGCACAGGAGGTTTAGGCCATGTGCACATGTTGCGGATTAGGCTTAGGAATTTTTGGTGCGGATTCTGCATCTCTTGGCACAAAACACAGCTGCGGATTTGACGCGTTTTTTTGCGGATTTACTGCGGTTTTTTTGCGGATTTACTGCGTTTTTTACCCCTGCGGATTTCCATAATGGAATGGGCACAAAACATGCTACTTCTTTTAATCCGCAGAGTTTCCACACGGAATTTTACGCACCATTAGCACAGCGGTTTTTTTTCTCATTGATTTACATTGTACTGTAAATCACTTGTGGATCTGCAGCGTTTCTGCACCGCAAAAAACGCTGCGGATCCGCAGGAAATGCGCGACGTGTGCACATACCCTTATTAAAATCTGTACCCTCTCAATCGCTGTGTATACACAACACTAAAGAACTGTGTACATAGTAATAAGTAGCTCTGATGGCGCTTCCTCCTCTATGCACATCAGTCATGTCATTGCTGTGTATAGTTAGGGAGCAGATGAAAATTAAAATATTGCAATATTTAAATTTCATGTATAGAATAAATGAAAAACAAAAAATTACAAGTAATAAAAAATGCTACTGTCAATCCAAATAGCTGTTACTAGACCAACCACGTAAAAAAATGTGTCCAACATATAAAAATATTTGTTACAGAACAGGGAACAAATTATTAAATGTATTTTATTGATCCTGTGGGGTTATAAAAAAATAATAATAAAAAGATTGAAAAAAACTTTTTTTCCCTGTGATTCCACCCTGTATCAGGAAAAAAAAGAGAGAGAATATGACCTAAAAGTGAAGCTCCATGTATCAAGAAAGAAAGAAAAAAAAATACTTGAATATCTGAAAGAGAAAAAGTACAGTATATACTCAAGTATAAGCCGACCCGAGTATAAGCCGACCCCCCTAATTTTGCCACAAAAAAATGGGAAAACTTAATGACTCGAGTATAAGCCTAGGGTGGGAAATGCAGCAGCTACCGGTAAATGTCAAAAGTAAAAATGGAACCAATAAAAGTAAAATTAATTGAGACATCAGTAGGTTAAGTGTTTTTGAATATCCATATTGAATCAGGAGCCCCATATAATGCTCCATAAAGTTTATGATGGCCCCATAAGATGCTCCATATTAAAATATGCCCCATATAATCCTGCATAAAGGTTAATAATGGCCCCATAAGATGCTCCATAGACACATTTGCCCAATATAATGCTGCACAAATGTTGATTATGGCCCCATAAGATGCTCCATAAAGATATTTGCCCCATACAATGCTGCACAAACGTTAATTATGGCCCCATAAGATGCTCCATAAAGATAATTGCCCCATATAGTGCTGCACAAACGTTGATTATGGCCCCTTAAGATGCTCCATACAGATGCTTGCCCCATATAGTGCTGCACAAATGTTATGGCCCCATACAGACACTTGCCCCATATAGTGCTGCACAAACGTTGATTATGGCCCCATACAGACACTTGCCCCATATAGTGCTGCACAAATGTTATGGCCCCATACAGACACTTGCCCCATATAGTGCTGCACAAACGTTGATTATGGCCCCATACAGACACTTGCCCCATATAGTGCTGCACAAGCGTTATGGCCCCATAAGATGCGCTATACAGACACTTGCCCCATATAGTGCTGCACAAATGTTGATTATGGCCCCATACAGACATTTGCCCCATATAGTGCTGCACAAACATCATGGCCCCATAAGATGCCCCATACAGACACTTGCCCCATATAGTGCTGCACAAACGTTATGGCCCCATAAGATGCCCCATACAGACACTTGCCCCATATAGTGCTGCACAAACGTTATGGCCCCATAAGATGCTCTCTACAGACACTTGCCCCATTATAGTGCTGCAAAAATGTTATGGCCCTGTAAGATGCCCCATATAGACACTTGCCCCATTATAGTGCTGCACAAACGTTATGGCCCCATAAGATGCCCCATATAGACACTTGCCCCATATAGTGCTGCACAAACGTTATGGCCCCTAAGATGCTCCATACAGACACTTGCCCCATTTGCTTTTGCTGCGATAAAAAAAAATCACATACCTCTCCGTCTCTCAGGCCCCCGGCACTTTCAATATTCACCTGCTCCTCTTTCCAGCGCCGCTCCGTCTTCAGCGTCTTCTGCACCGACGTTCAGGCAGAGGGTGCTCACGAACCACATCACCGCGCCCTCTGACCTGAGCGTCACTGCAGAAGACGCTTTAGACAGAGCGGCGCCGGAACGAGGAGCAGGTGAATATCGCGCAGCACTGCGCTCCCCTCCCCGTTATACTCACCTGCTCCTGGCACGGTCCCTGCTTCCACGGCGCTGCAGCTTCTCCCTGTACTGAGCAGTCACCGTTACCGCTCATTACAGTAATGAATATGTGGCTCCACCCCTATGGGAGGGGGAGCCGCATATTCATTACTGTAATGAGCGGTATCATGTGACCGCTCAGTGCAGGAAGAAGCTGGTGCGCCGGGCAGCCAGGGACCTGCAGGGACCGCTCCAGGAGCAGGTGAGTATAATCAGACAGCCCCCACTCCCCCTCCCCTGCCGACCCCTGGGTATGACTCGAGTATAAGCCGAGAGGGGAACTTTCAGCCCAAAAAAATGGGCTGAAAATCTCAGCTTGTACTCGAGTATATACGGTATATGCTTTTTAACCCGCATGTACAAAAAATACAAATGTGCCTAGTCAGAACAGGGTTAGATTGCCTAGTCTAGAACTAGTTAAAGAAGCCATAATGCTGTGATTGCCAGATGTAATTAGTTGACACTATGTATACCTGATATAGAAATGTTAGGGTATATGCACACGTTGCGGATTCCATTGCTGATTTTTCCGCGCAGATTCTGCAGAATCCGCAGGTAAAATGACCCTGTTGAGGGCAGAGCAAAGTACTGCAGTGCGCAGGTGCCGGGAAAGGTCAGAGAGGCCCAGCGCCTGCGCACTGCAGTACTTTGCTCTGCCCTCAACAGGGCAGACAGAGTACGCCTGCGCCGGAGCCGCGGCAGGAAGCAAAGAAGAGAACGTCATTGTATGAAGATGGGAGGCATCGGACCGCAGCGCCCACTGGACCGGACCGCAGCGGGACCGCCCCTGGGTGAGTATAATCTAACTTGTTTTTCTTCTCTTTCAGTTACATCGGGGGCTTATTACAGAATGCTGTAGATAAGCCCCTGATGCCGGTGGCCTTAGCTTATAGGCAAATTTTGGGGTGACAGATTCCCTTTAATAGCGCCACATTTCTGTGCTGTATAATATATCTTCAGCGTCATACAAGAGGCAAAAGTACACATCCCCAGTGATACCTATCTAGTAACACCCACTAACTAAAGTTAACTCATTAGGTGCCAAAAATGTGATTGCTAATATCTCCGCAAAGGAGAGGTGAAGTAAAAAAAATTATTCCGCTCTGCAGTCACTATTACATGGTGTGTCCAATTCAACAAGAAAAATCTGGAGAAAGGTCCTCTTTAAAGTGTCACTCAGTAGAAATAAAATCAACAAAGGCTCATGAATATTCTTCTGTGCAATATTTCACTGTTCCTCTAGCCATGGCATATGCCAACTGTCCTGAAATTGTCAATATTGTCCAAACGTTTCTGAAACAATTGCAGAAAAATGACAACACCCCAGGCCAAAAGGAATGTGCTTTACACAGCCATTAAAACATCCCTAAGTTACCAACTTGAATGATGGTAACTTTGCCACAGGTAATAACTTTCGAGGCGGCTGGGAGATTTCTTGGTTGCCCGTTACTGAATGCTATCTATTTATAAGGGCGCAGTCAGACACCCGTATAAATCAGACTGAGTTCGGAACGCAGTGCGGACTGGCTGGCGGCTCTCCTAACCCAAGCATGACAACCGCATAGAAATACATGAATCTGTCACACTCGAGTCGGGAGAGCCGCTGGCCAGTCTGTGCACTGTGTCCTGATCTCAGTCTGATTTATACGGCCGTCTGACATGACTGCATCCTTACTCTCTTTTTACCTCTCCTCTCTTTTTTTGTTGTCACTTGGGGAAGAATGATGGATCAGCTCGGCAGAAAACCGCAAAGTAAGGTGCGCCCTGAGGCTTATCTTTACCAGAAGGATTGAATAAATAGCTGGAAACAATCTTTAGACCTTTTTCTATGAGCATATGTACCATCTCCTTTAGTTTTATATTTCGATTGTCCCGAATACAGAGCTAATTTCTTGCAGTCTTTTATGGTTACAGTTTATATCTGTATTCAATCTGCATTTATTGATACAGTATGTGTGATTTCCCAGTATACCATCTTACAGCCAAAATCTCCCTATAGAAGTCAATAGGGAATATAAAGAAATGGCATTGTACTGTTTTTGCACTCAGAATTTATATGACGGACTTTAGCTGTGTATTTTTAGTTTATTTCAGTATGCCTGTATAAATATGGTTGTAAAATAATTAAGGTATTGCGCTTTCATTCATTTCATTTAATTTACATTCTCTGGTAGTATTCAAAGAACATCCTGGGATCAATAGGTTGTTCCTAAAGAGGAGCTGTGAACATTCCTGATTTGCTCGTAAACAGTAATACTACTAATAATAATTAATAATTTTATTTATAGAGCCCCAATATTTTCCACAGAACGTTACAATTAAAGGGAAGCTGTCACCCCCAAAATCGCGGGTGAGGTAAGCCCACCAGCATCAGGGGCTTATCTACAGCATTCTGGAATGCTGTAGATAAGCCACCGATGTATCCTGAAAGATGAGAAAAAGAGGTTAGATTATACTCACCCAGGGGCGGTCCCGCTGCTGGTCCGGTGCCTCCCATCTTCATCAGATGACGTCCTCTTCTGGTCTTCACGCTGCTGCTCCGGTGCAGTCGTACTTTGTCCTGTTGAGAGCAGAGCAAAGTACTGCAGTGCGCAGGTGCTGGGCCTCTCTGACCTTTCCCGGCGCCTGCACACTGCAGTACTTTCCTCTGCCCTCAACAGGACAGACAAAGTACGCCTGCATCGGAGCCGCAGCGTGAAGACCAGAAGAGGATGTCATCTGATGAAGAAGGGAGGCGCCGGACCCGGACCAGCAGCGGGAACGCCCCTGGGTGAGTATAATCTAACGTCTTTTTCTCATCTTTTAGGATACATCGGGGGCTTATCTACAGCATTCTAGAATGCTGTAGATAAGCCCCTGATGCCGGTGGGCTTACCTCACCCACGATTTTGGGGGTGACAGGTTCCCTTTAAGTGGGGACAATAAAGACATCACAAATTAACACATAGTTCAAGATTTACGAGGAAAGTGATGGCCCTGCTCGTAAGCTTACAATTTATAATGAAATAGAGGTGCACACAATAGGTAAAAAGTGCTGGTCATGTATGGTCCAGCCATCATAAATAATGGTGCATTTCAAATAAGCTGCCTGTCCGGCCTGCAGCCTGGATCTATCTAATACAGTTAATACTGTATTTTCTCATACTGTATTTTTTTACTGTATTTTCTCTATATTTTTTGTGATTATACAGGGATTTAGACTATTCTTTTGGTATTCTGTTTACAGTGGGACTACTTTTTACCCTGAACGTTTACCTATTTTATATATTTTTTTTGGTATATCCTTCTAGTGTGTTGGTTCTATAATTTTAATATTAATCTGCACATTGATAACAACTGAGAAAAGTAGTTTGTTGAATCCATGCATTCATAGTTTTTTATTCATTACCGAGAAGTGAAACTTCAGGTTGACAGGCTAAGTACACACTTCAATTATGGTCACTGTTGGGTTCATACGCTCAAGAAGTATAGACCTGACAGTGGCAACACTTAGTATGGTGGCCCACGAGTTCGTCCACCATTGGCACACATACTTTTTATGTGTGTGTGTGTGTGATGGTTGTTTGCGTAGGAAGCTCAGTCTGCTGTCCTTCCCTATACAGTTACAGTTAAACAGTAGACAGATGCCTCACTGCTAGATGGAGGCCAGAAGATCACACTTTTGGTCTTAATCTGGTGAATGGGGACCTATGGAATCGTTGAAGTATATGTCAGAATAAGCTCCCAATGCATAATTTAGCCTAAGTGCCCAGTTTAATTGTATCCTTAGCTTTAAAGGGTTTGTCTGTAATAAGAAGAAAATAAATAATCAGAAATTACAACCCTTATGTCCATGGGATGAAATATGTCTCAAGTACATTTGGCTAAGCTATAGACATGGCCCATGGACAAGGGTGATGTTTTGTTCTAGGCAAAAGGCAAATCTTCTTTTCATTATTTTGTTTTCACTTTATTTTTGAGAAATGCAGAAAGGCGCCTATATTTTTTCCATTTGCTAAGATGCTGGTATTACAAAAAATGGAAATAGGATCCATCACACAGAGTGAAAGCCATGATAGAGGATCATGATTCAACAACTCTAAACCACTAACCACCCATGCCCGGACTAAAAGTACTCTGTGCAGTAGTGAAAGCATAATGGCTGGGAACTGAAAGGTCGCTATTCACATTAATGTGTCATATTTCATCTAAAATATAACCCTCCAGGGGAAACCAAGCTGGAAAAATGGATTCGTAAAAAATGATCCATTGTACACCGTGCTAATTATAGGTTTGTGTGAGAGGAAATAATGCTGCCTTTGCCTGTGGCATTGCCTGCACTTTTGCTTGATACCTAAGCAATTTTATGTGATTGTTTGTATGGATGTTTTATTTGTCTACAGGGTTTTGTCTTTTTTGTTGAAACTTTTATTTTTCTAAAAAAAGATATTGACATGATATTTCACTGCCAAGTATTATCCAAATGAAATACAGCCTTGTGAAATGGAAATGATAATGGGACATCCAATGCAGAATCTCACAACTGTATGTTTTATAGCACTGTCTTATCATTTTAATTGTTTTAATTAGTCAAAACCCCATTCAGGCTTTGAAGACAACAGAAGCAAATTAAATATCTCTGGTGCTCAGATTTAGAGCCCCAAGGGCATCCTTTGTAGGCAATCAGATGCCACCCTGGTGGTATCGCATGATGGATAAGTATCTGCCTGTAGTTCTTAGTATTGAAGACACCCTTAATCCTAAACAAATTCCCAGCCTTGTTTGCTGAAATGCAGCCCCAAACTTGCAAGGAGCCTCCACTATGCTTCACTGTTAGGGCTCGCTTACACGGTCGTCGATTCTCTCATGCAAGAGTATCGGGCTGATTATTCTAATGTCACTTGGATCAAACTCTGTCAGTGCTTGATCCAAGTGTCACCTTAGTGTTATCCAATTCTCTTGTATGAGACAATCATAGCACAGGTGCGGAGAAGATGGAGAACTTAATTTTGTCATCTTCTGTGTCCGCGGTAACCGGACTGTTTGGATGTCGTCTGAGTGCTGTCCGATGTTTCACACACACACACATAGACTTGTATGGGTGCGTGTGAACCTATTATTGGATGCACTTGCAGCATGCTGCGATTGTTTTCTCATGCCAAATCGGCTTGTGAAAAAAAGTGCTAGTCAGCACGGCCCCATAGTGTAACACTGATGCGAATGAAGACGCTCATTCTACTGCTCTCCAGTTTTTGGCAAACAAGCTACCTTCTGTTACAACTCAATATTTCACATTTTGACTCGTCTGTCTAGAGTACCTGCCATGTTATAGATATGGCTTTCTAACTGCAATTCTTCCATCAAGGCCACTTTTGGTTAGATTTCTTTAAACAGTTTAGAAGGAAAGTAAGCCTGATATGTCTTTCATCTGCTGCACTCATTTTCCTGGGCTGACCACAGCAGTCCCCCTTGTCGCCCAGTGTGTCTTGTTGCTTCTTCATAAGAGCTTGAACAGTACTTGTTGAAGCCTGGGAGAGACCTTGCTGATGCAGTATTTGGTTTAAAAAATCTGTCACCATCTTATGGATTTCAGTGTAATTGAAAAACGTGACTGTCATGTGATTCAAGGCCAATATGTTACATTTCAGGGCCATCGCCTTCTACCTTGTGTCTTGTTACTGTGCTTATGTTTGCCATGGTGTCTGGCCTGTAACATAAAACTTCCACAATGTGGCTGTTCCACACTCAGTTTTAAGCTTCCTTCACAGCCGATTCTGTTAATTACGGAATATGATGATTTCAGTTAATTACTATGAATATGATGATCATTATCACCTGCTTGGTATAATTGGTTACTTACAGTACACATCTGATTATAATCTTACAAAATCCCTGATATTGTATAAATGCACCTCAAAGAATCGATGCTGTTTTGAAGGGAAAGGGCGATTATACCAAATATTGATTTACTTTTCTCATTTGTGTATTCACTTTACATTTTGTTAGTTGATAAAAGTAAACTATTAAAACTTAAGTTTTTGAAACACTTCTAAGGCTGGTTTCACACTTGCGTTTTGATCTGCAGCGTTTTAAAAAAAAACGCATGTGGTGAAAAAACTCATGTAAACGCATGCAAACGCTGCGTTTTTTAGACGCATGCGTTTTTGCAACAAAAAAACCGCGGCGTTTTGCCGCTTTTACATGCGTTTTTTCCTGCGTTTGCGTTTTTGAAACGCATGCTGAGAAGTGTGTGACAGCTGCCAATCATCAAAATCAACTAGAAAACCCACTATTAATAGAATTAGCTAGGGTTAGGATCCCTAGGGTTAGGGTTAGGGGTAGCTTTTTATTAGAAGAATGTCCTGGTCACCAGGTCACTGATAAGCCACCCCCCACCATCAAGGTGATAAAGGGATCCAAACCCTAACCCTACCCCTAACCCTAACCCTAGGGATCCAAACCCTAACCCTAACCCTAGGGATCCAAACCCTAACCCTACCCCTAACCATAATGCTAGGGATCCTAACCCTAAGGGTTAGGATCCTAACCCTAAGGGTTAGGGTTAGGATTCCTAGGGTTACTAGGGATCCTAACCCTAACCGTTACCCTAGGGATCCTAACCCTAACCCTAAGGGTTAGGATCCTAACCCTAAGGGTTAGGGTTAGGATCCCAAGGGTTAGGGTTAGGATCCCTAGGGTTACTAGGGATCCTAACGTTAGGGTTAGGGTTAGGATCCCCAGTAACCCAAGGGTTAGGGTTAGGGTTTTCTTGTTTTTTTTTGTGTTTTCCTGTGTTTTTCTATAGAAACGCATGCGTTTAAAAACGCATGCAAACGCATGTGCTTAAAAACGCATGCGTTTACATAGACAGCAATACATTTTTTTGCCGCGAATAAACGCATGCGTTTTTTTGCGGCAAAAAAACGCCGCTAGAAATTACTACAGGTTGCATTTCTGCAACTAAACGCACGCGTCAAAAAACGCATGCGTTGCCGAAAACGCGTCAAAACGCACGCTAAAAAACGCATGCGTTTTTAATGTTAAGTATAGAATAAAAAACGCATGCGTTTTTTAGCGCTAAAACGCTGCAGATCAAAACCCAAGTGTGAAACCAGCCTTACCTTGTGGCATTTTTTCTACACTTGTCTAAAACATTTACACTTTACTGTATATAAACAAACCTAATCCGACAGAGCTCTGCAAACATTTTATACATGCATTACACTATTATTACTAAAAATGTGAGCCTTTAGTGTAGGGTTTATCTGAAAGCGGTTTCCTTGTTATTTACCGATGAGCTCACACGCTTTGATCAAGGTACTTCATGTATTGTATGTGTAGTAATAACAGTGCATGCCACATATAATGTTTGCAGACTGCTGAATAGGAGCCACAGTATACTTGCTCCTGCATATATATTTAATACTCTAAGTAGTGCTTGCCAATTTCTATATTTCAACCAATACAACTGTATGATGCATATTTGTGCACACGGAGTCCTAAACCTGACTCTGAAAGTGCCTAGCCTTTGACCCTGCCACAGGGACATCCGTGGTATACAATAGCTTCTTACCTTTCCTGTTGGAGCAAAAAGTGACTAGGCCAGTTATTTCACCTGATCTGATAACACCATTGTGCATACCTAGACTCACAGGTATGTGCACACGGTATGTATCTGTAGTGGATATTTTTCAGCAAATATGCATCTGCAAAGTGTGTTGATTTTGCTACAGGTTTACCACAGATTCCATGTTTGCATTGCCAAGGGTGAAATCTACAGTAAACACTTGCAGCATAAATTGACAATGTATGAATGTCACATCTTCAGTTTTGCTCCATTTACACTGCAGATCTTTTTAGCTTGTGTAAGTTCACACTAGGCATTTTTTCAGCATTTACTTTCTTTCTGAAGCAAACCTGAGCTCTTTGCAGGAAAGAAGCTGCAGAAAAAAAGCATGTTTTGCTTGTTTTTTCTTACTTTTTTTTACTGCGTTTTTGATGTGCTTTTTGTGCTCTTTTTTTGCGAAAGTTTTGGCATGCTAGATTTGTCTCTTGCGCATGCTGATGAAGTTTAGTATTGATAAAAAAGTCTTGTTTCAAAGGATTAGGTTTTGGCACAAAAAAATGGTGCAAAACATGACACCTGCGGTCAGTGGGTGAAAAAGGCCAGGGTCACACTACAGCGTAAAACGGATGAGTGTTAAGCGAGAAACAATCGCATAGCAATCGGGCCAATGTTAATCTATGGGGCAGCTCCCATCATCCGTTTTTTTCTCGTCCGTTTTACACTTGCGAGTGAAACCGCAGCATGCTGCAATTGTCCGCGTATCTCAGCTGAGAAACGCCAATGCAAGTCTATGGGTGCGAGAAAAAAATCGCACAGCACACGGACCATCAGTGTGACTTGCGAGAAATTCTCAGGCATTGGGCAGGTGACAGGAAAGGCTCAGCCATTATTTGCTCATTTTTCAAGTGTGTTGAGAAAATCTCACCATACAGATGACACATGGATACTTTTTTTTGGGTGCCCAGGGCCATGGACCGGGTCACTGCCACCGTGACCACCCCTTTAATTGCGACCGGACCCGGATACCGAGTATCACAATTGCCCTGACGGGCGACTCACTAGCAACTGGAAATCATGCAGCTGCGTCAACAAAAACTAAATCTCCGAGCAGTCACAAATACTCGGAGACCACCTGAGCAATGAGTATACTCGCTTATCACTAGTCTGTATGTGTCATCATGCCCGACTCACGCGGGCGGATACTAACAAAAATAAAGTGATCAAGATCACATTGTGACTCCGTCTGCATCATTTAAAACAACGGCCTCGTCAGCTCTAAACGGGGACTCCGGATCCAATTGTTCAGGGCTTCGGTCATACAGTTATATGAAAAAGTTTGGGCACCCCTATTAATCTTAAGCTTAATGTTTTATAAAAATTGTTTTTTTTTGCAACAGCTATTTCAGTTTCATATAGCTAATAACTGTTGGACACTGTAATGTTTCTGCCTTGAAATGAGGTTTATTGTACTAACAGAAAATGTGCAATCTGCATTCAAACTAAATTTGACAGGTGCATAAGTATGGGCACCCTTATCATTTTCTTGTTTTAAATACTCCTACCTACTTTTTACTGACTTACTAAAGCACTTTTTTTGGTTTTGTATCCTCATTGAGCTTTGAACTTCACAGCCAAGTGTATGCAATCATGAGAAAAGCTACTTAAAGTGGCCACTTGCTAGTTGTTCTCCTGTTTGAATCTCCTCTGAAGAGTGGCATCATGGGCTCTTCAAAACAACTGTCAAATGATCTGAAAACAAAGATTATTCAACATAGTTGTTCACGGGAAGGATACAAAAAGCTGTCTAAGAGATTTAACCTGTCAATTTCCACTGCGAGGAAATGGAAGAACACAGGTACAGTTCTTGTTAAGGCCAGAAGTGGCAGGCCAAGAAAAACATCAGAAAGGCAGAGAAGAAGAATGGTTAGATCAGTCAAGGACAATCCTCAGACCACCTCCAGAGACCTGCAGCATCAACTTGCTGCAGATGGTGTCACTGTGCATCGGTCAACTATACAACGCACTTTGCACAAGGAGAAGCTGTATGGGAGAGAGATGCGAAAGAAGCCGTTTCTGCAAGCACGCCACAAACAGAGTCGGCTGAGGTATACAAAAGCACATTTGGAGAAGCCAATTTCTTTTTGGAAGAAGGTCCTGTGGACTGATGAAACCAAGATTGAGTTGTTTGGTCATACAAAAAGACGTTATGCATGGCGGCAAAAAAATACAGCATTCCAAGAAAAACACTTGCTACACACAGTAAAATTTGGTGGAGGTTCCATCATGCTTTGGGGCTGTGTGGCCAATGCCGGCACCGGGAATCTTGTTAAAGTTGAGGGACGCATGGATTCCTCTCAGTATCAGCAGATTCTTGACAATAATGTTCATGAATCAGTGACAAAGTTGAAGTTACGCAGGGGATGGATCTTTCATCAAGACAATGATCCAAAACACCGCTCCAAATCTACTCAGGCATTCATGCAGAGGAACAATTACACTGTTCTGGAATGGCCATCCCAGTTCCCAGACCTGAATATCATTGAACATCTGTGGGATCATTTGAAGAGGGCTGTCCATGCTCGGCGACCATCAAACTTAACTGAACTGGAATTGTTTTGTAAAGAGGAATGGTCAAAAATACCTTCATCCAGGATCCAGGAACTGATTAAAAGCTACAGGAAGCGACTAGAGGCTGTTATTTTTGCAAAAGGAGGATCTACTAAATATTAATGTCACTTTTCTGGTGAGGTGCCCATACTTATGCACCTGTCAAATTTTGTTTGAATGCAGATTGCACATTTTCTGTTAGTACAATAAACCTCATTTCAAGGCAGAAACATTACTGTGTCCAACAGTTATTAGATATATGAAACTGAAATAGCTGTTGCAAAAAAATAATTTTTAGAAAACATTAAGCTTAAGATTAATAGGGGTGCCCAAACTTTTTCATATAACTGTATGCACCAACAGAGCTACTGACAGTACGACAGTACGCAGTGTGAACATAGCCTTTAGTGTTTGAATGCATGGCATGAGAACCTAGGAGTAAAACATTCAGTCCATTTTGTAACTTCAAAAAGAAGCTCATTTTCTCTAAATAGAAAAAGGTTATTTAGTTCATGCATTCTCAAAGATCAGTGTGTGCTACAGGCTTAGGACAACAGTTGTGTTGGCCCCAGACCATGCTTAGATTGACGACTTTTGATTATTTGTTTTCTCTATGTAGGGCATTGTTACATGATGCCACTGTTAGTTGATCTGTCCTTAGGTCAGCATTTTATAATGCCAGGTCTGCTGAGCTGTTATGCCAAATGAGAAAATATATCATTTGAATAATAGCTCATTAAAAAGAATATACGGTACTTGGTTCCTGTAATGAATACAGCGGACTGAACTGTAATTTTTATGTTGTCTGGAGTAATAGTAGATGTCAGACAGCATATTCTGAAGGCAAGTACCAATTGTAGATATTTATGGGATATTGATCTCTTGGACCTGCTTTTATTTCAATAATGTGGGTCTCCAGTTCCATATCCTCGTATAAAATGAATGGACCGTTGGCACCTTTCTCAGCTGTTACTGTAGAGTTCTGCATAGCCACTACTCCATTTTTTTGCCTGGATATTTTAATTTTACAGGGCGGCACAGTGGTCTGGAGAACTTCATTCATGTAAGAAGTGTTGGCTCAATAGTCATTTAAAAAGGTTTATCCCATCTGGGTCCAGTTCCTGGCACTGTTGGCAAGTAGTTAAACACTATTCCAGCATTTTTTGTATTATTACCATGCTTCAGGGCTGCCACTAATGTTACGTTCCCTGCCCTTAGTCTTATACTTACCAGCCCTTAGTCTTATACTTACCAGTCGCCGTCTTCATCCTTATCGACGCACTCCAGTCGGACTTCTGTTTTTGCTGGGCCTTCCCGAAGTCATTACTCAATGTATCTATGAGAGCAGAACAAGGCAAGAACAAGGAGCTCATTGACTTACATTGAGAGCTTGTGACCGTTACCTCTGTATTCTAATCAGAAGTTGGGGTTACAAGATGACGGAACGGGACTGGAGCAGAATAGCTGAAGACAGTGGCTGGTATTCATATGCATAATGCATACGTTGAGTATTGTTGAACTTTTTACCCCAGTATTTGTAAGCCAAAACCATTAGTGGAACAATCAGCAGAAAAGTATAATAGAAGCATGCTCAATTTCTGCATTTTTTTACCTACTCTTGGTTTTGGCTTACAAATACTCAACGTGTGCATGTGGCCTAAGACTAAAGTCAGTTAACTTAGATTAGTTGTACCACTCCAGCGTTGAAATAATAATAAAAAAAATCTCTGGAGTGGTGCTTTAAATTTACTGTGGGAAACCAGTGCCAAGAAAGCATTTAGTATTACATGACGGCTGTCAATAATGACAAGTCTCCAGAGTGTGAGCCACATCTTTTTTTTAATTCTGGCTCATACACATCCATACATCCTAATGGGCCATATGAACAGGAGGTGTTGCATTCACAAGTTGCTGCCATATTGTGTTTTCTTTTTTTGTGGCACAATACCTGCTCCATTGTGTTAGGCTATGTCTCCACGTTCAGGATAGCCGGCGGTATCACCGCAGCGGCGAAGCCGCTCGGCGCTAAGCCCCGCCCCCTTTCTGGGACGCGATCATGCCGGATGTGTTAACTCTTCACATCCGGGATGATCGCTCTCTCCCATAGCGCCCTGTGATATGCCTTGCGGGGACGCTGCGTCCCCGCAAGGTGTACGGACATGCTGCGATCTGAAAAGACGCGCAGCATGTCCGGAGTCGCAGGGCTGCCGTGTGCGGGTTTCCACGCATAGTGGAGACGGGATTTCATAAAATCCCCTCCACTATGCTGGAACATCTGGACGCTGCTTGTTTGACGCTGCAGCTCTGCGCAGCGTCAAACAAGCAGCGTTTCCTGACCGTGGAAACATACCCTTACTGTGCTTTTTTATAATCCCTGCAAAAACGTTGTGGTTCTATTGCACAGAAAAAACATGCAACATGTAAATGCTGTGTCAAGATGCTACTATTGAATGACACCTCTGTGATCAGGGCCTTGTTGCAAGCTGCTTTGGTAATTAATTCCCTGAAACAAGTCGACTGTTAGGCTATGTGCACACGTTCCGTAATTGGATGCAGAAATTTTTGCACCATTTCTGCATCTCTTGGCAGGAAGAATGCAGCATGCAATATGCGTGTTTTTGATGTAGATAAGGGGTGAACCTGCAGGTTAATAGCACTCTGATGCAGTGTGGCTGCCACACTAAAAGCCCGGCTATTGGGAAGAAATTAACTTTATTCCTCACAGCAGCCTCTGGCTTTCAGTCATAGAGGGGCGGCTTCAGTCACCACTTATTATACAGTGAGCTGAGGCTGTAACCACACCCCGGCACTGACTGACAGTCAGCTCATCAGTGCAGAGCAAACGGTCAGTCAGTGCGGGGGGCATGTTTACAGCCACTGTTCACTATGTACTGAACGATGACTGAACCTGCGCTAGCCATTCCTCCATGACTGAAAGCTGGAGGCTGCTGGAGGGAATAATAACGTCTTTTGACATAACAGGTTCCCATTTAAGGGTATACTATATCGCTATGTAAATAGTCTGGATGAACCGCACATTTCTCCTGTTGCTTTGCAGAGAGTGAAATACACACTGACACCTGCAGCATAAATTCCCGTACTGCGGATTTTAAATCTTAGCATTTAGCAAATTTACGCTGCTGATATTTTTTGCTGCACATTTATGACATTTCTTAAAATTTCATATACAGCGATGCTACTTTAAAATGCAGCAGGTTTTCCGTCTGGATAATACACTGGTTTTGTTCGTAGAAAAATGCCTCAGACTCATCCTCGTCATTTTTAAACACTTATCAAAACTGACATGTAAAAAAAGTGTCTATAACACTTATTACATTTGAACCAAGGAATATATGTAAGTTTGTTTTTTATTGCTGCAAATTGAGTCAGAATCTGGTGACTTTTGCTTAGCAAACTGTCCCAATTATTTCTTCTTCTATTAGAGAAAAACAAATCAGTCATGCCATGCACTATATCTGTTGATGTTCTTATTTTGGAATTGCTCTTTTGTTCCATTTTGACAATTTTGGTGGGTTTTCCACAGTAAAATATTGAAAACTATGTAAGCTGGGAATTATAAACATTAGGGAAGAGAGTAATCGGCTAACCTTCCAGGGCGGACAATTTAGTGTGAAAACCACTTGAAATGACATAGGAACCCTGTTAGAGTTTGCTTTGTCAGGATGTGGTGCAGGGAGTGTAGGAACACACCAGGCTGATATCCGGGTCAGAAATGGAAGAAAGGTCCATGAGGACTGGGCTACAGCACCAATGGGAAAATGATAAAGCATAACTTTTACCATGCAATTAAAAACATGGCGAGAAAAAAGCAAAAAGATTAAAGATCCACAAGGTTACGTGTTTCGGGCTAGCAACCCTTATTCACAACTTCTCAAGCGTTAGACCTCTGTCAATCTCATATTGATCACCTATCCCATGGATAGGTCATCAATATGTCCGTCTTTGACAGCCTCCTTTATGGACTCCAGTTTCTCAATACAGATTAAATACATATTGACACGCATAGCATAAGTATCGCCCGACAGTGACATGATTTTTTTTTCAACCTTGTTTATGTCATGCCTGTCATCTTAGGATATGTTGAATGAAGGTAAAGGAAGGCACATCTGTAGCTGATCTGATAGGTGTCTACACATTTGCTGTGTATTTGTTCTTTTGAGCTCAGCTGCTATAAAGGAACATCATTAAAATAAGTATTTAGAGAGTAATTACCACAAAGCGTTCTTCGTTTTAATGACCCAGTGGTGATTATTTCTCTGGGGATTACATGTTTAATTTAGGATGACTAGAAAAGGGGTTTCTAAGCAATAGAAGTTTCAGATTTTCATTTGAGAACATCAGCTGAATAGTCTCCTCTTTCCTTCTTGGATATTGCACTTGCTGCCAAATCTGCATCCAAATATAGACTGGGCAAAGGTTCAGGTTGTGTAACACTTCTACTCTTAAAGGTCTAAATTCCCTAAAAGACTTTCTTCTGATTCACTTATGTGACTTTATATATTTCACGTGATTTGAGTCCTTTTGTGCAACTTCTTCTGACTTACACATTACTTTATTGAATCTTTTCCATGTTATACAGTGCACATCGATTGCATATGCCTTAAAAGGACTCTTATCAGCATGCGCCATTTCTCCAAACTGTTTAACTGGTCATGTTACTATCTGAAAGATAAGGTCATTCATAGCTTTAATCATGCAATCTGTTTCTTTCTGATCAAAAAATACCCCCTTTTTCCAATTCTATTTCAAATGAAGCCTAAGTGTTCTGAGCGTGCCAGAAGAACTTCTAGATCCTCTGTTCCTGAAATATATTCCTCACTTGGCACCATCTTCTTCTGCTTCACTACACAGCCAGTGAGCCGTCAGTCATGTAGAAGAAGGTGGGGCTGCAGGGAATAGATCTGGGGAAACAGAAGATTCGGAAGTTCTTTGTCACAGCCAAAGCACTTCACCCTAATTTGCCAATGATTTTTTTTTTTGGAGAGGAGGGTGTCAGTCAAGCAACAGTTTTTTTGGCCCAAAACATGACTCAGTCACCTCCTTTCTAACATCGTAGCCTTGTTCGGACATGGTGGCCATCCACTAACCATCCACTGTCATGCTCGCGCCCAGACTGGTTGGCGCGTGCGTGCGGGGGAGTGGCCCCACTGGACCACAGACCAAACCTCCCTGGAAGGGGCGTAACTAAGTAGCTTCCTAGGTGTTCGCTGGAGCCTCTGATGGTGAGGTCAGACTTGTGCAATAGGAAGCTACCAGGTACCACTCCAGGGTGGAGTCTGGTTGTGGCTGCTGATCCCACCGGGGAACGGAACATAGACAAGCAAGCGGGCACGGCTGGCACATAGGCAGGCAGACGGGTACAACAGGAACACTGTCAGGCAGGCGGGCACGGCTGGCTCTCTGGTAGGCAGGTGGGCACGGCTGGCTCTCTGGCAGGACTGGTGGACAAGACTGGTACACTGGAAGAACCGGTAGGGACCGGTCTGCAGGCAGGTATGTAGAACGGGTAAGAACCTGTTCAGACATGAGGACCTAGGAATAAGTAGATAAAGACCGCAAGAGCGGATGCAGAGCGAAAGCAGAGGAGCTAGAGCCAAGAACAGAAATGCAGGAGGCGGAGCCAAGAGCTGGAGGCGGAGCCAAGTGCAGACAGGCAGGAGGCGGAGCCAAGAGCTGGGGGCGGAGCCAAGTGCAGGAGAAGTAGAACCGCAAAGAGCGGAGCCAGGTAGAACCGCAAGGAGCGGAGCCAGGTAGAACCGCAAGGAGCGGAGCCAGGTAGAACCGCAAGGAGCGGAGCCAGGTAGAACCGCAAGGAGCGGAGCCAGGTAGAACCGCAAGGAGCGGAGCCAGGTAGAACCGCAAGGAGCTGCGGGAGAGGTCTCTGCGGCAAAGCTGAGCAGAGCCACAAAGAATGTGGAGAGAAGCTGCAGCAAGGGATAACTGCAACAGCAGAAGGTAAGCTGAGTAGAAAGGAGCAGAAACGCAGAAGTGAGGAGCAGAGGTAAAGTCACAAAGGTTCAGAGCAGGCAGAGCTGCAAGAGTGCGGAGTGTAAGCAGACTGAGAATACAAGGAGAGACAACAGGGAAGGAAGCTAAAGACTAGAAGACAGAGATAAGACTAAGTACAGACAAGGCAATGGAACAAGACACAAGGACAAAGACACTGGGACCAGGATATACTGCCTCCTGGTGGGCGGACAACAAGACCAAGGAAATAACACAGAGAATCCTCCAGAGAGGGAGTAACACAGAGAAAGGCCAGGCAAACTCAGAAGCAAGACACTAACTGAGCTAACACATTGCACAGGCCCAGACCACTGGGTGGAGCTGAACTAAATACTGGAGGTCTCCTGGCAATTGGTCAGGAACAGATTGGACAGATGCACCTGATTCCTATAAGAACCAGAGAGTTCAGGCGCCGCCCCTCTATACACAGAACTATGAAGCATGCAGAGAGCAGAGACACAGAACATGGAGCTGGCAAGAAACAGAAACCACATCATGGCCTGGAGCAGTGGGTAAGATAGTGTGAGAAATGCAAGGCCATGCCGTGATGCCAGCAGAGTTGTTACAGTACCCCCCCTTTACGGCCCCTCTTCTTCAAGCCCGCCAGAATAACTTGTAGAAGAAGGATGGGAGCACACATAGTCCAGGCCAACATGATATCTTCAGGGTAGAAGGCGGCAGGAGGGTCACCAGGTATCTCAAAAAACAAAGTCTCTTTGTGCTCTGCAGGTTTAGCTTCATCAGAAATCTCGGATAGCAAAGTCTCATTGTACCCAATAGGGTTAGCCTTCTCAATGGACTGGACCATTTCCTCAGGGTAGACAAGAAGCAGGGACTTGGAAGCTACCGACTTGTTATCTTCACCAGCCGGCCACATGGAAGCCGAATGAATACTCACAGGATACACCCTCTGCCCGATATCCAGAGACAAACTTTCAGGTAGCAGAGATGTTCTAGAGTACTGAACACAGGAAAAGTCATTAGAGATGAGTGTGGAGAGCATCAGCTCCACCGGGTCAGAGAAAAGTTGAGGAGAACAAACTTCTGTTTTGAAGTCTTCACCAGCCGGCCACAAGGACGCTGAAGGTATAAACATAGGAACCATCTTCTGCCCGTTATCCAGAAGAAATCGTCCAAGCGGCGGGGATGTTCCTAGGAACGGATTACAGGTATAGTCGTTGGAGATGTGTAGAGAGATAGTCACCGCCTCCCCATGTTCGGTGACATTAGCACACCTTGACTCGACTACTAAGTGTTTACTGGTATAGTCGCTGGAGATGTGTGGAGAGATAGTCACCGTTTCCCCATCTTCGGTGACGTCAGCACACCTTGACTCGACGACTAAGTGTTTACTGGTATAGTCGCTGGAGATGTGTGGAGACATAGTCACCGTTTCCCCATCTTCGGTGACGTCAGCACACCTTGGCTCGTCGACTAGCAGACCAGCTGAAGAAGATGACACTGCTGAGTGTCTTTGACGCATGGGAACCAGACAGTTCTCAAGACTGGGTAAGTTCAAACGAAGCACTTTACTGGAACCCTTGACCAGAGCGGGTGGTAGAGTCCTTGGCTCAGAATGACCCATGGGCATAACAGACAGTATGTGGAAGACAAACTTCTTCGTGTATAAGGCTCCTACTTGGAGCTGTAGTTGTCCTTGTAGGACTAGACTGCTCTTTAGCAGGGCTCGGCCATTATCAGGCAACGCCCACACCGGGTTCTGGAGCTGTAGAACGGAGACCATACACCGACTCCGTATGACAGGCGGCTTAGACACACCAAAGCTCCCAGAAGGCAGAGAAACAGTCATAGACTTTAGCGGCAGGGAGTTATTCTCACCAAGGGCAGTCTCTCCTACTGACCCGAGGTTTTTGAGCTTGAGATCCCCTGGACAGAGGCCATCCAGGTGTTCCTCACAACAGCAGCGACATTGTATGCCCTTCTTATGGCTGATTTCAGGCTGCTGCTTTGCCAGCCCACTCTCATCAACCTTCTTAGGCTTCATACGGGTAGCTGCTTTAATGGGTACAGGAACTGGAGGGTCACAGACGGTCATGGCTTGACGTGGGGGTTTCTTCACGGGTTTCGCCCGTCTGGAGCGCCTCTCGGATCTAGATGGGGAAGACTTAACAGGAGCAGCAGGACAAGGCTTGTCAAATACTTTATGGAAGGCCACTAGGAAGGCCCCTAGGTTCATGACGATAGGATCCCCTGCTTCCCAGAGGGGAGTTATCCATATTAGAGCATCTTCGGCCAGGTAGGACATGATGTAACCCACCTTGACCCAGTCAGAGGGAAAACAAGCTGCATTCTGCAGGATGTAGCGTAAGCACTGTTTCAGGAACCCCTGGCATTCTTCAGGATTCCCATAGAACCTAGGTGGGTCAGCTGGGTAGTGCTCCTCCTCATAGGCCTGAAGTTGCTTGAAGAGAGCATTAGAGACTATAATTGGGTCAGAGGTCTCTTCAATCTGAACCACCCTTGGTGGAACAAATTTATCAGGTTGCTCATATGGGCAGAGAGAAAGTTCATCATGCTCTGCGAGCGGTAGGACATGGGATACAGCGGAGGCCATGGCCTGTGCAAACTGTCATGCTCGCGCCCAGACTGGTTGGCGCGGGCGTGCGGGGGAGTGGCCCCACTGGACCACAGACCAAACCTCCCTGGAAGGGGCGTAACTAAGTAGCTTCCTAGGTGTTCGCTGGAGCCTCTGATGGTGAGGTCAGACTTGTGCAATAGGAAGCTACCAGGTACCACTCCAGGGTGGAGTCTGGTTGTGGCTGCTGATCCCACCGGGGAACGGAACATAGACAAGCAAGCGGGCACGGCTGGCACATAGGCAGGCAGACGGGTACAACAGGAACACTGTCAGGCAGGCGGGCACGGCTGGCTCTCTGGTAGGCAGGTGGGCACGGCTGGCTCTCTGGCAGGACTGGTGGACAAGACTGGTACACTGGAAGAACCGGTAGGGACCGGTCTGCAGGCAGGTATGTAGAACGGGTAAGAACCTGTTCAGACACGAGGACCTAGGAATAAGTAGATAAAGACCGCAAGAGCGGATGCAGAGCGAAAGCAGAGGAGCTAGAGCCAAGAACAGAAATGCAGGAGGCGGAGCCAAGAGCTGGAGGCGGAGCCAAGTGCAGACAGGCAGGAGGCGGAGCCAAGAGCTGGGGGCGGAGCCAAGTGCAGGAGAAGTAGAACCGCAAAGAGCGGAGCCAGGTAGAACCGCAAGGAGCGGAGCCAGGTAGAACCACAAGGAGCGGAGCCAGGTAGAACCGCAAGGAGCGGAGCCAGGTAGAACCGCAAGGAGCGGAGCCAGGTAGAACCGCAAGGAGCGGAGCCAGGTAGAACCGCAAGGAGCGGAGCCAGGTAGAACCGCAAGGAGCTGCGGGAGAGGTCTCTGCGGCAAAGCTGAGCAGAGCCACAAAGAATGTGGAGAGAAGCTGCAGCAAGGGATAACTGCAACAGCAGAAGGTAAGCTGAGTAGAAAGGAGCAGAAACGCAGAAGTGAGGAGCAGAGGTAAAGTCACAAAGGTTCAGAGCAGGCAGAGCTGCAAGAGTGCGGAGTGTAAGCAGACTGAGAATACAAGGAGAGACAACAGGGAAGGAAGCTAAAGACTAGAAGACAGAGATAAGACTAAGTACAGACAAGGCAATGGAACAAGACACAAGGACAAAGACACTGGGACCAGGATATACTGCCTCCTGGTGGGCGGACAACAAGACCAAGGAAATAACACAGAGAATCCTCCAGAGAGGGAGTAACACAGAGAAAGGCCAGGCAAACTCAGAAGCAAGACACTAACTGAGCTAACACATTGCACAGGCCCAGACCACTGGGTGGAGCTGAACTAAATACTGGAGGTCTCCTGGCAATTGGTCAGGAACAGATTGGACAGATGCACCTGATTCCTATAAGAACCAGAGAGTTCAGGCGCCGCCCCTCTATACACAGAACTATGAAGCATGCAGAGAGCAGAGACACAGAACATGGAGCTGGCAAGAAACAGAAACCACATCATGGCCTGGAGCAGTGGGTAAGATAGTGTGAGAAATGCAAGGCCATGCCGTGATGCCAGCAGAGTTGTTACATCCACTACTCCATCCACTGGACCATCCAGGGATTCACGGCACTCATCAGTAAACAAGACTGTTTTAAAATTAGTCTTCATGTATGTCTGGGCCCACTGCAACCGTTTCTGCTTGTGAACATTGTTTAGGGGTGGCCGGATAGAAGGTTTATGGACCTCCTGCAACCCCCAACTTACTGTCTCCTTCCCCATAATCCTGCAGAATGTAAGCCCGCAAGGGCAGGGTCCTCGCCCCTCTGTATCAGTCTTTGTTAGTTTGTTTACTGTAAGTGATATCTGTAACTTGTATGTAACCCCTTCTCATGTACAGCACTGTTGTGGATTCTGTTTGTGGGCTCCCTCTGGTGGTTACTGCTGGTACTGGGTGACTTTGGTGGGTTGCGGCCTTTGGTTTCCACCTGTCCATCAGAGGCTGGGTGTTTCCTATTTTACCTGGCCTTTCTGTCATTTCCTTGCCGGCTATCAATGTATTCAGATGTGCTCTGTTTGGTTCCTGCCTACCTGCTCCCAGATCTTTCAGGATAAGCTAAGTGCTGATTTTCAGTTGTTTGGTTTTTTGTCCAGCTTGCTTATTATGTCTCTATGCTAGCTGGTAGCTCTAGTGGACTGAGGTTCTCCCCATGTGCCATGAGTTGGCACATGGGTTCTTGTAATCTCAGGATGGTTTTTTGATTAGGGTTTTTTGCTGACCGCTCAGTCCCCTTTTGTATCGTTCTGCTTTCTAGTTTACAGCGGGCCTCAATTTGCTAAATCTATATATATCATCTCTATGTGTGTGCCTTCCTCTCATTTCACCGTCAATACATGTGAGGGGGCAACTATATCTTTTGGGGTTCATTCCTCTGGAGGCAAGTGAGGTCTTTATTTTCTCTGCAGTACTAGTTAGCTCTTAGGCTGGTGCGTGGCGTCTAGAACCAACGTAGGCACGCTCCCTGGCTATCTCTAGTTGCGTTTGTCAGGCGTAGGGCAGCGGTCAGCCCAGGTTCCATCACCCTAGAGCTCGTCCGTTATTTATTTGTACTTTGCTTGTCCTGTGCTATCCCTAGCCATTGGGGATTCATGACAGTATAGCCGGCCCACAAAGTGTTAATTGTTTGGGCTGAAGCAGGAGAAAAAGAAGTGTTTAAGGGAAATTTTTTTTTTTTTTTTTTCCCTTCAGAGTTTTGCTGCCTAGCCCTTAATTGCTGTCTAGCTGCTTCTTACCTCCTCTTAACCCTTGAATGGCTCTGATCTTAGCTGTTTAACATGAATGTCCAGAGTTTGGCTTCCAGCCTGAGTAATCTCGCGGCAAAAGTTCAAAACATACAGGATTTTGTTGTTCACACTCCCATGTCTGAACCTAGAATTCCTATTCCAGAGTTCTTCTCTGGAGATAGATCTACCTTCCTGAATTTCAGGAACAATTGTAAATTGTTTCTTTCTTTAAAATCTCGCTCCTCTGGAGACCCTGCTCAACAGGTCAGGATTGTAATATCTTTCCTGCGGGGCGACCCTCAGAATTGGGCATTTGCATTGGCACCAGGGGATCCTGCATTGCTCAGTGTGGATGCGTTTTTTCTGGCATTGGGATTGCTCTATGAGGAACCCAACCTGGAGATTCAGGCTGAAAAGGCTTTATTAGCCCTCTCTCAGGGGCATGATGAAGCGGAAATATATTGTCAAAAATTTCGGAAATGGTCGGTGCTTACTCAGTGGAATGAGTGCGCCCTGGCTGCAAACTTCAGAAATGGTCTTTCTGAGGCCATTAAGGATATTATGGTGGGGTTCCCTACGCCTACAGGTCTGAATGAGTCTATGGCTATGGCCATTCAGATTGATCGGCGTTTGCGGGAGCGCAAACCCGTGCACCAGTTGGCGGTGTCTTCTGAACAGGCACCTGAGACTATGCAATGTGATAGAATTCAGTCCAGAAGTGAACGGCAAAATTATAGGCGGAAAAATGGATTGTGTTTTTATTGTGGTGATTCAGCTCATGTTATATCAGCATGCTCTAAACGCACAAAAAAGCTTGATAAATCTTTTGCCATTGGTACTCTGCAGCCTAAGTTCATTTTGTCTGTGACTCTGATTTTTTCACTGTCTTCCATTTCCGTTGATGCCTATGTGGATTCGGGCGCCGCCCTGAGTCTTATGGATTGGTCATTTGCTAAACGCTGCGGTTTTAGTCTGGAGCCTCTGGAAGTCCCTATTCCTCTGAAGGGAATTGACTCTACACCATTGGCTATGAATAAACCGCAGTATTGGACACAAGTGACCATGCGCATGACTCCCGTTCATCAGGAGGTGATTCGCTTCCTTGTACTGTATAATTTACATGCTGTACTAGTGCTGGGTCTGCCATGGTTACAAACTCATAATCCTGTCCTGGACTGGAAAACAATGTCTGTGTTAAGCTGGGGATGTCAGGGGGTTCATGATGATGCACCTCCGATTTCTATCGCTTCATCTACTCCTTCTGAGATCCCTGAGTTTTTAAAAGTCTGACTATAGGGATGTTTTTGAGGAGCCTAAGCTCAATTCGCTCCCTCCTCATAGAGATTGTGACTGTGCTATAGAATTGATTCCTGGCAGTAAGTTCCCTAAGGGTCGTTTATTTAATCTGTCACTGCCAGAGCATACTGCTATGCGGAATTATATTAAGGAGTCCTTGGAAAAGGGACATGTTCGTCCATCTTCGTCCCCTCTGGGAGCAGGTTTTTTTTTCGTGGCAAAAAAAAGATGGTTCCCTGAGGCCTTGTATAGATTATCGCCTTCTGAATAAGATTACAGTCAAATATCAGTATCCATTGCCATTATTGACTGACTTGTTTGCTCGCATTAAGGGGGCTAGGTGGTTCACTAAGATAGATCTTCGCGGTGCGTATAATCTGGTGCGGATAAAACAAGGTGATGAGTGGAAAACCGCATTTAATACGCCTGAGGGCCATTTTGAGTATTTGGTAATGCCTTTTGGACTCTCCAATGCTCCGTCAGTCTTTCAGTCCTTTATGCACAATATTTTCCGTGAATATCTGGATAAGTTTATGATTGTGTATTTGGATGATATTTTGGTGTTTTCTGATGACTGGGAGTCTCATGTTCTACAGGTCAGGAAGGTGTTTCAGGTTCTGCGGGCCAATTCTCTGTTTGTGAAGGGCTCAAAGTGTCTCTTCGGAGTCCAGAAGATTTCTTTTTTGGGGTACATTTTTTCTCCTTCTACTATTGAGATGGATCCCGTTAAGGTTCAGGCAATTTGTGACTGGACACAACCTGCATCTGTTAAGAGCCTACAGAAGTTCTTGGGGTTTGCTAATTTTTATCGTCGGTTCATTGCAAATTTTTCCAGTATTGTTAAACCTTTGACTGATTTAACTAAAAAGGGTGCTGATGTTGCTAATTGGTCTCCTGCGGCTGTGGGGGCCTTTCAGGAACTTAAGCGCCGGTTTTCTTCTGCTCCTGTGTTGTGTCAACCAGATGTTTCACTTCCTTTTCAGGTTGAGGTTGATGCTTCCGAGATTGGAGCGGGGGCGGTTTTGTCACAGAGAAGTTCTGATGGCTCGGTGATGAAGCCATGTGCATTCTTCTCTAGAAAATTCTCGCCCGCCGAGCGCAATTATGATGTGGGTAATCGGGAGCTTTTGGCCATGAAGTGGGCATTTGAGGAGTGGCGTCATTGACTTGAGGGTGCTAAACATCGTGTGGTGGTCTTGACTGATCACAAGAATCTCATTTACCTTGAGTCTGCCAGGCGTTTGAATCCTAGACAGGCTCGTTGGTCGTTGTTTTTTTCTCGTTTCAATTTCGTGGTTTCATACCTGCCAGGTTCAAAGAATGTGAAGGCAGATGCTCTTTCCAGGAGTTTTGTGCCTGACTCTCCTGGAGACTCTGGGCCTACTGGTATCCTTAGGGATGGGGTAATATTGTCCGCCGTATCCCCAGACTTGCGACGTGCATTGCAGGAGTTTCAGGTGGATAAACCGGATTGTTGTCCACCAGAAAGACTGTTTGTTCCGGATGATTGGACCAGTAGAGTCATCTCCGAGGTCCATTCTTCTGTGTTGGCTGGTCATCCTGGAATATTTGGTACTAGAGACTTGGTGGCCAGGTCTTTTTGGTGGCCTTCTTTGTCTAGGGATGTGCGTACCTTTGTGCAGTCTTGTGAAGTGTGTGCTCGAGCTAAGCCTTGCTGTTCTCGGGCCAGTGGGTTGTTGTTATCCTTGCCCATCCCGAAGAGGCCTTGGACGCACATTTCCATGGATTTTATTTCTGATCTCCCGGTTTCACAGAAAATGTCCGTTATCTGGGTTGTGTGTGACCGCTTTTCTAAGATGGTTCATTTGGTGCCCTTGCCTAAGTTGCCTTCCTCCTCTGAGTTGGTCCCTTTATTTTTTCAGAACGTGGTTCGTTTGCATGGGATTCCGGAGAATATCGTTTCTGACAGGGGATCCCAGTTTGTGTCTAGATTTTGGCGGACGTTTTGTGCCAAGATGGGCATTGATTTGTCTTTCTCGTCTGCATTCCATCCTCAGACGAATGGCCAGACGGAGCGAACTAATCAGACCTTGGAAACTTATTTGAGGTGTTTTGTTTCTGCTGACCAAGATGACTGGGTTGCTTTTTTGCCACTGGCCGAATTTGCTCTTAATAATCGGGCTAGTTCTGCCACGTTGGTCTCTCCTTTTTTTTGTAATTCGGGGTTTCATCCTCGTTTTTCCTCTGGTCAGGTGGAGTCTTCGGATTGTCCTGGAGTGGACATGGTGGTGGACAGGCTACATCAGATTTGGAATCAGGTGGTGGACAATTTGAAGTTATCTCAGGAGAAGACTCAGCAGTTTGCTAATCGACGTCGCCGCGTGGGTCCCCGACTTCTTGTTGTGGATTTGGTGTGGTTGTCTTCTCGTTTTGTCCCTATGAAGGTCTCTTCTTCTAAGTTCAAGCCTCGGTTCATCGGTCCTTATAGGATCTCGGAGATTCTTAACCCTGTATCTTTTCGTTTGGATCTCCCAGCATCGTTTGCTATTCATAATGTGTTCCATCGGTCGTTGTTGCGGAGGTATGAGGTGCCCGTTGTTCCTTCGGTTGAGCCTCCTGCTCCGGTGCTGGTGGAGGGAGAATTGGAGTATGTTGTTGAGAAGATCTTGGATTCTCGTGTTTCCAGACGCAAACTCCAGTATTTGGTTAAGTGGAAGGGTTATGGTCAGGAGGATAATTCCTGGGTGATCGCCTCCGATGTTCATGCGACTGATTTGGTTCGCGCCTTCCATAGAGCTCACCCTGATCGCCCTGGGGGTTCTCGTGAGGGTTCGGTGACCCCTCCTCAAGGGGGGGGTACTGTTGTGGATTCTGTTTGTGGGCTCCCTCTGGTGGTTACTGCTGGTACTGGGTGACTTTGGTGGGTTGCGGCCTTTGGTTTCCACCTGTCTATCAGAGGCTGGGTGTTTCCTATTTTACCTGGCCTTTCTGTCATTTCCTTGCCGGCTATCAATGTATTCAGATGTGCTCTGTTTGGTTCCTGCCTACCTGCTCCCAGATCTTTCAGGATAAGCTAAGTGCTGATTTTCAGTTGTTTGGTTTTTTGTCCAGCTTGCTTATTATGTCTCTATGCTAGCTGGTAGCTCTAGTGGACTGAGGTTCTCCCCATGTGCCATGAGTTGGCACATGGGTTCTTGTAATCTCAGGATGGTTTTTTGATTAGGGTTTTTTGCTGACCGCTCAGTCCCCTTTTGTATCGTTCTGCTTTCTAGTTTACAGCGGGCCTCAATTTGCTAAATCTATATATATCATCTCTATGTGTGTGCCTTCCTCTCATTTCACCGTCAATACATGTGAGGGGGCAACTATATCTTTTGGGGTTCATTCCTCTGGAGGCAAGTGAGGTCATTATTTTCTCTGCAGTACTAGTTAGCTCTTAGGCTGGTGCGTGGCGTCTAGAACCAACGTAGGCACGCTCCCTGGCTATCTCTAGTTGCGTTTGTCAGGCGTAGGGCAGCGGTCAGCCCAGGTTCCATCACCCTAGAGCTCGTCCGTTATTTATTTGTACTTTGCTTGTCCTGTGCTATCCCTAGCCATTGGGGATTCATGACACAGCACCATAGAATCAATGGTGCTATATCAATAAATTAATAATAATAATAATAATAATAATAATAATAATAAAAATGCACAGCTGCAAGCCTTTGGAGGATCTTACACCTTGAGGTTTGCAGGACTCCAGAGGCTCCAGCAGCTTCAAATATCTGATTGCTGCTTTGTAATGGTATTTTAGCAGCTGCTCTCTTAACCCCATGAATTTGTGTGACAGAAACCTTCCTGATTATGTCTTTACATGCAGAAACCTGTATGTGTTCTGTATCAGCCACAAATCTCTTCACAGCAGAATGATCACTCTGTTTTAACATCTTGTCTAATGCATTGCACTATGTGACGCTTTTCGGCAGGAGAGAGATCATATTTCTTTCCTATATTGTTTGAAACTTGTGGCCTGCCTTATAATGTGGAATGTCCTTCTTAGGCTATGTTCACGCGTTGTGTTTTTGATGCATTTTTTCCCCAGGCAAAACCTGCTCTCTTGGCAGTAAAAAATTTGATGCAAACAGCAGGTTTTGCTTAGTTTTTGTTATTTTTTTTTGCTACATTTTCATGTTGAAGTAGAATCAGATTTTTTTAAAATTTCAACAGGTTTTGGCACCAAAAAATGCAGCAAAAACTGATAACTGCATTTTTGCAGCATTTTTTGTACCACCCATTGGTACTGGTTCTGCAGTTGCATAGTGACTGGACCAACCACAACTATCTACTATACAAAGATTAATACATATAACTAACTAGAACAAACACTGACAGTGGTAAGAAGAAAATGCCAAACAAAAGGCCCAATATCACAGTCTATAGTTATTCATAAGGTTCATCTCTAGAATCCGCCCCTTTCTCACCTTGGAAACAACAAAAACCCTCAATGTTGCCCTGATCCACGCCCGCCTTGACTACTGTAATTTTATGTTAATTGCCCCCCCATTCCCTTCATGCAGCACCCAGGGTCATCTATCTGGCCAATTGTTACTCAGACGCCTCCGCTCTGTGCCAGTCATTGCATTGGCTGCCCATACATTATAGGATCCAATTGAAATTGCTTGCTTGTTCTCCCCCACAGTATGGCGCGTATGAACTAATTCATACCTCCCACTTCCAGGTCCAAGACTTCTCCCGAGTTGTACCAATTCTTTTAAATGCTCTACCCTCACAAATTAGGTCTAACCACAACTTACACAGTTTTGGGTGCTCTCTAAAACACATTTGTTTAGGGCGTCCTATCACATTCCCTAATCGAAGTCCTTTTTATATATAGCCCATTCACTATTTTTCACAACATAATTCTCCATCACACCCAAAAGCACTACAAATATTGGCTGATGAGTAATAAGAAAAGTTTTTTAATAAATAGTTTAACAATAGTACAGCAATGGTCAACATGTACAAAAGAGTATATATCACATAATGAAGGATAAAGATAGACAAAGACAATATCTGCTGACAGTCACTCCATTACCCGAATAAAGCTTTGTGTTATAGTTGCACACAAAATTGCAAAGTAAATATGAGGCAAATCACCATAGATGTGAACATGAGATCAAATAGTATTGCTGAATAGTATGGCTATTTTATGCTGATACACACTAGGCAAAGAAACCTCTTGTAGGTAAATGGAGAGAGACCCAAGGCTGAAACACATTTCGCGTGTTCAGTTAGGTGCTTTCTCAAGGGGATGTGACATCTGGTTTAAAACAACAGTATTACTGTGCTTGATTGGCCAACAAACTCCCCTGACCTTAACCCCATAGCGAATCTATGGGGTATTGTCAAGAGGAAGATGAGCAACACCAGACCCAACAATGCAGACGAGCTGAAGGCTGCTATCAAAGCAACCTGGGTTTCCATAACGCCTCAGCAGTGGCACAGGCTGATCGCCTCCATGTCACGCCGCACTGATGCAGTAATTGATGTAAAAGGAGCCCTGACCAAGTATTGAGAGCATTTACTGAACAAACATTTCAGTAGGCCAACATTTCAGATTTTAAAATCATTTTTCAAGCTTCTGTTATAAAGTATTCTAATTTACTGAGATAATGACCTTTGGGTTTTCATTGGCTGTAACCCATAATCATCAACATTAACAGAAATAAACACTTTAAATAGATCACTCTGTTTGTAATGACTCTATATAATATATGAGAATCACTTTTTGTATTGAAGAACTGAAATAAATTAACTTTTTGATGATATTCTAATTTTGTGAGAAGCACCTGTATGTCCTGTTGATACATGTGTGATATGTGTATTACTCATACAACCCAGTTCTCTTCTCTAGTGAAGCAAACCTATTTTTTTTTAGTTCTGCACTGTGGTGTTGAGGCTGACGATATACGTAGGCTGTGTGGGTGATAGTGATAAAGGGTAACGCTTGAAAGTAGGAGGATGTATTCATAGAATGGCTCTATCTGATCAGTCATCTTTGTAACCAACCGTTATGTCAAACAGGAAACTTTGTTTTATAACTTAACTTTTGTCTATGCTGATGTTATAGTTTCCTCTTGCTACAAAACACTGAAACAATACAAATGGCATACATGTGTATGTTACAAAAATATTGCAATATTCAGTCTTATATGATATATATAGTTAAAATATCTTCTATTTAGATCACATTGAAATCATTTTATTACGTGGGTCATTAGAAATACAATCTGATACTGTTAGTGAGTATAATTTTTAATCAATTGTTCCTGCAACCTTCTGATATTAAATCATTGAAATGTTAGAATATCATCTGACTGGTGTGTTCATGGTTATTTGGCAATTTGTTTTTTTGATGATTCATTTTATTATTAAGCAACTACAGTGCTGTCAGTCAATCCAAAAGGTTAATAAATCTGCAAATTTAAGAGAGCAAGTGAGGTTTTGTTTCTGTCTTTGTGTGCAGAATTATTGGGCCACTGTAAGGCTATGGTCACGTTATTTTTTGCTGCATTTTTTAATGTAAATTAAAAGCTGCTTTATGCAATGTCAGCAAAAGCTAAGAGATTTCAGAAATCTCATGAGCACGCTTTGGTTATTTTCCTGACTGAATTAGAATACTACTGATTTTTTTGAAAACTGCAGCATGTCAATTCTTTCAGTGTTTTTTCACCCATAGAAAGCAATGAGTAAGTGCAAAAATGCAGCAAAAACTTTGGCATCAGATTTTGCAGCAATTTTAGTGAAAAAAGCATGCACAGAAGTATGTGAAACCCTTTTGTTTTTGTGATTTTTCCTGTTTAAACCAAAATGTCTTGGTAAACTAAGGCTAGTTTCACACTAGCATTCTGAGGAGCTGCGGAGGGCTGCGGACTTCCTCCGTGAAGCCCCTCCCTCGGCTTCACCTCCGCCGCTAGCTCCGCCTTCTTCCGCATGCAGCCTGCATGTGGCCTGCGTACCTATCTTTAACATTAGGTATGCAGGTCGTGCGGCTGTATGCGGAAGTTAGGAAGTTATAAGGGTTAAAAGGTGACCAGCAATTTTGCATTTTTTCAACAAATTTTACAAAACCATTTTTTTAGAGACCACATCACATTTGAAGTGACTTTGAGGGACCTATATGATAGAAAATACCCAAAAGTGACACCATTCTAAAAACCACACCCCTCAAGGTACTCAAAACCACATTCAAGAAGTTTATAAACCCTGCAGGTGCTTCACAGGAATTTTTGGAATGTTTAAAAAAAAAAAAAAAAAAGAACATTTAACTTTTTTTCACAAAAAATTTACTTCAGATCCAATTTGTTTTATTTTACCAAGGGTAACAGGAGAAATTGGACCTCAAAGATTGTTGTACAATTTGTCCTGAGTATGCTGATACCCCATATGTGGGGGTAAACCACTATTTGGGCACACGGCAGAGCTTGGAAGGGAAGGAGCGCCGTTTGACTTTTTCAATTCAAAATTGGCAGGAATTGAGATCAGACGCCATGTCGCGTTTGGAGAGCCCCTGATGTGCCTAAACAGTGTAAACCCATACAAGTGACACCATTTTGGAAAGTAGACTCCCTAAGGAACTTATCTAGGTGTGTGGTGAGCACTTTGAACCCCCAAGTAATTCACAGAAGTTTAAAATGTAGAGCCGTAAAATAAAAAATCATATTTTTTTCACAAAAATTATCTTTTCGCCCCCCAATTTTTTATATTCCCAAGGGTAACAGGAGAAATTGGACCACAAATGTTGTTGTTCAATTTGTCCTGAGTACGCTGATACCCCATATGTGGGGAGGAACCATAGTTTGTGCTCATGGCAGAGCTCAGAAGGGAAGGAGCGCCGTTTTGGAATGCGGGCATCACGTTGCGTTTGCAGAGCCCCTGATGTACCTAAACAGTAAAACCCCCCCACAAGTGATCCCATATTGGAAACTAGACTCCCCAAGGAACTTATCTAGATGTGTTTGAACTTTGAACCCCCAAGTGTTTCAATAAAGTAAAAATATAACGCTGAGCTGTGAAAATACAAAATCATTTTTTTTTCCCACAAAATTGATTTTTTAGCTCCCAAATTTTTATTTTCACAAGGTTAACAGGAGAAATTGGACTGCAAAAGTTGTTGTCCAATTTGTTCTGAGTACACTGATAGCCCATATGTGGGGGTAAACCAATGTTTGGGTGCAGAGCATGGAAGGGAAGGAGCACCGTTTTACTTTTTCAATGCAGAATTGGCAGAAATTGAGATGGGACGCCATGTCTCGTTTGGAGAGCCCCTGATGTACCTAAACAGTGGAAACCTCGCAATTCTAACCCCAACACACCCCTAACCCTAATCCCAACCATAACCCTAACCACACCCCTAACCCAAACACACCCCTAACCCTAATCCCAACCCTAACCACAACCCTAACACACTCCTAACCCGAATCCCAACCGTAACCATAACCCTAGTAACATGCAAATAGAAGAGAAGTGGGCACTCACCATCCAGATAAAATCCAAACTGTATTAAACGGGCTTCCAAAGACGCTTCCAACTGTGCGAAACAGACGTCATCTTTGGAAGCCCGTGTTTCCCTGCCTGTCCTGCATTTGACATGATGTCAGAATAAAGTTTGGATTTTATCTGGATGGTGAGTGCCCACTTCTCTTCTATTTGCATGCAGCGGTGACTTGGACTTATTTCAGTGTGAGCACCCGACATCCAGTTTTGCTTCTTGGTATCTGAGTCTTTTTTGATTAGGTGATAGAACCAGCTGGTAGTGCGGTCCTTTTTTCTGTTTTTGAATACCCCTAACAACACCCCTAGCCCTGAAACAACCCTAATACCAACCCTAACCCTAATCCCAACCATAACTCTAATCCCGACCCTAACCCTAATCCCAACCGTAAACGTAATCCTAACCCTAACTTTAGCCCCAACCCTAACTTTAGCCCTAACCTTAATGGGAAAATTGAAATAAATACATTGTATTATTTTTCCCAGCTAAGGGGCTTGATAAAGGGGGGTTTGATGTACTACGTATAGCAGGTTTTTATGTTTGGCAGCTGTCACACACTAAAAGACGCTTTTTATTGCAAAAAAATAGTTTTTGCATCACCACATTTTGAGAGTTATAACTTTTCCATCTTTTGGCCCACAGAGTCATGTGAGGTCTTGTTTTTTGCGGGATGAGTTGACGTTTTTATTGATTCCTTTTTCGGGCACATTACATTTTTTGATCGCTTTTTATTCCGATTTTTGGGAGGCAGAATGAACAAAAACCAGCAATTCATTGTTTTTTTTGGGGGGGCGTTAATACTGTTCCTCTTGTGGTAAAATTGACAAAGCAGTTTTATTCTTCGGGTCAGTAAGATTACAGCGATAACTCATTTATATAATTTTTTTATATTTTGGCACTTTTATACAATAAAAACTTTTATAGAAAAAATTATTATTATTTTTGCATCGCTTTATTCTGAGGGCTATAACTTTTTAATTTTTTCGCTGATGACGCTGTATCGCGGCTCGTATTTTGCGGGACAAGATGTCATTTTCAGCGGTACTATGTTTATTTATATCCATCTTTGATCGCATGTTATTCCACTTTTTGTTCGACGATATGATGATAAAGCATTGTTTTTGCCTCATTTTTTTATTTAACTAGTTAACTAGTGGGACAGTTTTATAGATCGGGTCGTTATGGACGCAGCGATACCAAATATGTGTATTTTTATTGTTTTGTTTTTTTATTTACATAAATAAATGGATTTATTGCAGGTGCTCGCAAGCCACCGCACTGCGGGACCCGAAAGGACCCCCGCCACCATGTTGGATCTGGGGGTCTCCATGGAGACCATGAGAATAACGCGATGTGATCACATCGCGTTATTCTCACGGAAGCGCGCAGGGAGCCCCCGTTCCTGCACGATGACCCTCTATGTCGCTGTCACATTCAGCTGACACCCGCACCTGATCACCGCGGCGCTCAGCGTGAGACCGTGGTGATCGCACCGCCATACTAGTACTGCTCCGGGCAGAAATGCAGTTCACGCAGAGCAGTACTAGTACGGCGGAGGTCGGGAAGGGGTTAATAATACCTGCCCATCACAGCACCCCTCCTCCTCTTTGCTGGTGTTTGAGTCAAGGTGGAGGTCTGTGCTAGTTACTGATCCACCCACAGGCCAATTCATCTGGACCATCTAGTCACTTTCATCTCATCAGTTTCTAAAACCTTTAAAAAATCTTTCTTCAGATATTTTAGTCCAGTCTTGACCTTGCAACATCTGTGTCTTGTTAAGAAGTGGTCGAGTTTCAGACTTCCTTACCTTGGCTTTGACTCTGAGCACCGAACACCTTGTACAACGAGGCACTCCTGGGAGATTGCAGTTCTTTACTATGACTGGATAGGAAGATAATGGATTCCGGGTCGCTTCACATTTGATTGTACTCAAATCTTCAGTAGTTCATGTGCCTCTTTTTTTCTCAGTATGTTTTTGTGACCCCTGTAGAATTTCACTCTGTAACACCACTGCCAGCATCACTGCATGGCTTCCCACCTCCTACCATGCAAGGATACCGATGTACTCACCACCCCAGGCCATTTAGTGAGCTCCTTGTTTTCTGCTTGCTCTCTGCAGTGAGCTGCTGGTCCACTGCTTGCTGTGCATTCTTAAGGGGCCTGCACCTCCTGTTTATTAAAGAGACAGTGTGCGCATTCCTAATGTGTCCCCAGCCTATTACTGAGAGGCACATGGTACTTACGGCACCTCCTCCTGTTGGGAGGTGCTTGAGCAACATTCTCTTTCAGTGCATGTGCAACTACTGATTTGCCAGTTGACTGAACCTGTTTCCGTGAGTCTCTATGCCCAGGCCTGTACCCTGAAACCTTTACCTGTGTTTGATCTTTCCTGTTTCTGACACCCTGGGGGCTGAATACCCAGGCCTGAAATTTTAACTTGTACCTGTATCTGTCCTTGTCTGAATTAGGAACATTTCCTGAACCTGTCTGCATCTAAGCCTGGATCTTTTCCTAATTTCCCAATATCTTAACCTGTACATGTCTCTATAACCTGCAGTGTCTGAACCTGTACCTGTCTCTAAAACCTATAAAAAAAACAAAAGTATGAACTGGAATATATTCCGGTGTGCATGCAGCAAGTAAATGCATGTTCACACTAGCCACTACACAGAAAAAACAAAGACAGAAACATAAATACCCTGCAGATTATAAATAAATATCATAGTGCATGAAAATAATATACAGTATTTAATTAACATGGTTTTTTGATGAAAAAAATTTGAAAGCCATCCTGCCTCATCATGGAAACCGTAATTGGGACAGTCCAAACTCTAATATTAAAAACCTTACCGTTTGTCAAGTGACAAACATGTAGATAAGGACTGAGATGGACTGAGCCCAACTAAGGGAGACCACATCAATAATGCCCAGCTCAAAAGAAAGGCAGGCCACAGTGGCTGGTGTGAACGTGTTCTTACATGCTGCGTGCACACCGATTTATATTCCATTTCATACCTTTGGGGTTTTTTCTGTCCATTTGCGTCATGTGCATATAAATTTTCCTTGAAATTTTTCCTTGAGTTTATACTGTCAATTTTGTACGTTTCTTTAATCTCTCATTTAGATTCACAATCTTGCCATAAGGGAAACTTAAACTCTTCTTCACACACCACTATCAGTTCCTAAATATACTATTACTAACCTATTAGTGGCCATGCCTGAAAGGTTCCGAACGTTTTCTCCCGCTCTTGACCAGGCACATTTTCCAGTTTTATTGTACAAGTGCTTTAACATCTCTAATTTATTTTCTCATTCAGATATTCAAATAATTTTAATAATAATGTAATTTTAGTATACCCTCTTTTTGCATATATCGGGGGACAAATGTAATGGAAGGAGCTAAAGCTCACGGAAGCTCCAGGATTTGAAGAGTGTTTGTGTGGAAGATTGGGCCCAAATCACACCTGAGCAATGCATGCCACTAGTTTCTCCGTAAAGGAGACGTCTTGAAGCTGTCATCACCAACAAAGGCTTTTGTACAAAGTATTAAACAAATTTCAGCAACAATGTTCAATACTTTTTCCCTGTGTCATTTCTCATTTTTACACAAAATTAATTCATGGACATCTATGGTTTGATTTTTTTTGCTTGTGTGGATTGGATGGGTCGTTACTGATATCAGGTGAGAATTTCATGTTAATAGCACCTTTAAAAATATATTTATGTAGAAAATTGGTGACGTGTTCAAAACTTATTTCACCTGCTGTATATTGTTGTTGAGAAGACAAAAATAGACATTTTTTAGAAATAGGAAATGTCAGCAGTTAAGACCAGCATTTTCTTTTAATCAAGAGATTTTCTAGTGACTCAATACATAACACAGCGATTTATTTTGTAGTAGAGCAAAAGAAAATTGTCATGTGGCTCTAGCTAGAATGCTTGCAACTTACTTTTCTGTATTTACCATAAAGCCCTGCAATAAAAAAGGAGGGGGCTTAGGGTGCTTTCACATTGGGTTTCTGTTCAGTGGCCTCATCAGGGTTTGCGACTGAACTCCCAGAAAAACGAGGTTTGGACGTAAGCACCAACAGAGCCATAGACTGTAATGGTGACGGCAGAGTGAACGTGCAGATCTCTGCCGTGCATCATTTTTAGGAGTTTACACCTACAGGAGGCAGACACTCAGAAGAACTAACTGCCTCCTATAGGCGTACAGGAAGTCATACCACACAAAACAGTTCATAAATAGATATGTTAACATGCAGTCAATGGACCCTTAAGATCTTATGGGAGGCAGGCATAGTCCGTAGAAAAAAAAATAGAAAATAGTATAGATGCTCCATACAGCATTGTGCCACATGTAATGCTGCTGCTGCTGCAATAAAAAAAAACACATACTCACCTCTCGTCGCTGCTCCTCAGCGTCCCGTCTCTCCGCACTGACTGTTCAGGCAGAGGGCGGCGCGCACACTAATACGTCATCGCGCCCTCTGACCTGCACAGTCACTGCAAGAGGACGGGAAGACAGAGCGGCACCCGGCGAATGGAACGCGGACAGGTGAATATGAAATACTCACCTGGTCCCGGCACTCCTGACGCTGTCCCTGCCTGTCCCATAGTACCGCAGCTTCTTCCTGTAATGAGCGGTCACCGGTACTGCTCATTACAGTAATGAATATGCAGCTCCGCCCCTATGGGAGTGGAGTCCATATTCATTACTTTAATGAGCGGTACCACGTGACCGCTGAATTGAGGAAGAGCTGCAGCGAGGGAGACCATGGGACAGGCTGGGACAGCGTTAGGAGCACCAGGAGCAGGTGAGTATGCGACACTGCTCTCTCCCCCTCACCCGCCGACCCCACTGCCGACCATGACTCGAGTGTAAGCCGAGAGGGGCACTTTCAGCCCAAAAATTTGGGCTGAAAATCTCGGCTTATACTCGAGTATATACGGTAATTTAATTTATGGACATCTTTGGTTGGATTTCGCTCCCTGTGTGGATTGGATGGGTTGTTATTGACATCTGATGAGAATCTCATGTCAATATATTTACTTAGAAAATGGGTTCAATACTTACTTCACCAACTGTATATCAGCATCTTTGAAAGTGATTGCTTATTTTTCAATTACCTTTAGGGAAAAACAAATATTGTTGCATAAAGTGTCACTGCAGCCACAGGCTAAATAGATATTTAGCAATTTTTTTCTCATAGGAAAATAATGGAGTCACCACAAGAATTGGCGGTTTTACCATGATTAGATTAAATGGTTTGTCCAGTTGTATCACTAAAGTCCGCAGCCTCTCTGCACACAGAATTCTCCTGTGCCAGCAGAGCGCCTTAGTGGTCTTGTGACAATAAGTATGCGATATGCATACTCCCAGCCACATTTCGACTAGACGTGTGCAGCCTCGATCAATTCACTTGTATTGAGCAAGGTCACACACATCTAGTCAGAATGTGGCCAGAAGTATGCATATTACACACTTGCAGTCACATAACCGCTCAGACCTGCCAGCTATCGAAAATTCTCACAGCGTGCGCTGCTCGGATTCACGAGTTTGCAGTCAAAAAAATTGACTGCAGACTTTCGTGACGTACCTGGACAACCCCTTTTAAGCCCTAGGCAAGTTGAAGGCTTTCAGATTCTGTTCATTTTCACAACATGATTTTTTTCTGTTTGAAATCCTATAAAGGAACTATATATTCCTCCGGGTGGAATCCAAGTCATACTTGGAAACATATAATGCCCCTCACACTGCATAAAGCCTAAATCAGGCACCCATAGAAAAGTGGAGCTGGCTACTTGAGGCCTAAAGTTAAGCTATCCCCTGTTTAAGTATTTGTAGACATTTCCAATCATCTTTGTCAAGTTTACACTTACTTTAATGTTCTACACCCACATCATCTTCATAATACGGAATTGAATCCTGAATGATATCAGAGACAGGCAGTGATACATCGTGGGCCCATTGGAGACCATGGGTGCCGTACTACGGATGTGTAATTTGTCCTTTTGCTTGCGGCCTGATGCTCTAGTCAGCATAGCTATGGGACCCCTTACAGGTCCTTTCTATTTGTATGCAACCAGAACAATGGTCACACCCTAATAACAATGACTAGTGTTTTATTTATGCTCCGTTTCTTATGGATCGCATATGGATCTGGGGTAAGAAATCAAGTGCTCAGTACTTTTTCACGTATTCTGTTTCCCCGCTTATTTATGCTCAGCACTAAATAGTCAGCAATTTAGCAGTCATCCTATAATAAAGGTCTATATAGCACCTTGTACACAACGTTATACCTCGTGGGACTCCATACAATCCTGATTATTCATTTACAGCTGCTTATTAACCCACATTATCCCTCAGCTACATTGGGAATCACAGTGCCACTACGTCTCTCTGTCATAAATAATCCATTGTCTCGGTGATTAAGTGAAAGGAAAAGCTTTTTTCTCTAAATAAGGCAAAAATGAAGCTGTCCCGGTCTTTTTATAGGTCTAGAGGAAAAGTACAACGTGTTTTATCATTAAGGCTGCTCCCTCTTAGGAAAACACTCCGCTTCCCTCGAGCTTTACTGTTCCTATTGAGGAATAATTCCCAGCACAATGTGCTATTTCTCTGGCAGCCCACTCAAAGACTGCAAGCCAAGCTATTTCTATCATTTTAACCCATTCTTTCCATGCTAGTACCTGTATCGTCATATAGGAAGTAGGTATAAGACAGCATATGGACCATGTTACAGAAGTTCTGCACAAACATTTCTATACTGTGGGATAGGAAAGGCAGAGAAGGCATGACGTAGACCTGCCACTGCTCTCTCCCTTTGCCACTATGATGGTCAACTTGAAAGTAGTAGGAACGGAAATTCCGATCTGAACAGAGCAGGCAGCGGTTGGGAAATGGATAGCACCAGGTAGCGTGACAATACATGAGAAACCTATAGTCACTCTTCAGTCCCAGCATGGAGGGTCACTTTGAGTTCTTATTATAAACTTATGTAATGATGGGTTTGCACTCTATAATTCTGCTATGATCTGGGTGGAAATGCAGCAATGATAATAGCTGCATATAATTATGCAGAGAGTTGCACAAGTTTACATACTGTATTTACTTTTCCATATAGTGTGGATCAATTACTGCATAACACAAAACTGCATTCAATCCATCCTCGTAAGATAAACTTATCTATTGTCTGTGTGATGGTTCAAATTTTAAAGCGGATCTGTCAGTAGATTTCACAATATAAATTAGTAAACGGGTCTTAGATCTCATGTGCTTACTCTACTCTGAAAGTGTATCCTATTAAAATGTTGCCACTTGATATTGAAGTGATCCTTTGAAATGACAAATCTATTTAGAGGGAATCTGTGAACAGATTTATACTGACGTCCAAAGTTCCATCACAATGGCACCTATTTTTTATTTCTTGCTACTTTTCATATCATTACTAGCATTGTGCTGCAGCAGGTAAACATAGTACGGGGTCCCCTGCTTTCCCAATGCTGATTGACCGCTTTCTCTGTATCCTAAGCAATGGAAAAAAGCTGTCTCTAAGCGGCGGGTAGGATTGGGAGCTGGCAGCCCATGAATATCAACGACTCCATAGCCCGCACATAGCTTAATTGGCACTGCATCAGATAAACAGTGGTTTGATGAAATGTACAAGAAAAAAAAAGCGAATGACGCAGCGGTGCAATCAGGGTCTCAGATAAGACTGCATAAACCTAGAGGCACATTCCATATAAAGTATTACACTATTTCCTATTTTCGACTTTCAGGCCAAAGTAAGTTGGCAGTTGGTTTGTTGCTTGCAGGCAGGCATATCCTTAGCTAAATATGGACTTATATATCAATATTTTTGTGCAAGTATAGATGCACCTGCATATCCCACAGTACAGAGATGTATATAGGTTTTCTGGCTTCTGGCACCCGGGGCAAGAATTCATTTTGTGCCCCCCATGACATATGTGCCCCCCCAGGACATATCCGATTTGCACTTAGTCATGTACCCACGAGCTCCTCTCTCTAATGCTCTCAATGTGCAGTGAAAATCTGAGAGAAGCAGAAGAGAATTTCGTTGTCACAGGACCACAAGTATGAAAATCGCATATGAGTGAAGTGTCCATGTGACGACTACTGGAACCTGCAGAGCTGAATCCTGACATTGCAGGCTTCTGAATTCTCACAACTAATGCACTGCACACTTTTAGGATTCTCCCTTGCCGGTGGACAGTCATGTCAGCACAAGCAAGCGATTTGTATACTTCTGACCACATTCCTACTAGACGTGCCTGGCCTCGCTCAGTTCACACATTCCGACTAGACGTGCCTGGCCTCGCTCAGTTCACACATTCCGACTATAACCCCTACATTTTCCCTCTTATGGTACATGCTCTTTACACTGACCTATCCTTTCCATACCAACCCCCTCTTCACACTGTCCTCTCACACTGTGCCCCCCTATAGGGCCCAGTATTTATACTGTACTCTCTCATCACACTCCCCCTCCTTTGTATACTGTGCCCTTACACTGTCCCTCCATGCTACACCCTCACTACTCAGTTTCTATTCTGTGCCCACACACTTTTCTCCCCTATACTGTCTCCTCACACTATTCCCCCTCCCTCCTCATACTGTCTCCTCTCACATCCCCTCGTTCACCATACTGTCTCCTCATATATTTACCCCCTCACTTTATATAATGCCTGCTCACCTGACTCCCCATACTGTGCACACATCCCATCACCCTCACTCCCCGTACTCTGTCCACATTAATTTTTCACATCGCTACTCATACTGTGTCCACATACATTCCCCCGTTCACTCCCCATACTGTCTGCACCCATACCCCATACTGTTTCCTCATATATGCCCCCCATACTTTTTCCTCGTACATGCCCCCCATTCCCCCATACTGTTTCCTCATACATGACCTCCATTCCGCAGTACTGTTTCCTCATACATGCCCTCATTCCCCCATTCTGTTTCCTCGTACATGCCCCCCATTCCCCCATACTATTTTCTCATACATGTCCCCCGTTCCCCTGTACTGTTACCTCATATATTCCCCCCATCTCCCCCTTTGCTCTTCATTTTGTGTCCTCAAATCTCCCCCACACATTAAATCCCCCCATCCCCACTACAAATCTCCCTACACACAATAAATAACCCCATCTCCACTCCAAATCTCACCCCATACATTAAGCACCCCCATCCCCACTCCAATTCTCCCCACAATAAATTCCCCCATCCCCACTCCAGTTCTCCCCACACACAATAAATCCCCCCATCCCCACTCCAATTCTCCCCACACATAATAAACCCCCCATCCCCACTCAAATTGTCCCCCCCACCCCCGTGCACTTAATCTTTGGTGTCTTAAGCTCCACTGGAGCTCTTATCACCAGTGTTCGCCTTTGCAGCGCGAGTGAGTGATGTCAGCAGAGTGATCACATGATCTGATCACGCTGCTCGCGTCGCTCTCACCCGGGAGTCAGAGCCTCAATTGTACTCGCTTCTGTAAGATGCGAGTACAATTGATCCCTGGGCAGAGGCGGACACTGACAGCTTGGGGCGTCTGTGCAAGAAATGTGTCTGGGCCCCCCTCCTTTTATGGCAACAAAGCTATATATATATATAATATATAGATACAAAAAGTGAAAACAGCACAAGCTCACCGATGGGTGCCAAGCCTCCCAGGCAGGACGGTCCACTCATCCACCCAAATACCATAGCAAATAGAAAAAGGAAGGCAGCACTCCAATACTTGCAAAGGTGAAAAAAGCTGTGACGTTTATTTCAGACCCACATCTCCATACGACGTTTCGGCTCACACTGAGCCTTTCTCAAGGCTTGAGAAAGGCTCAGTGTGAGCCGAAACGTCGTATGGAGATGTGGGTCTGAAATAAACGTCACAGCTTTTTTCACCTTTGCAAGTATTGGAGTGCTGCCTTCCTTTTTCTATTTGCTATATATAATATATATATATATAGCCACACACACACGTGTATCTACTATATAATTGTCTAAGGGTCACTTCCGTCTGTCTGTCCGCAACTTCCGTAACGGTTATTCATTAGCTGATTGGTCTCGCCAGCTTCCTGTCATGGCTGCCGCAACCAATCAGCGACGGGCACAGTCCAATTAGTCCCTCCCTACTCCCCTGCAGTCAGTGCCGGCCGGCCGCTCCATACTCCCCGTAGTCACGGCTCACACAGGGTTAATGCCAGCGGTAATGGACCGCGTTATGCCGCGGGTAACTCACTCCGTTACCGCCGCTATTAACCCTGTGTGACAAAGTTTTTACTATTGACGCTGCCTATGCAGCATAAATAGTAAAAGGATCTAATGTTAAAAATAATTTAAAAAAAAATAAAAATCATTGTATACTCACCTTCCGCTGCCTTTCCCGCTCCTCGCCACCCTCCGGTAACCGCTCTGTGCAAGCGGCAGGTTCCGGTACCAATTATCATATGGCAGAAGGACCTGCCATGATGTCACGGTCATGTGACCGCGACGTCATCACAGGCCCTGCGCAAGCAGGACCTGCCATGACGTCACGGTCATGTAACCGCGACTTCATCACAGGCCCTGCGCGAGCAGGACCTGTCATGACGTCACGGTCATGTGACCGCAACGTCATCACAGGCCCTGCGCACCTGCACGAGCAGGACCTGTCATGATGTCACGGTCATGTGACCGCGACGTCATCACACCCTGGGACCGGAAGCTGCCGCCTGTACCGCGCACAGGCGACAGAACTATAAGTATGGTGAGTATGTTAGAACTACAAGGGGCCCTCGGATCGGAAGGTGAGTATGTTTATTTTTTATTTTTTAACCTGTGACATACGTGGCTGGGCAATATACTACGTAGCTAGGCAATATACTATGTGTCTGGGCAATATAGTACGTGGCTCTGTGCTGTATACTACGTCACTGGGCAATATACTACGTCACTGGGCAATATACTACGTGGCTCTGTGCTGTATACTACATCACTGGGCAATATACTACGTCACTGGGCAATATACTACATAGCTGGGCAATATACTACGTGGCTGGGCTATATACTACGTGGCTGGGCTATACACTACATGGCTGGGCTATATACTACATGGCTGGGCTATATACTACGTCGCTGGGCAATATACTACGTCACTGAGCAATATACTTCATGGCTGGGCAATATACTACGTGGCTCTGTGCTGTATACTACGTCACTGGGCAATATACTACGTCACTGGGCAATATACTACGTCACTGGGCAATATACTACGTCACTGGGCAATATACTACGTCGCTGAGCTATATACTACGTGGCTGGGCAATATACTACGTGGCTGGGCAATATACTACGTGGCTGGGCAATATACTACGTGTCTGACCATTATACTACGTGGGCTGTGCAATATACTACGTGGACATACATATTCTAGAATACCCGATGCATTAGATTCGGGCCACCATCTAGTATATTACATAATCTCCTTTATTATGCATATTGCTGTCCCTTGTTATACAGTGCCCTCTCTTGTTATGTACAGTACCGTCTCTTACTTGGATTATATAGAGCCCTGTTTTTTATTACATACCGTGCTCTCTTGTTAGCTGACTAGAAGCACCACACACAAAAGATAACACTGGTCAACAGCATTTTTGGTGCCAAAGATATTTCATCAAATTTAGGGTATTTTTGGGGTGCTGATTCTGAATATGTCATCAGTTTTGCCAGATTGGCTCAAGTTTTTGAGATTTTTGGTATCTTATTTATAGCACTTGTTGGTAAATGCGACGCATCATCTCATTAATTTCTTTGGATTAGTACTTGAACTGAGCAGTTCTCAATATAGTTTTGTGTTAATTAGTGTTCTAAAAGTTTGTTCATAGCTTGATTTTTGCACTAACTTTATGTTGTTGTCTGTTTTCCAGTGAAAAGCATGAACTCATCAAGAAGAAGTTGTCTTAACGATCCAGACTCATTCTGTTACATTTGTGGTGAATACACACTGCCAAAACATAGAAGAAACATAACAGACTTCGTAAAAAAAGTGTATTTTGCCTATTTTGGGGTTATGCTTGGGGACCAAGACAAGTTTTGGGCACCACACATAGTGTGCAAAGCATGTATCGAATTATTACGAAAATGGAGCAAAGGACAAAGAAAAAGCTTCAAATTTGATGTTCCAATGGTGTGGAGAGAGCCAAAAAATCATCATGATGACTGTTATTTATGGTAAACACAGGTACAGGCACATCTTCACAATGAGGGACAGGCCTTCTTGCAGATTCCATGTTACTCCCATTTTTGTTTCTTATGCTTATTGAATCCTTGCACTTGCACTGCACAGAAATAACAGTCATCATGATGATTTTTTGGCTCTCTCCACACCATTGGAACACCAAATTTGAAGCTTTTTCTTTGTCCTTTGCTCCATTTTCGTAATAATTCGATACATGCTTTGCACACTATGTGTGGTGCCCAAAACTTGTCTTGGTCCCCAAGCATAACCCCAAAATAGGCAAAATACACTTTTTTTTACGAAGTCTGTTATGTTTCTTCTATGTTTTGGCAGTGTGTATTCACCACAAATGTAACAGAATGAGTCTGGATCGTTAAGACAACTTCTTCTTGATGAGTTCATGCTTTTCACTGGAAAACAGACAACAACATAAAGTTAGTGCAAAAATCAAGCTATGAACAAACTTTTAGAACACTAATTAACACAAAACTATATTGAGAACTGCTCAGTTCAAGTACTAATCCAAAGAAATTAATGAGATGATGCGTCGCATTTACCAACAAGTGCTATAAATAAGATACCAAAAATGTCAAAAACTTGAGCCAATCTGGCAAAACTGATAGCATATTCAGAATCAGCACCCCAAAAATACCCCAAATTCATTAAAATATTTTGGACACCAGAAAAAAAAATTTTTTTTGTTGACCTGTGTAATAAAATAAGCCAATAAAATATATACAAATTATATATATAAAAAATACATATAATATACATCCATATATTAAATAGAACATATAAGGTATGTGGTAAGGGCAAGTGGTGACCACTCAATATGAAAGGGTGAAACCAAAACCCAAAACATAAACTAAAAGAAAGAGAAATCCCAGACATGGATCAACATTAATAATCTATCTATCTATCTATCTATCTATCTATCTATCTATCTATCTATCTATCTATCTATCTATCTATCATCTATCTATCTATCTATCTATCTATCTATCTATCTATCTATCGCAGTAAGCCAAATTACAATCAATGGTTAAAAAAGAAAAAGTGTGCACTCCAGGATATATAGTAGTACTAATATATGAATAGTATAATAGATAAATAGATACACAAATATACCCTCAGTATAATATTTAGAAAATCCTGATACTCAAAAAGAAAATAAGTGACCGTGAAAAAGTGAAAAGAATTCCAATATATATTATATATGTATATATAACAAATCAATGATTTTTTTAAAACCACATTGCAGGACGCAGGAGCGCCGTTCATCTACCCCTAAAGATTTCCATGCCTCTATGTAAACCAGCAGGACGCTGAAGCGCCGCTTATATCACTTAGCAAGGTTTCTTATTCAGAGACGGATCACCCATTAGGCTATACTAACAAAGAACTATATCTGCCCTTGGACTTTACAAGCACAACGTCCTCCGTATTATTAGAATTGCCCATGATACCTGGATTAAGTGTGACCTTAGATTAAGACCCGGGAGGGTCGAAACGTCAACCACTCTTAGTCGCATGTACATTTTTGTGTAAATTGCCTGATGTTTGATCCAATATATTTGTTTGATTCTTTCTATATTTAAAATAAATTAGCATTTCAAAAATCTATTTCTGCTTAAGATATTCCACTTAGGGAGTGCGGTGGATCTAGTATACTACCGTAGTACACCAACCCGACAGGGATACAAAGACAAGGGTAAAAGAAAACTCCACTCACACAAAATATACTCTCACAAATGACAGAGGTATTCACCAGGGTGTGAAGGACGGGGGAAGAAAATAAGGCAGGTTAGGATGAGGAATTTCCAAGCGTACAAACCATACAACTGTCGCACAATAAATTCCTCCAGCTCTCCAAACACCATCTCCTCATTCGCCAGGTCTATCTAGCAAGTGCTATCTCAGACAAGGACCTGACCAGAAGGCCTAGCTTTTATAGGAGAGAGGAGTGGCTAACTGAGCACAGCTAAAAGCAGGGATTTTCACATGGCCTATTAACCCCTGTCCTGCTGAAAGAAAACAAACACCTTTAATACGCCGGAGAAGAATTCTCAGCGGCGAAGCAGGAGCCATAAGACGCTGTGGTCTTCTGGTACTGCTCTGTCGCGGTAACTCTGTGACAATAAGTGAGTACATTATATACTAAGGGATTTTGCTATATATAATAAGTGAGTACACTATATGCTAAGGGACTGTGTTATACATAAGTTTGTACACTTTATACTAAGGGACTGTGTTAGTCATAAGCGATAATAATGTCTACCTCCACCTCCCCCTGTTCCTAAGTCCGTTATAAGTCCCCCTTCCTCCCATCTCAATCCCCAACACCCCTCATTCTCCTCCTCCCCCCGCATCCCATTATTGTCTTATATCCCACCCCATCATTCACCTCTTCACCTCTATCATTGCCTTCTCCACCACCATCATTGCTTTCTCCCCCACCCCATATCATTGCCCATTCCACCACCTCCAACATTTCCTCCCCCACCACCCCATCATTGTCTTTTCCCCCACCATTCCCATCATTTCCCATTCCACCACCACTCCCATCATTGCCCATTCCACCACCTCCATCATTTCCTCCTCCCCAATTACCCCATTATTGCCCTTTCCACCACCACCATCACTGTCCTTTCCACCACCACCCGCAACATTGTTCTTTCCACCACTTCCCATCATTGCTTTTTCCCCACCACCCCATCATTGCCCTTTCCACCACCTCCATCATTCCCTTCTCCACCACCACTATCATTGCTTCCTCCCCTACCACCCCATCATTGCCCTCTCTATCACCCCATCATTGCCCTTTCCACTACCTCCATCACAGCCTTCCCCACCACTCCCATCATTGTCTTTCCACTACCACCATCATTGCCTTCTCCCCAACCTCCATCATTTCCTCCTCCACCACCATCCCAATCATTGCCCTTTCCATCACCAGCCCTATCTTTGTATATATCTGTGTACTGCCATTTTGTTATCCTGACTCTCCTGATGAACCCATGGTTATGGGGGAAACGCGTCGAGAGGTTGATTGCGGAGCTTGTGTGCCCCGTTTCACTGTGTGAGCAACTATGACTGGATGAATTATCAGCTGGGATCTATTATTATAGCAGATGAGTATATCATTACCATGATTGATATGTATCTTTACTACGTACTGCATTCCCTATGAGCTGATTGTATTTATCTGTGTATATCCAGGTATATTTGGTGGGGACTTCTTTTGTGGCATTTGTTGTTGTTATTAGCCCTTTACAATACTGGTTATACCTTGCGTGTACATCTGTTATATTTCACTTTATATGTCATCTTATAACTTTAGGTCCTTATATGAAGTGTTTTTTTATTAAGTTATATTTAGCATTTGTTTCTATCCCTACCTTACAGCACATTGCAGGGGGTGGGCCTGTTATGCTGTATTAAGTGGTACCACATATTTTGACAAGTTATCTACAGCCACCTGGCCTTCTGTTTCACACTCTATCCCTTATAGGGAGTTTATAGTAGACCAGGGACAGCCACCGTACGAGCGGGGGCGCCACTCTCGTTTTCTCTTAGGGTGCCAACCCCCGCACCTAGGTAGGAATAGACCCTAGGGCCGCAAATTTATATTTGCTTTAGTGGTAGGGGTAGTGCACGCATATCCATACACTCTTCTAGCTATATTGTGTATATCACTCTTGTCATATCACCTTCATAGTACATGTAGGTATCTATCTTTATATGGTTCCAGTATAGGGTGTTGATCTTTATATGTCGGGGTTATCACCCCTTCAATACTCATCTAGTGGATAGGGGTTTGGTTTTTAGTAATTATTGAATAAAGTATCCTGTTTTATGGGGGTTTTTTCTATGTGTAAGCCTTTCCATCACCACCATCATAGTCCTTTACAGCACCACCATCCTTGCCCATTCCACCACCTCCATCTTTTTCTCCCCTCCATCATCATTGTCCTTTCCACCACCTCCATCATTTCCTCATCCCCCACCACCATCATTGCATTCTCCCCTCACCACCATCATTGCCCATTCCCCCACATCCATCATTGCCTTCTCCCCCCACCCCATCATTGCCCATTCCACCACCTCCATCATTTTCTCCTCCCCCACCACCCCCATTATTGTCCTTTCCACCATGTCCATCATTTCCTCCTCCCCGATTATCCCCATCCTTGCCCATTCCACCACTTCCCTCATTTCCTCCTCCCCCACCATCCCCATTATTGCCCTCTCCATCACCCCATCATTGCCTTCTCCCCATCAGCCCCATCATTGCCCTCTCCTCCTCCTACACACACACACAGACACACACAGCACCATTTACCTCTCTGCACATTCCCCCGCAGCGCTACACACACACAACACACACTCACTCACTGCTCTGCTGCAGTATCTCTGTTGCCTTCCTCTCTATGTCACAGCCAGCCGCTGAATTATGACGTCATCCAGCGGTGCTGCTGTCTGTGTGAGAGGAAGTGCAGGCAGGAAGTAGGACAGAGCTGGTGCGCTGCAGCTTCTCTGTGCCGGCTGTCAGCTTGACAGTCGGCACAGAGAACAGCCGACTCTCAGTCCAGGGGGGCGGCAGAATACAGCCGCCGGGGGAAACACACTGCGGACCGCCACATTAGGCGGCCCGACTGCGCCCCCTGCCGGCTGCACCCGGGGCACATGCCCCGGCTGCCGCCCTAGATACTCTTCTGCCACAGTAATCAAAAAATGTACTTGTCTATACAACTAAGAGTAGTAGAGGAGTGTTGTTATATTTTCCCTGTGGGTTTCGTTATTGGCACATAAAGAACATTTAAACAATTCCATTGCAAAAATACAGTCATGGCCAAAAGTATTCACACCCCTGCAATTCTGTCAGATAATACTCAGTTTCTTCCTGAAAATGCAAACACAAATTCTTTGGTATTATTATCTAATATCTTCATTTAATTTGTCTTAAATGAAAAAAACACAAAAGAGAATGAAGCAAAAAGCAAAACATTGATCGTTTCACACAAAACTCCCAAAATGGGCCAGACAAAAGTATTGGCGCCCTCAGTCTAATACTTGGTTGCACAACCTTTAGCCAAAATAACTGCGACCAACCGCTTCCGGTAACCATCAATGAGTTCCTTACAATGCTCTGCTGGAATTTTAGACCATTCTTCTTTGGCAAACTGCTCCAGGTCCCTGATATTTGAAGGGTGCCTTCTCCAAACTGCCATTTTTAGATCTCTCCACAGGTGTTCTATGGGATTCAGGTCTGGACTCATTGCTGGCCACCTTAGAAGTCTCCAGTGCTTTCTCTCAAACCATTTTCTAGTGCTTTTTGAAGTGTGTTTTGGGTCATTGTCCAGCTGGAAGACCCATGACCTCTGAGGGAGACCCAGCTTTCTCACACTGGGCCCTACATTATGCTGCAAAATTTGTTGGTAGTCTTCAGACTTCATAATGCCATGCACACGGTCAAGCAGTCCAGTGCCAGAGGCAGCAAAGCAACCCCAAAACATCAGGGAACCTCCGCTATGTTTGACTGTAGGGACCGTGTTCTTTTCTTTGAATGCCTCTTTTTTTCTCCTGTAAACTCTATGTTGATGCCTTTGCCCAAAAAGCTCTACTTTTGTCTCATCTGACCAAAGAACATTCTTCCAAAATGTTTTAGGCTTTTTCAGGTAAGTTTTGGCAAACTCCAGCCTGGCTTTTTTATGTCTCGGGGTAAGAAGTGGGGTCTTCCTGGGTCTCCTAACATACAGTCCCTTTTCATTTAGACGCCGACGGATAGTACGGGTTGACACTGTTGCACCCTCGGACTGCAGGGCAGCTTGAACTTGTTTGGATGTTAGTCGAGGTTCTTTATCCAACATCCGCACAATCTTGCGTTGAAATCTCTTGTCAATTTTTCTTTTCCGTCCACATCTAGGTAGGTTAGCCACGGTGCCATGGGCTTTAAACTTCTTGATGATACTACGCATGGTAGACACAGGAACATTCAGGTCTTTGGAGATGGACTTGTAGCCTTGAGGATTGCTCATGCTTCCTCACAATTTGGTTTCTCAAGTCCTCAGACAGTTCTTTGGTCTTCTTTCTTTTTTCCATGCTCAATGTGGTACACACAAGGACACAGGACAGAGGTTGAGTCAACTTTAATCCATGTCAACTGGCTGCAAGTGTGATTTAGTTATTGCCAACACCTGTTAGGTGGCACAGGTAAGTTACAGGTGCTGTTAATTACACAAATTAAAGAAGCATCACATGATTTTTCGAACAGTGCCAATACTTTTGTCCACCCCCTTTTTTATGTTTGGTGTGGAATTATATCCAATTTGGCTTTAGAACAATTCTTTTTGTGTTTTTTCATTTAAGACAAATTAAATGAAGATAATAATACCAAAGAATTTGTGTTTGCAATCATTTTCAGGAAGAAACTGAGTATTATCTGACAGAATTGCAGGGGTGTGAATACTTTTGGCCATGACTGTAAGTCCAAAACTGACTTCTGGTATTGTTCACCTTGTGAGATGGATTGGCTAAGCCATAGGTCTGGATGAAAAACTGAGACCCAGAGGTGTTGGTATAATGAGATACAGAAGAGCAAGATAACCATATGACACATGGAACAGCAGAACAGGATAGCAAGCTGACACTTGGAGATACATGAAATAATGGAGCTGAATAAGCTGGATGCCAGGTGGAATGATGTACAACAGTGGAGCTCTGTATGCTGGACAGCAACTTGGTGCAGCAGAGCAGAGAGTTCGGACAGTACCTTTAAACAGCAGAGCTGGATAGGCAGTCAAGCACCTTGAGTTAGCAGAGCTGAGTATGTGGACTGGCTATGTGGACTGGCAGAGATGAGTTGGTCTGGAGGCATACTTTGTGAAGACAGTAGCAACGCCCAGCAACAGCCGAGCTGGGTCTTTCTTGTGGCTAAATAGGGATGGCAGCACATGGTAGCAGCCTGGGCTCAAAACTTGAGTACTCAGGTGGAAGCTCCAGGAGCATTAGGTCTTGGTATTGGCTCCCTCAATATTGGGACAGTTACTTGTCTACTGTCCTTAGTTTTGCCCAATTACCTCATAAAGTTCATGTTTACAAACACACAGCTTGACATGATGTAGTGATGCATCATGTGGTAAAGGGACTATTCCACCCAGTATTGCATTATTGTCTCTTTGCATTGCTTCTTTACTGATGGTGCAATTCCGTTCATCTATAATATCTAACTCTGTGTTCTTTGCAAACACGACGTGTCATGTGTTATATGCTTTAGCAATGTTACAGTGTATATCTGAAATACCGAATACAGAAAGAAAAGCTTGTCAAAATATGTAGAGAAATGGAGAAATCGCTGCCTACGAAGCATGAAGGACTGGCTAATAGTCTACAAGGAACATCACATAGAGTGAAATACACAAGAGAAGGAATTGGTTGATTTCACATCTTGTGAGCGGCTGGCCTTAGAGAATAGAACATAACAGCATTTGGCCGTCCTTGATTTTGGATGTGTGGGAGGAATATTATTTTCCTGCTTTAGTTCAGCAGATAGGTGGGAGGATGATGCCCAGCGGGGACTATTTGTTACTGACCTGCAATGATTCACCATCAAGGCTGTGGTCCTGGAATGTGGTTTGTCTAGTTGTGTGTGATAAGAAAAGTACTAGACTGCTGTATATACCCTTACTGTATTTAACACCAACAAAACAATAAAAGCTCCACCTTTTATGTACAAAGTGAGACATGTGTGGCGTAATATTACTCTGCTTCCTAAATACCAAATAATATGATGTTTCCCTTCTCTTTAATCCAAGTTATATAGTCTAAGGCTGGGGCTACATGGTAACTTTGTCCATGACACATGTCGCTTAGCCAAAGTTCTCTGGGTGTCACTGCTACATCACAATGCAATACAAGAGAATGGGGTCACATTGCGACCCCAAGAGTACTGTAACAAGCAAGTCACAAGACATTCAACAGTGTTGGATCTTCTGTAGCTTGCTTGTCGCAGTACCTTGGTGGTCGCAATATGCCCTCATTCACTTGTAGGGCTTTGCGATGTATTGAGATTTGACCACACAATGGTTGTTATGGACAAAGTCACATATTGGATCCATTCAAAATGAATGAATGTATTTTCTTTGTGTTCCTCTACAGCTGCGTTGCCCAAAAAGTTGGAAAAAATATACCTCAAACATGTCAATAAGAAGTGTGGGCATATACTCAAGACATTTGTGGAGTGACAAATTCAAGATTTGGGATCCTAATTATATTTTTTATTTGCTTTTAAGATAATTTCATTCAGCATCTGTAGCTGTTATCTAGAAGTATTTGCAGGTGTAGTTCTTGCAAATACATTTAGTATAAAAGTAAAAAAAATCCTGAGTTTTTCACCTTTAGAAGGTCTATAGATGTAATTACATTTATGCTAAAAATGGACAAAAGCAATCTAGAAGTGTTATCTTTATTGGTAGCCAAAAAATATATATTTGGAAGCTTTCAGAGCACAAAGGGTCCTTCTGTCAGACAGGTTTACAAAGGTATCACTCCTAGAATACTTTGTCTTTTTGGGCCTAAGTATTTTCTTCAATTTTTCTGGATAACAAGGTATCACAATATAATTTTTAGTTCACATCATAAGATCTATAAGCAACTGATAGGAAGATACAGTACTATATACGAGGGGTGTTCATTAAAGATTTCCCATGACCCACTTCTATTTATCACAGGACGCTAAAAGTGCACGTGTAATGATATGTCTCTATACTTTACGTGCCAATTTGCAACTCAGAACTGATAGCGGTCTTGATTTTACAGGTGTGAAGTGGTGGGAGGTTTGATAATGGACCCAGTGGAATACAGAGCAGTCATTCGGTTCCTTTATTTGAAAGGCCGCACACCAAAGGAGACGCTCGATGAGATCAAAGAGGTTTATTGTGATTCCCCATCATATGATGTAGTCATAAACTGTCATCATCAATTGAAATATGGTCGGACTTTAGTGCAAAAAGCTCCAATTCCAGGGCGACCCCACTCTGCTATTGACGAGCACACCATCCAGCATGTGGAGGTCGCCATTTTTGAAAATCGCTGCATAACCATTCACCACCTAGCCCAAAATGTCAAGATTAGTGTGGGGTCCGTGGAAAAAATCATCCAAGACCATCTTCATCTGCATAAGGTATCTGCTCGATGGCTGCTCATAACTTTCTAGAAGGTGGAACGAGTCGAATGCTCTCAATCTCTATTGACGATGTCCTATGGAAGCCAGGAGGACTTTTTCAACAGACTGATCACACTGTATGATAGCTGGGTCCATCACTGTGATCCTGAGACTAAAGTCATGTCGATGCAATGAAAGCATCATGACTGACCGCCTCCAAAGAAGGCACGTGCCCAACAGTTGGCAGGCAAGGTCATGCTCACAGTATTTTGGGACCAGCACGGAGTAGTATTGATGGATTTCCAAGCAAAGGGTACCATGATCACTGCAGCATACTATGCTTCACTCCTGCGGAAATTGCTGGAGGCCATCTAAACCAAGAGACGTGGCATGCTCACCAAAGGTGTCCGCCAGTGCACCAGTTCACAACTCACATGTTGCCCAAATAGAAACATGCTCTTGTGGCTTTGAAATTCTACCACATCCCCCTTATTCACCCAACCTGGCACCATCAGACTTCCACCTCTTTCCAACAATGAAGTTGTTTTTAAAGGGCAAGCATTTTCCAGATGATGAAACTCTGATTTCTGAAGTCACAACGTGGCTTTTGGAGAAACCTGTCGACTTATACAAGCGAGGTGTTTAAAGTTGCTTAAAGAAATGGGAGAAGTGTGTGACCCTAGGTGGCACCTATCTAGAGAAGGACTAATAACTGTGCCAAGTTTCATTGCTCTCAGTCCACAGGAAGTGGGTCTGGGAAATCTTTAATGAACACCCCTTGTAACAATAGACCAGTGGCCGACAGCTCTTTCCAGTCCAATAGCTCATTATAATGCATAATTCCATCTGTTTTGGAGGTGGTAGTGGGCATCCTTACCTCTTGGGCCCCTGTGCATCTGTGCCAATGATATGTCCACCCTTGGAATAGACTATATAGCAAACTGACTGGGTTGACTCACTAGAAATCCGTATCACAGAGTGTGATACTTTGGCAATATAATTACAAGTGAAGAAAGCAATTCCATTTTGCTACCCCTCTGTTCCCCGCCTGCTGATATGACAGGCCAATGGGCATCTGAAATGCTGTAGAGGATATTTTTTGAGAAGCTTGGGTCTAGGTTACAGAGTTTACATTCTTTGATAACCTATGATTTGAGCAATGGTTTGGTGAATCGGGTGGTTGAATACGGCTGACCTTTTTCTGCATGAAAGTTTCTTTGTGAAAAAGCTTAACGTTCAAAACCTGAGGAAAATAATTTTTATATTATATAATGATGATGCCATCACACGTGGCTGGCAACCTTTTACCTACCTAGATAGTAGATGTACAATAATGATTCTCACAGAATAATACTCATTCTCATTCTTAGATCACATCTGTTAATCTGGTGTCACACTAGAGAGTTTTACGGACGTATGAGAGGTGCAAAAACAACGTATTGCACACGGACCAATGATTCTCTATGGGGCAACTCCTATCTGCCGTATATTTCGCAGCCTTATTTTACGGGTTGGGAAAATCACAGCATGCTGCGTTTGTCAGCGTATTGTGCAAAAAAATACGCCAATAAAAGTCTATGGGGTGAGAAAAATACGGATTACACACGGACCATCAGTGTTACTTGCGAGAAATACGCAGCGGTGTTCTATAGAAAAGCCGATAATTCAGTGCGGTGTACAGTAAAATCACACTGCCAGGTTCGAATAGAAAAAATAAATGTCTACACATAGTATAGGTATATATATATACACAGGGGTTGGACAAAATAATGGAAACATCAACAAAAGTTAGTTAATATGGTGTAGGTCCACCTTTTGCTTCGATTACAGCCTCAATTCTCCAAGATATGGATTCATACAAGGTGTGAATTGTTTCCAAAGGAATTTTAGCCCATTCTGCAGTTAAAACACCCTCCAGTTCTTTGAGCGACGATGGCGGCGGAAATCGACGTCTAACTTGAATCTCTAAAATCGACCATAAATGCTCAATAATGTTGAGGTCTGGGGAATGCCTAAATAATCTCGGCTGTTAATTCTTCCATGAAGGGATATCATTGGTCCTGTGGATCTCCACGAAATAGCACCCCAGATAATCACAGAATCTCCACCACGTTTTACGGTTGCGAGAAGGCAATCTGGATGGAATGCTTCTTTTGGCTGTCTCCAAACGTACACTCTGCCGGAGGTCAGAAATAGGGTAAACGATGATTCGTCTGAGAATATCACATGTTTCCACTGCTCGAGGGACCAATTCTGGAGGTTTCTACAGCACTCTAAATGCTTGGAAACATTTGTCATTGAGAGCAGCGGTTTTCTAATTGCAGCTCCTCCGTGGAATCCAGATTTGTGCAGCTCATTTGAACTGTAGCGAGGAAAATATTCAGAAAAATTCCCACGCCACCAGGGGGCGCATCACCGCAAGTTTACGAAGCTACGTTCCCCTGCATTCCATTCATTCCCCAATTAATACAACCAGGAGCAACAGCTGCATTAGCAGGCTCATGGTTGTAAATTTATTTAACCCCTTCAGATGGATTTACAGCGTGGGACATGACTGTACGACAGACAGGTATGGGATATTGTTGCTTTTTTATTTTATTTTTTTTTACAGAACGAGGGTCGTCAGGTGGATTAAGCGTACAATAAAGATTTTAAAACCCCATGTGTTTATTTCATTAAAATACTTTATTCATAATGTGTGTGTGTATTATTGACCGTTTACTACTATTGCATTAATAATGGATAGGTGTCTTATTGACATCTCTCCATTATTAACCAGGCTTAATGTCACCTTACATTAGCAAGGTGACATTAACCCTTTATTACCCCATATCCCACCGCTACAGGGGAGTGGGAAGAGAGAGGCAAAGTGACAGAATAGGCGCATCTTACAGATATGCCTTTTCTGTGGTGGCTGGGGGCAGGTGTGTTTAGCCGGGGGGGGGGGGGGGCAATAGCCATGGCCCCTTTCTAGGCTATTAATATCTGCCTTCAGTCACTGGCTTTCCCACTCTGGTGGAGGGAATTGCGTGGGAGCCCACAACAGTTTTTTCTGTGATTTAACCCTTTATTTTAACACCTATAGCCCCCAAATTTTGCACACAGACACTTCTAACATTAGTAGTGAGGAATATGTAAAAAATAAGGGATATGAAATGGTTTACTGTATGTAAACCATGTCTCATATCATGTCGGGTTTGATAAGGAGATAGCAAAAGCCGGCAATTAAATTACCGTTTTTTAAGCTATCTAGCTCTGTATTAAATATACCGTATTTTCCGGCGTACAAGACGACTTTTTAACCCCTGAAAATCTTCTTAAAAGTCGGGGGTCGTCTTGTACGCCGGGAATCGCCTTGTACGCCGGGTGTATATGGTGGGTGGGGGGGGGAGTGATCCTGATGACGACGAGGGGGCGTCTCACAGGAAAGTGAGTATCCCCCATTACCTTATCATAGCGCTGCAGCGTGGGGTCTCTGTGCTGGGAGCGGCGGCTGCTGTGCTGTGCTGTGGCGGCTCCTCTTCTGCAGTGTGGGGCCTCTGGTGCTGTGGGGCGGTGGCGGCGGCGGCATATCTTCATGCAGTCGGGGCTCCTCCGGCATCTCAGCCTGGAAGCCCCGCCGGCAACTCCATCGGTGTAATGCGCTGGCCTCCGGGAAAATGGCCGCTGCTTAGATTCAGATCTCGTGTCCCGAGATTTCGGGACGAGATCTGAATCTGAGCATGCGCAGCCCCCAGCGGCCAGGCCACCGCATCGCACCTATTGAGCTGCCTCCGGGAAAATGGCCGCTGCTCAGATTCAGATCTCGTCTCCCGAGATCTCGGGACGAGATCTGAATCTGAGCAGCGGCCATTTTCCCGGAGGCCACCTGACCGCATTGTACCGATGGAGTTGCCGGCGGGGCTTCCAGTCTTTGAGATGCCGGAGGAGCCCCGACTGCATGAAGATACGCCGCCGCCACTGCCCCACAGCACCAGAGGCCCCACACTGCAGAAGAGGAGCCGCCACAGCACAGCACAGCAGCCGCCGCTCCCAGCACAGAGACCCCACGCTGCAGCGCTATGATAAGGTAATGGGGGATACTCACTTTCCTGTGAGACGCCCCCTCGTCCTCATCAGGATCACTCCCCCCCCCCCCCCAAAGGCACATATTCACCGGCCCTATAAGACGACATACGGTGTATAAGAAGACCCCCGACTTTTAAGAAGATTTTATATTTTAACTGGTAAAGTTGGGGGGTCGTCTTATACGCCCAGTCGTCTTATACGCCGGAAAATACGGTATATATATATATATATATATATATATGTGTGTGTGTGTGTGTGTGTGTGTGTGTGTGTTGTGTGTGTGTGTGTGTGTGTGTCTCACTGATATATATATAGACTGTATATATGTTTTCAGAAATATTTGAGCCCATGGATCCATTCTATGCCCATTTTGCAAGCCGGCGAGAAAATCTCGCTGCACGGATGCCAGGTTTACATGCGCAAAATACGCAGCCACACCCTGCCTACGGATGACATATGGATCACTGTTCAGGGAACATTTCTGCGTATTACGCCTGTAAAAAACGGACCGTATTTCCCTACGCTAAGTGTGACGCAGGCCTTACCCTTAGAGGGTAACTTTATAGGGAAGCAAATATGCAAGATTTAACTACAGCTTGATATTGTTACAACTTGGAAGGCAGTTACAGAACTTGCCCACAAATGTTAGATGCTGCCTTCTAGTAAGTCCTGGAGATCTCTGCCACAGTTCTTTTATAAAGCAATCAGATGGAAATCCTATTGATTCACATTCATCAACAATACTTCCCTTAGTTGTACGGTCCAGAATATTTTGGTCGTCTGAAATTACCAGGGTGGAAATTTCCAATGGACACTTTCCAGTTTAGACTACAACTGTAGAATGTCTTTTCTAATGACTTCAGATGACCCGTGGTAGATTGGCAGAGGTCAGGACTCTGAATGGATGTACTGAGTGTGCCAAGCAGAGCCGTGTAATAGCTTTTTTCATATGCAGTAAACCTCTAAATTAGAAATTCTGGCACTAAATTAAGTTTGCCCAGTCTGCTGTCGATCTATCCTTGTGATAACGGATGGGGAGCTTATCATTTTTTCCTTACTTGAAGATTTTCCTTACATACAGTAGTTAAGTGGATGCACGCTGTAAGTTATTATTATGATAGATCTGCCTGATGTCCAGCACAGATTTTTTTTTTTTATGTGAAGGATCATCCAAAAATAACTGAATGTCATATTTTTACTTGGGCTTCAGCAAGAAGCATTTCCAAGTAAATTAATAGAGAATATTGACATGTAAGATTCGGCAAATGATGAATGGCTTTTTGTGGGTTACTACTTTCAGGCATTTGAAATCGTGGAAGTCATTTATCATTTGTTCTAAGACTCAATAAAGGACACTAATTTAATATTCAAAACATATTACAGACCTACTCTCTGAAGAATTATAAAATGTCTGTAATGGAATGCACTTATTATTTCCACAGTGTACATACAGAAATCCCCAAAAGCCTTTAAATATGCGATCTTTAACACCTAGATAGATAATCTGATATCTGCAATCACATAAACATTAAAGGGAACCTGTCACCCCCAAAATCGAAGGTGAGCTAAGCCCACCAGCATCAGGGGCTTATGTAAAGTATTCTGTAATGCTGTAGATAAGCCCCTGATGTATCCTGAAAGATGAGAAAAAGAGGTTAGATTATACTCACCCAGGGGCGGTCCCGCTGCGGTCCAGTCCGATAGGCGTCGCAGTCCGGTCCCGGGCCTCCCATCTTCTTACGATGATGTCCTCTTCTTGTAGCCACACTGCCTCTCTGGCCTTTCCCGGTGCCTGCGCACTGCAGTACTTTGCTCTGCCCTCAACAGGACAGACAATGTACGGCTGCGCCGGAGCCGCAGTGTTACTACAAGGAGAAGACGTCATCGTAAGAAGATGGGAGGCGCCAGACCGCGTGCCTATCGGACCGGACCGCAGCGGGACCGCCCCTGGGTGAGTATAATCCAACCTCTTTTTCTCATCTTTCAGGATACATCGGGGGCTTATCTACAGCATTCCAGAATGCGGTAGATAAGCCCCTGATGCTGGTGGGCTTAGCTCATCTTCGATTCTGGGGGTGACAGGTTCCCTTTAACACCCACAGGATATCATTCTGCTTCCTGATAACACACACATTGCTATAATGATATACTGAGTGCTTCTCAGTATTTTTGAGCCACACCAAATATCTATCTTTACTTACTGAGGCTATATTGTTATACTATGTTAAAGCATTTTTTTTTATTGCAGCACTGGAGTGCTACTAAACTAAGTTCCCTGCCCCTAGTATTATACTTTTATCGGTGCCACGCTGGTTGGTCTTCTGCAGGTTGTGACCTGCCGGATAACACCAATGTTATCGAAGTGATACAGAAGTCACAGCTCAATTTAATTATGAGAGCCGGAACGAGGGTTTCATAGACTTACATTGAGAGCAAGTCACAGTGATTGCGGTCATGTGATCGTCTCTCCTGTGACGTGTGGGCTACAAAGGATCTGTATTTTTTCTGGCACATGACAACTGATTTCATCAGCTCACATGTGTTCCTAACAGCCCTGGTTGGAATCGCGATCCATCCGTGGCTGTTAACATGTTAAATACTGCTGTCAATGACAGCGGCATTTAACATGATCGCGCCGGAAGCACGTCGCTAGCTCTGCCCATTGGCACCCCTGTCAAATGACCGTGGAGTGCAGATGGGTTGGCATGACCACCCGGGGTCTGCAGGAGGTTGTCATTGCCAAACTGCCAGGAGCAGAGCCCTGTGGCCGTCGTTCATAGCAGATGTTCAATTCTGCTACACATAGCTGGGATAAAGCCTTGCTATGTGTGGCACATTGACCATAAAATCGCAGCTTCAAGTTTCCTAAGGAGACTTTTGAAGTAAGTAAAAAGTGTAAATAAATATTATTATAAAATTTTAAAAAATCTAGAAGTTCAAATCACTCCCCGCTTGCCCTATTCAAAATAAAGCAGTTATAAAAAAAAAAAGCTGTGAATGAGATTTCTGCAGTGTCCTAGACTTTGCTGGTACTGTAAAACGCAGCTGAAAATTTCCATTAAAAAAACATTAAAAAAGAAAGCTGAAGAAACGCAAAGTGTGAACATAGCGTATGGGGTTGCAGAGGCCGCTATTATTATTCATAGGCTTTTGATGTTTGCGGAAACATAAGCTACATAACTGGGTGGTGGTGACGTGTGCCGAGAAGTCATGCTTATTGCAAACCGACGTACTCAAGCTTGATGGAAAAGCTTCATCATACAAATTCAGTCCAAGATCAGCGACACCTCTCGGACTGGACCGCCCCGCAGGTCAGTATAATGAAATGTGTCTTTCCTTTGTTGCTGGCCATATTGGGGGCATGTAAACAGCATATTAGATTGCTGTATATCAGGCCTGAAAGGTGTAGGTCTTATCTCATATCGGTCAAACCTGGTGACAGATTCACTTTAAATACGAATGTGCTGCCGATAATATTCAAATTGTATGAGGACCAATAATTATATTACAGTTTCTATGAGCCTGTGTAAAAGGACCTAAACGAGCACCAGTCCACTTAGAAATACAACAATATTACTGTATCTCCTCCTGTACCAGTTGTTTTTATTATGTATACCCCTCCTCACATGTAAATCACAATGGAATAAATGGCACTATAATAATAAATAATAATAATATATCAAAAATCACAATCCCATTTGATGCCCGGCCACGAGGCCCTGGGTCGCTGAGCATATCCCTCGTGGTTGCATCCTACATCATACAGGTATGCCTTAATTCTTTCTGAAAGTTTAGGCAGCACTTTATTACATTGGGTCTTACAGTATTTTAAGGGTTTATTTACTTATTGTTAATAGCACTAGGGGATACATAGTGGATTCTGATACTCCTTTAATCCACCTGAATATTGTTTACCTGTATGTGTCCACACCGAGCACATGTGACAGACGTGACAGAGTCTGGAGACGCCGTGGAGAGCGATCTGCTGCCTGCAACATCCTTCAGCATGACCGGACTGGCAGTGGGTCAGTAATGGTGTGGGGTGGCATTTCTTTGGAGGGCCGCACAGCCAGAGGTAGCCTGACTGCCATTAGGCACCGAGATGAGACCCCTTCTGAGACCATATGCTGGTGCGGTCGGCCCTGGGTTCCTCCTAATGCAGGACAATGCCGGACCTCATGAGGCTGGAGTGTGTCAGCAGTTCATGCAAGATGAAGGCATTGAAGCTGTGGACTGGCCCGCACGTTCCCCAGACCTGAATCCAATTGAACACATCTGAGACCATGTCTCGCACCATCCACCAACGTCACCTTGCACCACAGACTGTCCAGGAGTTGGCGGATGCTTTAGTCCAGGTCTGGAAGGAGATCGCTCAGGAGATCATCTGCCGCCTCATCAGGAGCATGCCCAGGCATTGTAGGGAGGTCATACAGGCATGTGGAGGCCACACACACTACTGAGCATCATTTCTTTGTCTTGAGGCATTTCCACTGAAGTTGGATCAGCCTGTAACTTAATTTTTCAATTTGATTTTGAGCATCATTCCAACTTCAGACCTCCGTGGGACATTAGTTGTGATTACCGTTGATAATTTTTAGGTTTTATTGTTCTCAACACATTCCACTATGTAATGAATAAAGATTTACAACTGGAATGTTTAATTCAGCTATATCTAGGATATGGGATTTTAGTGTTCCCTTTATTTTTTTGAGCAGTATATATATATATATATATATATATATATATATATATATATATATATATATATATATACAGTACAGACCAAAAGTTTGGACACACCTCATTTAAATATTTTTCTGTATTTTCATGACTATGAAAATTGTACATTCACACTGAAGGCATCAAAACTGTGAAATAACACATGTGGAATTATATACTTAACAAAAAAGTGTGAAACAACTGGAATTATGTCTTATATTCTAGGTTCTTCAAAGTAGCCACCTTTTGCTTTGATGACTGCTTTGCATACTCTTGGCATTCTCTTGATGAGCTTCAAGAGGTAGTCACCGGGAATGGTCTTCCAACAATCTTGAAGGAGTTCCCAGAGATGCTTAGCACTTGTTGGCCCTTTTGCCTTCACTCTGCGGTCCAGCTCACCCCAAACCATCTCGATTGGCTTCAGGTCTGGTGACTGTGGAGGCCAAGTTATCTGGCGTAGCACCCCATCACTCTGCTTCTTGGTCAAATAGCCCTTACACAGCCTGAAGGTGTGTTTGGGGTCATTGTCCTGTTGAAAAATAAATGATGGTCCAACTAAACGCAAACCGGATGGAATAGCATGCCGCTGCAAGATGCTGTGGTAGCCATGCTGGTTCAGTTTGCCTTCAGTTTTGAATAAATCCCCAAGAGTGTCACCAGCAAAGCACCCCCACACCATCACATCTCCTCCTCCATGCTTCACGATGGGAACCAGGCAAGTAGAGTCCATCCGTTCACCTTTTCTGCGTCGCACAAAGACACAGTGGTTGGAACCAAAGATCTCAAATTTGGACTCATCAGACCAAAGCACAGATTTCCACTGGTCTAATGTCCATTCCTTGTGTTCTTTAGCCCAAACAAGTATCTTCTGTGTGTTGCCTATCCTTAGCAGTGGTTTCCTAGCAGCTATTTTACCATGGAGGCCTGCTGCACAAAGTCTCCTCTTAACAGTTGTTGTAGAGATGTGTCTGCTGCTAGAACTCTGTGTGGCATTGACCTGGTCTCTAATCTGAGCTGCTGTTAACCTGCGATTTCTGAGGCTGGTGACTCGGATAAACTTATCCTCAGAAGCGGAGGTGACTCTTGGTCTTCCTTTCCTGGGGCGGTCCTCATGTGAGCCAGTTTCATTGTAGCACTTGATAGTTTTTGCCACTGCACTTGGGGACACTTTCAAAGTTTACCCAATTTTTCAGACTGACTGACCTTCATTTCTTAAAGTAATGATGGCCACTCGTTTTTCTTCGCTCCTTTTTTCTTGCCATAATACAAATTCTGACAGTCTATTCAGTAGGACTATCAGCTGCGTATCCACCAGACTTCTACACAACCTAACTGATGGTCCCAACCCCATTTATAAGGCAAGAAATCCCACTTATTAAACCTGACAGGGCACGCCTGTGAAGTGAAAACCATTACCTCTTAAAGCTCATCAAGAGAATGCCAAGAGTGTGCAAAGCAGTCATCAAAGCAAAAGGTGGCTATTTTGAAGAACCTAGAATATAAGACATAATTTCAATTGTTTCACACTTTGTTAAGTATATAATTCTACATGTGTTAACCCCTTTCTGACATTAGACGTACTATCCCATTGAGGTGGGGTGGGCCTGTATGCCCACCGACGGGATAGTACGTAATAGCGATCGGTCGCGCTCACGGGGGGGAGCGCGGGCGATCGTGGCCAGGTGTCAGCTGACTATCGCAGCTGACATCTGGCACTATGTGCCATGAGTGGTCACAGACCGCTCCCGACACATTAACCTCCGGCACACTGCGATTAAACATGATCGCAGTGTTCCGGCGGTATAGGGAAGCCCCCTCCCTGCGTGCTTCCCTGAGACCTTCGGAGCAACGCGATGTGATCGCTTTGCTCCGAGGGTCTCCTACCTCCTCCTTCCTGCAGGCCTCAGATCCAAAATGGCTGCGGGGGTGCATCCGGGTCCTGCAGGGAGGTGGCTTACCAGCGCCTGCTCAGAGCAAGCGCTGGTAAGCCTGCAGGAGTGCACGTCAGATCGCTGATGTGACACAGTGCACAGCAAAGTGTCAGATCAGCGATCTTACACTATAACATGATGCCCCCCCGGGGCAATGTTCTAGTGTAAAAAAAAAAATAAAAAAAAAAAAATATATATATATATATATATATATTGTTCCCATAAATACATTTCTTTATCTAAATAAAAAAAAAAACAATAAAAGTACACATATTTAGTATCGCTGCGTCCGTAACGACCCAACCTATAAAACTGTCCCACTAATTAACCCCTTCAGTGAACACCATAAAAGAAAAAAAAAAAGAGGCAAAAAACAATGCTTTATTATCATACCGCCAAACAAAAAGTGGAATAACACGCGATTAAAAAGACGGATATAAATAACCATGGTACCGCTTAAAACGACATCTTGTCCCAGAAAAAACGAGCCGCCATACAGCATCATCAGCGAAAGTTATAGTCCTCAGAATAAAGCGATGCAAAAATAATTATTTTTTCTATAAAATAGTTTTTATCGTATAAAAGCGCCAAAACATAAAAAAATGATATAAATGAGGTATCGCTGTAATCGTACTGACCCGAAGAATAAAACTGCTTTATCCATTTTACCAAATGTGGAACGGTATAAACGCCCCCCCAAAAGAAATTCATGAATAGCTGGTTTTTGGTCATTCTGCCTCACAAAAATCGGAATAAAAAGCGATCAAAAAATGTCACGTGCCCGAAAATGTTACCAATAAAAACGTCAACTCATCCCACAAAAAACAAGGCCTCACATGACTCTGTGGACCAAAATATGGAAAAATTATAGCTCTCAAAATGGGGTAGCGCAAAAAATAATTTTTGCAATAAAAAGCGTCTTTTAGTGTGTGACGGCTGCCAATCATAAAAATCTGCTAAAAATCCCGCTATAAAAGTAAATCAAACCCCCCCTCATCACCCCCTTAGTTAGGGAAAAATAAAAGAATTAAAAAAAAGTATTTATTTCCATTTTCCCATTAGGGTTAGGGCTAGGTTTAGGGTCAGGGTTGGGGCTAGGGTTAAGGTTAGGGTTAGGGTTGGGGCTAAAGTTAGGATTAGGGTTTGGATTACATTTACGGTTGGGACTAGGGTTGGGATTATGGTTAGGGGTGTGTCAGGGTTAGGGGTGTGATTAGGGTTATCATTGGGATTAGGGTTAGGGGTGTGTTTGGATTAGGATTTCAGTTATAATTGGGTTCCCACTGATTAGGCACATCAGGGGCTCCCAAACGCGACATGGCGTCCGATCTCAATTCCAGCCAATTCGGCGTTGAAAAAGTAAAACAGTGCTCCTTCCCTTCCGAGCTCTCCGGTGCGCCCAAACAGGGGTTTACCCCAACATACGGGGTATCAGCGTACTCAGGACACATTGGACAACAACTTTTTGCGGTCAAATTTCTTTTCTTAACCTTGGGAAAATAAAAAATTGGGGGCAAAAAGATCATTTTTGTGAAAAAATATGATTTTTTATTTTTACGGCTCTGCATTATAAACTTCTGTGAATCAATTAATGGGTCAAAGTGCTCACCACACATCTAGATAAGTTCCTTAGGGGGTCTACTTTCCAAAATGGTGTCACTTGTGGGGGGTTTCAATGTTTAGGCACATCAGTGGCTCTCCAAATGCAACATGGCGTCCCATCTCAATTCCTGTCAATTTTGCATTGAAAAGTCAAATGGCGCTCCTTCGCTTCCGAGCTCTGACATGCGCCCAAACAGTGGTTTACCCCCACATATGGGGTATCGGCGTACTCAGGACAAATGTAAAACAAATTTTGGGGTCCATTTTCTCCTGTTATCGTTGGTAAAATAAAACAAATTGGAGCTGAATAAATTTTTTGTGAAAAAAAATTAAATGTTCATTTTTTTTTTAACATCCCAAAAATTCCTGTGAAGCACCAGAAGGGTTAATAAACTTCTTGAATGTGGTTTTGAGCTCCTTGAGGGGTGCAGTTTTTAGAATGGTGTCACACTTGGTTATTTTCTATCATATAGACCCCTCAAAATGACTTCAAATGTGATGTGGTCTCTAAAAAAAAAATGGTGTTGTAAAAATGAGAAATTGCTGGTCAACTTTTAACCCTTATAATTCCCTAATAAAAAAAAATTTTGGTTCCAAAATTGTGCTGATGTAAAGTAGACTTGTGGGAAATGTTACTTATTAAGTATTTTGCGTGACATATCTCTGTGATTTAAGGGCATACAAATTCAAAGTTGGAAAATTGCGAAATTTTCGCCAATTTTTTATTTTTTTTCCACAAATAAACGCAGGTAATATCAAAGAAATTTTACCACTATCGTGAAGTACAATATGTCACGAGAAAACAGTGTCAGAATCACCAGGATCCGTTGAAGCGTTCCAGAGTTATAACCTCATAAAGGGATAGTGGTCAGAATTGTAAAAATTGGCCTGGTCATTAACGTGCAAACCACCCTTGGGGGTAAAGGGGTTAATTCATAGTTTTGATGCCTTCAGTGTGAATGTACAAGTTTCATGGTTATGAAAATACAGAAAAATCTTTAAATGAGAAGGTGTGTCCAAACTTTTGGTCTGTACTGGTTTTTTTTTTTTTTACCCTATATGACTTCAACAGTTATGTGCTTAGCTTAATGACATCTTCTTCTGACGCGTTTCCCCCAATTTTGGTTTTGTCAGGGAATTCCTTCAATCAGGACAAGAAAAGAAGACCATGAGCCGTACTGCAATGAGGATAAAAGCCCCAAGCAATATGCCCCCACATAGCACCCTACATACGATAAGAGCCTCCACACAGCCCCGTATGTACAGTATGAATCCACACACAGCCCACTTCATACAATTTCAGTCCACACACAGCCCTTACATACAGTTTGAACCCCCACATAGCTATATACACTATATACCTATATACAGTATAAGCCCCACCTAGCTCCCTATATACAGTATGAGCCCCCATGTAGCCTCCTATATACATTATGAGCCTCTATATAGACTACTGTATGCAGTATGAGCCTCCATATAACCTCCTAGATGCAGTATGAGCCAGCGGATAGCCTCCTGTGTACAGTATGAGTCCGCACATAGCCTCCTGTGTACAGTATGAGTCCGCACATAGCCTCCTGTGTACAGTATGAGCCCGCACATAGCCTCCTGTGTACAGTATGAGCCCGCACATAGCCTCCTGTGTACAGTATGAGCCCGCACATCCTATACACATTAATGAAAAAAAGACATACGTACCTCGCTCTCATTCTCCTAGTGCTCTGCTGTGGTCCCTGAGGCTCTACTTCCAGTCTGGCCAGCATGTACATGCTAGTGTGCTAGATGCTACATCATCGCTCTGGCGCCAGCTGATGTCATAGTCCTGGCACTGCAGAGGTGACAGGCGCTCCCGTGGAGCTGCACTGCCATTCTACATCGTCAGCAGCACCGAGCCAAGAAAGCTCCCTGCCGGGATATGTGCTGATGGCGGTGTACACAACATTATAATGAATTCAGCTATGTGCCCCCCAGGGCCTCAGGCCATGGGTGGTTGCCCAGATTGCCCTCATTATAATCCGACTATGGTCTTTGTGCAATATGTGCTTTACGATTATTACAGGAAATGAAGTGAAGTCACTGATGTTACCCATCTAAATCATGGAATGAAATCAGCAGTCTCTGCATGACAAGTAATGTCAACGGTCTTCATCATACGGGTCCCACTCTCACATGGCACAGCTTCAGTGTAAAACTGGCTTAGAATAAGTAGAAGAATTGCTGATTGCTCTTTAATATCTCAAGTGACGTTGAACATGACAAAGGCGCAGATGTGAGCTGGATTAGCAAACTATTATGACATTTTAATAAGGAAGTTGGAGGCCTAATAAGATATGGGAGACTAATGATCTGATAATGTAGTATTACTGGTCTGAAGCAGGAAACTGATGCCAGACCTGTTCGTATGTACATAGCCACTTTCTGTGTCTAATCTTGCATTATATACTCCCTCTTTTTGCTTTCCTGGCTTTCTTTCTTAAGTTTTCCCATCATCTGTTTATTGATCTTCCAGCAAGTGAAGCTACAGCCAAAGTGTCTTTACATATAATTGTACTGCTTCATTCCTATAAACTAAAGGGGCCCAAGTGCTTGTTAAATTGCTTGGAGCGATGGGAATTAAATACACATTGCAGTCATACTGGTTGTGATATGCTTTTATTTTACGTATGCAAATGGATCTGCCACAGGGGACTCTCCAGTAATGAAAGGTTTTGCTTCTTCTTTTCCATTTATATGATGTTATTTGTCCAGCTGATGACCTTCAAAATACTTTTACAAACTATGGATTTAGTGTTTCTGGCACTGAACTAACTTACAGTAACTTTCTGCAGTGACCGGATATTATACTGGAGTAAATGGAATTTTATGAAATGCCAGTCACACAATACAGCTGAGAACTGCCTGCTCCATTACTTCTCTTTTAGCATAAAAGGAATGGTAATGAGAATTCTGTTACTTTACCAATAAATAAAAATACAGGTTAGGCAAGGACCACATCTGCTTTAATCACTTATGTTTTTAGTTCTCTCATAAGGGCAGAAAATTACGCCAGTGCTGGATCCTTCACTATCTCATCATGGCCACAGTCTTTTTAGGGTATGTGCACATGTTGCGGAATGGTGAGCGGATTTTTGCGCACTGATTTTGTTAAATCCGCAGGTAAACTGCACTACGGATTTACCGCGGATTAACCTGTTTTTTCCACGGTTTTTGTGCTGATTCCACCTGCGGTTTTACACCTGCGAATTCCTATTGAAGAGCAGGTGTAAACTGCTGCAGAATCCGCACAAGGAATTGACATGCTGCGGAATATAAACCGCTGCGTTTCCGTGCGTTTTTTTCCACAGCATGTGCACTGCGGATTTTGTTTTCCATAGGTTTACATGGTACTGTAAACTCATGGAAAACTGCTGCAGATCCGCAGCGTCAAATCCGCTGCGAATCCGCAGCAAAATCCGCAGCGTGTGCACATAGCCTTACTGTGAAAAGATATTGCTATTTGCTATGCAAGAAAATATCTGTACACAAGACTGGGTTTGCAGTCCCACAATGCGATTTGATGTGATATAAGGCTTACAAAGGCTCAGTTTCCTTCCCAATTGGTGTGTATGTCTGCTGCCTGCATATACTGGGAAAATCTCCTAATGTATACTCCATATACAGTGCAGAAAATAAGTATTTGCCGAAAACTGACAAATTTGTTTTCCCACCTAAAAAAATTGGAGAGGTCTGTAATTTTTGTTGTAGGCACACTTCAACTGGGAGAGACAGAATCTAAAAATAAAAAAATATAAAAAAACACATTGTATGATTTTTATATAATTAATTTGCATTTTATTGCAAGAAATAAGCATTTAATCACCTACCAACCAGCAAGAATTCTGGCTCTCACTGACCTGTTAGTTTTCTTTAAGAAGCCCTCCTACTCTGCACTCATTACCTGTTTTAATTGCACCTGTTTCAACTCATTACCTGTATCAGTAACACTCCAACCTTTCCACCATGGCCAATGACACCAGGGATAAAATTGTAGATCTGCACAAGGCTGGGATGGGCTACAGGACAATAGACAAGCAGCTTGGTGAGAAGGCAACAACTGTTGGTACAATTATTAGAAAATGGAAGAAACACAAGATACCTGCCAATCCTCCTCGGTCTGCGGCTTCATACAAGATCTCACCTCGTGGGCTAAGGATGATTCTGGGAAAGGTCAGGAATCAGCCCAGAACTACATGGGAGGACCTTGTCAATGGCCCAAAGAGAGCTGGGACCACAGTCTCAAACATTACCATCACGCCAGCACATGTCCAGATTTGTTTGAAGTTTGTCAATGACCATCTGGATGATCCAGAGGAGGCATGGGAGGAAATCATGTGGTCAGGTGAGACCAAAATAGAACTTTTTGGTATTCTCTCCACTCACCATGTTTGGAGGAAGAAAAGGATGAGTACAACCCAAAGAACACCATCCAAGTTATGAAGTATGGTGGGGGAAGCATTATACTTTGGGGATGCTTTTCTGCAAAGGGGACAGAACGACTTCTCTGTATTGAAGGGAGGATGGATGGGGTAACGTATTGTGAGATTTTGGCCAAAAACCTCTTTCCCTCAGAGCATTGAAATTGGGTTGTGGCTGAGTCTTCCAGCATGACCCAAAACACTCAGCCAGGGCAACTAAAGAGTATATCCGTGAGAAGCATTTCAGGGTCCTGTAGTGGGCTAGCCAGTCTCCAGACCTGAACCCAAAAGAAAATCTTTGGAGGGAGCTGAAACTCAATGTTGCCCAGAGACAGCCTCGAAACCTGAAAGATCTAAAGAAGATCTGTGTGTAGGAGTGGGCCAAAATCCCTGCTGCAGTGTGTGCAACTTTGGCCAAGAACTACAGGAAACGTCTGACCTCTGGAATTGCAAATAAAGGTTTCTGTACCAAGTATTTAAGTTCTGTTTTTCTATTGTATCAAACAAATACTAATTTCATGCCATAAAATGCAAAATAGTTATGTAAAAATCATACATCAAATGAAAAAAAAAGGAGTGATCTTGCCATACTGTGTTGTTGCATGCCTGATTAATCTTGCAGCGTGCGGTGTCCAAAGCTGTTGACCCACAGAGAAATCCACAATAATGTATGAAGGACCTTCCTGTCACTAGTGTGCCCTTAGTCAGAGAGTACCTGTACTCGATGACTAAGAGCATACTAGTGCCAGAAACGCGTTAGTGTGTTTCCTGCTAACATCGAGATTTTCTCTTTTTTGAATGTGAAATAAAGCCTTGAAGAAATTTTAAAACAGAGGTACCTTCCCCCTTCATACATTTTTGTAAAAATCATACAATGTGATTTTCAGTTTTGTTTTTAAGATTCTCTCACAGTTGAAATTTACTTATGGTAAAAATTACAGACCTCTCCATTCTTTGTAGGTAGGAAAACTTGCAAAATTGTCAGTGTATCAAATACTTATTTTCCCTACTGTATGTAGACTATTACATTTCAAACACATTTTAAAGAAGTATTGTATTAGCAATGTTGATCTGGAATGTGCAGACACAATTTTTTGTGCCTTAGGCTACATTCACACATCCTTTTCTCCATGCATGTGCCTTTTTTATTCAAATGGATAACTGTGTCCATTCTTTTATATTCAGTACATGTGCTATTATCATCCACATTTGTGGCTCAGACTTCGCAATTCAGAGAGAGCATGTCACTTACTCAAAAAATACTTTGTAAAAATCACAATCTTCTCTGATTCTGTTGCTTTTTTTTCTGTTTTGCGCTGTGTCAATCCTTTGCAGAGATACTCACATTTGTTGATTTTTGAGCATTGTATGTGAAATACTAATCAAAGGATGGGGAAAAGCGCACACCTCAAGAGAAGACTTTGAAGATGGTGCAACACAGATCCTCTTTAAATAACATGTGTATGTTTTTTTTCAAAACTGCATCTGCATCTAGCAGTAAAAGTTGACACAGAGATATGACCATGTCATAGATTCTCAAATGTGCCGCATGCTCCATGTGCAGATGAAAAAAATTCAGATTTTCAAGACCTAATTTTTTTCAATACATAAGGGCAATTTTGGGCTGAATCGACAGCAAAATCTGCAGGGACTGGTGTGTATATTTTCTGTTGCAAGAAGAGTTGTGAAAACCACATGACTCAGGCATTGATGATTTATTCTGGTTCGATGCCTACGTCACCTGCTCCTCAATATACCATTCCACCCCCAAAACAACCAATAAAACGTAGCACATAAGTTTTGGATAGTTTGGCCACAGCAGCCTTTATTGTAAAATAATAAAACTTTTAACGTTTAATAAACAAGATTGTTAAGGTCCTTGAAGCTAACAAAATCTGGTGATTACCAAAAAACAATCTGAATATTATTTATTAATACAATTTAGCAATACAAGTCACGACTGGTAGAGGAGGAGATAGGACCCTGCCCGCGAGGGCTCACAATCTACAAGGGATGGGTGAGGATACATTAGGTGAGGGTAGAACTGGTCGTGCAGCACTTTGGTCGATCAGTGGTTACTGCAGGTTGTAGGCTTGTCGGAAGGGGTAGGTCATAATGATGAACCATAATTACTCCTAGCTTGGGAGCATCATAACCCAAAGGGCTCTTTTCAAATATCAAAACTTCCAGGGACCCGACATTCCAAGTCACCCCAAAAATCACCATACCAACGCACAAACTTTTGCCAGTTGAGGAATCCATGTCCAACTGAATACCCCGTACCAATTTATAGCCAACTTCAAGGACCCCACAACTGCCATTAGCCATCGTGTCCCAAGAAAAGTCCCTAGGTAACACCAAATCTACTAATACCTTACAAAATAGGAAGGGCGGGTGGGACTGAGGATGACCCTGAGAACAGGATAATGCCAACCTCAACCTCTATTGCTTGCAAATTATAAACCCCCACTTCTGACCTACCGCTCCCCTAATAATGACCACACCTTCCTCCAACCCAATTGTCTTTCCAGCCTACCCCCAAGACTAGGGGCTGGGGCTCAGACCTTTTCCTTTTACATGCATGCAGATTTTTGAATCTACTGTAATGCAGGTTTCGGTGCTGTATGATCGACAAAGTTCTTGTCAGATTCTGCGCCTGTGAACACAGCCGTATAGTTTTCTAGAGCAAGATACTGAGCAGCATTTTCTGAGTTGTAGTAGAGAAAAAGACATTATTGTTAGCTTTGAGAAACCCACTATCGTTAGTGGTTTTGGAAGTGAACACAAACCAGCACGAGAAACGTTCTGCTGTACATTGTGATAAAACACTTCCCATTACATCGTTATAATCTTTTATCTGTGCATCCATGACATTAGTCCTCTGCTCAGTATTGTGTTCAATCATACAGTATCATTTTTATGATGCAAAGTACAGCAATTTTTTTCGAGTTGTTAAAGAGACCAGCATTTTTTTTTTTTTAGATTTTAGATATAGCCCAGAATACTCTGGAAAGGTGAAGTGTCAGAATGGCAGAATTTAGAAATGACTTCAGATTAAGAATACAAAGGAATTTACAGGATTGTAATACTTTTATGGATTGACGTCATCTCCCATCTACTTTTAGGTTTCATATTGCACGCTGAGTGTGATATAACCACTTACCCTCCATTTTTATAACTTTGTTAACCCTGACAATATTATAAAAATTCAAATGAACTGAATGATGATTATTGTGGGCTCTGTATTGAGGATTTATTAACTCAAGATGTTACGCTTCAAAGGACCCGGTCCAAACAAGACTTTATCCTTTATGTTAATTATTATAAAAGAAAATAGAAAAGAACAGATCGTTCTATCTGCATCATGTTCTCCGACCTCTCCATGCTGTGTGTATCATTCTCTCTGTATTCTCCATTAATCCCTAATCGGCTTCCTCATTTTATGTGACAAAGCTATTCGGAATGAGGTAAGGATTCTCTTGCCTGGACAAGTTACTTGTCTCACAAAACTGAAAAAAAAAACAACAGTCACACAGATGTATTAATAGTTGTTATATGAATACATGCTCTGCTTTTACTTTGTGCTATATAACTAGATGAATCTTTATAATTGAGTCACACATATGAAACAAAAGCATGAATGGCTCTAAGAACAAACCTTTCTAAGAACAAACCTTTCCTTAGTGTAGTAAGACTAAAATCTAATGTGGGTTTTTTTCAAGATAGTTTTAAAATGTGAAAAGTTTCATATTGAATTTACTGGAAATGTATATAAAATTGTAGACACACACAAACAAATTATACAAAGTACTTTTCAAATGCTTGGACACACCTGTTCATACAATGGCTTACTCTGTTCTTATTGGAATGTGCACATTGGAGATTCAGACTGAAGGCAGCAAAGCCACAAAGGAACTCGTGGAAACACAGAGCAAAGAAACACATTTGAAAGCAACCAAAATATGGGTATGTGCACATGACATTTTTATCACTCAGATTCTGCCTGAAAAAGTACCTCTAAACCAGTGTTTCTCAACTCCAGTCCTCAAGACCCACCAACAGGTCAGGTTTTCAGGATATCCTTTGTATTGCACAGGTGATAATTTCATCACCTGCTCAAGTATTAATTCCATCACTTATGCAATACTTTGGAAATCCTGAAAACATGACCTGTTGGTGGGTCTTGAGGACTGGAGTTGAGAAACACTGCTCTAAAACGTCACAAAAAAATGAACATAATGCACAGCATTGACCATATGGTACGCAAAAAGTGCCCATCAAGCCAAACCAACTTGTGAGAGGGACTTCTGGAAGCATGGGAAGAAATTTCTCCAAATTGCCTCACCAAATTGCTGCAAAGAGAGCATTCTTTGATGAAAGAAAAGTTTGTTCAACTTTAGTCTTGTCGTTTTCATGATTCCCCATCATTTTTTTTAAATATATGAATGTGTTTTTATTGGAAACCGTAAAATTTGTGGGTGATTCTAAACATAACAGTTGGTTATTTTTTATACCTTTATAATCAATATATACTGTATTTTATAAAACAGATTTATCTTGTACTTGCAGATTTAAGAAAACAATTGAAGTCTTCACAAAGTCAAGAATCACCTCACTGTATACCCTGGGGCCAGAAGAGGCACAACAGAATCTTACCTTCATTACAGATTGTTCTTCTCTCTGTAATTGCCATTTAGGAGAACATTGTTTGGGGGAAGCGCTATTAACAAAGTATGTAAACGTATGCTGAACAAGAAAATGCTTTAATGAATGAATGAATGAATGAATGAATGAATGTTCATATGAAAATGAGGAATTGCTTAATGAGAGTAACATGATTACCAGAAATCGTAACACTGTATGATGAAATTGTTAATTGACTCTTTAAAAGGGCTTTATTGGTTATAAACTGTAAGATGTGTATTTATATACAATGGATGACAGATATTTTTAAAGTGTTTATGCACATTGATTGTACAAATTCTGCATACTTACCTATAAATGACCCAATATATAAATGGCTCTCCTAAATAAACTATGCAACCTACAAAAACCAGGCAAGAGTAACAACACCAATATAAAACATTTAATCATTATGTGTTATATGATTCTGATAAAACTATGCAAATAAAAACACAATATAAAAAACAGCTTACATCATACAGAAGCAGGGGCCACAAAGGATACCCTATAATCAATTGCAAATATTCATCCTAAATAATATGATGTAATATGAATACATACCTTGTTCGGCCCACCTACTGCATAAGTACCATTATATCTATGAATGTTATAGATGAATAATATGACAGCATATACCGTACATCTAAAAAAAAAATTTTAATTAGCGCAATATGTAGCTATAAAGTGCAGTGTTGCAGATGATCAGGAATTGTGCAAACCAAGTATGTGTAACAATATAAGTCTACGTTCACATTAGCGTTCGGCGCCACAGCGTCGGGCGCCGCAGCGTCGCCGCATGCGCCATGCGCCCCTATATTTAACATGGGGGCGCATGGACATGCGTTTTGCGACGCATGCGTTTTTTTGGCCGCAAGCGTTGGGCGCAGAAAACGCAGCAAGTTGCATTTTTTTTGCGTCCAACTTTTGGCAAAAAAGGACGCATGCGTCGCAAAACGCAGCGTTTTAGCGTGCGTTTTGTTGCGTTTTTGTGTGCGTTGTGTCGCCGACGCTGCGGCGCACAACACAAATGTGAACGTAGCCTAACAGTGGACATCGTCTTACTGAAAGGTATTACCCCATTAGTGGGTGCACACAATTCTAAATATAGCTCAGGACACAGCCCATAAACAATAGTGGCGCACAACAACTATGCAACTACATAACGGTTAACATGGTCCTAAATTAAAGTAGTAGTCCAAACCCGGACAAAAATACTGAACAGATCATACATAACACTATTATCAGATGAATCCCTAAAGTTGAGCTTACACATACAAGTGAGAAATACAATCAAGGCACATATAAGCAAAGACTATATAAACTTGTGTGGACCCTGAAGGAAATACCCTTGACGAGCGTTTCACTTGTTGCTTCTTCCAAGGGGTAAATTTAGGAGGACATTTTTTTGGGGAAGCGCTATTAACATTTGTTCCCTTTTGTTAGGGCCTTTCTCTCCCCTTTACCATCCCATTGTGTGTGTGTGTTGTGCCGTCCACTGGACCGACCCCTATTACCAATCAGTACTATTTTCCGGGGAACCCATGGCTCAAGATGAGGTTTTTGCTCGCCTGATCCAACCCCTCACGGATGAGGTCACCGAGTTGCGGACTCAGGTGGTGCAGCAGTTTCAGCAGGTGTCGGGGTTCTTGGTCTCAGCTCATGTCCAGGCTCAACAGGAACCCAAAATATCTCTCCCTGACAGGTTTTCTGGAGTGAGAGATACTTTTTTGGGCTTCAAGGAAGACTGTAAGTTATAATTCAGGCTTCACCCTTGTTCCTCAGGGAGCGAGAAACAGCGTGCTGGGATTATAGTCTCCTTTCTCAAGGGTGATCTCCAATCCTGGGCCTTCTCCCTGCCGACTGATTCACCATCTTTGCGTTCGGTAGACAAGTTTTTTGCAGCATTGGCGCTGGTGAATGGGGATCCTGATCGTGTCTCCATGACTGAGTCACGACTCCGTAAGATCAAGCAAAGGGGGCCAGCCGGCTGAGTAGTACTGCTCAGAATTTTGTAGATGGGCAACTGACACTCAGTGGAATGACCCTGCTCTTAGGAGCCATTTTTGTCAGGGTCAGCTAGACTTCAGGATACTCTGTTTCAGTATGCTACTTCTGGGTCGTTGGAGGCTGCCATGGCCTTTGCTATCCGGGTGGATAAACACCTCAGGGAGAGACATACACCAAATCTTCCCCTGTTGTTCTTTCTAGGGAGGAGTGTACACTGGTGGAGATGGATGAACCCATGCAGGTGGGAGGAGCCTCCTCTCAAACTAGGTTGCCTTTGGTTCGCCGTGGGACATGAGCGTGTTTTTTCTGTGGTATGACTGATCATTTCATCAATGTCTGCCCAGCTCGCGCCAAAGTTTGTACTCCATCACAAAAGCCGCGTTCCCCTGGTCGTGTGGAGGGAGGTGACCAGGGTGTGTATATTTCCTCCACCTTTACGTCTCAGTTTACAATTACGGCTGAAGTGGTGGTTGGTGGGGAGACTGAGTTGGTACCGGTTCTTGTGGATAGTGGAGCTGGAGTCAATCTGGTCTTGCTTTGTTCAGACCCACGGACTGATCGGTAGGACCCTCGTGAGACCCATTACCGTTCGGACAATTGACACTGTTCCTCTCAGCCAGGGAAGTGTGACCCAAGTCGTAGATAATATTAACCTGTATATAGGGACTCTTAATGAAGAGTCCCTGTCGTGCTACGTCTTGGAGGGTATGCCAACTCCCATCGTCTTAGGCCTTCCCTGGCTGAAGAGACACAATCCGGTCATAGATTGGCGATCCAGGGAAGTAGTGAGTTGGGACCAGTCTTGTAAGGACTGTTGCCTGGGTGCCATGGTCTCTGCCGTCCTTAAATCTATCCTTTCTTCTCCGGTTGAGGCAGCTAAGGTGCTATAAGGGAATAGGGGCTGGATTCTACCCTCAACACAAGTAAACCCTGAGTCTCAGGGTCCTCCAGGAGGAGGGATCAGGGGAGGGCAGAGGTTCCCTCTAAATTTAGTGAGGGAATGTGTTTGGTGACACGTGGGGGATGCTTCTGTTGTCAGTTCCTCAAGGAGAGTACCAGCTGTTGGCAAAAGCACGCGTGGAAATAAAACTTCAGGTCCAGACCTGTGTATGTGAATGAGTACGTGTGGGTGTGCACTAAAAACGTCAAGTGAAAGTACGCATCTGGGACCTGGAGTTCTAGGGTGATCAGGCCATATCGGGTGTCGGCCGTTCTCAGCCCTAGGACCTTCCAGTTGGAGTTACACTTAGAAATGTAGGTACAGAACGTATTCCACAGGTCGCCACTCTGGAAATTTGTGGCGCCTCCGGAGCCTACGTTATTTCCGTCACCTATGTTATTTCCGTCACCATTTCGCTGTGTTTGCCTTAAACCTGAGGATCAGGTGACTGCAGAGATGAATCCTAGTGGGTTGAGGCGTCCTCACCGTACGTTATTTCTGGCAAGATTCAGGGTTGAGGGTCCAGAGGCCCCTCGTTGAAAGGGGGGTACTGTCTCAATTCAGGTTTGGATTCGTGGCAGCTCTGATTCCGCTACAATTAAAATTTAGCATTTATCTTTTCAAGCCTGCAATGCTTAATGACTGTTTCCTTGATGGCAGCTGCTGCATTGCTGGTCAGCTGATGTGGGTGGTGACCACTCCCACCATCCTTTAAATAGTCACCTGACGCATCAGCTGACAATTGGTGATAGCGTTTTCCAGGTAGACCAGCCGTGGAATTGCAGCTTCCTGGTGTCAGCACTGAATCTACGTCTTCTGTAGATTTCAGGGTCCTGTTTCCGTATCCTCTGTGGTGTGGAGCTTGGCAGCGATGTCTGGAGCTAAGTTTTGTGTATTTACCTTGTCTGTCTCGTGCTTGTCACTATCCTTTGTGATTCAAGAAAAAATAAAAAAAAAAGTTTTCAGCTCACCCGTAATGTTGGTATGCCATCATCCAGATCAAGCACGGACAGGGCTGAGCAGCCAGAGCAAAACAATCAAAGCAGGTGTAGTCCAGTGAGATCCAGTGGAAGAAACTTTTTGTACTAAAATATAGCTTTTATCCAGCCATATACAAACATGACATTAGAAAAAGATGATCCACCAAAATAAAACCGCAAATAACAGCAAAATACACACAGTACAGAGTTTATGACTAACATGTTTCGACTCTAGGTCTTAATGATGGTAAGTATGAGGGAATGATAGTACCTTCTAAGTAGTCTCAGCACATTCTGCTATAGGTGGTCCAATCAAGGAAATAGTCAGGAGCTCATGAACACAGCAGACAGCTGCATAAGGTAGAAGGAAATTAATCGTATAACATCATAACACATCGAAAAATTTAAAAAAAATTTAAAAAAAAACTTAAAAACAACAAGAAATCCACAAAATAGCTAATGTCTATATAAAAAAAATATATATACTGTATATATATATGGCAAAAGTTATGGCTCATCCTCAGCACAGCAAGAAAAATGTTTTCTTTCATGTAATGCTGGAAGCAAAATGGCGCTGGCAAGTCACTTCCAGTGCGCTTCTCTCTTGATAGGCTCTGTTCTTCCGGCTTCGCTGTCACTCCTCTCGACTCCGCTTCTAGATGTGCTCTTTGATCTCGTTTTCTCTTACCTGGAGAGGCGTCTTTCTTCCTGGTTCACAACATCTTCTTCTCTGCCGCTCGCCTTTTCTGGGATGGATCCTGGAACCTGAACACCTCTCTTGGAGGCTTTTATTTGGTAGGCCAGGCACACAATTTTTGCCCCAGCAGGCGCTGACCACTCCCATGATGGGCCTGATCTCCTTTTTTCAGACTCTTCGTAGCGTAGTTGTCATTTTGGGACTCTTATCCCTGTCATGAGACCCACCATCTTCACTCCATCTGAGACCTGGCTGACATCTTCATCAGGGAGACAGAGGCATGACTCTATCTCTTCTGGACTGAACTCATTCTTCTCTGATGCACCTTCAGTGCACTGGAACCTGCTAACTCTGCTATGTTTAGCCTTGCTCTTTACTCCATCCAGAACTTGCAATTGACTGAATCTTGGACGCTGACTAGACTGACTGTAACCCAGAAACATTTTCTATAAAACCTCATCTAACCCCTCCCAAACTGTGGGCTAATCCCAACTCTGTTAACTATCTAATCCCTAGTGTAGTGCAAACTGTATCTCTAACTATTGTATGGTTCCCCTAGTGGACAAACCTCTTGTATTCCCATGAACGGCCTTAGGCATAGCCTGCAGGAGATCTGAACACACAACACCAGCCATAGGGATAAAATATAACATTAGTTTTTATCATACAAATAACATTAATATACAGTGCCTTGCGAAAGTATTCGGCTCCCTGGAACTTTTCAACCTTTTCCCACATATCATGCTTCAAACATAAAGATACCAAATGTAAATTTTTGGTGAAGAATCAACAACAAGTGGAACACAATTGTGAGGTTGTACGAAATTTATTGGTTATTTTAAATTTTTGTGGAAATTCAAAAACTGAGGCGTGCAATATTATTCGGCCCCTTTAACTTAATACTTTGTTGCGCCACCTTTTGTTGCGATTACAGCTGCAAGTCCCTTGGGGTATGTCTCTATCAGTTTTGTACATCGAGAGACTGAAATTCTTGCCCATTCTTCCTTGGCAAATAGCTCGAGCTCAGTGATGTTTGATAGAGATCTTTTGTGAACAGCAGTTTTGAGCTCTTTCCACAGATTCTCGATTGGATTGAGGTCTGGACTTTGACTTGGCCATTCTAACACCTGGATACGTTTATTTGTGAACCATTCCAGTGTAGATTTTGCTTTATGTTTGGGTTCATTGTCTTGTTGGAAGACAAATCTCTGTTCCATTCTCAGGTCTTTTGCAGACTCCAACAGGTTTTCTTCAAGAATGGTCCTTTATTTGGCTCAATCCATCTTCCCATCAATTTTAACCATCTTCTCTGTCCCTGCTGAAGAAAAGCAGGCCCAAACAATGATGCTGCCGCCACCATGTTTGACAATGGGGATGGTGTGTTCAGGGTGATGAACTGTGTTGCCTTTACGCCAAACATATCGTTTGGCATTGTTGCCAAAAAGTTCGATTTTGGTTTGATCTGACCAGAGCACCTTCTTCCACATGTTTGGTGTGTCTCCCAGGTGGCTTGTTGCAAACTTTAAATTACACTTTTTATGGATATCTTTGAGAAATGTCTTTCTTCTTGCCACTCTTCCATGAAGGCCAGATTTGTGCAGTGTACGACTGATTCTTGTCCTATGGACAGACTGTCCCACCTCAGCTGTAGATCTCTGCAGTTCATCCAGAGTGATCATGGGTCTCTTGACTGCATCTCTGATCAGTCTTCTCGTTGTTTGAGATGAAACTTTAGAGGGATGGCCGGTCTTAGTAGATTTGCTGTGGTATGATACTCCTTCCATTTCAATATGATCACTTGCACAGTGCTCCTTGGGATGTTTAAAGTTTTGGAAATTATTTTGTATCCAAATCCGGCTTTAAACTTCTCCACAGCAGTATCACGGACCTGCCTGTTGTGTTCCTTCGTCTCCATGATGCTCTCTGTGCTTCAAACAGAACCCTGAGACTATCACAGAGCAGGTGAATTTATACGGAGACTTGATTACACACAGGTGGATTATATTTATCATCATTAGGCATTTAGGACAACATTGGATCATTCAGAGATCCACAATGAACTTCTGGAGTGAGTTTGCTGCACTGAAAGTAAAGGGGCCGAATAATATTGCATGCCCCACTTTTCAGTTTTTGAATTTCCACAAAAATTTTAAATAACCAATAAATTTCATTCAACTTCACAATTGTGTTCCACTTGTTGTTGATTCTTCACCCAAAATGTACATTTGGTATCTTCATGTTTGAAGCATGATATGTGGGAAAAGCTTGAACTGTTCCTGGTAACCGAATACTTTCGCAAGGCACTGTATAAAACTTCACAGGACATCCTAACAACCCCATTGTTGCCACAATGTCTTCTTCATCCCAACCTCCCCCTTACAGTATCACCTTTGAAGTATTTATAAAAACGCCAAAAACCAACACTACTTTTTTGTCCATGGGCTATTATTGCAGTTGATATCGGGGCTCATTTTGCACTCTGCAATGCAAAGCGTGAAATATGCTGCTTAAGGCCCCTTTCACAATCAGTTTTTTGCTATCAGTCGCAATCCGTTGAATTTTGAAAAAAATGAATCTGGCAACTGATGCCGCCGGATCTGTTTTTTTCTCATAGACTTGTATTAGTTACGGATTGCGACAGATGGCCTCAGGTTTCATCCGTCATTTGCCGGATCCGTTGAAAATTGTTTGTCCAGCGGCCGGAGACAACGGACAAAGTAACATTTTTTGTGTACATCAAAAAATCGGACAGCGACGGATCCATCGCCGTCCGTCGTTTGCTCGAGTGGAAGCCTGTGGGCGCGGGATCCGTCAAATGTCGGAATCCGGCCACGGATTCTGTTTTTTTTAACTGAGCATGCTCCAATTTATTTTGATCCAATTAGCCAGATCTGCTAGTCGGATCCGTCGAAAAAACAAATTTGTCGCATCAGTTTTTCACAATCTGCGATGGATCCGTTGATCTGTCGAGCCAACGGATTGTGACTAATGGCAAAAATCTGATGTGTGAAGGGGCCTGTTGTGAATTCTGCTCTTGGGCTCCCTCCGGTGGTTATAAGTGGTAGTGCTGCTGTCTCTGGATCGCAGCATTCATCAGGTGTGTCAAGTTTTTGCAATCCTGACTGGGCTATTTAGCCTTGCTTGACCCTTTAGTCAGTGCCAGTTGTCCATTGTTCCTGGAGGATTCACATCCTTGCCTGCTCTCTCCTGCTTTGCTGTTCCTTTCATCAAAGATAAGTTCTGGCCTTGATTTTTGCTGTCCACATGCTGTGGCCTTATTGTTCAGTTCTTTTCCATGTTTTTGTCTTGTCCAGCTTGGTCTGAATAAGGATTTGTTTAGCCAAGCTGGTATCTCTGGAGATGCAGATATACCCTCCATATCTTTAGTTAGCTGTGGAGATTTTGTATTTTCTGTGGTGGATATTTTCTAGTGTTTTAATACTGACCGCATAGTACTCTGTCCTATCCTTTTTATTTCGCTAGAAGTGGCCTCCTTTGCTAAATTCTGATTTCAGTCTGTGTATGTTTTTTCCCTCTCCTCTCACAGTCAATATTTGTGGGGGGCTGGCTATCCTTTGGGAATTTTCTCTGAGGCAAGATAGTTTTCCCTTTTCTATCTCTAGGGGTAATTAGTCCTCCGGCTGTGTCGAGATGTCTAGGGAGTGATAGGTACATTCCATGGCTACTTCTAGTTGCGGTGTTAAGTTCAGGGTCTGCGGTCAGTACAGGTGCCACCTTCTCCAGAGTGCGTCTCATGCTGCTCTTAGGCCACCAGATCATAACAGGGGCCTAAGCCAGATTCACACATCATTGTGTATTTGGACTGAGATTCACGAATTGTTTACAGATCTCCTGATGTGAGCTGGATAGCCTCATATATGCCTGAGGCAGTGACACATGGATGTGTGAATGCAGTCTTAAATGTATATTTCACTGCATGTCTCTCTGCAGCATTTCAATTGTAGAACGTCCAGTGGAAATACTGTGTAAACGCATCCTTGTGGTTTTATATAATGCAATATGTCGGAAGCTATGTAATGTTCGTGAAACATGAGGGACCTGTCATTCAGAGTCTGGAGGCAGGAGGTGGGCAGGGGAAAGGCCGCTGTACATGTTACTATGCGGATGCATCCACATTTCCTCATTGCTCACACAAACGGACCTGCAGTTTCTCTTATCCATGGGTTCTAGGTAATACTTTCAACAAGCCTGTCTTGCTATGCATTTGAAACTTAATTAGGTTGATACGGGACATCGTTATCCCAATTAAATTTTAGGTCGCACATACATTTTTTTTTTGTTTCACATTACTGGCTTCATCTAAACTGCTCAATGGATATTGCTTGGATCCTGTTAATCCACTTAGTAACAATTCGCACCGGACCAGCAAATGCGCAGTCACAGATGCACTTAGCGCAATCCACCACTGCTAGACAAGTCCTAAGGGATGCTTCTTGGTCAGTCATTCTACATTATGCATTCATCATATCAATCTGCTTCTTATTTGTTTTTACTTCTGCTTTCTCATAACTCGCCCGCCCTTCAACACATTCTGTGCACTCTCTCCATATCCACCCCTCCCTTCTCCCCTCTCCCATGTATAACTCTGAGGCTCTACTGACATTTCTTACCCACTCCAAACCATCCAATACCTCCATGCAGCACTCAAAATGCTCATACAAATCATCCCACCACCTGATCTTTCTGTTTTTTCTCCTTTTACTAGTTGCAGGCGACATCTCCCCAAACCCTGGGCCTCCCTCCACAAGCATACATTACTCTCCTCAAGCTACATATAGAAACCCTGCTAATCTTATTAACATTCAGTGCATGCCTTCTCCTATCGCTTTCCACTGTGCTCTCTGGAATGCATGGTCTGTGTGTAACAAACTAACTTACATTCACGATTTCTTCCTCTCTAATTCCCTTAACGTTCTGGCTATTACAGAAACATGGATCCAGCATTCAGACACCACCGCCGCTGCTGCTCTCTCGTTTGGTGGGCTGAAATTTTCACATACCGTCAGAGCTAAGAACAGACAGGGTAGAGGTGTTGGTTTGGTCCTTTCATCACAATGTGCTTTCCAGGTCATCCCCCCGGTTCCCTCACTTACATTTCCTTCCTTCGAAGTCCATGCCGTCAGAGTCTTTAAGCCCTTCTACTTGCGAGTGGCGGTTGTTTATCGCCCTCCAGGCTCCTCCCGCCAGTTTCTAGACCACTTTGCCACCTGGCTTACTCACTTCCTATTGTGTGACATCCCCGCCATCATCATGGGAGACTTTAACATCCCCATCAATGATCCCCTCTCCCAATCTGCCTCTCATCTTCTTTCTCTAACTTCTTCATTCGGCCTCTCACAGTTTACAAATTCTCCTACGCATGAGGACGGGAATACTCTGGACCTGGTTTTCTCCCATCCCGGCTCGCTGCATGACATTACTAACTCTCCTCTCCCACTCTCGGACCACCACCTTCTTTCCTTCTCTGTCAAGAATTGTCTCCTCACCTGGGACCCCCCCACTTACCACACTTATCGGAATACACGAACCATTAATATCCAGCAGCTTATGGACAATCTCCACACATCTTTAGCCCCCATCTCCTCCCTGTCCTGTCCAGACTTAGCATTGTCACACTTCAATAATACACTGAAGAATGCCCTAGATGAAGCAGCACTTTCTACACGCAGAAAGACCCGACACAGACAACGGCAGCCCTGGCACACTGTGCAAACACGCCTTCTTCAGCGTTGCTCAAGGTGTGCGGAGCGGCAGTGGAGAAAATCTCTCTTAGCAGAAGACTTCATCCACTATAAGTTCATGCTCAAAACCTATAACCCTTCATCTGGCCAAACAATCCTACTTCACCACACTCATCACCTCACTATCCAACAACCCAAAACGACTTTTTGAAACCTTAAACTCCCTCCTGAAACCTAAAGTACAGGCCCCCATCACCAACCTCAGCGGTGAGGATCTGGCCACTTATTTCCTAGAAAAAATCAACCACATCCATCAGGATATCTCAGCCCAATCTCCTCAGTGCCTGGATCCCCTTCCCTGCCGCTCCTCAAGCTCACTAGACATCTTTGAGCCTGTTTCAGAAGAAGAAGTTTCCAAGCTCTTCGCTTCTGCTCGGCCTACAACCTGCAACAGTGACCCCATTCCTTCACATCTCCTGCAGTCTCTCTCACCAGTGGTCACCACTCACCTGACTAAAATATTTAACCTCTCTCTTTCTTCAGGTATCTTACCCTCCTCATTTAAACATGCAATCATAACCCCTTTACTTAAAAAGCCATCCCTGGACCAGAACTGCACTGCTAACTACAGACCTGTCTCTAACCTTTCCTTCATCTCTAAACTCCTGGAACGCTTGGTCCACTACCGTCTAATCCGCTATCTCTCGGATAACTCTCTTCTCGACCCCTTACAATCTGGTTTTCGCTCTTTACACTCCACTGAAACTGCCCTCATTAAAGTCTCTAATGATCTAATAACATCTAAATCCAAAGGTCATTGCTCGCTGCTTGGATCTCTCCGCAGCATTCGACACTGTGGATCATCAGCTCCTCCTCTCTATGCTCCGCTCTATAGGCCTCAAGGACACAGCCCTCTCCTGGTTCTCCTACCTCTCTGACCCCTCCTTCACTGTATCTTTTGCCGGCTCCTCTTCCTCTCCTCGTCCCCTTACTATCGGGGTTCCGCAGGGCTCAGTCCTAGGCCCCCTCCTCTTCTCTCTATACACTGCCCCTATTGGACAAACAATCAGCAGATTTGGGTTCCAGTATCATCAATGTGCTGACGACATCCAATTATACACTTCTTCCCCTGACATCACCCCTACCCTAATTCAAAATACCAAGGTTTGTCTGTCTGCTGTCTCTAACATCATGTCCTCCCTCTATCTGAAACTAAATCTCTCCAAAATGGAACTTCTTGTGTTTCTCCCTTCTACTAACCTCACTCTACCCAACATCGAAATTACCCTGGAGGGTTGAACCATAACTCCCAAGCAGCATGCCCGCTGTCTTGGGGTAATATTTAACACCGATCTTTCCTTTACTCCCTATATCCGTTCACTCACTCGCTCTTGTCACCTGCATCTTAAAAACATCTCCAGAATCCGACCTATTCTCACCTTTGAAACTGCTAAGACTACTAATGTCGCTCTTATGCATTCCCGTCTGGACTACTGCAACTCTCTTCTGATCGGTCTCCCTCTTACCAACTTTCTCCTCTCCAATCCATCTTGAATGCGGCAGCCAGGGTCATATTTCTGTCCAGCCATTTCACCGATGCCTCCATCTTGTGCCAGTCATTACACTGGCTACCCTTTCGCTACAGGGTCCAGTATAAACTCATCTCTCTCACGAACAAAGCTCTCCACAGTTCTGCACCGCCTTATATCTCCTCTCTCATCTCTGTCTATCGCCCTACACTTGCCCTCCGTTCTGCAAATGACCTAAGACTAACATCCCCCGTAATCCGAACCTCGCACCTCCGCCTCCAAGACTTCTCTCGTGCTGCGCCAGCTCTCTGGAGTGCACTTCCCCAAACGATCAGACTGATACCTAGCCCTGACCTATTCAAGTGAGCTTTAAAAACCCATCTCTTCAAACAAGCCTACCACATCAACTACTCAGTAAACTAACTTTGCCCTGTTCCCTCCTTCCAAATATTATTCTGAATCTGCACCCTACTATTCATCTGTCTCCACACCCTCCATGCACATGATAACTGCACTTGATACTTGACTATTGCACTTGAACACACAGGCTGATAACTGGATCATGCAGCTTTATATGAAAATCCCTATTTATTATAATTGCCAGACCTGAAATAACAAGCACTTTTTACCTATTGTGTCCCTCCATTTCCTTGTAGACTGTAAGCTTGCGAGCAGGGACCTCACTCCTAATGTCACTGTTTAAATTGTCTTAACTTGTATTGAATTTATTGTCTGTACATGTCCCCGCTTAATTGTAAAGTGCTGAGGAATATGTTGGCGCTATATAAATAAAATTATTATTATTATTATTTTTATTATTATTAAGGGACTGATTATGCTTCACCCACTCCCAATAAGAAAGGGGCTTTCCAGTGCCCTTCCCAGACTGCTGTCGCAGGGTAGCTGGTGTCTGATGATGCGGACAATGCTAGAGTCAGGATATCAGAGTAAATCCTAAGTTAACAACATTAAACCAAAACAAAAACAAAAAGGGCACCCAAAGACAATAGCTAAGGAAGAAGAACCTGAAAAGACCACAAGCAACTGCTGAGAAGAAACCTGGACTTTCACCAGAAAGCACTCACCATACCACTATACAAGGAAACTTAATAAACAGCACTGGAGTCTATAAGGCAGGTTAAAAGTAGCCAGCCCAATGCTAAAGATAATAAATCAGGTGATGCATTCCTCCCAGTCATGTCCAGGGAGCCACTCACTGCTCACTTAAACAGGAGGGTGCACACATTCCCACCATTGGCTTACACCAGACAAGGCAACATCCTGCGTTGCCTGGCATCCGGGAGACACATCATCCCATGTCTCCTGGGCCGCGAAACAAGTGGTAAGCACGGCGTCCCGTATTCCCACATCACTTAGTACCTCCACACACGAGAAACCACCATGTGTAGTTGCATCATCCAAGTGCGCAAGAGCGTTACCCTCAGCATGGACAGACCGGCAGGGAAATGTGGAAACTGGAGGAGGATGATTGCGTCCACAGCAGGTATTCCTAACAGATCCACAGAGTCGTTATGGGAAACTGTTTTTATTGTATCACAACACAATACTCATGTTGAGGAGCAAAAAGATTGGGCATTAGAATTTATACTGCCCATCCATCTGGGGGTAATAGGAGGCACTCAAGGATATTAGATGGTAGTCCAGTCCTGCGAAATATAGCGGGTTCGGCCAACTTTATTCTAATATGTATGCAGGTTCAAAGACGAGCAACAGATTTCTACAGAAATGAACATAGGTACCACAGTAGTAGGTGCTTGGATTTGCTTTATACTATAAGCAAATTGTCGCTACTAACCAGACTGCCATAATAGATAAAACATTCTATTTCATCTTTAGATTTTCTATTTCTTTTATTGCTAACTATACACTGTGTTCCAAATTATTATGCAAATTGGATTTAAGTGTCATAAAGATTTAATTGTTTTGTTTTTCAAATAAACTCGTGGATGGTATTGTGTCTCAGGGCTCAATGGATCACTGAAATCAATCTTAAACACATATGATAATTGGTTTTCCAGGTGATTTTAATTAAAGGAAAACTACTTAAAAATGATGTTCCACATTATTAAGCAGGTCACAGTTTTCAAGTAACAGGGGAAAGAAAAAGGATCTCTCTGCTGCTGAAAAGCATCAAATAGTGCAATGCCTTGGTGAAGGGATGAAAACATTAGAAATTTTCCAAGAACATAAGCGTGATCATCGCACTGTTAAGAGATTTGTGGCTGTATCTGAGCACAAATGTGTTTGTGCTGATAAAGGCATAATAAGGAAGATTTCTGCCAGGCAAGTTCATCGGATTAAGAGAGCAGCTGCTAAAAAGCCATTACAAAGCAGCAAACAGATATTTGAAGCTGCTGGTGCCTCTGGAGTCCCTCGAACCTCAAGGTGTAGGCTCCTTCAAAGGCTTGCTGTGGTGCATAAACCTACTATTCGGCCACCCTTAAACAGTGTTCACAAGCAGAAATGGTTGTATTGGGCCCACACATACATGAAGACTAATTTCCAAACAGTCTTGTTTACTGATAAGTGTTGAGCAACCCTGGATGGTCCAGATGGATGGAGTAGTGGATGGTTGGTGGATGGCCACCATGTCCCAACAAGGCTGCAACAACAGCAAGGTGGTGGAGGAGTCATGTTTTGGGCCGGAATCATGGAGAAACAGCTGGTAGGGCCCTTTAAGGTTCCTGAAGGTGTGAAAATGACCTCTTCAAAGTATATAGAGTTTCTGACTAACAACTTTCTTCCATGGTATAAAAAGCAGAAACGTGCCTTCAGGAACAAAATCATCTTCATGCTGACAATGCCCCATCTCATGCTGCAAAGAATACCTCTAAGTCATTGGCTTCTATGGGCATAAAAGGAGATAAACTCATGGTGTGGCCACCATCTTCCCCTGACCTCAACCCTATAGAGAACCTTTAGAGGATCATCAAGCAAAAGATCTATGAGGGTGGGAGGCAGTTCACATCCAAACAGCAGCTCTGGGAGGCTATTCCAACTTCATGCAAAGAAATACAAGCAGAAACTCTCCAAAAACTCACAAGTTCAATGGATGCAAGAATTGTGAAGGTGACATCAAAGAAGGCTCCTATGTTAACATGTAACTTGTTAACATGTAACTTGGCCTGTTGGGATGTTTTGGCATTAAGTAGCTTTTTTGTTCAGTGAATGTGACCTCCTAATGCTGAAAATTCCACAAATGAGCATTTTCAGTTCTTTAAAACATATCAAATGTATTGAAATTCTACTGTGCCTAATAATTTGGAACAGTGCATTTTAAGTTTTTATTCATTTTGGAGATTATACTGTTAACATTGGGAGGTTTCTTCAATAAAATCGATGTATAATCTAACGGGTAATGACTTTTATTAAACTGACTGTCATTTGCACCGACCATTTAGGAAAATCTGATAAAAATGTAATTTGCATAATAATTTGGAACATAGTGTAAGGCTGCCCCTCTGTATATTTCTTTTAGTGCTGACACTCCTGTGAAGTGTCTAAATGTGGAAAGTAATTACACAGATATTACTGTGAGCATTTATATTGCTTACAAATGTAAGTCATGAAGCAGAATAGACGAGTGATTTACAACTCTACAAAAGATGAGTGAAATGAATTACTGTTTTGCTACCAGCAATCTGTTCAGTATATCTGGAAGTCAATACATTTCTCAACCACAGACTCCACCGCTGCATTTGCTTACAGTGATATTTCTGCTTAGGGACACTTTTTTCCATTGCGTATCTTTCCATAACAGATTTCCGTTGTTTTACAGCTCCCTCTCCCACCTGTACATACCACTTAATGATCTTGGCATTACATAAGCATTACATAAGTATGAAACCTTGCTTTTAATTGTACGTCTATTGTTTCTAAGTTGCCCAAAAGCACTATCTCTAAAATATTAATATTCTCCTTATATTGTACATGAAGACTGCGATATGGCTTTATATACACATACAAATTATTGAATTTGTTAGTAAATAATCAAACATTGACAATTCCCTTTTTATGGGAATTAAATCAATAGGGTAGTTTTGAAAGAAAACCTGCAAGCACTCCAGAACTGTCTGTTTTAAGAAACAATTGCAATTCCTATTGAACATTTTTGGGGCATCTTATCTCATAATTCTTTGTTGTGTTGAAACTTTTGTTATTCTTCTTGAAATGTAACAATAAATGGACAACTGAGTGTTACCCTTTAGGGTATGTGCACACGATGCGGATTTTGCTGCGGATCCGCAGCGTTTCTTCAGCTGCGGGTCCGCAGCAGTTTCCCATGAGTTTACAGTTCAATGTAAACCTATGGGAATCCGAAAACGCAGTGCACATGCTGCGGAAAAAAACACGCGTCACTTCTTTCTGCGGATTCCACAGCGGGTTTTACAGCTGCCCCTATGGAAAACCGCAGTTGTAAAACCGAAGTGAAAACGCGCTGTTAATCCACGGTAAATCCGCAATAAACCTGCAGGAAAAACACAGCGTTTTTGCCCTGCAAATTTATCAAATCCGCAGTGGCCAAGAATACGTGTGCACATACCCTTATTCTGCTGCAGTGATGTGTCCCCTGCACAGTTTGATGCTCGCAGTCCTGAATGGTCAACAGCAGACTGTGCAGAGGCACACCCCAATATGTTAGACCTATCTGTCAGTTTATTCACAAGGTGTAGTTTTTTTCTTTCTTTTTCCTTTCTTTAACACACACCTTTGAGCTCCCTGGCATGCATGGAGGAATGTTATTATTATTTATTTATATAACACTGTTGATGCCATTGTGGTGTATATGAGAAGGGATTACATCCAAAGTACAGATCTAATTGACAGTAAGCAAACTAATAGTGATAGACTGGTAGAGAGGGAAGAGGACCCTGCTCTTAGGGGCTTACTTTCTACAGTATGATGGGGAAGGAGACAGTAGGTTGGGGGGTTGCAGCAGCTCTGGTGGCGTTGAGGTGGCAGTGGGGTCATTGCAGGCTGTTCAATGTACAATGCCATATATGCATGGCACGGGGATAGAGGGCTCATAGGAGCTGTCCCCATGACAGTAACAGGACGAGACGGCTGTTTTATAATCCCACTGCAACAACCAGGATCACAGCTATGTGTGATCCTGGTTGCTTAAATTCTTTACATGCCGCTGTCACTACTGACCGCACAAGGACCTTGACAATAGGAAAGCTTTCCCTCCACCAACTCATTAGCACCCCTGCAGCGAGATTGCGGGGTGCCGTTGGTTTGCCATGGCAGTCAGATGCTTAACAATATCCTGCCTCATTGCCATATCACTCAGCCTCTCAGATATTTCCAGAGCAAGGGTCTTATAGGCTACCAGTAGTTCAAAGTCGTATTTTGAATGACAGGTAGTATACAAAACCAATTGTAACAATGAAAACTACATAAATTAAGTATCCAAAAGGCTTCTCTTGATATGCCCCCCTCTGACATGGTATACTGTCCTACTCCTACCCTATGTTGCATGCATGATCTAAATTCCTTATTTGTTGTGAATTCTGCTCTTGGGCTCCCTCCGGTGGTTGTTGGTTGTAGTGCAGTTGTCTTGGGGTTGTAATCCGGGCAGGTGTTTCTGCTGATTCCAGCTCTATTAGGTATTTAGGTGTGCAGGATCCATGAGTCTGTGCCAGTTGTCCATTGTACTTGGAGGCATTGCATCTCTCTCTGGCTCCTCATGCCCTGCTGCAAATTCAGCTAAGATAAGTGTCTGTTTTTTTGTCTCTGTGCACACATGCAGTGTGCTTTGCAATTCAGTGCAATTTAATGTGTTTTTGTCCAGCTTAGACTTTGTTTGGATTTTTCAGTCATGCTGGACTCTCAGGAGATGCAGATATACTTTCTATGTCTTTAGTTAGATGTGGAATATTTGTATTATCTGCTGTGGATGTTTTTAGGATTTTAATACTGACCGCTTAGAATTCTGTCCTATCCTTTTCTATTTAGCTAGAAGTGCCTCTTTTGCTAAATCCTGTTTTTCTGCCTGCCTGTGTCTTTCCTCTTATACTCACAGTCAATATTTAGGGTTCTGCTCTGAGGCAAGATAGAATTCCCATTTCCATCTATAGGGGTATTTAGTCCTCCGGCTGTGTCGAGATGTCTAGGACGTGTTAGGTACATCCCACGGCTACTTCTAGTTGCGGTGTTAGATTAGGGTTTGCGGTCAGTACAGGTACCACCTACTCCTGAGAAAGTCTCTCATGCGGCTCCAAGGTCACCAGATCATAACACTTATTACTATGCAGGTGTGTCCTCAGTCATGTGGGTCTCCTGTTAAATGGTTTTCCTACTAATTGCATTTGCATCATGTATTAGGTGATTGGTTCATTGTGCATTAACCCCTTAACGACCGCTGATACGCCTTTTAACGGCGGCCGCTAAGGGTACTTAAACCACAGCGCCGTTAATTAACGACGCTGTGGAAAAAGTGAATAGCGCCCCCCAGAGTCGGATTTTCTCTGGGGTCTCGGTTGCCGAAGGTAGCCGAGACCCCAGAGAACATGATTCGGGGTTTTTCTACCCCGGAGTTGCGATCGCCGGTAATTAACCGTTTACCGGCAGTCGCAACAACAAAAAACGCGATTTGCCATTTAATTTCTGTGATCGCACATCGGAGGACAGAGAAATGGGGTCCTTGATCGCCCCCAATAGCCCCCCAATTCTCACCTATCTCCCCCAGTGCTCCTCGCGGCACCCGATGGGTGCCGCCATCTTCGCAGTGCGCCCGCCGCCCGGCACCCGGAAGATCTTTGGAGTCTTGGCTTCCGGAGGTTTTTACCGACCCCTGTTTTGCGATCGCCGGTAATTAACTGTTTACCGGCGACCGCAAAAAAAAAAAAAAAAAGCGATGTCATTCTCTGTCCTCTGATGTGATCGCACATCAGAGGACAGAGAAATAGGGGGATTCGGGGACCCTGTTATACTTACCGGTGTCCCTGGGTCCTCCTGCTTCTTCTGCTGGCCGCCGGCTTCTTGCTCCGGTAAGAAAATGGCGGGCGCATGCGCATTGCGCCCGCCATGATCTGCCGGCCGGCAGAGGAAGATTCTTCCACTTGTTTTATTTTGGTCACTGTGAGATCCTATCACAGTGATCAAAATAAAAAAAATAGTAAATAACCCCTCCCCTTTATCACCCCCTTAGTAAGGAAAAAATAATAAAATTTAAAAAATGTATGAATTTCTATTTTCCAATTAGGGTTAGGGGTAGGGTTAGGGGTAGGGTTAGGGGTAGGGTTAGGATATGTGCACACGTAGAATGGTTCTCTGCGGATTTTTCCGCAGCGGATTTGATAAATCCGCAGGGCCAAAACGCTGCGTTTTTCCTGCGGATTTATCGCTGATGTACCGCGGTTTTTGTGCGGATTCCCCTGCGGTTTTACACCTGCAGTTTTCTATTATGGAGCAGGTGTAAAACCGCTGTGGAATCCGCAGAAAGAATTGACATGCTGCGGAATGTAAACCGCTGCGTTTCCGCGTGTTTTTTTCCGCAGCATGGGCACAGCGTTTTATGTTTCCCATAGGTTTACATTGTACTGTAAACTCATGGGAAACTGCTGCGGACCTGCAGCTGCGGAAACGCTGCGGATCCGCAACAAAATCCGCAACGTGTGCACATAGCCTTAGGGTTAGGGATAGAGCTTGGGTTAGGGTTAGGGTTAGAGCTAGGATTAGGGTTAGAGCTAGGGTTAGGCTAGGGTTAGGGTTGGGGCTAGGTTTAGGGCTAAAGTTAGGGTTTGGGCTAAAGTTAGGGTTAGGGCTAGGGTTGGGGCTAAAGTTAGGGTTAGAGTTGGGATTAGGGTTTGGATTAGGGTTGGCATTAGGGTTACATTTGGGATTAGGGTTAGGTTTGGGATTAGGGTTAAGCCTAGGGTTGGGATTAGGGATAGGGGTGTATTGGGATTAGGGTTAGGTTTTGAAGTTAGGGTGGAGATTAGGATTAGGGGTGTGTTGGGTTTAGGGTTTTGATTAGGGTTATGGTTAGCTTTGGGATTAGGGTTAGGGGTGTTTTGGGGGTTAGGGTTGTGATTAGGATTATGGATCGGGTTGGGATTAGGGTTAGGGGTGTGTTGGGGTTAGGGTTGGAGTTAGAATTTGGGGGTTTCCACTGTTTAGGTACATCAGGGGTCTCTAAACGCCACAGCCAATTTTGCGCTCAAAAAGTCAAATGGTGCTCCCTCCCTTCTGAGCTCTGCCGTGCGCCCAAACAGTGGTTTACCCCCACATATGGGGCATCAGCATACTCAGGATAAATTGGACAACAACTTTTGGGGGCCAATTTCTCCTGTTACCCTTGTGAAAATAAAAACTTGGGGGCTAAATATCTTTTTTGTGGAAAAAAAATTATTTTTTATTTTCACGACTCTGCATTATATCCTTCTGTGAAGCACTTGGGCATTCAAAGTTCTCACAACACATCTAGATAAGTTCCTTGGGGGGTCTAGTTTCAAAAATGGGGTCACTTGTGGGGGGTTTCTACTGTTTAGGTACATCAGGGGCTCTGCAAATGTAACATAACGCCCGCAGACCATTCTATCAAAATTTGCATTCCAAAACTGCGCTCCTTCCCTTCCGAGCTCTGCCATGCGCCCAAACAGTGGTTTATCCCCCACATATGGGGTATCAGCCTACTCAGCATAAATTGCACAATAAATTTTGGGGTCCAATTTCTCCTGTTACGCTTGTGAAAGAAAAAATTTGGTGGTGAAAAGATCATTTTTGTGGAAAAAATATGATTTTTTTTATTTTCATGGCTCTACATTATAAACTTTTGTGAAGCAGTTGGGGGTTCATAGTGCTCACCACATATCTAGATAAGCTCTTTGGGGGGTCTAGTTTCCAAAATGGGGTCACTTTTGGGGTGTTTCTACTGTTTAGGTACATCAGGAGCTCTGCAAATGCAACATGACACCCGCAGACCATCCCATCAAAGTCTGCATTCCAAGCGGCGCTCCTTCCCTTCCGAGCCCTGATGGGTACCTAAACAGTGCCCCCCCCAACATATGGGGTATCAGCGTACTTAGGACAAACTGATCAACAGATTTTGGGGTCCAATGTCTCCTGTTACCCTTGAGAAAATAAAAAATTGCAGGCTAAAAAATAATTTTTGAGGGAAAAAAAGGATTTTTTATTTTCACGGCTCTACGTTATAAATTTCTGTGAAGCACTTGGGGGTTTAAAGTGCTCACCACACATCTAGATAAGTTCCTTAAGGGGTCTAGTTTCCAAAATGGGGTCACTTGTGGGGAGTTTCTACTGTTTAGGCACATCAGGGGCTCTCCAAACGCGACATGGTGTCTGCTCTCAATTCCAGCCAATTCTACATTGAAAAAGTAAAACGGCACTCCTTCTCTTCCAAGCTCTGCGGTGCTCCCAAACAGTGGTTTACCCCCACATGTGGGGTGTCGACGTACTCAGGAGAAATTGCACAACAAATGTTGTGGTCTAATTTCTCCTGTTACCCTTGTGAAAATAAAAATTTTGGGGCAAAAAGATCATTTTTGTAGAAAAAATGTGATTTTTTATTTTCACGGCTCTACGTTATAAACTTCTGTGAAGCACCTGGGGGTTTAAAGTGCTCACCACACATCTAGTTAAGTTCCTTATGGGGTCTAGTTTCCAAAATGGTGTCACTTGTGGGGGGTTTCCACTGTTTAGGCTCATCAGTGGCTCTCCAAACGCGACATGGTGTCCGATCTCAATTCCAGCCAATTCTACATTGAAAAAGTAAAACGGCACTCCTTCTCTTCCAAGCTCTGCGGTGCGCCCAAACAGTGGTTTACCCCCACATATGGGGTATCGACGTACTCAGGAGAAATTGCACAACAAAATGTATGGTTAAATTTCTGTTTTTACACTTGTGAAAATAAAAAAAATATGGTTCTGAATTAAAATGTTTGCAAAAAAAGTTAAATGTTCATTTTTTCCTTCCACATTGTTTCAGTTCCTGTGAAGCACGTAAAGGGTTAATAAACTTCTTGAATGTGGTTTTGAGCACCTTGAGGGGTGCAGTTTTTAGAATGGTGTCACACTTGGTTATTTTCTATCATATAGACCCCTCAAAATGACTTCAAATGTGATGTGGTCCCTAAAAAAAAATGGTGTTGTAAAAATGAGAAATTGCTGGTCAACTTTTAACCCTTATAACTACCTAAAAAAAAAAAAAATTGTTTCCAAAATTGTGCTGATGTAATGTAGACATGTGGGAAATGTTATTTATTAACTATTTTGTGTGACATATCTCTCTGATTTAAGGGCATAAAAATACAAAGTTTGAAAATTGCAAAATTTTAAAAATTTTTGCCATATTTCCATTTTTTTCATAAATAATCGCAAGTAGTATCGAAGAAATGTTACCACTAATATGAAGTACAATATGTCACGAAAAAACAGTCTCAGAATCAGCGGGATCTGTTAAAGCGTTCCAGAGTTATAACCTCATAAAGTGACAGTGGTCAGAATTGTAAAAATTGGCCCGGTCATTAAGTACCAAATTGGCTCTGTCACTAAGAGGTTAAATAAGACCAGTGTAATGTATTTGTTATACCATGATTAAGGGCAAGTGACTCCCCAGAAATGCGGTTTTAAATCCCTTATGTGTTGTTTCAATGAATCCAAGTTTAAAGAATTAATGACTCTTACCTACCTTTGGAAGGTTATTGCTTTATGTTAGTTTCAAATTTATACTATCAATTTATATATATATATATATATATATATATATAAATGTCTGGGCGACGTTTCGGCTCTGAATGAGGCTAAGTAAACTGGCAGTGGACTTTGAAAAAATTTAAAGCACAGGAATAGTTCAAGCAAGTTACCAGTCAGCAATGTATTTATGCCGGAAACCACTGCAGCTACATGGAGTAGATGAGAAATTTTGCATGATCATGCAATATTGTTTGCCAATATTTTGAATTTTATTATGTCATTCTGTAATTTTGTTTTTGAAAAATGCAATAAAAATTCAGTAAAAAAAAAACAAAAGCTTGTAAGCGCTGCACTCCTAGCCCAATATAATGTCCAATAGATTTCAGGGGTGGCTGAAATCCTAGGCAATGACTGTACACAATCAGTGATCACGATCAGTGACTACGAGTAACAATTACAATTAAACATGGACAGTGATCCAACAGAACTGGACAGTGACACAGAAGGAAGGAAGGGGGGACAAGAGTTGAAAAACAGCTCTAGTTCCACACCTACTACATAACAAACTTTTTTTAACCATGTTTGTTATGAAACCTTAAGGATCCACACCTTGTCTTCTCACTTGTACCAACGTGACGTTCCGCACCCCCTGGAACACGTAAGGTCAGCTTGGCAGTTTTACACAGACACCTCCCTGTCCACACGGGCCCAGGGAGGCACGGGGAGTGAGAGAAGGTGGCCCACGCAGTCACTGACGTGACACCACACTCACCCACAACCCTGACAGGTTGAGAGGCCCCTTTCACTAGCACAAGTGAAACAGAACCTTATCAGCCTGGTAGGACTGCCACCAGTTCCTAGTTCAGTATATGCTTGGTCCGTTAACAAGGTTATATCGGGCCAGGAGCCAGCCCCCCAGTAGCATGTGAGATTAGGAAGAGAAACGGACGTGTGGATTCGTGGATCGAGATAAAAGAGCAGCCCAAAGTTAAATTATATATTTAATCACCTTAAGGGTACACTAGACAATACACTACATATACACAATGGTTATACCTATATAATGGTCAGATATGCAAATTCAATAGTGGTAGGACAAAAGGTATAAGCAGAACATATGGTCAGTTACCAGTTAGATGAAAGGCCTGGCTTGTGGCGGAGGCGCTGCCACATGGGAGGCTTGTGGTCCTCTGTGTGCGACTTCTCACACCATGTGTCATCGTAACCTCCGGGATATAAAAGCAATATGGAAGGAAATGCTGCACACAAGCATTTAACCCTCTGGGTCACTCCCTTCCTGCCCTCTGGGCGGAACCTAAATCCCCTCCCCTCCCCAAAACATTCAAATGACCCTGATCAAAAGTTCACATACCCCATTTTTTAATACCGTGTATTACCCCTCTATCATAAATGACAGCTTGAAGTCTTTTGTGGTAGTTGTGGATGAGGTTCTTTATTTTCTCAGATGGTAAAGCTGCCCACTCTTCTTGGCAAAAAGCCTCCAGTTCCTGTAAATTGCTGGGCTGTCTAGCATGAACTGCACACTTGAGATCTCCCCAGAGTGGCTCAGTGATATTGAGGTCAGGAGACTGAGATGGCCACTCCAGAACCTTCACTTTGTTCTGCTGTAGCCAATGACAGATCGACTTGGCCTTGTGTTTTGGATCGTTGTCATGTTGGAATGCCCAAGTAAGTCCCATGCTCAGCTTCCGGGCTGATGAGTGCAAATTTGCCTCCAGTATTTGCTGATAACGTGCTGCATTCATCTTTCCTTCAACTTTGACCAAGTTTCATGTGCCATTGTAGCTCACACATCCCCAAAACATCAGTGATCCACCTCCGTGCTTTACAGTAGGAATGGTGTTCCTTTCATCATAGGCCTTGTTGATCTCTCTCCAAATGTAATATTTATGGTTGTGGCCAAATAGTTCAATTTTGGTCTCATCATTCCAAATTACCTTGTTCCAGAGGCTTGTCTCTGTGCTGTTTTGCGTATTGTAGATGAGATACTTTGTAGCATTTGCGCCCTAATGGCTTTCTTCTGGCAGATCGACCATGCAGCCCATTTTTCTTCAAGCGCCTTCTTATTGTGCATCTTGAAACAGCCACACCGCTAGTTTTCAAAGAGTCCAGTATTTCAGCTGATGTTATTTGTGGGTATTTCTTTGCTTCCCGAACAATTATCCTGGCAGTTGTGGACAACATTTTTGTTGGTCTACATGACCGTGGTTTTGTTTTTACAGAGCCCCTGATTTTCCATTTGTTAATCATAGTTTGAACGCTGCTGACTGGCATTATCAATTCCTTGGATATCTTGTATTCCTTTCCTGTTTTACACAGTTCAACTGCCTTTTCCCGTAGATCCGTTGACAATTCTTTTGCTTTCCCCATGACTCACAATGCAGAAACGTCAGTGGCTGGATGAAAGATGCAACATTCTATCTGGATTCCAGAAACTCACTCAGCTTTTATGCACACACTGATTACAAGCAAACAGGTCACAGGTGAGGATGTTACCTTTAGTAGCTATTCAAACCCATTTATGTCAACTTCCGTGCATGTTATCAGGCCAGAATCACCAGGATACGTGAACTTTTGATCAGGGTCATTTGGATGTTTTGGGTTGTCATTATGATTTAAAAAGAGAAAACACAGTAGTTTGACAATAAATGGCTTCACCCAACCACTAACCATGAGTGGAGAAAAAGTTTTGGTGTTATCATTCATATTCTCTGAAAAAAGGGCAAGAAAGCAAAAATTCTGCTGGAGTATGGAAACGTTTGAGCACAACTGTATATATCTCCCTTCTCGTGCGTGTTAGAATGACTTGACACCCAGGCATGCACTTGCCCTGTTCTGGAGATCTTGGAAATATAAGCAATGTACAACTAGGACGTGTAGTATTTCAATATCTCCTTTATGAAATCATAGCTGGCTGAACAAAGGACTCAGACCCTTGCCTTGGATCCACAGGGGGTCTTCCTGTAGAAGGTTGCATTCCAGCTAGCTAGCGGAGGGGTGTGGATTCCTTTGTTTGAAGCTGGCCAAGGTGGCATGTTACCACAGTATGTGCTGAAGGATTTTTTATAATTCCCTGCCCAATAGTGCACAGATGATTGATATGGGATTATGTCTCCAATATTTTTTACAATGTTCATTAATAGTCAATTTGTACCCAATATGTGTCCTAGGGGACTAGTTTTCGGGTTTAAAGCTTGCAAGCATTGCTCTGCAACAAGCTAAATCTGGCCAGCTTCAGTGCCCCTGCACTCCTCTGATGATTGATACAGAGACAAAGCTGTGGACAGAGCACAGTTCTTGCCAGAAGTGCGACCGTATCACTGGAAAAGAACTGTTATTCTTCAGCAGTACACTACCGTCTAGTAAGGAGGACGCTGGGTAGTAGGGAAGCAGGTTCTTTTTTATCTGCATTGCTTTTATTGTGAAATAATTTTTTCCACTTATCACCTATAAAAACCATGTGGCTACAACTTACACCAGGTTAGTGCGTTTTTTTGCACGATTTTCACAACATTGACTAAAAATACTGATGAAAATGTTCCCAGAAGTAAAGTTTCTTATTTCTGTCAAGCCAATATGGCTCTATCCTGAGTTAAAATGTATAACTACTAACACTTGCTAAATGCAAAAACTCCTTTTACCATTACCTGAAAAGGGAGTACGGGATTAGTTTACAGGTCCTTCTCAAAAAATTAGCATACAGTGTTAAATTTCATTATTTACCATAATGTAATGATTACAATTAAACTTTCATATATTATAGATTCATTATCCACCAACTGAAATTTGTCAGGTCTTTTATTGTTTTAATACTGATGATTTTGGCCTACAACTCCTGATAACCCAAAAAACCTGTCTCAATAAATTAGCATATTTCAACCGTCCAATCAAATAAAAGTGTTTTTTAATAACAAACAAAAAAACCATCAAATAATAATGTTCAGTTATGCACTCAATACTTGGTCGGGAATCCTTTGGCAGAAATGACTGCTTTAATGCGGCGTGGCATGGAGGCAATCAGCCTGTGACACTGCTGAGATGTTATGGAGGCCCAGGATGCTTCAATAGCGGCCTTAAGCTCATCCAGAGTGTTGGGTCTTGCGTCTCTCAACTTTCTCTTCACAATATCCCACAGATTCTCTATGGGGTTCAGGTCAGGAGAGTTGGCAGGCCAATTGAGCACAGTAATACCATGGTCAGTAAACCATTTACCAGTGGTTTTGGCACTGTGAGCAGGTGCCAGGAAGCATGAAGTGCTCCAAAATCTCCTGATAGCTAGCTGCATTGACCCTGCCCTTGATGAAACACAGTGGACCAACACCAGCAGCTGACATGGCACCCCACACCATCACTGACTGGGTACTTGACACTGGACTTCAGGCATTTTGGCATTTCCTTCTCCCCAGTCTTCCTCCAGACTCTGGCACCTTGATTTCCGAATGACATGCAAAATTTGCTTTCATCAGAAAAAAGTACTTGGGACCACTTAGCAACAGTCCAGTGCTGCTTCTCTGTAGCCCAGGTCAGGCGCTTCTGCCGCTGTTTATGGTTCAAAAGTGGCTTTACCTGGGGAATGCGGCACCTGTAGCCCATTTCCTGCACATGCCTGTGCACGGTGGCTCTGGATGTTTCCACACCAGACTCAGTCCACTGCTTCCTCAGGTTCCCCAAGGTCTGGAATCGGTCCTTCTCCACAATCTTCCTCAGGGTCCGGTCACCTCTTCTCGTTGTACAGCGTTTTCTGCCACATTGTTTCCTTCCAACAGACTTACCATTGAGGTGCCTTGATACAGCACTCTGGGAACAGCCTATTTGTTGAGAAATTTCTTTCTGGGTCTTACCCTCTTGCTTGAGGGTGTCAATGATGGCCTTCTTGACATCTGTCAGGTCGCTAGTCTTACCCATGATGGGGGTTTTGAGTAATGAACCAGGCAGGGAGTTTTTAAAAGCCTCAGGTATCTTTTGCATGTGTTTAGAGTTAATTAGTTGATTCAGAAGATTAGGGTAATAGGTCGTTTAGAGAACCTTTTCTTGATATGCTAATTTATTGAGACAGGTTTTTTGGGTTATCAGGAGTTGTAGGCCAAAATCATCAGTATTAAAACAATAAAAGACCTGACAAATTTCAGTTGGTGGATAATGAATCTATAATATATGAAAGTTTAATTGTAATCATTACATTATGGTAAATAATGAAATTTAACACTATATGCTAATTTTTTGAGAAGGACCTGTACATATAACTGAGATGCTTTATAGAAATTTAACTGTGAACACCTGGAAAATAAGCAAGAAGAATGGTACATGGCCATTATTGTAGGATCTCAACATTTTTCAAATGATACTTTCAGACCTTGTTTCTTCCTTGTATACGGAATATACATGAGAGAAGCTGTTACTGTGACTATCCCTTTGGCATACACTGGGCCAGAGTGCTTTGGCACACCATTTTTGTCACTATAGGAAATGGTATGCTACTGTAATTTTTATTTTTTTATTCTGAAATGTACAGTAAATGTTTACAATAGGAGGCTATTGGCAACCTATGCCATTGTATACCTATATAGTGGCATATATATCGTAAACTTCCAACCAATTCTAAGCCGAGAACAGGGGCCCTTGTACTCCATGTGAATGGAGGAATTGTGTGCAGGCTTGAGCACCCTTCCATTCAACTTCTAAGCAGATTTGCTTCAAAATCCACATCAAACACGACTTCAATACTCTTTGATGTGAATTTCTAAGCAGATCAGAAAATTCTGTCTTAACATACCGTAAAAGTGTTTGTGAGTGACAGTGCACATTAGTGACCACTGCTCTCATAGACCATTAATGGAGTGGTTGTACCACTATGTTTACTGACCCCCATTTTTAGGATCAGTGGGGCTTCCAGCAGGTAGACTCATACAGATTTATCACCCTTCCCTTGGATAGGTGATGTATGTTTTTGGTGCAATAACCTCATTATTCTATAATGTTCAGGTCTTAAGAAGTAAATATTTTCTTTTTGTGGTAATTTGTGTAACTGCAATTTTTGGAGTGGATTTTGCTTTCCTCCATATGAACTTGGGTTAAAGAAAATCTGTCACCAGCTTTCTTTATAATCTGAGAGCAGCACAATGTAGGGACAAAGCGATGGGTTGTGATCGCCGGTATTAACCGTATACTGGCGCCCGCAAAAAAAAGCGTGATTTGCCATTTAATTTCTCTGTCCTTCGATGTGATCGCACATCCGAGGACAGAGAAATAGGGTCTCCGATCGCCCCCCGATACCTACCAGTGTCTCCCGATGTCCCTGGATCCTCCTGCTTCTCCCCACGGCTGCTGGTGTCTTCTTCCGGTAAGAAAATGGCAGGCGCATGCGCAGAGCACCCACCGAGATCTGCTGGCTGGCACCCGGCCACAATATGAAGATTTTTCCTATTGGTTCATTTTGGTCACTATGATAGACCCTATCACAGAAATCAAAATAAAAAAAATAGTAAATACCCCCCCTCTTTATTACCCCCTTAGTTAGGGAACAATAATAAAATAAAGAAAATGTATTTATTTTCCCATTAGGGTTACAGTTGGGCTAAAGTGAATTGGACTAAAGTGAGTTGGGCTAAAGTTAGGGTTAGGTTTGGGGCTAAAATGAGGGTTAGCGTATGTTTCCAGGTTAAGTATTCGTTCAGGATGTGCTGTGGATTGGACGCTGCGTACAGCCGCAGCATCCAATCCACAGCGTCCAGATGTTACAGCATAGTGGAGGGGATTTTATGAAATCCCGTCTCCACTATGCGTGCAGGACCACATCCGGCGGTCCTGCATAACCGGACATGCGGCACATCTTTCAGACCCCAGCATGTCTATTTATCTTGCGGAGATTCTCCGTCTCCGCAAGATAAATAACCCAGTCTATGAATATGATGTGTTCAGTGAAAACATCCAGAATCACCGCACTACAACAGGGGGTGGCACTTTTGGCGGAGCGGGGAATCCGCTGCATCCAAAGCGCATAGATTACTCCCCGTGGAAGCATACCCTTAGCGTTGGGGCTAAAGTTAAGGTTAGAGTTGGGATTACAGTTAGGGTTGGGATTAGGGTTAGGGTTGGGTTTAGGGTTAGGGTTGGGATTATGGTTTGGATTAGGGTTAGGGTTGAGATTAGGGTTAGGTTTGTGGTTAGGGTTATGGTTAGGGTTGGGATTAGGGTTAGGGGTGTGTTGGGATTAAGGTTGGGATTAGGGTTAGGGTTGAGATTAGGGGTGTGTTGGAGTTAGGGTTGTGGTTACGGTCATGGTTAGGCTTGGGATTAGGGTTAGGGGTGGGATTAGGGTTAGGGGTGTGTTAGGGTTGAGATTAGGGTTATGATTAGGGTTGGGATTAGGGTTAGGAGTGTGTTGGGGTTAGGGTTGGAGTTAGATTTGGGGGGTTTCCACTGTTTAGGTACATCAGGGGGTCTCCAAACGCGACATGGCGCCACCATTGATTCCAGCCAATTTTGCGTTCAAAAAGTCAAATGGTGCTCCCTCCCTTCTGAGCTCTGCTGTGCGCCCAAAGAGTGGTTTACCCCCACATATGGGGCATCAGCATACTCAGGACAAATTGGACAACAACTTTTGGGGTCCAATTTCTCCTGTTACCCTTGGGAAAATATAAAAATGGGGGAAAAAAAATATTTTTTATTTTCATTGCTCTGTGTTATAAACTTCTTCTGTGAAGCACTTGGGCATTCAAAATCGTCACCAAACATCTAGATAAGCTCCTTGGGGGATCTAGTTTTAAAAATGGGGTCACTTGTGGGGGGTTTCTACTGTTTAGGCACATCAAGGGCTCTGCAAACAACATGATGCCCGTAGACCATTCCATCAAAGTCTGCATTCCAAAACATCACTACTTCCCTTCCGAACCCCTATGTGTGCCCAAACAGTGGTCCCCCACATATGGGGTATTAGCGTGATGCCCGCAAACCATTCCATCAAAGTCTGCATTCCAAAACGGCACACCTTCCCTTCCGTGCTCTGCCATGTGCCCAAACAGTGGTTCCTCCCACATATGGGGTGTCAGAGTACTCAGGACAAACTGCACTACTTTGGTGGTCCAATTTCTCCTGTTACTCTTGTGAAAGTAAAAATTTGGGGGTAAAAAGATCATTTTTGTGGAAAAAATACAATTTTTTATTTTTATGGCTCTACGTTATAAATTTCAGTGAAGCACTTGGGGTTTCAAAGTGCTCACCACAGATCTAGATAAGTTCCTTTAGGGGTCTAGTTTTCAAAATGGTGTAACTTGTGGGGGGTTTCCACTGTTTAGGCACATCAGGGGCTCTCCAAATGCGACATGGCGTCCGATCTCAATTCCAGCCAATTCTGCATTAAAAAAGTCAAACGGTGCTCCTTCCCTTCCGAGCTCTGCCGTGCACCAAAACATTGGTTTTCCCACACACATTGGGTATCGGCGTATTCAGGAGAAATTGTACAACAATTTTTGTGGTTCATTTTCTCGTTTTGCACTTGTTAAAATAAAATAAATTGGTTCTGAATTAAAATATTTGTAAAAAAAAAGTTAAAGGGACTCTGTCACCTGAATTTGGAGGGAACAATTTTCAGCCATATGGGCGGGGTTTTCGGGTGTTTGATTCACCCTTTCCTTACCCGCTGGCTGCATGCTGGCTGCAATATTGGATAGAAGTTCATTCTCTGTCCTCCGTAGTACATGCCGGCACAAGCCAATCTTGCCTTACGCAGGCGTGTACTATGGAGGACAGAGAATGAACTTCAATCCAATATTGCAGCCAGCGGGTAAGGAAAGGGTGAATCAAACACCCGAAAACCCCGCCCCTATGGCTGAAAATTGTTTCCTCCAAATTCAGGTGACAGAGTCCCTTTAAATGTTAATTTTTACCTTCCACATTGTTTCAGTTCCTGTGAAGCACGTAAAGGGTTAATAAACTTCTTGAATGTGGTTTTGAGCACATTGAGGTGTGCAGTTTTTAGAATGGTGTCACTTTTGGGTATTTTCTGTCATGTACACCCCTCAAAGTGACTTTAAATGTGAGATGGTCCCTAAAAAATGTTTTTTTGAATTTTGTTGTAAAAATAAGAAATCGCTGGTCAACTTTAACCCTTATAACTTCCTAACAAAAAAGAAATTTGCTTCCAAAATTGTGCTGATGTAAAGTAGACATGTGGGAAATGTTATTTATTAACTATTTTGTGTGACATATCTCTGTGATTTAAAGGCATAAAAATTGTGAAATTTTAAAAGTTTTTGCAATATTTCCATTTTTTTCATAAATAAACGCAAGTAATATCGAAGAAATGTTACCACTAACATGAAGTACAATCTGTCACAAACAAAACAGTCTCAATATCAGCGGGATCCGTTAAAGCGTTCCAGAGTTATAACCTCATAAAGTGACAGTGGTCAGAATTGTAAAAATTGGCCTGGTCATTAAGTTTCAAATTGGCTCCGTCACTAAGGGGTTAAGTTTGTAAAGGGGATATACTGTAATGGATTGCAATCAGATAAGCAAAACACTGATTTACAGGTGGTAGGCGGATTGCAATTGATTCAACAAATGGGTACCGTCACACATTGAAATTTTCATCGCTGCGACGGCACGATTCGTGACGTCGCAGCGTCGTATGATCATCGCTCCAGCGTCGTAGACTGCGGTCACACGTTGCAATCACGGCGCTGGAGCGATGCCGAAGTCCCCGGGTAACCAGGGTAAACATCGGGTAACTAAGCGCGGCCCTGCGCTTAGTTACCCGATGTTTACCCTGGTTACAAGCGAAGACATCGCTGGATCGCTGTCACACACAACGATCCAGCGATGTCAGCGGGTGATCAAGCGACGAAAGAAAGTTCCAAACGATCTGCTACGACGTACGATTCTCAGCAGGGTGTCTGATCGCAGTAGCGTGTCAGACACAGCGATATCGTAACGATATCGCTAGAACGTCACGAATCGTAACGTCGTAGCGATGGAAATTTCAATGTGTGACGGTACCCTAAGAGACATTGCAGCAAACAATCTAATGAACTCCCATCCTTTTCAAGCTATGGCGACATTCACATATTCGGTTTTGTGTTTATCTCCACTAAAAACAAAACTGTTTTTCTTTTGCAAGAGCGTTTTATATTGTGATATACTATTTGTGGGCTTGTTTTTTACAGCAATTACGGTAACTGGATATTAGAAAATAATATCTAAAGATCTGTTGATTTCCTTATTTATTTACTGTAAAATGTTCAATTTCCTCTGGCAGCATAACACTGATTAAAGGGCTTTTCCATAAATTACATTTATTTAAAGTTTTATTTAGGTAGTAAAATATAATGTTGATCCAGGGACCTGTTAGGGCGTAAAAAGTAACTATTTGCACTTTGTGTCAATTCGCGTATATGCAATTTTTTTTCTTTTTCTTTTCTCCATATGAACTGGGGTTAAAGGAAATCTATCAGTAGGTTCTTCTTAAACAATCTGCGAGCACCAAAGGGTATTGGGTAGAGAGCCTGATTCCAGCGATAGGTCACTTACTGGACTGATATTGTACTTTCAATAAAATCAGTGTTTTATCAGTAGGAGATAATCACTAGATGACTAATTGTCTCATGCCACGCAGTCCTCCTGCCCTCTATAACCCCACCTCTACCACTGGTTGGCAACTTTCTGCTAATCAGTTTTGTGGTCGGGGTGATACAGAACTCCACATTCAGAGAACTGTAAGATGTGCAACAGATTAAAAAGGTATTTCACAAAAAAACTTCAGTAAGTAGCCCAGTAAGTGACAGATCGTTGGAATCAGGGTCTCTGTTACCACAGCTTGCTGCTCTTGGATTACATAGTAAAAACCTGGTCACATATTGCCTTTGAGTATAAAAATTTTAAAATTTATGGACTTAGGTGTTTGTTTAACCCACTAACTATATTTATTACTGTATATGTTTTTATAGGTGTTCCATATCTCAGGCTAAGTTCATACGAGGATGTAAATAAATCTTCCAAAAAAAACCAGGCAATTTCGTTCTCAATTGTCATTGTATGCAATCTGTGTGAGATCTGTGATGTATCCAATTTTATCAACAGTTATTCTTGACCAAATATAGTTTCCTTAAGGGATTGTCCACTACTCAGACAACCCCTTCTGAATGCCTATGTTTCACCTCTGTAAAATAATAACCACTTATACTCAGCGCTGGTACCGGCGACGTTCTAGCAATGTCAACACTGGCACTCCTGGAATTTGCATGGCATTATGTCATGCGATCCCTGGGGCCAGTTAGCGCAGGCTTTTCTCTCCCTGCCTTCAGACAAATCACATACATGTTGCTCTCTTACTTGCTCCGGATGTATATGATTCGTCCGAAGTCAGGGAGAGTGAATCGACTGCTGATTGGCCACAGAGATCGCGTGATATGAAGTAATGTGATCCCTGGGATACTGCGATACTGCTGTAACAGCACTGACATTGTAGGTGAGTGCTATAATTTTACTGGGCGGAAACTTAGGGATTTAGAAGGGGTTGTCCAAAAAGTGGATGCTACAATTGTGTAACATTTTTGCATGTTTGTCACACTTAAATGCTTCAGATCACCAAACAAATTTAAATATTAGACAAAGATAACCCAAGTGAACACAAAATGCAATTTTTAAATGAAAGTGTTTTGTTATTAAGGGATGTGAATACTTTTCTGCCCAATGATGACAGAAGTATTCTAGGAGTGATACCTTTATTGGCTAACCAGAAAATAACAATACATTTTGTTATTGTACATTATTATTAAGGGAAAAATAAATCCAAACTTACAGGACCCTGTGTGGAAAAATGATTGCCCCCCACCCCTAAAACAAAAATTAACTGTGCTTTATCACATCTTTGGGAAGCCAAGTTCAAATTCCCCTGTCACACCCAGGCCTGATTGCTTCCACACCTGTTCCCAATCAAGGAATCATTGAAATAGGACCTGAATGACAAAGTGAAGTAGACCAAAAGGTCCTCAAAAGCTAGACATCATGGCATGATCCAAATAAATTCTGGAACAAATATAAAACAAATAAATTGAGATCTATCAGTCTGGAAAAGGTTATAGAGGCATTTCTAAAGTGTTGGGACTCCAGCGAACCACAGTGAGAGCCATTATAAACAAATGGCAAAAAACATGGAACAGTGGTGAACCTTCCCAGGAGTGGCCAAAATTACACCAAGAGCACAGCGACGAAGTATCCAAGAGGATACCACAACAACATCCAAAGAGCTGCAGGCCTCATTTTCCTCAGTTAAGTTCAGTGTTCATGACTCCACCATAAGAAAGAGACTGGGCAAAAATGGCCTGCATGGCAGAGTTCCAAGACGAAAACCACTGCTGAGCAATAAGAACATAAAGGTTTGTCTCTGTTTTGCCATAAAACATCTGGATGATACCCAAGACTTTTGGGAGAATACTCTGTGGACTGACAAGACAAAGTTGAACTTTTTGGAAGGTGTATCTCCCATTACATCTGGCGTAAAAGTAACACCACATTTCAGAAAAGGAACATCATAACAGTAAAATATGGTGGTGGTCTGGGGCTGTTTTGCTGCCTCAGGACCTGGAAGACTTGCTGTGGTAAATGGAACCTTGAATTCTGCTGTCTATCAAAAATCCTGAAGGAGAATGTTCGACCATTTGTTCTTGACCTCAAGCTGAAGCACACTTGGGTTATGCAGCAGGAAAATGATCCAAAACACACCAGCAAGTCCACCTCTCAATGGCTTAAGAGAAACAAAACTAAGACTTTAGAGTGGCCTAGTCCGGTCCTGACCTTAATGGAGAATGTAAGTCCGCAAGGACAGGGTGTTCTCACCTCTGTACCAGTCTTTCATTGTAAATTCATTCACTGTAAACGATATCTATAACTCTGTATGTAACCCCTTTCTCATTTACAGCACCATGGAATTAATGGTGCTATATAAATAAATAATAATAATAATAATTTTAGATGCTGTGGCATGACCTTAAGGCTATTTGCAAACGTTGCGGATTGTTTGCATTTGTTTCGCGTTTTTTTCGGCGGTTTTCCGCTGCAAAAACGCTTACATTAATGATCCTATAATTTTGAATGCATTCCGCAATTATTGTGCACATGTTGCGTTTTTTTCCGCAATTAAAACGCATCGTGGAAAACAACACAGCATGTTCATTAATTTTGCGGATCTTTTGCGGATTTCCCGCTATATTATTGCATTGGGAAGCTCCGGAAAAAAATGCCAAAAATCCACACAAAAAATGTGCAGAAAACGCGCAAAAAACGTGTGCGGATTTCCTGCGAAAGTAGTCTGGATTTGCTCAGGAAAATTCTGCACACTTTCCTGAACGTGGGCACATAGCCTAAAAAGGCAGTTCATGCTCGGAAATCCTCCAATGTGGCTGAATTACAACAATTCTGCAAGGATGAGTGGGCCAAAATTCCTCCAGAGGGTTGTAAAAGACTCATTGCCAGTTATTGCAACGCTTCATTGCAGTTATTTCTGCTAAAGGTGACCCAACCAGTTATTAGATTTAGGGGACAATCACTTTTTTTTTATTGAAAACAGATGTAGCAGTAATCAGGCCTGGGTGTGGCTAGGGAATTTGAACTCCGCTTCCCAAAACTGTGATAAACCACAGTTAAATTATGTTTTAAGGGGGGTCACTTTTTCACACAGGGCCCTGTAGGTTTGGATTTCTTTTTCCCTAATAATAAAGACCTTCATTTATAAACTGTATTCTGTCTTTACTTCTGTTATCTTTCTGTAATATTTAAATTTGTTTGCTGATCTGAAACATTTAAGTGTGACAAACATGCAAAAGAATAGGAAATGAGGAAGGGGCAAAGACTTTTTCACACAACTGTATATGCTTGATTGGTGTGGATTTTTATTTTATTTTATGCATCTATAGAGTTCAATAGGTGAGTCCCATCCGCTATGCAGAAGAGAATAGAACATGCTGAGTCCGTGTAAAATAAATGCCTGCCTGAACAGCCTAATTGTATAACATTGGTGCTAGTGCAGTCCATGTTATGTCAATTTTTTCACGGACAGCACTCGGACCAAAAATTCGGTCTTGTGAACTTGTTGTTTTATATATACATTTTTTTTTCAATAAGAAAATTGTTAGCTGACTGTAAGACATGTTGTGCATTAGCTGTTTCCTCCTTATAAGCAGTGAAAGCTGCTCCTGTAATCTCATTATGAGATCACTCAGTGGTAAAGGAGGAAGTTATAACATTCTGAAAATCAAGCCATTGTCATTCTTTATAATAATAGTTTGGAAAACAGCATTAAATATTTAAGTCAATACCAATAAAAGAAGAGAAAATGGTTTAACCCTCAATATAACACATGTGGTCTCCTCTTTGCTGCCTCATCTCATAAATAACTAGATCTGAGAACATGATCTTATATTAAGGACCATACAGAACATATTAGCTGCAGGTTACGCAGTCGTTGCTCTGTCCTGTGCGGGTAGTTGTGTATAGAACCACTGTGTAAAGGACCTGTCTTCTTATTTTGCTTGAGAGTGATGTTCAAAAAGATATTTTTCGAAGTATGTGCGGATCTCGCCTGTAGCAGCAGGTGACTTGATGAAAATGCCCTTTACATGTTTGTTTGACTTTGTTGTGTTTGCTGAGAGAAGCTGCTGTTGTGCTTTCTTTAGACATTTACCTTATTAATCGGTTCAGCACTATGTGTCGGATGCTCTTTATGCCAGAGAGGCCAACATGCATACTCGACATGCAAAACGTATGATTGACATTCCTACTGCTTATTACTTGTTCTTTATTACTTTATTTTTTGCTAATTGTAGGTGGTTATTATTGCCTCTTGAATAGGGGAGTCTTGAATAACTAATAGCGGGGGGGGGGGCAATTGTTCTTTTTTGAATGTCCTGTTTTAGATGTCAGTGTTTCCTCTTGTTGCTGAGGACATTATATATGTTTATCCTTGATGCCCAAGTATTGTACAACGGAATATATATATATAGATATATCTATATCCGAACATCTATTATGTAGGTTTATGGACTGGATTGTAACAGGAGACAGAGGAGGAAAAGAATTAGATGTAAGCACCAATAATATTGCCTCGGAGTAAGGAAAACAGAATGACCATGTTGCTGATGTGTCTGAATTCAAGGCTGTCTCCATGGTCTGTGTGGTCTTACCTTTCCTTGTTCTCTAAATCTCCTCCTCTGACACTTTATATTTTTGCACTACACCCACCACTCACGGCTGGATCCCCCCTCTCTCCCGTCTCCCGTACCCGTCAGTTCTTGTTTTGTACAGCTGTTCTCAGCCCTTCATTTCTCCCTTCCTGTCTTCTTTTCACCAGTGCCACTTTTCTTCTGCTGCACACATCCAGTGTGTATCCCTGGCTTTATCTGTTTTCTCCATTTCTCTCCATCCCATTCTTGCCTCCCCCTCTCTCGCTGTCACACTGCCACTCAATCTGTCTCTCTCTCATTATTACAGCAGCTCGGTGGCTCTGGAAAACTCTGGGAGAATGTGTTAGATCAGCTAATATGTAATCCAAGGTTTGAGCCAGAATCAGACCCCATTCATCCCAGGCAGTCCCCCCTTTCTCTCATACTCTCTTTCCTCTTCCTTGAACATTGGATCCGCTCACCTCATCTTGTTGCCTTGCCGCAGGGCTGTCGCAGAGCCAGAATGAGTGAGGAGAACAAGGAGTGGGCAATCCTCTGCCCCGAGGAGTTCACCCAACTGCAGAAGTACATAGATTGTGAGTAAATGTCCTCTATACTCTCCACTGCATATATCCTGATTATTCAACCTTCAGGCTCCCTTGTCCCAGATAGAGGAGAAAACTGCAAGAAAATTGTGCCAGAGATTACATGTTCAAATCAAATGCTATTTTATTTCTAGACAGCAGCAAAAAGGTTCAAGATGTTCTGCAGGAGTTTTACGGAGATGGCACCTCCAACCCCCACCTAACAGAGGAGGTGAGCTTTTCTGCAGATTTCCTTCTTCTATTTTTCGTGTGCAGGGTCGCCTCCTCTGCAGCAGGTGCTGTGGTATAGCTTAAAAGTGATATTACGTCAGGGTGTTTCCCAGTTCTGTGTCCAACTCAGATGTCCTCTTAGAGGATCTGCTGTGACCGAGGTTTCCATGTAAATGTATGTTTTTCAGATGTACCTAGGACCTTCACAATGTCCTTTCACGCAGTATGCCGTGCCCTAAGAAGGCATCTGTCATTTTATATTGCATTAGCTATAGTATAAGAAGAAAAAACTGTGCAAAGTGAGGAAATTCAAATTACGATAGCAATTAGCTCAGTATGCAAACATACATGTGCACATATCCATGCTATCCACTTCTACAATTATCTCTAGCATGGTGGTTCATGCGTTTCTGGCTACTTATAATAGATGCTAATATTATTCTCAATATGCAGACAGTTTGTGACTAAACAGAAAAAGTCGTTGTTGATTTTCCAGCAGACTGCATGATATCAAACAATCTTTAATGTTCATTTTTATGCAAGTTTTGAAAAAAATCCAAAGTGGCTACCTGCTGCTTCCAAATAGAAAAGAGAATGCACACAGTGCCTGGAATCTGAGCATATGTGAAGGCTGTGAAAAGAGATTCCTTATCGGCGTGTCTAAAACCTTGCTGTTATATTTTCCAGTCAATAGATTTTGAGGGGTTCAAGAGTTTCTTGAAAGCCTACCTGGATACAGATGAAATTTCTCCTGATCTCTACAAGCGGCTGTTCATGTCTTTCCTGGCAGCACCCAGTGTGGACGGACAAGGCAATGAAACAGATGGGACAAATGGTAAGTGAGTCTCTGGAAAATGTCCATATGTATAGTAAGACGGGTATTCCTTTATGCTTGTAATATCTTTTTAATAAATTTTTTTTTTTTTTTTAATAAAGGAAAAAAAAAGTCTCCTGTAGGTGTTTGGAGTCTATTAACATGCATGCCAGCTTTGGAATATTCTCGTTATTCGGAATTTGTGTCTGTCTAGTACTTTCAGTGTCCGAGAATGTCCTATTCTGAATGGCGCACAGACACGGCCGTATGTACAACTCCTGCTGCCCTGAGCACCAATAATGGAATGCACCCGTAATACAGGCCCAATTATACGCACCAGTTATAATCATGAATCATGACGCCAATTGGTCAACCCTAACAAACGTAATGATAAAAAGGAGAAGAAACTATTATTTATCATCAGTTATGATGGCAAATAAATAATTATCACTGTGCACAATAGATAAATGTGTATTTCACTCATAGTAATCTTTATGCAAGGTATTGCTGCCACATAGCTGGGTCCTCGAGTTCAGAGGTGTTGACTGTGCTCCCCACTAAATATGTACTCCTCTGTCATTAACACTACCCTAAATATAGTGACTAATTATTATCAGTCACCATCCAGTGACTCAGTAATACCACATTGCCATAACTGAATAATATCAACATCCTGTGAATCCAGACCGCTCGCTATTCTTGATTCTTCCCGCTCCTGACTCTATCTCAGAGTGGCTGCACATGGAAGATCTTGATGCTGACCTGCTCTACATGATCACCTCCTTTTGCATCCTCCTTGATATTCATGTCTTAAAGGGAACCTGTCACCCCCAAAATCGAAGGTGAGCTAAGCCCACCGGCATCAGGGGCTTATCTACAGCATTCTGTAATGCAGTAGATAAGCCACCGATGTATCCTGAAAGATGAGAAAAGAGGTTAGATTATACTCATGCGGACGGTATGATTCCATGGGCGTCGCGGTCCGGTCCGGGGCCTCCCATCTTCTTACGATGACGTCCTCTTCTTGTCTTCACGCTCCGGCGCAGGCGTACTTTGTCTGCCCTGTTGACGGCAGAGCAAAGTACTGCAGTGTGCAGGCGCTGGGCCTCTCTGACCTTTCGTGACTGTGACTGCAAGAAGAGGACACCATCGTAAGAAGATGGGAGGCCCCGGACCGGACCGCGACAACCATCGGACCAGGACCGCAGCAGGACCGCCCCTGGGTGAGTATAATCTAACCTGTTTTTCTCATCTTTCAGGTAACATCGGGGGCTTATCTACAGCATTACAGAATGCTGTAGATAAGCCCCTGATGCCGGTGGGCTTAGCTCACCTTCCATTTTGGGGGTGACAGGTTCCCTTTAACAGCTAAATCAGGCTGCTCTTTACCTTTTTGCCCTTGTTTTGCCCCCTAGGTTTTGTCCCTCTTCCCTTCAAGCTTTCCCTTACCTCATTTAATTACACACGTCCTGTTATCTTCCCCTTTGATGAAATCTTAGACATACAAGCTGAGATTGAAATGATTCGGTGTAGGGCTAGTTCTATTGTTGCAAAGTACAAAAATATTTAAGTATATATATTGTAGCTGTATTTCACTATTTATTTTGTTCTACTACATCATAGTAGACACCATCTGTGCCCGACACACGACTACAGTAGGGTTTGTGGTGTTTCCGTCATTCCCATGGTGTCTATTCTTTCACTGCTAAACTAGAGCAGCGTGCTTGCTATTTTGTCTAGTATTTTTGGCCAGATCTATTATGGGGCGGAGCATCCAGTGCAGATGTGAACACAGCCTAACACTGAGGCTAGTTCTGGCAGTATCTTCACTAGTGGCCGTGCCCATTCCTCCTTATTGCAGTACTGCAGAGACGGTCAAGTTCTGCTGCCAATCTTTTAATGAGTTGCTGCTCTTTAAAATGTAATGAACAAAATGTTATGTAATTAATATTGCAAGCATTTCAAAAGATATTCTTGTTAGTGTAAGGACCAAAATAATTTCAGTTATCATTTCTTATAAAGATATATGTATATTTATATATAGAGAGAGAGAGAAAAAAAGAGAGAGCTATAAGCACAATTGTTTTACACTCTGAGAAAACACGTAAACTATACAGTCCTCAGCATAACTGAGTACACCCCAAAAGATTTATCAGAAAACCTTTAATTTCCTTTCAGAATCCATATTTTCACGCATGAGATGTCCCGTGGAAGAATGCTTCTTCCTGGGGGTGAAGAAGCATTCAGCGAAACGCGCGTCGGAGTTGGGAGTTTAAGCGTGCCACGGGGCATCTCATGTGTGGAGACAGCGTGGACACAGGTAATATGTACTAGGCACAGTGAACGTGCTTTATATTATGGTACAAAATATGTTTCATTACAGGCACGATTGCAGCTCTGGCATGTGCTATCATATGGCTTTTATTGTGATTCAATAGCTGCACGTGTATGTTATAACTAACCCCTATATAACCGCCCTTTTCCTTTAAAATGGGATCAAAGCATAAATTCTTCTCAGTATACTTGCACACAATTTTTGGAGGAACTAAGCAGGGAAACATATACCTTGACTTACGACAGATCCTCTGTGGATGTAGGCTTGCTTAAATCCTTCTTTCTCTTGATGAAGTCCCACACAGACTCGATAATGTTGAGATTACGGTGCTGTGGGGACCATGTAATCACTTCCAGGACCCCTTGTTCTTCTTTAAGCAGAAGATAGTTCTTAATGACATTGGCTGTATGTTTAGGATCTTTGTCCTGCTCCTGGTTAATTTTGGATGCCAATGGACGCCTCTCTGATGGTATTGTATGATGGATAAGTATTTGCCTGTATTTCTCAGCATTGAGGACACCATTAATCTTGACCAAATTTCCAACTCTGTTTGCTGAAATGTAGCCCAAAACTCACAAGGAACCTTCACAATCCTTTACTGTTGCCTTCAGACACTCATTATTGTACTGCTCTCCAGTCCTTTGGTGACAAACTGCCTTTTATTACAGCCAAATACTTCACATTTTGAATCATCAGTCCACATCAGTTTCTGCACCGCACTTCCTTTGTTTTCGTGCATAGCTGAGTCACATGGCCTTGTTTCCCTTCCAAAGTATGGTTTTGGGCAGCATTTTTTTCATGTAGACCACTTCTGACCAGACTTCTTTGAACAGTAAATAGATATACCTGGTTCTTCCTGGTTGCTGCAGTTCTGATATGATGGCACTGCTGGGCATCTTCCAATTTTGAAGGCAGTGAGCATGATGTCCCTTTTATCTACTGCACTAAATTTCCATGGCCAACCACTGCATCTACCATCTCCAACTATGACAATTTCTTGGTGTCCCCAATGCTGAGAAATATAGGCAGATACGGTATATATTCATCATATAATACCATTCGAGAGGCATCTGATTGGCTCCAAATCTTATCCTGCAGAAGAACAAAGACCCCTATACATACAGAATAAATTAAAATGAGGAGTCCTGGAAGTGATGATATGGCCTTTATAGAGCATTGATTTCAACATAATCAAGTTTGACTGTGAGTACATGAAAAGACAAATGGATTTGTGCAACCCTTCATTCACAGAAAATCTGTGGTTAGTTCTCTAAGATGTTTGGGACAACTTCCTTGCCGAGTTCCTTCAAAAACTGTGCGCAAGTGTACCTAGAAGACATTTTTTTCTGCTTTTACAGTAAAGGGAGGTTTCACTAAATATTTATTTGATTTAGTTTTCTCTTGTGTTTCTTCACTTTGCATTCTTTCTATAAAAAAATAAACTATCAGTACTTCCAGTTTTGAAAGGTTTCTTACTTTGCAGCATTTTTTTTCCACACCTGCCTAATACTTTTGCTCAGTACTGTATATACTAGTCAAGAATCACAGAAATGGTCCATTTACTGCATACTATTCTGTTTACAGGAGTCACATTGGGACAATTGTATAGCTTTCTGACCCTAAAGGTGTCATTAATAGAGTACAGTAGCACGGAGCACCCACAGTAACGTGTGTATGCACAAAGCGTAAAAGCGTATTACAATATGAATTGCCTTTAAAAAGTAATTTCCCCCTTGAGCTGTAGTTCTGAAAATCTGTATAATAATGAAGATAATTGGAATGTAAAGAAGACAAAGAATGCGGAAACCGAATGTTGAAATATTATTCAAAATAATCTATAACACTTGACTTATTTCAAGAGGGTTTCAGGCAGAATTCATTTTGTTTCCTTGGTTATTGCCTACCTTTAGAATGAGGTCATGTGTATTGGCCTCACTGATACAGCAGTACAGCATGGAATGCCACTTTATGTCTCTATCCCCGTCCCCAGTAATAGTGAGCCTGGGAAGTATGTAGACACGAGATTGCAATAATTCTGTCACAGCACCATTTGTCATGATGCTTGTTATGCTCTGTAAGCTTGATGTGAAGCCAATGGCATGACCTTTATGTCATGTTATCTGGAGTGATATATATTCAGGACCCCAGTGACCACCCTGCTGCTAAAGATGAAACAAAAGAACATAATATAACTGATTATAACTGATGGGAAAAATGGTATTGATGTATATATTAATAGCTCCTGAAGACGTGGCTCTTACTAATCGATAGAAGAAAAAATGGATATTGTACAAACACACTTGATCAGTTTAAAGGGAACCTGTCAGCAGGATCTACCCCTATAAGATAACAATGTTATGGTGCGGCTTGTACCTTTAACAGTGATCCCGGTCATCCGCAGTGTTCTCTACATTTTGTCATCAATTATTTAATATTGTGGCACCACATACACTAATTACCAGGACTAGTCCAAGAATTGTGATGTACAGTTTCTCCCCTTCTGCCAATACCACGCCAAGAGAGTTGTGATTGATGTCCCAATGAGCCCCCTGTACATCCTTTCTTTGCTCATCACAAGCACAGTAACAGATGTGAATTCAGACATATGTAATGATCTCTTGCCTATGTGCCACTGTTCGCTGGGAATTGCTGTGGGTGCGTTCCAGGGCATGGCCGAATGCACAACTGTTACTGGACATAGAGCACCGAGAGAATGTGGAGAAGGCTGGGCTGGGTCATGAGTGGCACCTCTGCCTCTGTGAGTGTGCTATCGATAAAAGGGGAGAGACTGGAGAAAAAGTAAATTGCGGCAGTCAAAACTATAAATTTGCATGGCATGCTAGTCAAACATATAAAATCAACTAATTGAAAACAAAAAGTATATGCAAAAGGAATACGGTTCATCCCCCAAAAATGAGACTTTATTATGAAAAAAGAACAAATTTAACACAGCGATTAAAAATAATTAAAAGCACCAAAGATGTGTATGTTAACATAACTCAGCCCAAGATAATGAGCAAGAATAAACCATGTTCTCAAATAAAAAAATGGGTACAGATATGAAGCTGGAACACACAAAATCAAAAGACCAATACTCCCAATATGATGTTTCAGAGCCTAAAAGGGAGAATGAGAGAATAAAAAAGGAAGGAACTGCTAGAGGTGTGTAGTGACAATAGCAATACTGGTCAAATCGCTTCAAATAATAATATCTTCTCCTTGTTTCCAGATATGGTTGGCTAAATTTGCTTTTTTTATCTTCTTTTTTTGCCTATGAGATGATGTTAATATTATTTGCAACATGTTTTACTTTTTTATTCTATCTTGAGCAGTATTGCTGTTGCTGCTACACACCTCTAGCAGTTTCTTCTTTTCTTATCCTCTCATCATCCCTTTTAGGCCAGAGTCACAGTAGCGTATCACATCCGATGTGAGCGCATCGGACGCAATATGCTAATGACACTTGGCTCCAGCTTTGCTGCCTCACATGAAAGAATCCCAGCACTGCTGCGGAGGAGACGGAGAAAGTAATTTCCCCATCTCCTCTGCTGCCGGCGTCCTCGGGAATTGCACTGTACTTGGGTGATATCCGACTGCAGTACGATGTTTCACACACACCCATAGACTTACATGGATGCGTGTGATCCAAATTTTGCATGCAATCGCAGCATGCTGCATTTTATTTTCTGTCCGATCGGAGCTGAAAAAAAAACGCCATTGAAAACAAGCATAGGATTAAATTGGTACAAATGCAATCCGTTTTTTAATCGGATTGCATTTGTCTGATTTAATCGCAAGTGGGAGTGAGCCGTTAGACTGTAAAACATCATATTTATTGCACACTAGTGATGAGCGAGTATACTCGTTGCTCGGGTTTTCCAGAGCACGCTCAACTGGTCTCCGAGTATTTATGACTGCTCAGAGATTAAGTTTTCATCGCAGCAGCTGAATGATTTACAGCTACTAGCGAGCTTGATTACATGTGAGGATTCCGTAGCAACCAGGCAACCCCCACATGTACTCAGCCTGGCTAACAGATGTAAATCATTCAGCTGCCGCAGTGAAAACTAAATCTCCGAACACTAACAAATACTCGGAGATCACTCGAGCGTGCTCGGGAAAACCCGAGCAACGAGACGAGTATTCTCGCTCATCACTATTGCACACCCATTCTTCAAATATTTTCTGAATTGTATTACATTGTTATTATTGGGGGTATTGTTTTTTGGTTGAGGATGTGGTTTACTCTTTTTCATTATTTTGGGCTGAAATATCTGATCACCTTTGATGTTTTTCACTGTTTTTAATCTATGTTTTATATTTGTTCTCTTTTTTTTTGTTTCATAATAAAGTCTAATTTTTTAGATGTGCAGTCTTCTTTTAGCATATTATTTTTGTTTTCTAAAAGGGTAGAGACAGTACTCTGCTGAGTGCACGCCTCTTGGACTAGTCCTGGTAATTAGCATGTGTTGGCACCACAATATTAAATGGCGAGTTTTGCCAAAAAGCCGAAAACTTTCCATAAGCCATTTGAATGATAGGGATTAATATTATAAGACACATGCAGTACTGTTATTGGCTTTTAGGAGTAAATCCTGATAGCATTTCCCTTTAATATTATCCAGCTGGTAAATAATTTAGTGTACATGTGCACAACTCAGATTCTGGTGGCAACAAGGGCCCTTTTATGTCTCCCTCAGCAATTGGTTTAGCTCTTACTCTTAGGGCCCTTTGAATGGTTACTTAGAGCTCTAGCTTTTGATGTAGTAGGCCGTGTAACATTTAGGCTAGAATAAGGGTAACATCTGTCCCAGCAACCACGCTAGAATTAGCACTACTGCAGTGTGCGGGTGCTATGGTGGTGGGCCGTCTGCCAGTCTATGATACTATGGGGCATTGAAGCCAGGACTACAGTGTGTGTCATTGTGTTGTACCCACATTACATATTTGCAGAAGGATGTGATACAATGCATTGGTTTCTGCAGAATCAGATGTTGCACATGTGGTTATTCCATTTAGCCTTGCTCAAACCTTCAAATGGAATAAAATCTATTTTTACTGAGCTTTGCATGTTCTCCATTTATTTATTTACCAATGCATTTAAAAAGGAAAGTTAAGCAACTTTTTATTAAAAAAAAAATGTCCTATTATGTTTTGCTAATATACATTCAGAAGGTTAGAAAAAACGTATGGAACAGATGGAAATAAGTGAGTGCAAGATCAAACTTTACAGGTTTGTCTGTTACAATGGAGATGTGGAGCTGCATACACAGAACAATAGGTAATATGATACAAGAGGAGCGTTGCTTCATCGTTCACTTTAGATGCATTGTTTTAATTAAAAAATGGTGGTCAACTAACTTTTTGAGGAAGGCATAACATTTGAGCATTAGATTTAATGGGTTATTCACTACTCGGACAACCCCTTCTTAAACAGGTTATCCCCAAGTGTAAAATGAAAATAACTCATACTCCCCTCCTGCTCTGGTGCAGGTCCAGTGATGACATTGCTGGCTCCTCCAGGGATGGCGTGACATTGTTATGCCTTGTGAGCAATCAGTGGCCAGTAATGGGTTAGTTTGCTCACATTTCCTTTGGACGGAACTTGTACATATGAAAGAGGTGTGAGAACTGCAGCTCATTAGTGGCCATTGATTGGCTGCAGTGCTGTGGTGGCACTTCAATGTCACACAAGCCCTGGGAGACCCAGCACCGACATTGCTGGCGTGTGTGAGGAGAGTATATGTTATTTTAATTTTACACTGAGGAACATATTAATTAAGATGGGGTTGTCTTGAGTAGTGGTTCACCTCATCAATTTCTGCTCTTAGATGAATGATTGTATTCAGTACTGCTGTCGCTGGCTTCAAGAGAGGAGATAGGATTTGGTCCCACAGTCTCTGGTTTAGGAAGCCAGTCCCCAGTCTAATCCTAGTGGCTAATGAATTAGGCATTGACGTCCCAAATTAGGAATCGAGATTCAAAGTCACCTCTGGGATGTTTGCCTACCTCCCCTCTCAAAGCATAACCCTAGAGTCTAGCCCTAGTGGCCTCAGAATAGCAATTATTAGATAAAAAACCTGGACTTAATGTGACCAAAAACCATTAACTGTCCCACAGATGTCATTCTAGTAACTGTGCTATGCATAAATAATTTCTAATTTTCTAAGGATGAAATAAGGCTTTTGTGTTCATCTCTGGTCATCATAAAAAAAATAATATAAAAGATGCATTTATCTCCTGTAATACCAGGATCTGTTCACTCGACAGCCTGAAAATCTGCTTCATAGGACTGAATGGGGTTGTTTCTGCAGCTTGTGAATTTTTGCACCAAGCCGCCCCTTCGTCTTCTCTTCAATGCACTTTGTAACTGTTGCTTGTGATATTATGTTGTGTTGGAATTAAGACCGGTATCACTTCCCACCAATTTCATTTTTGTGTTTTGTCTATTAAGTTATTTTTGACACATTCTTTGTGAATATTATACTACAACTAGCTGAAGAGCCCGGTGTTGCCTGGGCATAGTAAATATCTGTGGTTAGTTATAGCACCTCACTTCTCTTATTTTCCCATCACGCCTCTCATTTTCCCCCTCACATCTTTAATTTTCCACTCACATTTCTCATTTTCTCCGTCAAACCTCTCATTTTCCCCTTCACTCCTCTTATTTTCCCCCTCACTCCTCTCATTCCCCCTCACTCCTCTCCTTCCCCACTAACACTTGTCATTTCGACCTCACATCTGTCATTTTCCAATCACTCCACTATTTTCCCTCACTCCTCTCATTTTGCACTCACACCTTTTCATTTTCACCTCACACCTCTCATTTTCACCTCACATCTCTCATTTTCCCCTCAGTATATACATGTTTGTCATCTCCCTTATATATAGTATACACCTGTATGTCATCTCCCCTGTATATAGTATATACCTGCTGTATGTCAACTCCTCTATATACCTATGAGTCATCTCCTCTTTTATATAGTATATACCTGCTATATGTCATCTCCTGTATATAGTATATACGTGTGTCATCTCCTTCTGTATATAGTATATACCTGTAAGTCATCTCCTCCTGTATATAGTATATACCTGTGAGTCATCTGCTCCTGTATATAGTATATACCTGTGTGTCATCTCCCCTGTATATAGTATGTACCTGTATGTCATCTCCTCCTGTATTAGACCTCGTTCACACGTTATTTGGTCAGTATTTTTACCTCAGTATTTGTAAGCTAAATTGGCAGCCTGATAAATCCCCAGCCAACAGGAAGCCCTCCCCCCTGGCAGTATATATTAGCTCATACATACACATAATAGACAGGTCATGTGACTGACAGCTGCCGTATTTCCTATATGGTACATTTGTTGCTCTTGTAGCTTGTCTGCTTATTAATCAGATTTTTATTTTTGAAGGACAATACCAGACTTGTGTGTGTTTTAGGGCGAGTTTCATGTGTGACGTTGTGTGTGTTGAGTTGCATGTGGCTACATGCATGTAGCGACTTTTGTGAGATGAGTTTTGTGTGGCGACATGCGTGTAGAAACTTTTTGTGTGTCGAGTTGCATGTGACAGGTTAGTGTAGCAAGTTGTGTGCAGCAAGTTTTGCGTGTGGCGAGTTTTATGTGTGGTGCGTTTTGAGTATGTGCAAGTTTTGTGTGAGGCAACTTTTGCATGTGTAGCAACTTTTGTGCATGTGGCAATTTTTCCGCGTGTGCAAGTTTTGCGTGTGGCGAGTTTTCCATGAGGTGAGTTTTGCACGTGTGGTGAGTTTTCCATGAGGTGAGTTTTGCACGTGTAGCAAGATTTGTGTGAGCCTAGTTTTGCATGTGGCGAGTTTTGCGCGTGGCGAGTTTTGAGCGGCAACTTTTGTGTTTTGACTTTTATGTGGCGAGGTTGGTGTATGTGTGGTGAAATGTGTGCTGAGAGTGGTATATGTGTTCAAGCACGTGGTAGTGTGTGGCACATTTTGTGTGTGTTCATATCTCCGTCAGTGGTGAGTATCCCATATCTGGGCCCCACCTTAGCAACTGTACAGTATATACTCTTTGGCGCCATCGCTCTCACTCTTTAAGTTCCCCTTGTTCACATCTGGCAGCTGTCAATTTGCCTCCAACACTTTTCCTTTCACTTTTTCCCCATTAAGTAGATAGGGGAAAAATTGTTTGGTGAATTGGAAAGTGCGGGGTTAAAATTTCGCCTCACAACATAGCCTATGACGCTCTCAGGGTCCAGACGTGTGACTGTGCAAAATTTTGTGGCTGTAGCTGCGACGGTGCAGATGCCAATCCCGGACATACACACATACATACACACACACATTCAGCTTTATATATTAGATATGCATTTTCATAGAAAGCAAAGTGTTTGCAGTGTCCTGTTAGAGGAAGTAAAAGCATTTCAGATGCAATTTACTAACCACACAGCAATTAATAAGTGTATCTACTCTACTGATAATCTTTCTTATTGGCCTCATCTATTTTACATAAAGACAAACGCATCATGCTTACTTTTCTGAAAAATAAATGTATCTCCTCTTATGATTCCATATGCTGTTTTTCACTTGGCAGAAAGTGGTCGTGTCAGTCTGAATGATGTTTCCTGTTATTTTTCCTTGCTGGAAGGGGGTACAGCGGAGGACAAACTTGCTTGTAAGTAGCTTCTTTTAGTTATTTTTCTTTTAGCATATTTTCTCCTTTTTCCAGTCTCCACAAAGATTTGCATATGCAGTGCTTTTGACATGAGCTTTGCAAAATTTCTGATTCTTTGGTCCAAAGTGATGACCATAAAATGTAGATTTTAAAGAGGTTGTCCAGTCTTAAGCTACAAGTCTGCAGTTACTCTGTGACTGCAGACTTGTGAATCCTTACATTGGGCATATTGCTCATTGTCCGGATTCTCCAGTGCCAGGAGTGGGCTGTCATGTGAAAGCAAGTATGAAATATGTATACTTTCCGTCATACTCTCTGACTAGACTTTGTCCGATCTCGCTCAATACACTTCCATTGAGCAAGGCTGCGCCCATCTAGTCGGCACGTGACCGCAGGTATGCATATCATATACTTGCAGTCACATGCCCGCTTCTCCTGTCACGGGCACTGGAGAATCATTACTGCTCCCAGTGCCGGCCAGGTGAGGATTCACAAGTCTGTTGTCACCCTTTAGAGTGACTGCAGACTTGTAGCCTAAGACTGGCATATCCAAATAACTCCAACCTATGGCTGTACTACTATCTTGTTTCTTATGAAGCCATAAGTGGGCTTCCATGTAGGTCAGTGACACCTCTTCGGCACCTATACCACTGCAGAAACCTTTGCTCCATCAGACTACATGTGTACAGAGGTGTCACTTCTGCCTATGCCGCTACAGCCTCAGTACTCATACAGGTTCCTCCATTGGCCTCTTTTGAAGAAAGAGCCCTAAAAAAAGTTTTAGATTTGATGATGAAGCTGTTGAAAACTTCACATCCTCTAGTGCCCTAGCAGCCACATCTCATGGCCGTGCAGTCCCAGCTTAGACGATAGCCTCTGCTATTTGTGGTGCGTTCCACACAGTTGAAAACACTAGAGGTTTTAATCTACTCAGTGAACACATTCTAATGATTTCACTTCAGCCTGGTTTAGGGACGTTCGCATATTGATTCTGTGTGGCTCAGTAAACATACGGCCTACAGCTCTTTATGCCTAATCTGTCAGCCTGTGAAGCCAGCCATAATAACTGTTGGCAATGTTCAGTGTGCGTTGTACATCTGTATCTTGAGTGTTTGTGTTTGGACAGTGTTGAAAATTGTTTCGTTTAGGTATGCATATGAACTTTTATTATTTTTATAATCTTATATATTTCCCTTATTTTTATCTGCACTGAAAATAAATCTGCATCAGATACACCAGATATAAAAGCTGGTTTCTATCAGACAGCTATCCTCATTGACAGAACTGGAAACCTGATAGGAGGGTTTACATGGATGGCCCCAGGGTGTTTTTGAGCTATGGTACTTTCGCCTTGTCTACTCGTCCAAATTGGCACAGAAGACACAGGGTCTTGTCTATAAGGGAAAGTAATAAATGGGGTGATGTGGCCGCGTTCTCTACACAGTTTTTGCAACTGGCTAACAAAATGCATTTCATCCATAGCTTTCAAAAAGCCTGATTGTTCTTAAACTTTCTGTGTCTAATCACAGAAGAAAGAGAAGTTCAGGAGAACAGTAAGCTAGAAACAATTCTTGCTGAGAACATAAACATTTTTAGGCACATACAGTGGCATGTAAAAGTTTAGGCACCCCTTGGTTAAAATTACTGTTATTGTGAACAGTAAAACAAGTTGAAGATGAAATGATCTCTAAAGGGCCTAAAGTTAAAGATGACACATTATTATTGTTATTATTAGTATCCATTTTTATAGCGCCATTTATTCCATGGCTCTTAACATGTGAAAAAAGGGGGCATACCATAGATAAGTACAGTAAATATGAGCAATACAAGGCACACACAGGTACAGAAGGAGGGAGGACCCTGCCCATGAGGGCTCACAGTCTACAGGGGATGGGTGAGGATACACTAGGTATTTTAGGCAAAAAAAATACATATATATTTTCATTTTTTACGTTTTAAAAATTTCAAGGAAAATGGACCGATGCAAAAGTTTGGGCACAAGTTTGGAGATTTGTGTGCTCAGATAACTTTGGCCAAGGTTTCAGATCTTAATTAGCCTGTTAGGGTTATGGCATCTTCACTATCATCACTAGGAAAGGCCGGGTGATACAGATTTCCCTGCTTTATTAAAACAAAAATTGGTTGTAACGCGGGGTCAACACCAAGAAGTCCCATAAGAGACAAAATCCGAAAGCAAGCAGGTGGTCAAAATACAAGTCGAAGTCAGACAATAGGATATACAAACTAGCACACCGGAGCAAAAGATCAGAGCGGAAGCTGTTAAGATAGGCTCAAAAGACAACTTATGCACAGCAAGTCATTTTTACATTGCAGGGCATATGTTCTTTCTTTTTAGTATTTTTCACCACTTTTTCAGATAAATTATGAAGCGTACCCTCCTGAAAAAGGCGCTGTGTGCACATACCCTAAATCTACATTCGCCATCTTTGCTTTAATGTTATCATGTACACAAAAGTACATATACAATATATGAGAAGCTCTTTATTTGAAAAAAGTGACAGCGCTGCAGTAGTTTCAAATCAATGGTATTTTATTCACTAATTATACAGCAATATTTCAGTTCTGTACAAGCAATCATAAATGTATAGATTGAATTGCATTATATTAATGAATTCTTTGTGAGAAGTATGGTAAAGGACACCAGGAGTGCAGCCAACACAGCACATGCAAACTGCTCGCCATGGAAATGTGTAATCAGAAAATGACTTACTGTTAAATAAGGTTTTCATGTTAAAATGTTTGTTTTTTTGTTTGTTTTTTATTTTGGATAATTTGCTTTCTTTCATATCACTATCTGTATTCCAAAAAATCAGATATATTGCAATTTGCACTGGCCACTCATTAAATTATTCAATTTGGTGAAATTTCAAATTCTTTACTCTAGAATTCAGGCAAAAACTGTCTAATCAATTGGCCTATATCAGTCTAAAATAGTCCCATGGCCAGTGTGAAAATTGTAAGATTTCCATATTTTTGAACACAGATTGTGATATGAAAAAAGAAATTGAATTTTTTTCCATAAGTGCATATAACATGAAAATCTGATTTATACAACAGTTCATTTTTTTATTTTTACATTCCTTTTCAGAGAAATGCAGAAAAAAAGTCTTCCAGTTAATATTCCAGCTGGAGGAAAATATTGTTACTGTGTGATTGTAAAGATGAAAAAAGAAGTACTAAATCATTCAGGAAAATCGCTCTTAGATATAATGGATAACTTTCCATTCTAATGAAAAACCTTGTTAGGGAACATATAAACTTTTATGGCATTGTTCTCACGGTCATTCTTTTTAAACATTTTATCAAACATTTTTTGTTTGTTTTGTTTTTATTAGTAGCAGAGGTTACTCTGTGATGTAAAAAGTAACAATCTGTCGTAGCTGGTAAATAAGTTTGCCAAGTAGCCAACATGTCTTAAAATGTGGTTTTAATGAATAAAATGTCAGTGCTGTTTTCTTTTTCTATCTGTGACAGAAAGTTCTCATTACTTGGTCGCTAATATAATTGAAGTGAGTGCAAAAGTAAAAGGCAAATTGTTTAAAGAGGATGTCTAATCCTTCCTCAGGAGCTCATCTGTTGTGAATTCTGTTTGTGGGCTCCCCCGGTGGTGTTTTATGGTAGTGCCACTTATTTGCCTTCTTCTATCCTTGATCACCTGTTGACACCCATTAGGGGAGTTTCCTATTTAAGGCTGCTTGGCTGCTGGTCTGATGCCGGCCAACAATGTATCAGTAGCATTCTGTTGCATTCTCCTGCCTCAAGATCCTGTTCAGCTAAGTTGAATTTTGTTTCTAGTTTATGCTATTTTTGTCCAGCTATTTGCAATGTGACTCTCTGTAGCTGGAAGCTCTCGTGGACTGAAATTGCCACTCCAGTGGCATGAGTTGTCACTGGAGTTTTAAAGTAATTTCAGGATGGTGTTTTTGAGTAGTGTTTTGAAGCTGACCGTGAAGTGACTCTTTCCTGTACTTCTGCTATCTAGTAAGCGGACCTCACTGTGCTAAATCTGCTGTTCATCCTACGTATGTCTTTTCCTCTTGACTCACCGTCAATATCTGTGGGGGGCTGCTATCTCCTTTTGGGGTTCATCTCTGGAGGTAAGGCAGGCCTGTATATTCCTCTGATAGGGGTAGTTAGATCTCCGGCTGGCGCGTGGTGTCTAGGGCATCGTAGGAAACACTCCCCGGCTACTTCCAGTGTCGTGTCAGGTTCAGGTCACGGTCACTTTAGTTCCCATCACCCGAGAGCTAGTCCGTTGTTATTTTGATTTCCCTGCCATTGGGAAAATCATAACAGTTTGGCCGGCCCTACATGTGTTAAAACTATGCACTAAAGCAGGAAAGGATATGAAAAGGTTTTTTTTTTCCTTCTGTGTTTGGAAAGTGCACCTTAGTGCTTATTTGTACTCCTTGCTTAAACTGCAGTCTTCAGCCTTTTTTTTTTTTTTCCTCTCCTCTTAATCTCTGAATGGCTTTGGTTACACCTGTTTGAATCATGGATCCACAGAGTTTGGTTGCAGGTCTGAATAACCTGGCTACAAAGGTCCAGAACTTACAAGATTTTGTTATACGTGCTCCAATGTCTGAACCTAAGATCCCTATGCCTGAATTTTTTACCGGAGACAGATCCTGTTTTTTGAATTTCAGAGAGAATTGTAAATTGTTTTTGTCTCTGAAATCTCACTCTGCTGGTGATCCTGCGCAACAGGTTAAAATTGTTATTTCTCTATTGCGGGGTGACCCACAAAGTTGGGCATTTGCATTGTCGCCAGGGGATCCTGCGTTATTAAATGTAGATGCGTTTTTTCTGGCTTTGGGGTTGCTTTATGAAGAACCTAATTTAGAGATTTTGGCTGAGAAAGCCTTGATAGCTCTTTCCCAAGGGCAAGATGAAGCTGAGATATACTGCCAAAAATTTCGTAAATGGTCGGTGCTTACTAAATGGAATGAGTGCGCTCTAGCAGCTAATTTCAGAGAAGGTCTCTCTGATGCCGTGAAGGATGTCATGGTGGGGTTCCCTGTGCCTACAGGTCTGAATGATGCCATGAAATTGGCTATCCAGATTGATCGGCGTTTACGGGAGCGCAAATCTGTGCACCATATGGCGGTATCTTCTGAGCAAAAACCTGTGCACCATATGGCGGTATCTTCTGAGCAAAAACCTGTGCATCATTTGGCGGTGACCTCTGAAAAGGCACCAGAGCATATGCAATGCGATAGTGTATTGTCTAGAGGCGAACGACAGAATTACAGGCGCAAAAATGGGTTGTGCTTCTATTGTGGAGATCCAGCTCATGTTATATCAGCATGCTCTAAACGCATAAAGAAGGTTGATAAAAAGGTTGATAAATCTTTTTCTATGGGTACCTTGCAGTCTAAATTTCTTTTGTCCGTGACATTGATTTGTACTTTATCATCTGTTACTGTGGATGCTTATGTGGATTCTGGCGCCGCTCTGAGTCTCATGGATTGGTCCTTTGCCAAGCGTTGTGGGTTTGATTTAGAGCCTCTGGAGGTTTCTATTCCCTTAAAGGGTATTGATTCTACACCTTTGGCTAGCAATAAACCACAATATTGGACACAAGTGACTATGCATCTTTCCCCAGACCATCAGGAGATTATTCGTTTCCTTGTGTTATATAATCTACATGACGTATTAGTACTTGGATTACCATGGTTACAAATTCATAATCCAGTCTTGGACTGGAGATCAATGTCTGTGCTGAGCTGGGGATGTCAGGGGATTCATGGGGATGCACCTTTGGTTCCCATTTCTTCATCTACTCCCTCTGAGATCCCAGCATTTCTGTCAGATTTTTATGATGTCTTTCAGGAGCCTAAAACTGATTCTCTCCCCCCTCACAGAGAGTGTGACTGCGCTATTGAGTTGATTCCCGGTAGTAAATTTCCTAAGGGTCGCTTGTTTAATTTGTCTGTACCTGAACATACTGCTATGCGGGAGTATATCAGAGAATCTTTGGAAAAGGGTCATATTCGCCCCTCTTTGTCTCCACTGGGGGCAGGGTTTTTCTTTGTGGGTAAAAAGGATGGTTCATTGAGACCTTGTATCGACTATCGACTTCTGAATAAGATTACAGTTAAATACCAGTACCCGTTACCTTTACTGACTGATCTGTTTGCTCGCATAAAGGGGGCGAAGTGGTTCACTAAGATCGATCTACGTGGTGCGTATAATTTGGTGCGGATTAAGCAGGGGGATGAGTGGAAGACCGCATTTAATACGCCTGAAGGCCATTTTGAGTATTTGGTAATGCCTTTCGGTCTCGCGAATGCCCCTTCCGTTTTTCAGTCCTTTATGCACGATATTTTCCGTGAATATCTGGATAAATTTATGATTGTGTATTTGGATGATATTTTGATTTTTTCGGAGGACTGGGAATCTCATGTTCAACAGGTCAGGAGAGTTTTTCAGGTTTTACGAGCTAATTCTCTATTTGTGAAGGGCTCAAAGTGTATTTTTGGGGTTCAGAGAATTTCCTTTTTGGGATATATTTTTTCCCCTTCATCTATGGAGATGGACCCTGTTAAGGTTCAGGCTATTTGTGATTGGGTACAACCTACTTCTCTAAAGAGTCTTCAGAAATTCTTGGGATTTGCTAATTTCTATCGCCGATTCATAGCGGGTTTTTCTGCCATTGCTAAACCTTTGACTGATTTGACCAAGAAGGGTGCTGATGTTGCTAATTGGTCCTCTGCGGCTGTGGAGGCCTTTCGGGAGCTTAAGCGCCGCTTTTCTTCTGCTCCTGTGTTGCGCCAGCCTGATGTTTCGCTCCCGTTCCAGGTTGAAGTAGATGCTTCCGAGATCGGAGCAGGTGCAGTTTTGTCGCAGAAAGGTCCTGACTGCTCAGTGATGAGACCATGTGCGTTTTTCTCTCGAAAGTTTTCGCCCGCTGAGCGAAATTATGATGTTGGAAATCGGGAGCTCTTGGCCATGAAGTGGGCATTTGAGGAGTGGCGTCATTGGCTTGAGGGTGCTAGACACCAGGTGGTGGTCTTGACTGACCACAAAAATCTAATTTGTCTTGAGTCAGCCAGGCGTCTGAATCCTAGACAGGCGCGCTGGTCGTTGTTTTTCTCTCGATTTAACTTTGTGGTTTCATATCTGCCTGGGTCTAAGAATGTGAGGGCGGATGCCCTCTCTAGGAGTTTTGAGCCTGACTCGCCTGGTGATTCCGAGCCTACTGGCATCCTGAAGGATGGGGTGATATTGTCAGCTGTCTCCCCAGACCTGCGGCGCTCTTTGCAGGAGTTTCAGGTGGATAGGCCTGATCGCTGTCCGCCTGGTAGACTGTTTGTCCCTGATGACTGGACCAGTAGAGTTATTTCAGAGGTTCACTCTTCCGCGTTGGCAGGTCATCCTGGAATTTTTGGCACCAGGGATCTGGTGTCTAGGTCCTTCTGGTGGCCTTCCTTGTCTCGAGATGTACGTATTTTTGTGCAGTCTTGTGATGTTTGTGCTCGGGCTAAGCCCTGCTGTTCCCGGGCCAGCGGGTTGTTGTTGCCCTTGCCTACTCCTAAGAGGCCTTGGACGCACATCTCTATGGACTTTATTTCTGACCTTCCTGTTTCTCGTAGGATGTCCGTCATCTGGGTGGTGTGTGACCGTTTTTCCAAGATGGTTCACTTGGTACCTTTGCCCAAATTGCCCTCCTCCTCTGAGCTGGTCCCTCTATTTTTTCAGAATGTTGTGCGTTTGCATGGTATTCCTGAGAATATAGTGTCTGACAGGGGTACTCAGTTTGTGTCTAGATTTTGGCGGGCGTTCTGTGCCAGGATGGGCATCGACTTGTCTTTTTCGTCTGCATTCCATCCTCAGACTAATGGCCAGACTGAGCGTACTAATCAGACCTTGGAGACTTACTTGAGGTGTTTTGTGTCCGCTGATCAGGACGATTGGCTTGATTTTTGCCATTGGCAGAGTTTGCCCTTAACAATCGGGCCAGTTCTGCCACTTTGGTTTCTCCATTTTTTTGTAATTCAGGGTTTCACCCTCGCTTTTCGTCCGGTCAATTGGAGTCTTCGGATTGTCCTGGAGTAGATGCTGTGGTTGATAGAATGCATCAGATTTGGGGACAGGTTGTGGACAATCTGAAGTTGTCCCAGGAGAAGACTCAACAGTTCACTAATCGTCATCGGCGTGTCGGTCCTCGTCTTTGTGTTGGGGACCTGGTTTGGTTGTCTTCTCGATTTGTTCCTATGAAGGTCTCGTCTCCTAAGTTTAAGCCTCGGTTTATCGGCCCTTATAGGATTCTGGAGGTTCTCAATCCTGTGTCCTTTCGTTTGGACCTCCCAGCATCTTTTACTATTCATAATGTTTTTCATCGGTCATTGTTGCGGAGGTATGAGGTGCCGGTTGTTCCGTCTGCTGATCCTCCTGCTCCTGTGCTGGTTGAGGGTGAGTTGGAGTATGTGGTGGAAAAGATCTTGGACTCCCGTGTTTCCAGACGGAAACTTCAGTATCTGGTTAAGTGGAAAGGCTATGGTCAGGAGGATAATTCTTGGGTGACAGCATCTGATGTTCATGCTCCTGATTTGGTTCGTGCATTTCATAGTGCTCATCCAGATCGCCCTGGTGGTTCTGGTGAGGGTTCGGTGCCCCCTCCTTAAGGGGGGGGTACTGTTGTGAATTCTGTTTGTGGGCTCCCCCGGTGGTGTTTTATGGTAGTGCCACTTATTTGCCTTCTTCTATCCTTGATCACCTGTTGACACCCATTAGGGGAGTTTCCTATTTAAGGCTGCTTGGCTGCTGGTCTGATGCCGGCCAACAATGTATCAGTAGCATTCTGTTGCATTCTCCTGCCTCAAGATCCTGTTCAGCTAAGTTGAATTTTGTTTCTAGTTTATGCTATTTTTGTCCAGCTATTTGCAATGTGACTCTCTGTAGCTGGAAGCTCTCGTGGACTGAAATTGCCACTCCAGTGGCATGAGTTGTCACTGGAGTTTTAAAGTAATTTCAGGATGGTGTTTTTGAGTAGTGTTTTGAAGTTGACCGTGAAGTGACTCTTTCCTGTACTTCTGCTATCTAGTAAGCGGACCTCACTGTGCTAAATCTGCTGTTCATCCTACGTATGTCTTTTCCTCTTGACTCACCGTCAATATCTGTGGGGGGCTGCTATCTCCTTTTGGGGTTCATCTCTGGAGGTAAGGCAGGCCTGTATATTCCTCTGATAGGGGTAGTTAGATCTCCGGCTGGCGCGTGGTGTCTAGGGCATCGTAGGAAACACTCCCCGGCTACTTCCAGTGTCGTGTCAGGTTCAGGTCACGGTCACTTTAGTTCCCATCACCCGAGAGCTAGTCCGTTGTTATTTTGATTTCCCTGCCATTGGGAAAATCATAACACTCATCACTCCTATGCTTTCCAACATCCTGCCGGCTGGGGACAGTGCGCTCCTGAAGACTGACCAGGCATGGTTGTGCCGCTGGCCCAAATTATGCACTCTCCCGTGCTGCACGCAGAGGCAGCTTTTCCTCTGCAGTGGTGGTACTGAAGCTAGCTGGGTGCAAAGCCTTCCAGGCATAAACCAATCCTCCAATACACGTACAAAATGAAGGCAGCACTCCCAAAATAGGAAAAATGAAATAGTGGCGACAATGTTTCAGTCTAATTGTCATATATACCAAAACCCCAAAATGAGTCAACGCATATGTTGATATAAGTACAATACATAGGTGTGCATTCACACTGTGGCCTTTTAACAGAACCTAAGATAAAAGCGAAATGAGCAAATACCCTGTAGTAAGTAAATAAATAGTAATAGTGCATGTAAATAACATAAAATACTTAGTTAAAATTGTTCTGATCAAAATAGTTAAAGCCATCCCACCACAACAAGGTGTACGCCAATTGGGATGATACCTAACTCTTGTAGATCACCTCACTATGTGTCAGCAGACGCAAACATAGATAAGGATATAAAAAAAAATTTCAAAACATCTCCATTCATTCAGTATCGAGCATGAGCTCCACGTGCAAAAATACACGCACATACACACCTTGGTATATTATCATTGAGGTTAGCGATGGCTGTGTGAGGAATGTTCTGCCCTATTGAATGCACTTGGCCATGCAAACCATCAAGATCTGCTGCTGGCAGCTCCCTTTGCAATTGTCCACCAATTATCAATTTTATTTATCTCAATTTGGGGAACATACAACATTTTGGTAGGATTTTATTGTATTTTTTTCAGAGATAAGTGATGACCAAATAGGTGCTTGATGGGAGTCTGGAGACAGTCACTCCAGGTCATGGTAGCACATTTAGGCCACCCAGTCTGCTCATAGTAGCATGAGCAACATGCGGCCTGGCGTTGTATTAAAAAATGGCTCCTGGGATAGTTTAGTGTAATGGTATAGCATTTGTTGTACAATTGATCGATTCTGTACTGCAAGCCGTATAAACAAGTGAGAGACATGTCTGATAGAAATGGTTAGGGTCCCATCAGAGAAAGGATGCCTTGTTGTGGCTGGTCGGCATCCATGAATTTGCCAATATGTGCTCTAAGTACATAATTTTTTAAGCATATTGTATATACAGTGGGGCAAAAAAGTATTTAGTCATTCAGCAATAGTGCAAGTTCCACCACTTAAAAAGATGAGAGGCGTCTGTAATTTACATCATAGGTAGACCTCAACTATGGGAGACAAACTGAGAAAAAAAAATCCAGAAAATCACATTGTCTGTTTTTTTATCATTTTATTTGCATATTATGGTGGAAAATAAGTATTTGGTCAGAAACAAAATTTCATCTCAATACTTTGTAATATATCCTTTGTTGGCAATGACAGAGGTCAAACGTTTTCTGTAAGTCTTCACAAGGTTGCCACACACTGTTGTTGGTATGTTGGCCCATTCCTCCATGCAGATCTCCTCTAGAGCAGTGATGTTTTTGGCTTTTCGCTTGGCAACACGGACTTTCAACTCCCTCCAAAGGTTTTCTATAGGGTTGAGATCTGGAGACTGGCTAGGCCACACCAGGACCTTGAAATGCTTCTTACGAAGCCACTCCTTCGTTGCCCTGGCGGTGTGCTTTGGATCATTGTCATGTTGAAAGACCCAGCCACGTTTCATCTTCAATGCCCTTGCTGATGGAAGGAGGTTTGCACTCAAAATCTCACGATACATGGCCCCATTCATTCTTTCATGTACCCGGATCAGTCGTCCTGGCCCCTTTGCAGAGAAACAGCCCCAAAGCATGATGTTTCCACCACCATGCTTTACAGTAGGTATGGTGTTTGATGGATGCAACTCAGTATTCTTTTTCCTCCAAACACGACAAGTTGTGTTTCTACCAAACAGTTCCAGTTTGGTTTCATCAGACCATAGGACATTCTCCCAAAACTCCTCTGGATCATCCAAATGCTCTCTAGCAAACTTCAGACGGGCCCGGACATGTACTGGCTTAAGCAGTGGGACACGTCTGGCACTGCAGGATCTAAGTCCATGGTGGCGTAGTGTGTTACTTATGGTAGGCCTTGTTACATTGGTCCCAGCTCTCTGCAGTTCATTCACTAGGTCCCCCTGCGTGGTTCTGGGATTTTTGCACACCGTTCTTGTGATCATTCTGACCCCACGGGGTGGGATTTTGCGTGGAGCCCCAGATCGAGGGAGATTATCAGTGGTCTTGAATGTCTTCCATTTTCTAATTATTGCTCCCACTGTTGATTTCTTCACTCCAAGCTGGTTGGCTATTGCAGATTCAGTCTTCCCAGCCTGGTGCAGGTCTACAATTTTGTTTCTGGTGTCCTTTGACAGCTCTTTGGTCTTCACCATAGTGGAGTTTGGAGTCAGACTGTTTGAGGGTGTGCACAGGTGTCTTTTTATACTGATAACAAGTTTAAACAGGTGCCATTACTACAGGTAATGAGTGGAGGAAAGAGGAGACTCTTAAAGAAGAAGTTACAGGTCTGTGAAAGCCAGAAATCTTGATTGTTTGTTTCTGAACAAATACTTATTTTCCACCATAATATGCAAATAAAATGATAAAAAAACAGACAATGTGATTTTCTGGATTTTTATTTCTCAGTTTATCTCCCATAGTTGAGGTCTACCTATGATGTAAATTACAGACGCCTCTCATCTTTTTAAGTGGTGGAACTTGCACTATTGCTGAATGACTAAATACTTTTTTGCCCCACTGTAGCAGTAATGCAGTTAAAATGTCAAATTTTTGATATTTGCATTTATCTTAGCCTAAACTGTGTGCAGCTACCCTCTTTGGTTTATAACAAGCCTAGGCGTCAAACAGCTGCAATGAGAGCCGTAGATTGGTATTGAGACCATATGGGCAACACCGTGAAGAGGTCTTCAAAAGGAAGCAGCATACCTGTCCTACTTCTGGAATTATGGTGTGCGGTGACATAATGTATGGTGGCCGGACCCCTCTAGTCTTCATTATAGGTACCTTAACAGCTCAGCATTAAATTGATTTGGTCGTGGAACCAGTGGCACAGCCATTACTCCAAGTTGTGTAAATGCGTGTATTTCTGCACATAGCGCTTAAACTCAACACTAAATAAATCGATTTGTTTTGAAAATGTCGTTTCCATTTTTTCATCATCTGCATATCCATTAACAATAGACAAAAACCTAGGGTGAGGCATATAATACATGTGGAGATGTTAATAAGGATAAATACTTGTTCCTGATCAGTATATCAAGCACATATATCTGCCAAACTTTGTAAAGGAAAGACCATTTGGAAAAACACAAATACCAAGAAAGAAAAATCAAGCTATTTAGTCATAAATCTTGCCATTATTGTCAAGATAAAAAACCTTTAGGCTATGTGCACACGTAGCAGAATTGCCGCGGAAATTTCCGCGGCAATTCTGCGCCTCCTGCCGCGGGTATATCGCATGCAGAATTTGCATGCATATACCCGCAGAAAACTAGCGTTTTGCAAGCATAATTAGCTTGCAGAATGCTAGCGTTTCCCAAGCGATCTGTAGCATCGCTTGGAAAACTGTTTGACAGGTTAGTCACACTTGTCAAACATAGTGTTTGACAAGTGTGACCAACTTTTTACTATAGATGCAGCCTATGCAGCATCTATAGTAAAAGGTAGAATGTTAAAAATAATAAAAAAAGGTTATACTCACCTCAGCGGCGTCCGTTCCTAATGCTGTGTGTTCAGGACCTTCCATTGACGTAGCGGTCACGTGACCCGCGGTCATGTGACCGTGACGTCATCGCAGGTCCTTCACACACACCACAGAAGCCGTTGAGAAGGTCGGGCCGCCAGAAGGTGAGTATATCGCTATTTTTTATTTTAATTCTTTTTTTTTTACCACTTATATGGTGCCCAGTCCGTGGAGGAGAGTCTCCTCTCCTCCACCCTGGGTACCAACCGCACTTGATCTGCTTACTTCCCGCATGGTGTGCACAGCCCCGTGCGGGAAGTAAGCAGATCAATGCACTCCTATGTGTGCAGAATCGCCGCGATTCCGCAATTTTAATGAACATGCTGCGTTTTTTTCTGGATTGCGATTCCGCTCAGGAAAAAAATGCAGCATGTGCACAAAAAATGCGGATTGCATTCTGTTACATAGGATGCTTAATGTTAGCGTTTTTTTCGCGGTTTTATAGCGTTTTTATAGCGAAAAACCGCGAAAAAAACGCAAAAAATCTGCTACGTGTGCACACAGCCTTAGGTTGTCTGGTCAAAACCGGTAAGGCTACTTTCACACATCAGTTTTTTGCCTTCAGGCATAATCCATCTATTTTTGTAAAAAATGGATCCGGTGCAAATTGTGAAAAACTTATGCCCCTGATCCGTTTTTTTGGTTTGAGAGAGAGAGAGGTCAGTTTTAGCATTTAGTGAACATGGTAAAAAAAAATCCAAAAAACAATTGGGGAATTGCACTTTTTTTGCAGTTTCACCGCATTTTTAAGTTTTTTCCTGTTTTCCAGTACACGATATGGTAAAATCAAAGGTGCAATTCAAACGTGCAATTTGTCCTGCAGAAAACAAGTCCTCACATGGCTATATTGACGGAAAAGTAAAAAAGTTATGGATGTGGGAAGAAGTGTAGCAAAAAATGGAAATACAAAAACGGAAATATCCCTAGTCCTTAAGGCGTTAAATAAAAAACATCTATCACCATAATTGAACTAACCTGAAGAATTATATTTCAAGTGTCATTTTTACCACAGAATGACTGCCATAAAAGCAAAATCTAAAAAAAAAGACAGCATTGCAATTTTTTTCACAATTTCGTAACACTTGTAATTTTTTTTTTTAATTTTGCTTTACATTAAATGTTAAAGTAAATTATGTCATTCAAAACTACTACTCGTTTCGCAAAAAAACAAGCCCTTGTACAGCTAGCTATGTGGATGGAAAACTAAGAAAGATAGGGATATCAAAGCACTTCTGACATAAGCACACTGCTAATGAACAAGGGTGTAATAAACTGATTTCTAGCTCAACAATTGTATCCAGATTGTCCAGAGTCATCATCATGTCTTTCTTGGCTTGGATCTTATATGACAGCTGGTGGTGCCTTTTGTAACCATGACTTAAATTAAATATTTCCTATCTTGGCTATTTTGTGTCCGGGTGATTCATCATATCTCTGTATGTACACTGCCTCGCATGGATTGCTCAAAATAAGCTTTTATTATTCTTAAAAACATTTTTGTTTTTGTACGATGGGATTATTATTTGCCTGTTTAGGAGTATTGTAATAATGCATATAAAATGCATTGGTTATACACTGCTCAAAAAAAGAAAGGGAACATTTAAACAACAGAATATAACTCCAAGTAAATCAAACTTCTGTGAAATTAAACTGTCCAGGAAGCAACACTGTTTGATAATCAATTTCACATGCTGTTGTGCAAATGGAATAGACAACAGATGGAAATTATTGACAATTATCAAGACACACTCAATAAAGGAGTGGTTCTGCAGGTGGGGACCACAGACCACATCTTCGTACCAATGCTTTCTGGCTGATGTTTTGGTCACTTTGAATGTTGGTTGTGCTTTCACATTCGTGGTAGCACGAGACGGACTCTACAACCCACACAAGTAGCTCAAGTAGTGCAGCTCATCCAGGATGGCACATCAATGTGAGCTGTGGCAAGAAGGTTTGCTGGGTCTGTCAGCGTAGTGTCCTGTCCAGAGGCTGGAGGCGCTACCAGGAGACAGGCCAGTACACCAGGAGACGTGGAGGGGGCCGTAGGATTGCAACATCACAGCAGCAGGACCGCTACCTCAGCCTTTGTGCAAGGAGGAACAGGAGGAGCACTGCCAGAGCCCTGCAAAATGACCTCCAGCTGTTAGAATCTGTTTAGTTTGTTACTATCCGCCATTTTCTTGTGGAGTTTTTGCTGCTGTTCTTTTTTCCTCTGGTGATGGGTATGTCTTGGGTCAGGTGTTTGTTTCACTCTTTATTAACCAGCACCTGCCTCCCAGTCCTTGCTGGACAATAGTGTTAATCTGCTTGAGCTCTAGCTTGGTGCTTTGCTTAGTGTTCTGAGTGTTTTATTTGTGCAGTACTGGTACCTCTGGTTCTGCTAGCCTTAGTTTCTGTTTTCTATTGGTTTCTGCAGCCTTCTCTGTGTTTTCTACTAGGAGGTGACCCGTTTTTGTACCCAGTCCTTAGTTCTTTTAGGGTACCCCTTCCCCTTATCTATAGGTCTTTGCTTGAGATTAACCTGGGATCGTCAGTGGGTCGAGTGGGTCGCCCACTCCATCGTAGGGTTTCAGCCTAGTCATAGTGCAGGTTTAGTTTTCCCCCTTCTACCTTAGTCCTGTGTTGCAGATCCGTAACACCAGCAGGCCACAAATGTGCATGTGTCTGCACAAATGGTTAGAAACCGACTCCATGGGGATGGTCTGAGTGCCCGCCATCCACAGATGGGGGTTGTGCTCACAGCCCAACACCATGCAGGACGATTGACATTTGCCACAGATCACCAAGATTGGCAAATTTGCCACTGGTGCCTTGTGCTCTTCACAGATGAAAGCAGGTTCACACTGAGCACGTGACAGAAGTGACAGAGTCTGGAGACGCCGTGGAGAGCGTTCTGCTGCCTGCAACATCCTTCAACATGACCGGTTTGGCAGTGGGTCAGTAATAGTGCGGGGTGACATTTCTTTGGAGGGCCGCACAGCCCTCCATGTGCTTGCCAGAGGTAGCCTGACTGCCATTAGGTATGGAGATGAGATCCTTGTGAGACCATATGCTGGTGCGGTTGGCCCTGGGTTCCTCCTAATGCAGGACAATGCCAGACCTCATGTGGCTGGAGTGTGTCAGCAGTTCCTACAAGATGAAGGCATTGAAGCTATGGACTGGCCCGCCTGTTCCCCAGACCTGAATCCAATTGAACACATCTGGGCATCATGTCTCGCACCATCCACCAACATCACGTTGCACCACCACAGACTGTCGAGGAGTTGGCGAATACTTTAGTCCAGGTCTGGGAGGAGATCCCTTAGGAGACCATCCACCGCCTCATCAGGAGCATGCCCAGGTTTTAGGGAGGTCATACAGGCACAAGGAGGCAACACACAGTACTGAGCATCATTTCCTTGTCTTGAGGCATTTCCACTGATGTTGGATCAGCCTGTAATTTGATCTTCCACTTTAATTTTGAGTATCATTCCAAATCCAGACCTCCATAGGATATTCATTTTGATTTACATTGATCATTTTTATGTTTTATTGTTCTCAACACATTCCACTATGTAATGAATAAAGATTTGCAACTGAAATATTTCATTCAGTGATATCTAGGATGTGGTATGTTAGTGTTCCCTTTATTTTTTTGAGCAGTGTACATGATGAGCAAGTGTAGCGTTGCTCGGATAAGGTGTTACCCGAGCACGCTCATGTCCTAATCGAGTATTTTCGGACAGGCAATCCCTGCATGTGTTGCTGTGTTGCAGCTGTCGAACTGCCGTGAGACATGCAGCCGCGGTGATTCCAGCATTTTTTTCGAGCACGCTGAAAATACTTGATTAGGACCTTATCTAAGTATGCTCGCTCATCAATAAGAAATGTTTTCTGTCTGAACACAACATGGTGCTGTATACAGGGCTGGTTTTAGACAAAGAGCGACCTTGCGCAAAATGGAGCTCCAATTGCTAAGGTTTTGCATCATGACACAGGAATACTTAGGGTGGATTTACAGTACCAATTTCAGGCCACTGGATGAGCGTCAATCGACTAGGTAATAGCAAAATAGATATGGGCAGAATAGGACTTCACTGTGAAAGATGGAGGATTAGATGAGTTGGGACCACCAGCTATTGTGGTGAATCCAGTGTTATCCACTGTATATAGAAGTGTGACCTTTTATTATATTCCTGCTTGTAGTGATGATGAGCTGTAAAGATATACATATATACAGCTCTGGCAAAAATTAAGAGACCACCACATCAAAACCCTGTCATGGGCAGCCCAATCTCCAGACCTGAACCCCATTGAAAACCTCTGGAATGTAATCAAGAGGATGATGGATAGTCACAAGTCATCAAACAAAGAAGAACTGCTTAAACTTTTGCGCCAGAAGCAGTGTGAAAGACTGGTGGAAAGCATGCCAAGACACATGAAAGCTGTGATTAAAAATCATGGTTATTCCACAAAATATTGATTTCTGAACTCTTCCTGAGTTAAAACATTAGTATTGTTGTTTCTAAATGATTATGAACTTGTTTTCTTTGCATTATTTGAGGTCTGAAAGCACTGTTTTTTTATTTTTACCATTTCTCCTTTTCAGAAAAAAAACCAGCTAAATTTATTGCTTGGAAATTCTGAGACATGTTGTCAGAAGTTTATAGAATAAAAGAACAATTTACATTTTACTCAAAAATATACCTATAAAGAGAAAAAAACAGACAAACTGAACATTTTGCAGTGGTCTCTTAATTTTTGCCAGAGCTGTATATACTAACAACTACATTTTCAAAACCTCTCCATTCATTCAGTATTGAGTGCAGAAATACACACACATACGTTTTGCATCATTACATAGAAATACTTAGGGTGGATTTTCATTACAGACTTCAGGCCAATAAACGAGAGCTGATCAACTATATACGAGTAGGGGCCATTGGTTGTCTAATGGACTGTTCACATGAGCCAACAAACAATGATAGAGACAGAACAATCACTAATCCGATCACTGTGTTCCCATATACAGCATCATGTTTTCGTCTGTATATCATCTGTTTACACAGGCAATGTGCTGCTAATAACGGCGATTTATGCTGGCAAAAAGAGCATTTTGTTAACCTCAGCGGATGATCAGAAACCAGCGATTCATGAAGGCTTGTCTGCGCTGCTGGCATTTTTAAATGTAGATGCTGCACCTCTCCCTGGTAACCTTGTGAAAACCATATATCACTAGGTGATTTTATTATTATTTATTTATATAGCACCATTAATTCCATGGTGCTGTACATGAGAAGCGGGTTACATCAAAATACAAATATCACTTACAGTAAACAAAACTAACAATGACAAACTGATACTTCTTTGAAGAGGTGGGTTTTCAGGTTTCTTTTGAAGGATCCAAATGTGGTGGATAACCGGATGTGTTGGGACAGAAGTCTTGGAGGTGATTGGGTGAGGAGCGAATAAGCGTGGAGGAGAGAAGGAGGTCTTGGGAGGACCGGAGATTACGTAAGGGAAGATATTGAGAGATTAGTTTGGAAATATACGGAGGAGAAAGGTTATGGATGGCTTTGTAGGTCAGTGTTAGTAGTTTAAACTGGATACGCTGGGAAATTGGGAGCCAGTGAAGGGATTTGCAAAGAGGGGAAGCAGGAGTGTAGCGAGGAGAGAGATTAATTAGTCAGGCAGCAGAGTTAAGGACGGACCTGAGGGGTGCGAGAGTGTTAGAAGGTAGGCCACAGAGGAGGATGTTGCAGTAGTCGAGGCGGGAGATGATAAGGGCATGTACAAGCATTTTGGTAGAGTGAGGGTTGAGGAAAGGACGGATTCTAGAAATATTTTTGAGCTGGAGGCGACAGGAGGTGGCGAGAGCTTGGATGTGCGGTTTGAAGGACAGGACAGAGTCAAGGGTTACTCCGAGGCAGCGGATTTTGGGGACAGGGGAAAGTGTGATTTCATTTATTTTGATAGATCAGGTAGGGAAGATATGTGAGATGGAGGAAAGATAATTAGTTCAGATTTGCCAAATTGAGCTTGAGGAAGCGAGAGGAGAAGAAGGATGATATGGCTGATAGACACTCTGGGTTTCTGGAGAGCAGAGAGGTGACATCTGGGCCAGAGAGGTAGATCTGAGTGTCATCAGCATATAGATGGTACTGGAAGCCATAGGACCTTATGAGTTGTCCCAGGCCGAGTGTATAGATTGAGAAGAGTAAGGGCCCAAGGATAGAGCCTTGAGGGACACCAACAGAGAGGGGGCGAGATGAAGAGGTAGTGTGGGAGTAGGAAACGCTAAATGTGCGGTTGGTAAGGTATGAGGAGATCCAAGATAGGGCGAGGTCTTTGACTCCAAAGGAAGAGAGGATCAGTAGTAGGAGGCAGTGGTCAACTGTGTCGAAGGCAGAGGACAGGTCTAGAAAGAGGAGTATAGAGAATTTTCTGTTAGCTTTGGCTGTAAGTAAGTCGTTAGTAATTTTAGTCAGGGCAGTCTCAGGGCAGTCTCAGTGGCATGGTGGGGACGGAAGCCAGATTGTAGGTTGTCGAAGAGAGAGTTAGATGCAAAGTGAGAGGAAAGTTCAGCATGGACGTGCTGTTCAAGGAGTTTGGATGCAAATGGGAGCAAAGATATGGGGCGATAGCCGGACATAGTGCTTGGGTCATGGGATGGCTTTTGAGGATAGGTGTGATTGTGGCATGTTTGAAAGCAGTGGGGAAGGTACCAGAGGAAAGTGATAGGTTGAAGAGATGGGTTAGGGATGGGATTAGTGTGGTGGTGAGGTTGGGGAGGAGGTGGGATGGTATGGGGTCAAGTGCACAAGTGGTGAGGTGTGATTTGGAGAGAAGATGAGCAAGCTCCCCTTCAGTGGAGAGTGAAGTTATGGGGTTTGGGTATTGGTCTGGTATACAAAGGGGTTGTGGTGGTTTGACGACAAAGATTTGCCTTGTTTGGTCGATGGTGGTTACAAACATGGTGGGGCAATCTATAGTGGCTGATTGCCCCAGTGACCACATTCTGAAAGGTGTTGTAAGACTTAATTTAGGAGAACGTGTAAGCTCCCTTGTCCATTCCCAGTAAAGTACTAATTCTAAAGCTTGTATGCTGAGACCTGTGCATTCTGCCATTCCTCTGTAGATATAAGATTCTGGAAATATTATTCCCCCCGGAAATGTAAGAATAAATTAACAACTTGGTTTTACCATTCTCATTGTGGATATCTGTGCAGTCTTTTAGCATTGAATGGAAAATATCAGTGTATAGGGACATGCCCAACTGACAAGAAAAATGCTAAATATAAAAGTTGTCAGCTTCTTCTACGTTTCCTGGAGGAGTAACAGAGGAACTAAACAAGGAGTTCTAAGAAAAGAATTGTTATTTCATGGGGATTAGACAAGTCTTTTTAAAGGGAACCTGTCACCCCCAAAATTGCGGGTGAGGTAAGCCCACCGGCATCAGGGGCTTATCTACAGCATTCTGTAATGCTGTAGATAAGTCCCCGATGTATCCTAAAATATGAGAAAAAGACGTTAGATCTTACTCACCTAGGGGCGTTCCCCGCTGCGGTCCGGTCCGATGGGTGTCGCGGTCCGTTCCGGCGCCTCCCATCTTCATCAGATGACGTCCTCTTCTGGTCTTCACGCCATGGCTCCAGCGCAGGTGTACTTTGTCTGCCCTGTTGAGGGCAGAGCAAAGTACTGCAGTGCGCAGGCGCTGGGCTTCTCTGACCTTTCCTGGCGCCTGCGCACTGCAGTACTTTGCTCTGCCCTCAACAGGGCAGACAAAGTACGCCTGCGCAGGAGCCGCAGCGTGAAGACCAGAAGAGGACGTCATCTGATGAAGATGGGAGGCGCCGGACCAGCAGCGGGACCGCCCCTGGGTGAGTATAATCTAACGTCTTTTTCTCATCTTTTAGGATACATCGGGGGCTTATCTACAGCATTCCAGAATGCTGTAGATAAGCCCCTGATGCCGGTGGGCTTACCTCACCCACGATTTTGGGGGTGACAGATTCCCTTTAAGTCATAATTCTTCCGTGGATGGAGAACTGGTAATAATAATGAGTGTTTAAAAAACTGAATTGGTAAAAAGGCAAGCACTTATTATTAATTGTATTATTTACTTCGAGAATCCCTCCTACTAGTTGTTATGAAGACTACAAATCCTTAGAAATAACCACATTTTAATGGTTATAAAGAGCCCCAGAAGATTAAAGACACTGAACACTAGAAAAGCTGTTCTATGTACTGTCTCAGAAATAAAAGTAAAATATTAATTAGTAGCACTGAGAAGATGACTGCAGATGAATATATATATATACACTCACCGGCCACTTTATTAGGTACACCTGTCCAACTTCTTGTTAACACTTAATTTCTAATCAGCCAATCACATGGCGGCAACTCAGTGCATTTAGGCATGTAGACATGGTCAAGACAATCTCCTGCAGTTCAAACCGAGCATCAGTATGGGGAAGAAAGGTGATTTGAGTGCCTTTGAACGTGGCATGGTTGTTGGTGCCAGAAGGGCTGGTCTGAGTATTTCAGAAACTGCTGATCTACTGGGATTTTCACGCACAACCATCTCTAGGGTTTACAGAGAATGGTCCGAAAAAGAAAAAAAATCCAGTGAGCGGCAGTTCTGTGGGCGGAAATGCCTTGTTGATGCCAGAGGTCAGAGGAGAATGGGCAGACTGGTTCGAGCTGATAGAAAGGCAACAGTGACTCAAATCGCCACCCGTTACAACCAAGGTAGGCCTAAGAGCATCTCTGAACGCACAGTGCGTCGAACTTTGAGGCAGATGGGCTACAGCAGCAGAAGACCACACCGGGTACCACTCCTTTCAGCTAAGAACAGGAAACTGAGGCTACAATTTGTACAAGCTCATCGAAATTGGACAGTAGAAGATTGGAAAAACGTTGCTTGGTCTGATGAGTCTCGATTTCTGCTGCGACATTCGGATGGTAGGGTCAGAATTTGGCGTAAACAACATGAAAGCATGGATCCATCCTGCCTTGTATGGAGCATCTTTGGGATGTGCAGCCGACAAATCTGCGGCAACTGTGTGATGCCATCATGTCAATATGGACCAAAATCTCTGAGGAATGCTTCCAGCACCTTGTTGAATCTATGCCACGAAGAATTGAGGCAGTTCTGAAGGCAAAAGGGGGTCCAACCCGTTACTAGCATGGTGTACCTAATAAAGTGGCCGGTGAGTGTATATATTTATCTTTTAAGATCACCAACAAATCCTGCAATGCACAGCGTGACGAGGACACCCAGCCACAGTAATAGCGTATACTCAAAAGCGACACTGACGCCATGCTTGAGAATGATATGTACAATATATTCTACAGTGACATCGACATACATCTTAGCACAAATCGTAGAATCGTATTTTCTAATAGCAATATGGATCTGATCTTGTAGAACTTTTACAGTAAATATTGCGATCAATAACCCTGATACCATAGAGGCATTAATCAATGGTATCTCATAGATATTTACTTGTGATGCTGTCGGTGAAATAATAAATAGGTACATCTGTAATCTGAGTAGTGGATAATGAAGCCGCTGTGACCTTCTCTCTGCGGCAGCGAGGACACACAAGGCAGGACAGCGCCATCTTCCTGTAACATGGCAGTACTACAGTTTGTCTTGGAATAGTGATGTATGATTTTGATGCCACATGGGGAATATATTTTAACTAAAAGAATTGTGATCTGTGCACAATGTTTAGGGATTTTACAATCAGTATATGTTTTTTTATTTGGTGCAGATACTGTCTTGGGATAATGATAGTTCTTTTTATTTTCTATTCACAGTCACCTTTAAATTGTATGATAAAGACAGCAACGGACTTCTGGATAGCTCTGTGAGTGTCAAAGTGTCACCATTTATATTTGCCTCCTTTGCAGCACAACAACTAGTACAAAGCTAAATCCATTCTAAATGACGGCTCATTTCAAAGGCTAGTTCCAATATGTTATGATTATGGGGTTTTCAAATACCGATGATGGTGGTATATTGCTAGAATCTGATCGGGAGGGAACAAGTGGAAGGATCCCCACTAGTGAAGAGCGAATATACTCGTTACTCGAGATTTCTCGAGCACGCTCGGGTGACCTCTGAGTATTTTTTAGAGCTCGGAGATTTAATTTTCATTGCCGCAGCTGAATTATTTACAACTGTTAGCCAGCATAAGTACATGTGGGGGGGTTGCCTGGTTGCTAGGGAATCCCCACATGTAATCAAGCTGGCTAAGAGATGTAAATCATTCAGCTGAGGTGAGTAAAACTAAATCTCCGAGCACTAAAAAATACTCGGAGGTCACCCGAGCATGCTCGGGAAATCTCGAGTAACGAGTATATTCGCTCATCACTAATCCCCACTAATTTAGGAAATGAAAGAGCCGCAGTGCTGCTAACAGCATTTTCCTGCACAGAGGTGCCTCCTCTTTTACTTTTCAGCTGATTCAAAGCTGTTTCTTGTAACAATCCATTCAGCTTTGTGAGCAGTACATGGCTGTAATGACGCTGTAATACTGACTACATTGATACTTTTAGTGAGCAAACTCGCATATTTAATCACCATTTTAAGTTTTCTACTAATTAGATTTCGGTGCACGGGGTCCGGACTGTACACGGGGGTCTCCCCCTCCCTGTCTGTGATTCCTGAGCCCCTCTGCTGCCTCTGGTCTGTGAATGACCTGTTTCCTCTGTGTGAAATGTCAGTACCAGAGGCAGCAGAGGGTCGGGGAATCGCAGACAGGGAGGAGTGGACCCCGTGCAGAGTCCGGCCCCGGTGCACCGAAATCTAATCAGAAAACGTCAAATGGTGATTAAAGAAGAATTTAATCAGTATGACAGCATCATAACAGCCGTGTTTTTACTTTACATTACAAAATCTTGCTGACAAAAGTTCTCTTTAATATATAAAACATGGTGAAATGTTTTTTTTTTTAACCTTTCTAAGTGTCAGTTACTTTTATGAGTATAGATATCATTTTCTTTGACAAATTTTTCATCACTTTCCATATTTATGATAGGAAGTGGACCGGATTATAACTCAAATGATGAGGGTTGCTGAGTACTTGGACTGGGATATCACTGAACTCAAACCAGTAAGTTTTTTGGACATTGTGACATTGGCCGATTTCCCTAAAAGGTTTGGAAAGGCAGGGCATGTGATTAAATAAATGAAAAAGGTATGCCTACTGGCTGTAACCACCATAGCTTGTGCCGAGGACACTCTTGATAGTAAGGAATGGTGGAGATGATGTGCGGTACTTAGGTCCCTGACCACTGCAGCCGATCACAGAACTTAGCAGTCAGGCAGCCAAACAATGATTGTCATTTCTTCGGCCATCCCAATTCCCAGGCAGTATATGAAAACTGGTGCTCAGTGTGCCGCTTTAATGTCTTTTCAGCTTCATTTATATAAGATGATGTCTTTTATAGTTTACTGACTTTACTATGGTTGTGCCCATGAGCTCTTGTCCAATATACGTGTCCTGCGTCACTAACAGTACAGAGTTTCCATTTGCCCTATTCCAGTTAGTATGGCTGCTTTGCCAGCTAGGTACACCATACACATCAAGGTCTGGGCATTCAGCCTTAGGGCTCCACATGTATTTTTCCAAAAGCACATAGAAAAGTAATTAAGCAGGTACTAAATATTCATCATGCTCTTTGTCACCAGACAGTTGTATTTTCATTGATGACACCACTTGGATTATAGATGATTTCTGTTGGTCATCCTGTGAATATTGATTTATAATCAAGTAAAATTGTATAGAGAATAATGGCGGTTTTGACAGAGACTTATGTATTTCCTCTTTGCAGATGCTGGAAGAGATGATGAGACAAGTAGACTATGATGGTAATGGGACGGTTTCCTATGAGGAATGGCTGAAAGGAGGACTCACCACAGTGCCTTTACTGGTGCTGCTAGGAATGGAAGCTGTGAGTTTGGGGGTTTCTGATTTTATGCTGTATATCTGAGTTCTGGGAGCCACCAGATGGTTTTAAATTGGCATTCCCACCTCCAACATCCTATCCCAATATGTAGTAGGTGTAATTATATTATAAATTATCTCCAATTAGAAATGTAGTATAGTTCCTCTAATTTGCTATGTCGCTTACCACATGTGCAGGCATTGTAGTAGCTTGGGTATTCATGGTTACCACCACTCATACAGTGACAGCTAGTTACCGTATATACTCGAGTATAAGCCGACCCGAGTATAAGCCGAGACCCCTAATTTTGCCATAAAAAACTGGGAAAACTTAATGACTCAAGTATAAGCCTAGGGTGGGAAATGCAACAGCTACTGGTAAATTTCAAAAATAAAAATAGATACCAATAAAACTCTTTCTTACTTGTGTCATGTGATAAGGAGGAATGGGGGGACTAGGACCCGCTGTTTGAGCAATAGGGTTCCCAGTGTTGGGGACCCAAAAGATCAGATATTGCGGAAAAAACAGGGCTGTGGAGTCGGTAGCCATTTTGATGGAGTCGGTAAAATATCCTAAAATATATAATATATTGGGTTTAGTAGTGCAATGGTGGATGTGCTGTAATGTTTGGCATAATAATTTGGGAAAGTTATGAAATGTCCTATAAATGTCTGTTCTGTTCCTGATCTAAGGATCTGGGCTTTTAGTTGAGATGAGTCGGTGCTGCACTTTGTATAAAAAAACTTTGTAGAAAAAATCCAGCTCACCGCAGTAGAATCCAGTGGCCGTGCACAGAAAGAAGTTCATGTTCGCAGCAAACGAGCAGTGTCAAAGAAGGAAAGGCCATGAGTCTCCCGGGTTACTTGCCTTTTTTCTAAATCAATGGTTTTATACCATAATTTTAACCATGTTATACATTAAAGATTTTTGTTTTTAATTCATTTTTCACCAATGGATCTGTTGCTGGATGCCTTTCCTTCTTTGATGCTGCACTTTATATACATGCTTAGTAATGAGGCAGTGCTGTGGAGTCGGAGTTAGAGTCGGTGGTTTGGCTTACCGATTCCACAGCCCTGGGGGAAAAGCAAATTTAAGGAAAATTCTCTTAACTTTAAAATCATCTTTCGAATCCATATACAATAAGTTTCATCCTTTTACATTGTATATATAGGCGTGCTAGTGGTTTCCTAGTACAAGGTGAAAGTAATAAGAAGACATTCTTCAAATGATTGAAGCTTTTGGTCTTCTTAGGTTACAGTCTTTTTTATTTCACACAGTTCTTTTGTATTTCACTTATCATCATGCACAGAATATAAAGGATGATGGGCAGCATTTGTGGCGTCTGAAGCATTTTAACCGACCGGTGTACTGCAATGTTTGTGAAGCGCTTCTCTTCGGGGTCAGGAAGCAAGGCCTGTGCTGCACTTGTAAGTATGAACATCTCCTATGATAACCCATGCATGGGTGATGTATTGTTATGACTGCAAACACCAGAAGTAGTTACAAGGCCATAGAAGTAACCGGCCAGTCACACGTCATTTTGCCTCTTAAAATCCGGTATTCCGTTTGAATCCCTGAAAAACGGTATTCAGGTGGTCTCTAGGATGGGGCCATAGCGTGTAGTATGAGACAAAGGAGTTCATATAAAGTCAACTTGCATTTTTCCTGTTTTGTCCATCTTGTCAGGCGGGTACAAGAACATGTTGTATCTACATCCAGGGCTCTTCCTAAGTATCCACACATCTCACGTTTTTAATATTCTCTTTGCCCTTTTTCCTATTCATATTTTAAACAATTTAATGAGGAATTAGGATTTGTCCAGAGTACAGACCTTCATCTTTGTGACCTACCGCAGATGGAGGAGACTTCTACCGCAGCTAGATGCGGGATTGTAGGGGAACATGGCTTCCCTGGAATTCCCGTAGATTATTTCTTTATACATTCCTCACATGTATTTGCAGTATTGAATAGGACAGGATAAAATAAAATTAGAAAATTAAAGTAGGAAAACCTGGGATATCGTGTTCATTTTTTGTGCATTTCCTATGTGTAACATTTGTTTTAGTTTTTCCTTTAATATCATATTGATGGCTTGTCCTTAGGATATATCAATATGATATTGTGCGGGTTGAAACATCTGAGCCCCATCACCTATGTGATGCTACCGGCTGCGGCAGAACACCAAATCTCTGTTTAGTGGGTACATCAGATTACCTTCTAAGGATAGGTTATCAATATATAGTAGTGGAGAACCCCTATAAATAAATGAACACATACGAGAGATTGATTATGTAAATGAGTATCCTAGGTTGCTGTACATTAAGTAGTATAGGAGCACACGCATGTGTAAAATCTACATTTTTCTCTGCAGTTTGTAAGTTTACTGTTCATGAACGCTGTGCTCGTAAAGCACCGAATAGCTGCATCAGCACTTATGCCAAGTCCCGCAAAGATGCCAGTGTAAGTTTCATGACTGTAGCCCAGTGTCACTCAGTGTGCTGCCATCGCTTGTATCTTTCTGGCTCAGTTGTGGTGTCTTTGTCTCATCTGTTGGCATCAGCTTTCATTTCTCTCATCACTGTGTTTTGTGTGGTCACTTTAGAGCTCTAACATTTACTCTTGATGTTCACGTGGGTAATGTAGGTCATTTCTGCTTCTACCGCCACAGGGACAGACTCACGTGTGGGTGAGAGGGGGCTGTGAAGCCAACAAGTGTGACAAATGCCAGAAAAAGATAAAAAGTTTTCAGAGTCTGACCGGTCAGCGCTGTGTCTGGTGCCATACAAAGGTAACAATCTTGGGTTTTCAATAGTTTCCAAGCATTAAGTATATTAAATAGATTGTCCACCTTAACATAAAAGAGACCATAATCTCAATACCCCGCGGTTTCGTCAGGAGGTGGTGGTGAAACGCGTGCTGAGAGGGGGCTCTGAGGATACGGTCTTTTTAATGCTACCATGGCGAAAGGTAATTCATTTCCATCTACTGCTCCCTTAGGGATATTTGCCTAAGTACTGACACGCTATTTTTGGGTAACACGTTACCTAGCTGTGTACTTATTGATACATCTTTTTGTGCAATATTTTGCTTATCCGTGCATAAATTGATATTCACTCCCCATTTTTTTTAATATATGCTATGACATCTACAGTATATGTGTATGACATTATGCCATTAGTATTTCTTCATATAACAGTATTACATATGAAATTAGATGTGTCTCAGATGTATAACTCTGTTACACAGTGATCCCTGATCCCTTACATGGGTTTTCTTTTCTCTCCTTCTATATTATATGAATAGAATTTTATTGTTTTTTTATTGTATTACTAAATTACAGCATTTATTTACTTTGAATTGTTATGACTCCCCTATCTTTATTGTAGCTTCTGGTTACTTATTTCTATTCTGGGGTTTGTGTAATCATTCTTTCAGCACACGTTTGGTTTTTAATGCCTTTAATATTTTAGCTGATTGATATGTGTAACTGCACAAATCATAGTTAAATGTGTCCTCTTAAAACAGATGTTCATAACATCTCCATAAGATATTCCATAAATGTTTCAATAGATACAGGTCCTACCTCTTCTTTCTCTGTGGCCATGGCACCAGTTGGAACAGGGAATTGGGAGACCTCTTTTCTCGAGATTCTAGAAGTGTGGGACTCTTATGAACTAGACATTTTCAGGATATCCTGTACATTTCCTATAAATGACCCCTTTAGCTATGATTTACCATGTGAGTGGACACCTTTAAACTGAGGCTCTACCTTTGGTAACATTTTAAATAGTACAATTAGTTAAACTCTGGTCGAAAAATACTTTCATAAAGCATATTGTTAGCTATCATTACTTTTAGAATATCTAGCTTTATAAAACTATATTACGAATAAATTGTCTTTTATTATAGGTGCATGATGAATGTGTTTCCATGATTTCTCCTACGTGCGACGGTGGTGTCTTGCGGGACCACATATTACCTCCTTCCTCCATTTATCCTGTAATCTTGGTGGGTTTGTTATTAGATTTTAGTAGATGCTATTATTTCTATTGAAGTTATACGGCCTATAACATCCCTGTCTAGGTAGGCATTTCATATATCTATTCTATTCAGTTACTGTTACCTTTATTTACTAAGGGCTTGTGCACATGTTGCAGATTTGGTGCATTTTTCCATACAGATTTGCTAGCAAAACCTGAAGCAATTCTGATGCCGGTAAAGTGAATGAGAAACCTGAAGTGTCATGCACCCTTTGCTTAGTTGTGACTTGCAGATTTGGTGCAGAAAATAATTTGCTGCATGTCAGTTGTCATGCGTTTTTGCCTTGTGCTTTTCACCATTGACTTCACTCAAATCAGTCAAAAAACGCAAGGAAAAAAGCATCAAAAACGCGCTTTTTTACAGCTGTGTTTTTCCTGCCAAGAGATGCAGAAATGTCTGCATCCACTTACTTAACATGTGCACATACCCTAAAAATCATTACATTTTTATACACATATACATAAATGAACATCAGTTGTGAAATCCACCATAAAAAAAGGCGACTCCGATAACGTTATTATTACACAGGAGAACCACGAGTCAAAAAAGAGCCAAAGGATTAACAAACTCATGTAATTTATTGAAAATCCAAAAAATTTAATTTTCACATTATAAGTATAAAATGTTACCATATAATAGACAATTTCAGAAAACTTGTGACTACATCCATAGGTACAAACAACCCAGGATCACAGACCGGGACAGTAAAAAACGTTAGAAATGCTAACAAGTGTTGCCAAATGGACAGCAAGCATGCTGCCAACACATCAATATAAGTGTCATAGGCATATGGTGATTCAATTCAAAATTATAAGCTTATCAGTAATGCTAGTAAAATCGCCACATGCCTATGTACAGAGAAGTATACCAAGTGAGGTTAAATGAGGGGATTAATTACCCATGTATACGAGAGATCACGTCCGGATCCTAGTCAGCTACCCCAACGCGCGTTTCGCGTCCAATTATAACCGCTTCCTCAGGGGGCGTGGCTTAATCAAGATCTCAGTCCGGTTAAAATAATGATCGCTTCCGATCATGTGATAACCCTAAGAATTGCAAGTGCGCATGCGTGAAACGCAAGCGAGCTTCATCCCTGCGTCTCAGCCCTCCACCCCAAACAGCAGGTCCCAGTCACGTGAGTGGGTCGGCGCCACGCCCACACCACGCCACACAGGACCGCCATCGGGTAAGGAGCCAAGAACGCAGGAAGTTCTGCACACCAGCATAATAACAGCATGTATATAGTCATAAAATGACAAAGTGCCTAAAGTGACAAAGTGCCTATGTAAAGTGCTTAGATCGTGCGTAAATAATCCTTATATTAAAGATCGTGTCCGATCATAAATAAGTAGAGGTGCGCTTGCGTGAACCGTGGCAGGGTTCCACCCCACTCCCAACCCCCCCCACATGACAAGACCCAGTCACGCCCACACCCCATGACTTGGGACCGCCGCCAGGTGGGGTATTGGGTTCGGGGGGTTAAACCCGCTAACGTGTGCTAACCAAATAATGATAATAATAAAGTGACATTGTGCATTGTCTACTGTATACGGTAACGATACAAAGAAACTATTTATCAAATACAAAAGTAGACATATAAATATAAAATGTACCCCAGCCATAAACACTACATAACCGAAATATGAGGACATAGAAAATAATATAATATCATATGTCAGACAGATCAGTGTGTGACACCAATATACAGGAAACAAATCATATGTATTGATCAAATATACTCGATCACATATTAGTTATTATTCCTCCATGTTTCACACTGATCCTGTATGTGTCAGACTTCACACTGCAAGACTTTACAGTTCCTCCATACAGGGGTAATTTGCAGATATTCCGGTCTTGTCCAATTTTCATATAGATGTCCCCAACATCAGAAATCATGTGGATATGGTCAACAGTACAAGCACACTAAAAACATAAAATACAGAACAGAGATATAAAATTAAAACCGATAGCACATGGCAGAGACAAATCAGGATAATGTCTAACCTCGGACAATATTTATAAAAAAGAGGAAAAGCCCTGCGTTTCATTGAGGCCCATAGGTGTCATAGTGCCCAGCGTGGTAATCCAACGACACTCTCTCTGTGCCAGTATGCGCTTAACATCTCCCCCTCTAATACCCCACTGAACATGATCAATTCCTCGTACCAAAAAGGACTTGGGGTTACACCCGTGACACTGTCTAAAGTGACGTGGTATCGTCTTCAGTAGTGTCATATCTGTCACATTCTTAGCAGCCATTATGTCGCGCACATGTTCACGTGTGCGTGTGCCCAAACGACGAGATGTTAAACCAACATAAATTTTTGGGCAACTACATACCGCATAATATACAACCTGGGTAGTATTGCAGGTTATATGATGGTTGATGGAAAAAGTCCTTTTACCATCAACCGAATCAAAAGTAGCAATGCGACAGATATTCGGACACGAAATAGAGTCGCCACAAGGAAAACAGCCATTAGGTGGTCCACCAGAGCCAAGGTTACATTTGTTCACCCTTGGAACATAATGGCTTGACACCAATAGATCCTTCAGATTTTTGCTCCTTCTAGCAGTCATTGAGGGGTAATTAGTGAGACATTTAGAGAACAATGGGTCACTTATAAGGATGCCCCAATGTTTTTGGAGACAACTCCTCATAGTGGCCCATTCACCATTGTAGGTGGAGATAAACCGTATCGTTACCGCATACAGTAGACGGCGGTCCCAAGTCATGGGGTGTGGGCGTGACTGGGTCTTGTCATGTGGGGGGGGGGTTGGGAGTGGGGTGGAACCCTGCCACGGTTCACGCAAGCGCACCTCTACTTATTTATGATCGGACACGATCTTTAATATAAGGATTATTTATGCACGATCTAAGCACTTTACATAGGCACTTTGTCACTTTAGGCACTTTGTCATTTTATGACTATATATATGGTGTTATTATGCTGGTGTGCAGAACTTCCTGTGTTCTTGGCTCCTTACCCGATGGCGGTTCTGTGTGGCGTGGTGTGGGCGTGGCGCCGACCCACTCACGTGACTGGGACCTGCTGTTTGGGGTGGAGGGCTGAGACGCAGGGATGAAGCTCGCTTGCGTTTCACGCATGCGCACTTGCAATTCTTAGGGTTATCACATGATCGGAAGCGATCATTATTTTAACCGGACTGAGATCTTGATTAAGCCACGCCCCCTGAGGAAGCGGTTATAATTGGACGCGAAACGCGCGTTGGGGTAGCTGACTAGGATCCGGACGTGACCTCTCGTATACATGGGTAATTAATCCCCTCATTTAACCTCACTTGGTATACTTTTCTGTACATAGGCATGTGGATATTTTACTAGCATTACTGATAAGCTTATAATTTTGAATTGAATCACCATATGCCTATGACACTTATATTGATGTGTTGGCAGCATGCTTGCTGTCCATTTGGCAACACTTGTTAGCATTTGTTACGTTTTTTTACGTCCCGGTCTGTGATCCTGGGTCATTGTTTGTACCTATGGATGTAGTCACAAGTTTTCTGAAATTGTCTATTACCGTATATACTCGAGTATAAGCCGACCCGAGTATAAGCCGACCCCCCTAATTTTGCCACAAAAAACTGGGAAAACTTACTGACTCGAGTATAAGCCTAGGGTGGAAAATACAGCTGCTACCGGTGAATTTCAAAAATAAAAATAGATGCTCCATACCGTTCATTATTGCCCCAAAGGAGGTTCCATATAAAGCTGTGCCATATATAATGCTCCATACCGTTGATTATTGCCCCATAGATGCTCCATATAAAGCTGTGCCATATAGAATGATCTGCACCGTTCATTATGGCCCCATAGATGCTCCTTATAAAGCTGTGCCATATATAATGCTCTGCACCATTCATTATGGCCCCATAGATGCCCCATATACAATGCTCTGCACCGTTCATTATGGCCCCATAGATGCTCCATATAAAGCAGTGCCATATATGCTCTGCACTGTTCATTATGGCCCCATAGATGCTCCTTATAAAGCAGTGCCATATATGCTCTGCACTGTTCATTGTTGCCCCATAGATGTGCCATATAACTCTGTGCCATCTATAATGCTCTGCACCGTTGCCCCATAGATGTGCCATATAAATCTGTGCCATCTATAATGCTCTGCACCGTTGCCCCATAGATGTGCCATATAAATCTGTGCCATATATAGTGCTCTGCACCGTTGCCCCATAGATGTGCCATATAAATCTGTGCCATATATAATGCTCTGCACCGTTGCCCCATAGATGTGCCATATAAATCTGTGGAATCTATAATGCTCTGCACCGTTGCCCCATAGATGTGCCATATAAATCTGTGCCATCTATAATGCTCTGCACCGTTGCCCCATAGATGTGCCATATAAATCTGTGCCATCTATAATGCTCTGCACCGTTGCCCCATAGATACTCCACATAAATCTGTGCCATATATAATGCTCTGCACCGTTGCCCCATAGATACTCCACATAAATCTGTGCCATATATAACGCTGCTGCTGCAATAAAGAAAAAAACCACATACTCACCTCTCTTGCTTGCAGCTCCTCAGCGTCCTGTCCCGGCGTCTCTCCGTACTGACTGATCAGGCAGAGGGCGGCGCGCACACTATATGCGTCATCGCGCCCTCTGACCTGCACAGTCAGAGCCAGAGGATGGGAAGACGGAGCGGCGCCCGGCGGGTGGAACGTGGACAGGTGAATATAAAATACTCACCTAGTCCCGGCGCTCCCCCTGCCTGTCACACTGTCTCCGGGTGCCGCAGCTCTTCCTCTGTCAGCGGTCACTGGCACCGCTGATTAGAGAAATGAATTTGCGGCTCCACCCCTATGGGAGTGGAGTCCATAATCATTTCTCTAATGAGCGGTCCCACGTGACCGCTGAACAGGGGAAGAGCTGCGGCACCCGGAGACAGTGTGACAGGCAGGGGGAGCGCCAGGAGCGCCGGGACTAGGTGAGTATGCGACACGCTCTCTCCCCCTCACCCGCCGACCCCACCGCCGACCGTGACTCGAGTATAAGCCGAGAGGGGCACTTTCAGCCCAAAAATTTGGGCTGAAAATCTCCGCTTATACTCGAGTATATACGGTATATGGTAACATTTCATACTTATAATGTGAAAATTACATTTTTTGGATTTTCAATAAATTACATGAGTTTGTTAACCCTTTGGCTATTTTTTGACTCGTGGTTCTCCTGTGTAATAATTTTTTATACACATGTTGTCCTAAATGCAGATGCTAATATTCTGTATCATTTACTACATTTTCCTATTTTACTTCTGTTACTCTCAGGAACGACAGAACAGCCAGAAGAATCTTATTGCTGCTCCAGAAGAAATGACCCAGAGCTTCAGTTCAGCAGAGGGACAGGCATTACGGGTAAGGTGTCTTCAGCTCCATTATGGTGGAGTTACTAGTAAACTGCTGTACTGCACTTTAAATGTCACAAAGATAACCCTTATTACTGGAGTCAGCCTTATGATCAGCTGATGGGTCCTGTTCATCTAAGCCTCGAATATCAACTGAAGTTGCCAATGGACGCCACATTTGGCTATGCATTCCCTGCAGTGGTCACATGTTCATTGTTACATGCAGGAAATTAAAATTAATAGTCATCTATGTAATTCCTGAATGTGTCAGATGCAGCGAAAGGATCTCTCAAAGTCACTTTTCACCCTGGTTCATGTAAAAAAGGAGTCTCACAAGAAGTAATTCTTTATCTATGACAAACATATGGTTTAATAGAGTATAAGGAAATGGACTGTCTTCATGATAACTAGTGATGAGCAAGTGTACACGTTGCTCGGGTTTCCCGAGCACGCTCGGGTGATCTCTGAGTATTTGTTAGTGTTCGGAGATTTAGTTTTCATCACCTCAGCTGAATGATTTACGGCTGCTACCCAGCCTGAGTACATGTGGGGGTTGCCTGGTTGCTAGGGAATTCCCACATGTAATCAAACTGTCTAACGGTCGCAAATCATCCAGCTGCTGCGAGGAAAACTAAATCTCTGAGCAGTCATAAATACTCGGAGACCACCCGCTCATCACTAATGATACCCCCTAAAGTGGGTTACCCCACGATCAGAACGTATCACCTATCCAAAAATTGGTTGAGAAGTTTCTGATTACTTATTGCCAGGACCACCACAAAGTTAGAGTCCTTCATCCCCTGTTTTAATGGAGCAACAGTTGTGCATGCACTCTGATGAAAGTTTATGTGACTGATGGAGATAACAGAGTTGAGAGGTTTTGATTGTTGAACAACTCCTTTAAAATGTAAAGACAATTATTGAATTTGCAATTATTATTTTATTTACAGATTGTACCAATGTCAGATACTCACCCTTTACTTGTCTTTGTCAACCCGAAGAGTGGAGGTAAACAGGGAGAGAGGTGAGTGAATTCCAGCTAAGTATCACACATAAAGTAAGTTTTTATTTGCATATGTATTCAGTCTGATTCAATAGATATATAACAAACTACACAATTTTAAAAACTTGGTTCCTTGCTATCTCAGAGTCTCACTGGCCACTATACAGATATCAGAGAAGCTATCTCTCCCCATAAATATTTTGCCATTTTACATAGATTTGAGTGTCTATCAGCTATAACTTTCTTCTTCTCATCACGTTTTCTAAAACTCAGTGTGGACAAACCCAATCATCTTTCCTCCATCTCCATCAGCCCCCCAACCAGCCCTATCTTTCACTATAAATGTTGGTGCATGCCCTCATCATCTCTCACCTTGACTACTGCAATATCTTCCTCTGTGGCTTTCTGGCTAACACTCGTACCTCTCCAGTTCGTCATTAACTCTGCTGCCTGATGAATCCACCTGTCCCCCAGCTACTGCTCTGCCAATCCCTACAGTGGCTTCCAATGCACAAGCGAATCCAGTGTTATCTAACAATGACTGACAAGGCTCTTCCGTCTCCCCATACATCTCCAGACTCCAGACTAATCTCCCATTACCTTCCCACACGTAATCTCCTGTCCTCACAAGACTTCCTTCTGTCTTTTGCGTTCCTATATTCCTCACCCAATTGCCTCTAAGACTTCTGCCAGGCTTTCTCCATCCTTTGGAACTCAGTGCCTCAACACCTCCAATTATTATCTCCCATATTTGGACCCTTCAAGCAGAACCTGAAAACTCATCTATGCAATGATCCTTCTGCCACCTTTCTAGTACCGGAGTCACTGCAACCCCTTGACTTACTGTCTTTTCCCCCAATACCCTGTGGATCGTAAGTCCGTGATAGCAGGTCCAATCAGGACCTGTCTGACAGTCTGTTTACTTAAAATGTAATATTTGTTATGTACACATGTACAGCACCCTGGAATTAACCCCTTAAAGGGGTTGTCCAGTACTAGGACAACCGCTTCTTGAACTAAATGTTTGGCCCCAATAAAATAAAAAAAAGCTATACTCCCCTCCCATGCTGGCGCTGTTCCAGCGGTGTAGGCACTCGCGGTCTCTGGGCTCTCGTGCAGTGTTGTGACACGTGCCCAATGCCCAATCAGTGCTGGTGTCAATGTCCCCGCTTTGCACTGTGCCTCAAAAGTAGTTTTTGACCACATATGGGGTATTTGCGCACTGAGGAGAAATTGCACAACAAATTTTTAGGTCCATTTTACTTTTAGCCTTGTGAAAATAAAAAAGTTAAAACTAACAGACATTTTTAGTGAGAAAATGTGATTTTTCTATTTTTACGGCTTTATGTTATAAACGTCTGTGAGCACCTGGGGATTCAATGTGCTCTACCACACATTTAGAGACATTCCTCAAGGGATCTAGTTTCCAAAATGAGGTCACTTGGGGTGGGGTTTCTACTGCTTAGTCACATCAGGGGTTCTCCAAATGCGACAGGGCGTCCACTCTCAATTCCAGCCCTTTTTGCATTCAAAAAGTAAAGCTTTGCTCCTTCTCTTCCAAAGCCCTGCCATGCGCCCAAACAGGACTTTTCACCCACATATGAGGTATTGGCGTACTCAGCAGAAATTGCACAACAAAGTTTGAGGTTCATTTTCTCTTGTTACCCTTGTAAAAAATTGGGGGCTAATGTAAAATTTTTGTGAAGTAAAGTTAAATGTTTGTTTTTTAAGGGGTTAAAGGGAACCTGTCAGCAGGATTGTGCACAGTAACCTACACACAGTGTCAGGTCGGCACCGTTATCCTGAATAAAATGATACCTTGGGTGATCAAATCTGCCTTGTGCTTAATCTTTATTTTTAGTTTTGTGTTAATGAGATTCTCGTGCCCTAAGGCGAGACTGGTGTATGTGGTGCTCTGATTGCATATTTATAATGCAGACTGCTGACAGGTCTGATCCTTCACTGACCTGCCCCTTAGTTTGCATAATGAATACCAGCACATACTGAATAGAAAAAAAAACACTTCTGCAGGCAGGTGCCAGCCGTGACACCTGCTCTGCAGCATAATCGCATGTTTACTGTGCGCTTAATCCCTTTTGCTTATTTAGTTGAGCAAGCAAAAAAATAAAAAAATAAATCAATTTGAAAATGGCGCCCGCTGTGCCTGTGCAGTAGCAGCTATCTGTGTGTATACAGATCTGATAGCTGCTGTTGCGCAGGTACCGGCGGCGCCATCTTGCTGGAGAAGAAAAAAAAAGATTTCCTCCTCAAAGATGGCGCCGCCTGCACAGTAGCAGCTCTTGGAGATCGCTGATAGCTGCTATTGCGCAGGCGTGGGTGGCGCCATCTTGGAGGAGGAAATCTTTTTATTCAATATAACTGTGCCGACCTGACACTGTGTGTAGGTTACTGTGCACAATCCTGCTGACAGGTTCCCCTTAAGGGTGCTTTTAAAATAAATACAAATTACAATAATAATAAACTTTGCAGTTCAAAGGTGGACATGTTATCAATCCTGAGTAATAATAAAGTGCTTCTAAAGATCCCTTTATTGAAGAAATGAATCACTACCTTGAGCTCTTATATACATCAGCATAAATCCATGACAACTACGGTATATTTTAATATCCATCGATCACTAAACCATATTATTGGGTTCAATACTTATTATGCAGAAGTAAATATACACTTTTGTTGCCGTTTATACAGATTTATATATATACAATATTAGTGATGAGCGAGTATACGCGTTACTCGAGATTTTCCGAGCATGCTCGGGTGGTCTCTGAGTATTTGGGCATGCTCGACTGCTAAACAGCTTGATTACATATGGGGATTCCCTAACAAACAGGCAATCCCTGCATGTGTCCAGGTTGTCTAACAGCCACAAATCATGCAGCTGCGGCGACACAAACTAAATCTCTGAGCACTCCCAAATACTCAGAGAACACCTGAGCATGCTTGGAAAATCTCGAGTAACAAGTATACTCACCCATCACTATACGGTATATTTACATATTCTGTAATAACTCAAACATACCTGTTATAATCCTGAATTTCTCTCATATTCACTGCAGAGTTCTTCGCAAGTTTCAGTATTTGCTAAACCCTCGACAAGTGTATAATCTAATTAAAGGAGGGCCTTCACCCGGGTAAGAAAAGACGAGTAAAATTATGCAATTATTAAAATGCATACATTAAAGGGGTTTCACACAAACAACACTATACCACTAGGATATGTTCCTGTTGGAGAAGTGTCTGTTTGGGCACAGTCAACTTCCATTTTGCTTTATGGATAAGATATGGAACCATTTGACTCTCTTAGACAACATATCCTATAATAAGTTGTTTTGGGGAAAGCTTTTAATACCTAATATCCTGTCTTATAATCTTAAATTTCCTTTTTTTTGTCCTTAGTCTCAATTTCTTCTGGGATGTTCAAGAGTATCGGATTTTAGTGTGTGGCGGGGATGGTACTGTTGGATGGATTTTGGATGCCATTGGTAAGAGCAAGTTATTTTTTTTTCTTTCTTTTTTAAAGGGTGAAAGAACATTACATTTAATAACACCAGTGCCGCCAGTGCTATCTGAATTAATATATATCTAAGTAATAATATATATATAGTAGTAATATATATATATTACTTATCCTCAAAGTACATAACGATACAAAATTACAATGCTTTATCAAAGGACACAGTGTTACGATTCTAGACTTGCATTATTATATTTCTACCAGAACAAATTGTACATAATTAATGAAGCATGATGACTACTGCACTGCGAGATCATGCGCTATTTCATATAGTACTGGGATCGACTCTTAGATGTGTCCTTAATAGTGATGAGCGAATGTGCTTGGAGAAGGTGTTATCTGAGCAGCTCGTGTGCTAACTGAGTGTCTTCAGTATGCTCGAATACTATGTTAGAAACCCCACGGCTGCATGTCTCGTGGCTGTTCAACAGCCGCAACACATGAAAGGATGGAACTGGAACATATTTTGCAAGCACGCCAAAGACACTTGGGTAACACCTTATCCGAGCACATTCGCTGCTCACTAGTCCTTAAGTATAGCCAGGATCATGCAATGGAAGCAGGATATACTGTATGATGGGAAAAGATTTGCCTATGTTAAAAAAATAAAGCAAAAGATATCATGTCATTCCTTTTCATCTTTCTTAGACAAAGCTAATCTCCCACAAAGGCCTCCTGTAGCTGTGCTGCCCCTGGGTACAGGGAATGACCTTGCTCGATGTCTCAGATGGGGAGGAGGTGAGATTTTTTAATGTTCTGTTTGTTGTACCATTGGTCAGTAGATATGGCACACCAAAGTACTGTCATCTGGTAGACGGGCAGAAATTATGTCTGGACCCCTCTGCCTTTTTAAACTGACTATATTACCATATTTCTTTGTGTATTTACTTGTTATTTATACTGCTATTATGCACAGATCAGCAATAGTATTTTATTACATTAGATGTTTTTGCAGTGTTTCTCTCACTTTACTAAGACACAATTGTAAATAAATATCAAAACAAATCTCTAGGGAGGAGGTTTTGGTACCTCCCTTATTAGCAACTCAAAAATAAATAAATGTAGTGAATGCAATTTGATCTTCAGATATAAACTTCTGACTTTTCAGGATATGATGGTGAAAATCTGGTTAAAGTGTTAAAAGATATTGAAAAAAGTTCAATATTATTGATGGACCGATGGAACATTGAGGTGATACCAGAGAACACTGAGGAAAAAGGAGACCCTGTCCCATATGAGATAATCAATAACTACTTTTCCATTGGAGTGGTACGTACGGATTTGTTGGCACTCATCAGCATTTCTTGGGGGACCGTGGACATTTAGGGAATACGGAGATACAGATTTTCATTGCAAAAAGTAGTGTAGAGTAAGATTATATGATTGTAAGTACCATATCTAATTATTTACCATTTATTTTCCTCTATGCTGTATGGTTGCCAGTTTGACTGCCACATTCACCTCCTAAAGACTCCTAAATAAAATACATTTGAATAAAAATGAAGTTAATAAAGCAAAGAATCTAAAGAATGGAAAATAGTACTAAAAGAAAAACTCCTTTAGGAATGGATGTGTCCATATTTTTAACGGTTGATTGTCTTTAAGCTATTGTTACACTTTGGACTCCAATCTCCAGGGCTCATTAAAGGTATGTGCAGACGTTGCGGATTTTGCTGCGCATCCGCAGCGGATTAGCCACTGCGGATTCGCAGCAGTTTTCCATGAGTTTACAGTACCAAGCAAACCTATGGAAAACAAATTCTGCAGTGCCCATGCTGCGGAAAAAACGCACGGAAGCATAGCGTTGTTTATTCCGCAGCATGTCAATTCTTTGTGCGGATTCTGCAGCGGTTTACACCTTCTCCATAATAGGAATCCGCAGGTGTAAAACCGCAGGTGTAATCCGCACAAAATCCGCAAAAAAAATCGCGGTAAATCGCTGTAATTTACCAAAATCAGTCTGGAAAAATCCGCAGAGTAATCCGCAGCGTGTGCACATACCCTAATACTGTCATGAAGACGATATGCTCGTTTACTACAGAGCTGTACAGATTCCATGCATTGTCATACAGACTCTGTCGTCATCTATGTGTACAGATATATTTTCTCCAAGCTTTACATCACTGCACAGTAATCTGATGAAGCAAAAAGTGACTGTTCCTCTGTATTATAGGAGCTTTGCTAAGTTTAAAACATGTCTGAAAGTAAGCTTACTGTCACGGGGATATCATGACAGAGAGGGGTCATAAGATCGTGGGTATGGGTACACGAACTCCTGCACTTATTAGAATTGCTTCACCATCCTATTAAACAGTGCAGGTTTTTCTTTGCTCTGTCATGGCAATGGTTAATCAGTTCAGTTGATCTCCTGGAGCTCTCCATCCCGAATTGTCTCAGCTGTTCTGTGTTGGCCACTCTCCTCTGGTATACAGTGCCTACAAGTAGTATTCAACCCCCTGCAGATTTAGCAGGTTTAATAAGATGCAAATAAGTTAGAGCCTTCAAACTTCAAACAAGAGCAGGATTTATTAACAGATGCATAAATCTTACAAACCAAAAAGTTTTGTTGCTCAGTTAAATTTTTATAAATTTTAAACATAAAAGTGTGGGTCAATTATTATTCAACCCCTAGGTTTAATATTTTGTGGAATAACCTTTGTTTGCAATTACAGCTAATAATCGTCTTTTCTAAGACCTGATCAGGCCGGCACAGGTCTCTGGAGTTATTTTGGCTCACTCCTCCATGCAGATCTTCTCCAAGTTATCTAGGTTCTTTGGGTGTCTCATGTGGACTTTAATCTTGAGCTCCTTCCACAAGTTTTCAATTGGGTTAAGGTCAGGAGACTGACTAGGCCACTGCAACACCTTGATTTTTTGCCTCTTGAACCAGGCCTTGGTTTTCTTGGCTGTGTGCTTTGGGTCGTTGTCTTGTTGGAAGATGAAATGATGACCCATCTTAAGATCCTTGATGGAGGAGCGGAGGTTCTTGGCCAAAATCTCCAGGTAGGCCGTGCTATCCATCTTCCCATGGATGCGGACCAGATGGCCAGGCCCCTTGGCTGAGAAACAGCCCCACAGCATGATGCTGCCACCACCATGCTTGACTGTAGGGATGGTATTCTTGGGGTCGTATGCAGTGCCATCCAGTCTCCAAACGTCACGTGTGTGGTTGGCACCAAAGATCTCGATCTTGGTCTCATCAGACCAGAGAACCTTGAACCAGTCAGTCTCAGAGTCCTCCAAGTGATCATGAGCAAACTGTAGACGAGCCTTGACATGACGCTTTGAAAGTAAAGGCACCTTACGGGCTCGTCTGGAACGGAGACCATTGCGGTGGAGTACGTTACTTATGGTATTGACTGAAACCAATGTCCCCACTGCCATGAGATCTTCCCAGAGCTCCTTCCTTGTTGTCCTTGGGTTAGCCTTGACTCTTCGGACAAGCCTGGCCTCGGCACGGGAGGAAACTTTCAAAGGCTGTCCAGGCCGTGGAAGGCTAACAGTAGTTCCATAAGCCTTCCACTTCCAGATGATGCTCCCAACAGTGGAGACAGGTAGGCCCAACTCCTTGGAAAGGGTTTTGTACCCCTTGCCAGCCTTGTGACCCTCCACGATCTTGTCTCTGATGGCCTTGGAATGCTCCTTTGTCTTTCCCATGTTGACCATGTATGAGTGCTGTTCACAAGTTTGGGGAGGGTCTTAAATAGTCAGAAAAGGCTGGAAAAAGAGATAATTAATCCAAACATGTGAAGCTCATTGTTCTTTGTGCCTGAACTACTTCTTAATACTTTAGGGGAACCAAACAGAATTCTGGTGGGTTGAGGGGTTGAATAATAAATGACCCTCTGAAAATACTTTTCACAATTTAAAAAACAAACAAACAAAGAAATAACATTCTTTTTTGCTGCAGTGCATTTCACACTTCCAGGCTGATCTACAGTCCAAATGTCACAATGCCAAGTTAATTCCAAATGTGTAAACCTGCTAAATCTGCAGGGGGTTGAATACTACTTGTAGGCACTGTATATGCTCGCCACTGGCCCTTGGGAGTTGCCAGTGATTATTTTACTTCCTGGTCTGGTGTTGAAGGAAATAATTCAGTGTTTAGAGTTGGCGGTTGCAGACTTTTTCTCGAGATTGCTGAGTGGAATTGGCTTACGTGTTTATCCTTATCCTCTCATATTTGGTTTTCCCTTCCTATACCGGTTTCCCACTCTGTTGTTTTGTGAGTGTATTTGTGTAATTGTAGTTTTCTTTTATCCCTGTCTGTTTACCCCTGTCTGTCTGGTTAGTGTTTTCCTATACACTTTGGCCCCTCACCTCCCTGGGTGGGGGAGGAATCAGATAAGGGTTAAGTTAGGAGCATAGATAGATATGGGCCCCTGGCACCTCCACAATTTGGGGTAATCCGGGGCAGGGATTGACTAGGGTACCCCTAGTTCAAGGGACCAGGAAGGTGCCCACAGTCCCTTGTCGCTACGTGAAACTTACTTTGGATTGTAACTGATTTTAAAGTGTTAATCACATCTTCATAGATGGATATTGTGAGGTAGGGCTTGTAAAAGCAAGCACTTTTTCAAATTACTGTTTATCAAACTTTGCAGATGTTCTTGAGATATTAACGCTTTTCTTTTGTTTACATCTTGTTGCCTATTAGACCAACCACCACTGCTGAAGTCTAGCTTGTAAGCACTGTACTGAAGCTGGCTGAGATTAGGAGTTAACAGCTAACACCAGCAACATTGTCCAGCTTCAAAGCAATGCCTACAAGTGCAATACAAAAGAGCATGTAAGCACTGTGTGTTTGGCCACTACTACTAGACCTAAGCGGAGATCAGAAACCTAGGCAGCAAGCTGTATGCAGTGATAAAAGAAAAGTGTTACTATATCAAGATTCTTTTTTTAATAAACCGCAAACTGCAAAAGTATTTGTTTTTACAAGCACTATTTAACAATATCAAAATATAAAGATGGTTATAGCCCTTGAAAACAGGAGGAGTTAACTGAACAGAGCTTTTTTTATAGATTATATTTGTGAGTGAGCAGAATAACAGTGAAATTGATTTAATTATTTATATCATACAGTTTAGATGAGGTCATAGAAAGAAATCATAGTGCCCAATAGCAGAGGTCCTAGACACCATCACACCTAACCACAACCCACCCTCCCACACCACCCAACAAAAGTCTACAAATATATTCGGCGGAGTCACAGTACATAGGCAAAATAACAGAAAGTCATATCTCCCAACTTTTTAAGACAATGAGAGGGACATGTATTGCGGCACTTACAAATTAATTTGGCCACCATAAAGTATGATGCCACAATTAGGTCTGTGGAGTCGGAGTTGGTGTCCATTTTGGTGGAGTTGGAGTTGGAGTCGGTATAAAATGGACCGACTCCGACTGCTAAAATATATAATTAATTGGGTACAGTAGATCAATGCAGGATGTGCTGTAAATGTTTTCATAATAATTTGGGAAAGTTATGAAATGTCCTACTAATGTCTCTTCTGTTCTTGATCTAAGGATCTCGGTTTTTAGTTGAGATGAATAAGTGCTGCACTTTATGTACATGCTCAGTAGTGAGGCAGTGCTGTGGAGTTAGAGTTGGAAGTCAGTGAAATTGAGGAGTCAGAGTCGGTGGGTTGACTTACCGACTCCACAGCCCTGGCCACAGTAGCCTCCACATAACAGTATGATAGCCCCACAGTCCCACAACACAGTATGATGGCCGCTACAGTATTTACAACACCGTATGATAACCCAGACTCCCATCCACATGATATAATGGCATGCACACAGTATAATGTCCCCCACGCAGCCCCCCCACCACAGAATAACGATTCCCATGCCACCCACTCCACACAATATAATGACTCCCACACTTTAGAATAGCTCCAGACAATGTAATGGCTCTACACAGTCCTCCACACACTATAATGTCCCCCCCACAGCCCTCCACAAAGTGCAATGACACCCATGCAGCCCTCAACATAGTATAATGGCACCCATACAGTCCTTTACACAGTAAAATGGCATGCACTCAACCCTCCACACAGTAAATGGGCCCCAAACCCGGCATAATGACCTTCACACAGACCCCCACACAGTATAATGGCCCCCACACTGCCATCCGCACAATATAAAGGTTCCCAAATATCCCTCCTCACAGTTTGATCAGTCAAATACAATTAATAATTAATACAAGTGAGATCCCCACATCCCATTATACACCGTGTTAGGACCCCATACTCATTGATAAAATATTTTTTTTTTAAACCTACTCAACCTGCTGCATCGGTCTCTCCAGCAAGTGTTCTGAATTTCCTCACAGTGACAGCTAATAACTGATTTATCTAGTAAAATCCCCGCACAGAAGCTGAGTCTGACTTAGGGAGATAGCCTAATTCACTGCTGTCTGAGACACAAGCAACATTTTGTATCACAAAAAGGAGCTTTTAAGATAGAACCTCTGCAACTTATTTACCTAAAGTTTTCCAATTGCAGGTTCCACATTGTAATGTGCCACAGATGTGCAGCATTCATCAATTCATCAAAAAACATGTCTGATCGTGTGTTCTTTCTGCAGGATGCTTCCATCGCTCATCGGTTTCATGTTATGAGGGAGAAATATCCTGAGAAATTCAACAGCAGGTGACAATTATATATTTGCTATACACTTTTTAAGGAGACAAGAATTACATAAAAAGACATATAGTTTAAATTAAAATATGAAAAGATTATTGTAATACATTCATCGATCCTAAGTTGCTGAAGTTCAAGGCTTCTCCGTTGCTGGTTCTTCTTGAACACAAGAGGCCCGTGAATGATTGAATAACCTGCTGGTGTGATGTGTTCTTTATAGGATGAAGAATAAACTCTGGTATTTTGAGTTTGCTACATCAGAAACAGTTTTCTCTACATGTAAGAAATTGAAGGAGTATGTGACAATTGAGGTTAGTGTTCCTATCAGCGGGCATTTAAATTTGGTATGAATTGTTTCTTGGAGAAATTGTTGTATGATGTTGATTCAGTTGGAAAATACAGAGACTTCTACCATTAATTTTAGTCTGGGTTTTCATAATAAGGTAGCACTGCATCACTACTGTTTCTAAAAGATGTAGCTCTTTCAAAAACAAATTTAGAAATACCTTTACATGACCCTTTGTTCCTCTTTTCCTGAAAAAGCAGCATTTTAATAGATACACAAATGACACTGAAGTGCTTTTGCCGCATAGAAGCACTTCCTAAGTCTGTCTCCGGCTCAATTCCCCAGACAGCGCTGCCTCCTCCTGTTTGACTGACAACTTTTTTGCTTGAAGTTACCCAGCAATGGAGCTGTCAGACAAGCAGGAGCATGCAGTGTAGGGAATAAAGCCAGAGTTCCCGAAACTGAGGAGTGCTTCCACACGCCAGAAATACTGGAGCATCATTAGCATATCCTGTCAAACTCTGATTCTCGTGAACAGAGGGACGGACTGGCCACATAAAGCTATTGCTAGATTTGTCTCTGAAAGAGCTACAAGTGGATAAAACTCATTCTGGGGGATGAAATCCTGATGACAGATTCCCTTTAAGTCAGTATTTACTTTTATGGAGTGTGGCGGGTAACTGGTCTGGAGCAGGGACAGCACGGGAGGAGCAGCGGAGATAAACTGGCTGGTTCGGAAGGCAACATTGGGCTCCTGTAATCCAGCAAGCTTCAGAACAAGCTCTTGGAAAGAGGTTTTAAGCACAGTGCAAATTTTGCCAATGCTTGTAGATGTCAGCTCTGGCCTAGGAATCAAGCAGTAAAATATAAAATAAAAAATCATTCTTGATGAGAAGCACTTTGTAGTTTTGCCTTTTATAGTTGAGAATAACCCTTCAAATGTTAGTTCGCTAAGTATTACTTAGAACTGTGGAAATATACAATACTTTATTTTCTGTAGTCTCCAGTAGTAAGAAATACATTTCAAAATCGGAAATAGAATAGAAATCTGAATCTACCGATCTCCACAATGACATAGCATGTTATTTAGTGCAGAAAATCAGTGCATGTATACATAGCGGTAATGTCAGATTTTATAACCACCTGTTACTGATTTGGGGCTCATGTACATTCCTATGCTACCAACACATGGTATATTATGCAGGTATTCCACGCTAGAAGCACAGGATATTGTTTCTCACATAGGCTCCATATACGGTACTATCAAACAGAGGCCTATGGGTCCGTAATCTACACAGGTTAAATACTTTTTCTCAATTCTGTAATGAAAGGTTCATATTTATCTTTACCAACATATATTACATGATGACCATTAAGAAAACAAATTGTTGTTGTACCTTCCACAGTGCTGTGGGTCCCTCTTGGATCTTAGTTCAGTGTCCCTTGAAGGCATTGCAGTTATTAATATTCCTAGTATGCATGGTGGCTCCAATCTGTGGGGAGAGACAAGGAAACCATTGGGAGAACCCCGAAATGCTTCCAGTCAGAATCTACCTGAAGCTATCACTGATCCGGAGGCTTTAAAGTCATGTGTTCAAGGTGAGATTAATGAGCTTCTCATTATTTATTATAATAGTAATATTGAGTATTGTAATATAAATAAAGAAATATTTCTAAGGAACAACCTTGAATCTAAATAAGAAAAGTGAAAATGGTGGGCAGGAGAAAGATAAAATGGGAGCTGTCTTAGGGCAGCAGTTTTAAACAGTTGATGAAAAACGCATCAGTGCAAACTTACCTGACGAAGGGTCATTATTAGGGCTTGCTCACACTGGAGTATAAAACGCAGGAGTGTAGTGAAAACATCGCATTGCTCTCTGACCAATGTTAGTAAATGAGCCAATGCTGATCTGCAGTTTTTTTTCTCCACTCGATTGGACTGAGAAAAAAATCACAGCATGTTGTGATTGTCTGTGAGAATTGGATTGCACTCACCAATGCAAGTAAATGGGTGAGAGAAAAAAGAATCACACAGCGCATGGATCATGCATGTGTTGTCTAATTTTTACCCACACATCTCAAAGGAAACCCGACATTTCATCAGCCAAGTACAGTAAATTCAAAGCCCCAACCACCAGAATAGAATATATGTACCGTATTTTCCGGCGTATAAGACGACTTTTTAACCCCTAAAAATTGTCCCAAAAGTCGGGGGTCGTCTTATACGCCAGGTACGGCATGTGCAGGGAGCGATCCTGGATGTTCCCAGGGTCTGAAGGAGAGGAAACTCTCCTTCAGGCCCTGGGATCCATATTCATGTAAAAAATAAAGAATAAAAATAAAAAATATGTATATACTCACCCCTCCGAGAAGCCTGGCTGTCACTGCTGCAAGCGTCTGCCTCCTTTCCTAAGAATTGCAGAGCGTGAAGGACCTTCGATGACGTCACAGTCAGGTGACCGGTCACATGAGCGGTCACAGACCAATCACAAGACCGCGACGTCATCGAGGGTCCTTCATGCTCTGCAATTCTTAGGAACGGAGGCAGACGCTTGCAACAGTGACAGCCAGGCTTCTCGGAGGGGTGAGTATATACATATTTTTTATTTTTATTCTTTATTTTTCACATGAATATGGATCCCAGGGCCTGAAGGAGAGTTTCCTCTCCTTCAGACCCTGGGAACCACACGCCCTATAAGATGACTGGGTGTATAAGATGACCCCCGTCTTATACAGCAGGCATATCCCAAATTCCATATTTTATATGGAAAAGTTGGGGGTCGTCTTATACGCCCAGTCGTCTTATACACCAGAAAATACGGTAGATAGAATAGATAGATAGAAATAAGTCAGTGAAGGATATAATCAGTGCTCTTCGTGTGTAGTTTTCCTTACTTGTATTTAGATAATAAATAAATAAAAAAATGGTGTAGGGTCCCCCTATTTTTAATAACCAGCTAAAGGAAAACAGACAGCTGTGAACTGGTCTTATTAGTCTGGGAAGGGGCCAATAAGCATTGAGCATCCCAGCTTATTAATATCCGATCACAGCTGTCAGCTTAGACTTTACTGGTTATTAACTAAAAAAAATTATGTGGGGTTCCCCCTATTTTTAATAACTAGCAAGAGCTAAGCAGACAGCTGCAGGCTGATGTTAATAGGCTGGTTCATGGATATTGGGCCCTTCCCAGCCTAATAACACCATCTCTCAGCCTTTACTGGTTACCATGGTTCAGCGGCTGTGACTTGCGGTAACCTTACTGACGTCACCGCTTGTCACAGTGTGAGAACTGGCATTGGCTGTCACTCCAGTCTCCAGCTCTCACACTGTGACGTTTACTGCAAACACTGTGAATTCCTTTTGTGGAAATAAATGGGGGAAAGAGGGAAATTGTCAAGGAGTTCTTTTTACAAATAAATGATGTTGTTTGTGTGTGTTTCTTTCTTTTGACTACGGTGTTAGTAATGGGGGTGTTTGACACCTCTCCATTACTTACCCCTGTGCTTTATGTCAGCAGACATTACACAGCTCACATCAACTCCAAAATCATTACCTCGATTGCCAATGCACCAGGGCAATCGGGAAGAGTCGAGGCTAAACGCCAGAATTATCACATCAAATGGATGCTCCATTTCTGGAGTGGCTGAGTGCTGGTCTTATTAGGCTGGATAGGGGCCAATATCCATGGTCCTTTCCAGCCTATATGCATGGACCTTCCCAACCTATTAATATCAGCCCACAGCTGTCTGCTTACCCTTTGCTGGTTATTAAAAATAGGGGGGCCATGCAACATTTTTTTTAGATTCCCCTCTTTTTGATAACCAGTAAAGGCTAAGCAGGCAGCTGTGAGCTAATATTAATAGGCTAGGAAGCTCCATAGTTATTGGCCCATTCCCAGACTAATAAGACCAGCTCACATCTGTTTCCCTTAGCTGGTTATTAAAATAGAGGGGGGGGGGGCAACATTTTTTTACATTTATTCCTAAAAACCTGATGGGTAAGCTCCACATAACTTATTAAATATCTGACAGCTATCTATCTCTGTGCTTTTATCTATCTAACGATCTATCTATATCTGTATTCTGTATGTAAAATTGCTTTATTAGTTAGAAAACTATCTTTAAATTACATAGAGATTACAGTATGTAAAATATGTTAAAAACGCATTGCATACGCATGTCATACGGATGCTAGGTGAGGAAATAAAATCGCACACACGCATAGCACTCGTATGACATAAGGTGAAACATACGGGTTCCAAATTTTCAGGAGCAACATCAGAGCTGTTATTTATATTCTAGTGTGAGTGAGCCCTTAGAATCCAAACACCTTGTAGGCTGTGTGACACAACAAATTATTTCTAGACAAGATACTGATTTAGCGGGATTTTTTGATATAACCAATATAACCCTCTATTAACTTTGCCAAAGTCACTGAATTTAATTGATGATTGTATTGTTGATGGTATAGATGAGAGATAAATAAAAGCAGCTGACAATAATAGATGCCAATAATCAGAGATTCTGATATACTTCTAATAAATAATCATAGGAGATTTTATTTATTGCACATTTTTTCTCTAACGACAGATCTTAGTGATAAGAGGCTAGAAGTTGTGGGATTGGAGGGAGCCATTGAGATGGGCCAGATTTATACAGGACTGAAAAGTGCAAGAAAAAGACTGGCTAAATGCTCAGAGCTTATTATTCGGTGAGTTTCTTGTTAGTGTTTGATTTTCCCTTTTGTTTGGATTAAAACTTGACTTTAGGTTTTTTATGTAAAATGTATATTAAAAAAAGATTATATAATAATTTAAATAATTTAATTTTGTGCATATCCTTTCCTTCAAAATTGCTTTATAACGGCTTGTTTTATTCATAGTAAGTTGTAGATTTAAAACCATAATTTAAGGTTAGATAAGCATTTAATAACTTTTATTCTTATTTTTGAAGGCGGGATGGAAACCAATAGAAAGTTCACCATTGTTTTGTTGGTTTTTTTAATATTTTTTAAGTAGCTGTCACAAATAACTATTGTGCGCACTGTTATGGTTACAGCAATGGCTAATTTATAAAGTTTTCTTTCCATTTTCAGAATATAAGATCTTTTTATAAATTATTTAATTTTGTATTTCCACTTTCCAAGTAAATACACTTTTATTCTATTTCTTTTGACATACGGGACGAACACAAAACAGCAATTTGTACATTGTTATTTTCATGTGTTCACAAAGATAAAGAAACTATTCAGTTTGTAGTATGTGGGGTTTTTACTTTGTAAATTAATGGATTAATAAATAGAGATGGGCGAACCTCTGGATGTTCGGATTTGGCCGAAGAGTTAAAAAAAGTTCTGGTTCAGGTACCAGAACAGTACCCAAACTCGGACCCTATTCACTTGAATGGGGGGCCTGAACATCCAGTGCGCCTCACCTTATAGACACTTCTCCATTACTATGCCGTGGACTTGATGTCACCAGACAATACAAAGGTGACATCAGCTCCACAAATATGAACCCCACTTGCCACCGCCACAGGGCAAGTGGGAAGAGCCAGGCAAAGCGCCAGAATTGCAGCTGAGGGCGGCTATTTTTATGCAGAGGGGCCAATATCCATGGCCCCTTACCAGCCTGAGAATACCAGCGCCCAGTTGGCTGCTTTAGCTTGGCTAGTTGTCAAAAATGAAGGGGACCCCACTCCGTTTTTTAAAATGATTTATTTACATAATTTAAAAACAGCGTGGGGATCCCTCCATTCTTGATAACCAACATTGTTAAAGATGACAGTTGAGGGTTGCAGCCCCAGCTGTCAGTTTTCCTGTCTGGTTATTAAAAATATAGGGAAACCCACACCTTTTTGTAAAAATTATTTATTTAAAGCTCAGGCACCAGCTGATGAATATTCCCATCAGCCGCTGTCTGCTCTCGCTATTATTAACGGCAGCAGGAGTAAGATGATGGGATCTGTAGTCCCATCAGCCCACGCCAGTCACCGAAGGTCAACCTTTTATACCTCCGTGCTCACGCAGTCATTTAACAGTGTGAGAAACACGTCTCTGGCCAATGATTTTGCTGCTGATCAATCATCAATGATTGATGCACATGACAGCATGAGAAACACCTGGTGTTCGGGGGGTCGAACCTGAACAGTAACACTTTACTGTTCAGGTTCGCCCATCTCTATTAATAAATCTTAGAGAAACATAAAACAACCTGATTAATTTTAGTGTCATAGGGCACGTGAACCTGCAAAGAAAACTATTATATTGCAACGTAGAACATCCCTTTTGTATCAATACAGTGCATAGGCCAACAAAGTAATTTTCATCTCTAAATAGGTTCATAAATAATGTCCTAAGTGTAGTTCCTGGCTGCTTGTATTCTGCCTTACCTAAAACGTTTCTACTTTTCATAGAACCACAAAGCCACTTCCAATGCAGATTGATGGGGAGCCCTGGATGCAGCCGCCGTGCATAGTAAGAACGCTCTCTCTTCTATGGAAATTATTATTTGCCGTAACAGTCTTTTCTGTTAGGATTGCATTGCACCATTATCAGGGTTACTATATTCACCTACTAGTGCTAAGAGAATACAACTTTGTATGTAGAGACTTGATTGGGCAATTTGGACCCCATTTTCAATTATTCTGAAGATCACAGTTTGTGAAAACCACAACCTCCTTTTTGGAATGGAGAGAGATTGTTCCATTATTAAACAATACCATAATATACTTATTGGTGGAGTAGACCACTGGAATCTGCAAAGAATGATAGTTCTAGTAAAGCACTGCACTACTCCTAACACGGCTTTTGAATTAGACTGTGCTGCATTGCTCTGCAGAGCCAGAGATGCTACAATTTCTATGTCCAATGAGTGTTAGCAGTTAGGTAGTAATTTAATAATCATTGCTGGCCTCTCCTAGGGATGTGGCATAAAGTGCAGGGCTTCCCAAGATCGGAACATAATTGGATAAATGGAGGAAAACCATAAAATAGCAACACTTACTCACCTGATAAATCTCACCTGTTGGTCCTTGCTTACTTTGGTGCAACAATGGTTTTCTCGTCTACCCACATGATCACTGCTTCCAATAACTGTCCTCAATGGTCTCAAGCTGTACACCTTTGAGCCCAGTGATTTGCTGCAGCGGTTATGTGTGTTGTTGTTGTGACGTCCCTGCTGCAGCTTGTCAACAAAGACCAGGGTCAGTGGCAGAAATGCAGCCCAGGACTTGGGGAGGGTGAGTATTGTTGGGCTTGTTGTTTTCTATTCCTGCAGTCTTAAAAGTATTGCCTTGAATTAAAGTTTAGAAACCTATAAGTAATGTTCCTGTTTCTATGTAAAACTGACTCTGTTCACATTGGCATTAAGATTGCCAGTCAGTTGCTCCATCAGTGTTGGCAGAAAGAATAGTGTAGCATGTTTTACTTTTCTTGCACTCAGTATGGCCGATACCTGTTAAATAATTGTAGACTGAGTAGAGCTGGTGTGAACAGAGTCTCCTGCTTATTGTTCTATGTGGATTGGTTTGTGCATTTCTTTCATGTCCTGATTGATTACTTTTGTCTTTCAGATTAAGATCACTCACAAGAACCAGGCACCAATGTTGTTGGCCCCTCCACCACGTTCTTCAAGCTTTTTTTCTAAGTAACAGTTAAGCATTTGAGACCCTAATATCTATTGATCTACTGTAGGAACCAAGTATCCATGAACCATAAACTTAACTTTTTACCCTCAGAGTCTTCTTGTTCTGTCCAAACTTTAGGGATGGCCTTCCTGCCATCTCCAATACTTCTGACCAGCTTACATACCAGCTGAGCAGTCAAAGACTACAATCAGGACATCAGAAAAGTGAACCTCCTCTTTCCTAGGACTACCTTATATTGTATGACAACACAGATATTTAGATAACTGACCTCTAGCTACCCTTTCAGCATGTTTCATTTAGCATACTCTTAAAAAGCGATTCTATAGTACTGATAACCCTATAGCACCAATTTTAGGATAAGGATATATTTTCCACTGCCTTGTTCCAAGATAAAAAAAAAAGATATCTATATATATATATATTGTATGTATGTTTACAATATCTGATATTTTTAGAATACAGAAAAGCTTTAGATATTTTGCGTAGGAAATAACATATCATATATGAACTTTCCAACATATATAGTATACAGCAGCAGGATATGAAGAAGGTGACCACTTCCTATCTTTTATTGCAGCTGAAATGGGTACGAACCACAGACTTGGGACAACAGATCACATTGCACTGTTTTTATTTATATTTTTTAACTTATGATGCTTATATTGAGAATGAATATATACGTTGCCAAATTTGATTTAGAGAATTACCGTATATAAGCAGTAGGAAATAAAACAATCCAACAAATGCCGATGACTACTCCATTGTAATAAACAACTTGTCTTTACATTACTTTCCACTATTCATCTGTCTGTGTTTGATATGAAAACATTTCAGTTTCACCATTATCATTTTTGTTTTGTCTTATACTACAGTCTAACTTGACTTTTCAGGATGTGTATAAACGTTCGTATGTCATAACTGTTGCTGATAGGCTTCAATGGAGATGGTTGTGCGTATGTGAGGCCATCTTCTAAGAACAGAAGCTGCCGTAAATAGCAAAACCTGCGTTCTCCTAATAGGTCCGACCTCTTGGACCCCTTACCTATCAAATATTTATGGCACGTTTAGTGGAAATACCAAATATTTAAGCTGGGAATAGCCCTTTATTTACTTGCAGTTTTTACTACATGGGGGACAAAAGTTAATTGAAAAATTGATAGTAAAAAATCAGGTAGTACACTCCGAGTATGTACCAACAAAGCTGGATATCTAAGCAAACAAATCTATATATATAATTGTCTAAGGGGTACTTCCGTCTTTCTGTCGGCAACTTCTGTAACGGAAATCCCGCGTCGCTGATTAGTCTCGCCAGATGCCTGTCATGGCTGCCGTGACCAATCAGCGATGGGCACAGTCCGATTAGTCCCTCCCTACTCCCCTGCAGTCAGTGCCCGGCACCCGCTCTATACTCCCCTCCGGTCACCACTCACACAGGGTTAATGCCAGCGGTAACGGACCGCGTTATGCCGCGGTAACGCACTCCGTTACTGCTGCTATTAACCCTGTGTGTCCCCAACTTTTTACTATTGATGCTGCCTATGCAGCATCAATAGTAAAAAGATCTAATGTTCAAAATAATAAAAAAACAAAAAACCTGCTATTCTCACCTTCCGTCGTTTGACGATGCGCTCGCGCCTGCCGCCATCTTCCGTTCCCAGAGTTGCATTGCAAAATTACCCAGAAGACTTGCGGTTTTGCAAGACTGCTTAGTCATCTGGGTAATTTCACAATGCGTCCTGGGAACGGAAGATGGCGGCAGCCGCGCGCGCATTGCCAGAGCTTCGCTGGATCCCGGCGGGTGAGTATATAACTATTTTTTATTTTAATTTTTTTTAACAGGGATATGGTGCCCACACTGCTAAATACTACTTGGGCTGTGTTATATACTACATGGCTTCTATATACTACATGGGCAGTGTTATATACTGCGTGGGCAGTGCTATATATTATGTGGCCAGTGTTATATACTGCGTGGGCTGTGCTATATATTACGTGGGCTGTGTTATATACTACGTGGGCTGTGTTATATACTGCGTGGCTGCTATATACTACATGGGCAGTGTTATATATTGCGTGGCCTGTGCTATATACTACGTCGCCTGTGTGCCTGTGTTATATACTGCGTGGATGCTATATACTGCGTGGGCTGTGCTATATACTACGTGCCCTGTGTTATATACTGCGTGGCCTGTGTTATATACTACGTGGCCAGTGTTATATACTACGTCGCCTGTGTTAGATACTGCGTGGCTGCTATATACTGCGTGGGCTGTGTTATATAGTACGTGGGCTGTGTTATATACTGTTTGGGCTGTGTTGTATACTGCGTGGTCAGTTATATACTGCGTGGCCTGTATTAATGCATCGGGTATTCTACAATATGTATGTATCTATGTATATAGCAGCCACATAGTATATAGCACAGGCCACGTAGTATTTGTCTGCTATATACTACATGGCTCCTATATACTACGTGGCCTGTGCTATATACTATGTGGCTGATATATACATACATACATACATATTCTAGAATACCTGATGCGTTAGAATCGGGCCATCATCTAGTATTACAATATACACTTTCATTTTGCAAATAATGCTATGACTGTGTTACACTGATCAAAAGGGCATCAAACAACCATTAAAATAAAATAAAAAATATACAGTGGCTTGTGAAAATGTTCACCCCTTTGCCTTTTCTTTCATGTTTTGCTACCTCACAACCTGCAATTTCACTATTTTTGAGGGTTTGCATCATTTCATGTAAAGAACATGCCTACAACTGTGAACATTTTTCTTTTTATTGTGAAGCAAACAACAAATAGGACAAAATAGCTGAAAACTTCAGTGTGCATAACTATTCACCCCCTTAAGTCAATACTTTGTAGAGCCTCCATTTGAGGCAATTATAGCTGCAAGTCTCTTTGGATAAGTCTCTCTGATCTTTCCACATTTTGCCACTGGGATTTTTGCCCATTCCTCATGGCAAAACTACTCCAGCTCCTTCAGGTTAGATGGTTTCCTCTGGTGAAGAGCAATCTTTAAGTCTGACCACAGATTCTCAATTGGATTAAGGTCTGGGGTTTGACTAGGTCACTCAAACATTTATACGTTTCCTCTTAAATCACACTAGTGTTGCTTTAGCAGTATGCTTTGGGTCATTGTCTTATTGGAAGGTGAACCTCCGTCCCAGACTCAAATCACTGACAGACTGAAACAGGTTCTGCTCCAGAATATCCCTGTATTTAGCCCCATCCATCTTCCCATTTGGAGATCTGCTTGGCCTTCATGGTGTTTGGTCAGTGGTGCCTTTTGCTTAATTGTGTTGTAGCCTCTGTGGACTTTCAGAAAAGGTGTGTATATACTGACAAACTTTGTGACACTTAGATTGCAAACGGGGACATCCTGTCACTAAGCATGTGACTTATGAAGGTAATTGCTTGATTCATAAATTTTAGGGGCTTCATAGCAAATAGGGGTGAATACATATGCACATGCTAATATTTAGTTATTTGATCCAGTAAATTTAATTTATGCCTATATTTTCCTCACTTCACTTTACCAACTTGGACCATTTCATGCTAATGCATCTCACACAAATCGGATTACAAGAATATTTAACCCCTTTACCCCTCAAGCTGCTTTGCATGTTAATGATGTTAAGGCCAATTTTTACAATTCTGACCAGTGTCCCTTGATGAGGTAATAACTCTGGAACGCTTCAACGGAACCCCCTGATTCTGAGACTTTTTATTCGTGACATAATGTAAAATTGATTCAATGTAAGTAGCGTTTGTTTGTGAAAAAAACGGAAATTTTAAGAAAATTTGGAAAACTTGGCAATTTTCAATTCAAACTTTGGATTCTTATGCCTTTAAATCAGAGAGTCATATCACACAAAATAGTTAATAAATAACATTTCCCACATGTATACTTTACATCAGCACATTTTTCAAACAAATTTTATTTTTTGTTATAAGGGTTAAAATTTGGTGAGCCATTTCTCCTTTTTCCAACAAAAGTTACAAAACCATTTTTTTAAGGACCACCTCACGTTTGAAGTGACTTTAAGGGGTTTATATGATAAACAATACCCAAAAGTAACAACATTCTAAAAACTGCACTCCTCAAGGTGCTCAAAACCACATTCAAGAAGTTTATTAACCCTTCAGGTGCTTCACAGGAATTTTTGGAATGTGGAAGGAAAAAATAAACATTTACCCCATTTTTCGCTTTATAAGACGCACCTGATTATAAGACGCACCTAGATTTTAGAGAGGAAGATAAGCCAAATAGTGTGCAAAGACCTTTAATAAAATACAAAAATATTATCTGTGGATGACGCTCTGTTATGGGGGATCTGTGAATTACAGTACAGTGCCTGCAGTATCGTATATTGATACTACCACCCACCTTATCCTCAGGAATACACCCACTTACCGTATACATGGATGTATTCTGAAAGATGAGGGATCTGGTAGTCACATTTGCAATAAACACTTTGGACACTACATTACAGTGTATACACTAAATATGGCTAGAACCCCCATCATCCTTCAGAATATACCCATTGATACAGTATATTCTGAAGGATTATGAGGGTTGTTTGCTCACCTTTCCAAAAAGGATCTCGGGCTTGTGAGTACCGTAGTTGCAACATTAAATAGTGTGCAGAGACAGATATGTGATTGGTGGAGGCAGTTCAGCAACATTTCCCTCCACCAATCACTATCCACTCCTGCAGAGGAGGAGGAGAAGCTCCCTCCTCAGCTTTAGGCCTCTTTCACACATCCGTGTCTCCGGTATGTGTAGTGACAGTTTTCACATGTACCGGAGACACTGACATACGTAGACCCATTCAAATGAATGAGTCTGTGCACGTGTCAGTGTGTTTCCACGGACTATGTGTCCGTGTGCCCCACACGTAGACGTGTCCGTTTTTTACCATCAGGACAGGCGGCAAAACGTCCTGCACGCATGCACATGGAGAATACATATGGATGTCATCCGTGTGACACACATCGGACCCGGGGAAGAAGAGCTACAGTAAGCGCTGTTCCCCAGCGCCCGGTGCTGAACACGGCTCTCATCATTCTCCACTGCTCTGCCGGGGATCGGCACGAGCAGAGGAGAATGATGAGAGTTATTTTCAAGTCAGAACAATGACAGCAAGTGTTGGCTTTTTGCACTATTACTCCAATCAACCTACACCTGCTGCTGCTAATAAGTGACAGCAGGAGCAGATGATGGGGATAATCCTCACCCGCAGCCTGCGATATAGCTAAATGAATGAAAAACCCGGCTTGTTTTCCCTCCGTATTTTGTATAACCAGTCAGGCAAAAGTTACAGCTAGGGGTTGCAACCGTCAGCTTCAGCAAGGTTGGTTATCAAAAATAGAAGGGACCCCACGCCTTATTTTTAATTATTTAAATAATTTTAAAAAATGGCGTGGGATATTCTCAGGCTGGTAAGTAACCATGGATATTGGCCCCTCACCCCAGCCTAAAAATATCAGCCCGCAGCTGCCCAGAAAAGGCGCATCTATTAGATGTACCAATTCTGGCTCTTTGCCCGGCTCTTCCCACTTGTCCTGTAGCGTTAGCAAGTGGGGTTCATATTTGTGGGGTTGATGTCACCTTTGTGTTGTCAGGTGACATCAAGCCCACGGCTTAGTAATGGAGAGGCGTCTATAAGACACCTATCCATTATTAATCCTATAGTTGTATTGTAAATAAAGACACAGCCAGAATGAAGTCCTTTAACCCCTTTCTGCTAGCTGATAGAATAGTATGTCAGCTGGCAGTATCCCCCGCTTTGAGGTGGGCTCTGGCGTTGAGCCCACCTCAAAGTCGCGACGTCAGCTGTTTTGAACAGCTGACATGTGCCCGCAATAGGTGCCAGCGGAATCGCGATCCGCTTGCGCCTATTAACTAGTTAAATGCCGCTGTCAAACATTGACAGCAGCATTTAACAAGCGCTTTTGGCGATCGGGCAGGAAATATGCGCGCCGCTGACCCCCGTCACGTGATCGGGGCTCAGCGGTGCATTGCCATCACAACCACAGGTCTCCTTGAGACCTCTATGGTTGTTGATGATGGATTGCTATGAGCACCACCCTGTGGTTGGCGCTCATAGCAATGCTGTAATTCAGCTACATAGAGGTGATCTGTGCATCACCTCTATGTAGCAGAGGCAATCGAGTTGTGGCAGCTTGTAGCCTCCCATGTAGGCTATTGAAGCATGCCAAAAGTAAAAAAAAAATGTTTAAAAATATATAAAAAAATATATATATATAAAAGTTTAAATCACCCCCCTTTCGCCCCAATCAAAATAAAACAAAAATCAAACCTACACATATTTGCCGCGTTCAGAATCACCTGATCTAGCAATAAAAACAGCAACAAAAAGTCAAAACTAGTGGTGAGCGAATATACTCATTAATTGAGATTTCCCGAGCACGCTCGGGTGACCTCCGAGTATTTTTTAGTGCTCGGAGATTTAGTTTTTATAGCCGCAGCTGAATGATTTACATCTGTTAGCCAGCATAAGTACATGTGGGGGTTGCCTGGTTGCTAGGGAATCCCCACATGTACTTATGCTGGTTAACAGATATAAATCATTCAGCTGCGGCAATAAAAACTAAATCTCCGAGCACTAAAAAATGCTCGGAGGTCACCCGAGCATGCTCGGGAAATCTCGAGTAACGAGTATATTCGCTCATCACTAGTCAAAACGCCAGAATTAGGTTTTTTTCATTGCCGCAACATTGCATTAAAATGCAATAACGGACAATCAAAGGAATGTATCTGCACAAAAGTGCTATCATTAAAAATGTCAGCTCTGCATGCAAAAAATAAGCCTTTTCCCAACCCGAGATCACGAAAAATGGAGACGCTACGGGTAACGGAAAATTGCGCTTTTTTTTAAAGAAAATTTTTGATTTTTTTTTTCACCACTTAGATAAAAGAGAACCTAGACATGTTTGGTGTCTATTAACTCGTAATGACCTGGAGAATCACAATGGCTGGTCAGTTTTAGCATTTACTGAACCTAGCAATAAGCCAAACAAAAAACATGTGTGGGATTGCACTTTTTTTGCAATTTCACTGCACTTGGAATTTTTTCCCCGATTTTGAGTACGCGACATGGTAAAACCAATGGTGTCATTCAAAAGTACAACTGGTCCCGCAAAAAAAAACAAGCCCTCACATGGCCATATTGATGGAAAAATAGAAAAAGTTATGGCTCTGGAAAAGGGGGAGCGAAAAACGAAAAACCATAAAAAGCTCCTGGGGTTAAGGTGTTAATTGAAAAATTACACAGACTCCGTTATTAATCTCAATTAAACCGATCTCCTGTAATAAAAGTAAAATAAAAAAACAACAATATACCATACCTGTCCGTTGTTCTGTCCCACGCCGTAACCCATGTCTGGGAGAGAAACAGTTTTCAACCTGGACGGTGCCAAGATGCGACCGTCCAGGCTGAAAACCACTGGTTAAGGAACTGTTGCGAGCGCAGCATCATCATTGACCACTGGTGACGTCATCGAGGCTGGGCCGAGTGCTCCATCTACACCACAACCGTGGCCATTTTCCTGGAGACATCACAGAGGCAGGCACGGATGGAGATCTCGGCTTTACTCCATCTGCACCTGCACTGACTGAGAAGCTGGACCTCGGAAGAAGAATGGCGGCCACCATATGCCGCCGCTGCTCACCGCCGTACCACCATCGCTCGCCAACGTACCACCACCGCAGGAACACCGCAACACTCTGCAACATTGGTAAGAACAGTGTTCGGTTTATAAGACGCATCCCCATTTTCCCCCTAATTCTGGGAATCATAAAAGTACGTCTTATAAAGCGAAAAATACTGTACTTTTCTTTCACAAAACTTTTCCTTTAGACTTTTTTGTTGTTGTTGTTTAACTTTCACAAGGGTAACAAGAGAAAATGGACCATGCAACTTGTTGTGCAATTTCTCCTGAGCATGTCGGATACCCATATGTGGGGGAATACAACTGTTGGGCGCACAGCAGAACTTGGAAGGGAAGGAGCGCCATTTCACTTTTTGAATGTAAAATTTGCTGGAATACTTAGCAGACGTCATGTCATGTTTGGAGAGCCCCTGATGTGCCTAAACAGTGGAAACCCCCAATAAGTGACAACATTTTGGAAACTTTTTTTCACAAAAAAAATTTACTTTCTATTTTTTTTAATACCATATGTGTGGGAATGCTACTGTTTGAGCCTTTGGCAGAGCGCAGAATGGAAGGAGCGCCATTTGACTTTTTGAATGCAAAATTTGATAACATAATTAGCGGATACCATGTCATGTTTGGAGAGCCCTGATGTGCCAAAACAGTGAAAATCACTCACAAGTGACACCATTTTGATAAATAGACCCCTCAAGGAATGTATTTAGATATGTGGTGAGCACCTTGAACCCCCAGATGCTTCACAGAAGTTTAGAACTTTGAGCTGAGAAAATTAAAAAATATATATTTTCCGCACAAAAATGTTATTTTAGCCAAAAGTTTGCATTTTCATAATGGTAACAGGAAAAATTGCACCATACAATTTATTGTGCAATTTCTCCTAAGTACGCCAATACCTCATATGTGGGAGAAAACTGCTGTTTGGGTGCAAGGCAGGGCTTGGAATGGAAGGAGCGTCATTTGACTTTTTGAATGTAAAACTTGCTGGAATCTTTAGCAGACGCCATATCCCGTTTGGACATCCCCTGATGTGCATAAACAAGGGAACCCCCCAGAAGCGACCCCATTTTGGAAACTAGACCCTTTAAGGATTGTATTTAGATATGTAGTGAGCACCTTGAACTCCCAGGTGCTTGAGAGAAGTTTATAACATTGAGTCGAGAAAATAAAAAAAAAAACAAATTTTCCCCACAAAAATGTTATTTTAGCCCCATTTTTTTATTTTTACAAGGGTAACAGGAGAACAGTGTGTTGTGCAATTTCTCCTGAGAACACAGATACACCATATGTGGAGGTAATACTACTTTTGAAGCACAGTTCAAAGGTCAGAAGGGTTGAGGTGCCATATTGAAGTTCAGATTTTGCTGGAATGGTTTGAGGGTGCCATGTCACATTGGCAGAGCCCCTGAGGTGCCAGAACAACAGAAACCCCCTATATGTGAACTCATTTTACAAAATACACTCCCAAATGAATTCGTCTAGGGGTGCAGTGATCATATTGACACCACATGTACCTCATAGAATTTTATACCATTAAGTGGTAAAGAAAGTATAAATTACATGTTTACCACTAAATGTTGTTTAAGCAGAAAGTTTTACATTTTTCTAAGGACTAATAGTACATTTTTTACAACAAACTGAAGTTCATTTTTTCTTGAGTGCGCCAATACCCTACATGTAATTGGGAAATATTTTTCGGGCACAGTGTATTAGGCATTAGGATTCTCCCGCTGTGCAGGATAGATCCCAAGCATTGTCTGGTCCAGCCGCTGTGGTTGCTGCTCAGCACAGACATTGGTCCCAGCATCTAGCTCAGGCTTGTGGTATGCATTTGGTTATTGCTGGCTCTTCAGCCAAGTCTATGGTAACCAGTGATATGCAGGCACAGTCTTGTGCTCTGGATTCTAAGTCCAGAGATCACCTTACTGAGCATATCCATGATGTGGACATTGGTGGTCGGACGTTAGCTGCTCTGATGACGTGGCAGCTCCGGATTGGCCCACGGGCGATGTCTCGGCCAACTGGGCGAGTGTTGTGGGTGGAGCCTAAAAGGCTCTCAGCGGTGCACTTGGGCATGCTAGTGTCATTTATGTTTGGTGTGTGGGTGGCTACTCTACCACTCTGTCTGCATGTTTGTGTGTGTGTGTGTCTTTGCTCAGAGACTGTACACGTTGGCAAGTAGGTTGCACACTTATGGGGTTCCATACCCTTGGGTCAATGCCTGAGTCTCTAGTCTGCTACATGCTTAGGGTGCCAGTCAGGCACAGGTTCAGTAGTGTCAGGACTGGGGTAACTAGCCGTTTGGCTTAGCATCTGTTTCATTCTTGTGTGCGGTTAGCACAGTTCAGTTACAGAGCAGGGTCAACCCTTATGCTATACTTCTCGGTGAGAGCGAAAGGGTATTGTACCTAGCGTCATAGAGCTCTCTCTCTTAGCTCAGCATCTGCTTCATTCGTGTGTGCGGTTAGCACCGTTTAGTTGCAGAGCTCAATCCATCCAAGTCCTATTTTCCCTGTGACGTTAACAGGGTGCAGCACTTCGCATACTCGTGCCATACCTCTTGGTGAAGTAACTGAGCTTGGTACTCAGTGTTCCATTCACACTGAGTAGCGTTAACTCAGTGTGTTCTAGGTAATGCTTGCTGTTGTGTTCCGTCATTGTTCACTAGCAGCAGGGTTCATCTCTGCACTGTGGACCCGGGTTGTGATTGCTCTTCATTTTATATTTTATTTAGTGAAATCTGCCAACCCCAACACAGTGCAAAGCTCAGAATAGAAGGCGCGCCATACTATAGTGCAGATTTTACTGTTATGGTTTGCGGGTGCCATGACCCACTGGGAGAGCCCCTGAGTTGCCAGAACTGCCGAACCCCCCATAAGTGACCCCATTTTACAAACTACACCTCTCAACTAAATTATTTAGGGGTGCAGTGATCATATCCACGGGTATGTCACTGAATGTTATACCATTGGGCACTGAAGAAAAAATAAATACATTTTTACCACCATTTTGTTTTATCCTCAGATTTTACATTTTCACACAAGAAGTGGGTAAAAATAGCACCATAATTTGTCCCAGAATTTCTACTGAATGTGGCAATACCCCATATGTGGCTGTACAGAACTGCTTAGCCTTCCGGAGCCTCCTGGAGCACAGATTTTCCTAGAATAGTTTGTGGACTCCATATACAGAGCCCCTAATTGCTAGAAGAGCAGAATCCCCCCTCAAGTGATCCCATTTTGGAAATTATTCCCCTTTGGGAATTTATCTACAAGTGTAGTGATGATTTTGACTCCATGGGTGTTTTACAGAAACAAGCAGCAATAAATGTTGCTGAGTGAAAATTACAAACTGCCGTTGTAGTGACCAATACGCTGTAGTGACCAGTATGTTGCAGTCATGGTTACGTTATGCCCAGCTCATGCTTCTGTAGACAAATACTCGTAAGTTAGGAAGGCTCTCATCGCTTCAGAAATGCCAAACACATGAACGCTATGTTTGGTTTAGGCACATAGTGGGGCTCAAAAAGGAGGTGGAGCATTTGGATTTGGGAGCGCAGAATTTGCTGAATTTCTTTTGAGTGGTGAGGAGCCATTTCACTTTTCCAGAACCTTTTGTACTTCCAGTAACATGAAAGCCCCTATATTTCCGTTAACAGATGACAGACCTGAATGTGGATTTGATTTTTTTGTGGATTGAGTTGAATCTTTTATTGGGAACATGTTACATAACATTTAGGATCACATTTATCTGGTGCTCTACACTGAGCACTTACTTTGGGATTTCCATCTAAATATCCAAATTACGTGATTCAGATGAAACCCCCAAGGGATCCATTCACTATAATGAGGCAGCAGAGTTACTCTGGACTCCATCTGGCCTCTGTTCAGCAGTGTCCTTTTCAGAAGTGCACAAAACTGTGGCCGACAGCACTTTTATTCACGCCTAAAAAGATGGACACCGCTGCATCACAGCTCCAATGGTGTCCACAGTGCCTCTATCTGCCTCATTATAGAGAATTTTCCGCTGTGGGTTCTGTCTGAATCACGTATTTCAGAGATTTACACGGAAACCCCAATGTAAGGGTTCAGCGTAGAGCACAGGATAAATGTGCCCTAAGCCTTAGGCTACTTTCACACTAGCGTTAACTGCAATACGTCGCAATGCGTCGTTTTGCCGAAAAAACGCATCCTGCAAAAGTGCTTGCAAGATGCGTTTTTTCTGCATTGACTAACATTAGCGACGCATTTGCGACGCATTGACACACGTCGCAACCGTCGTGCGATGGTTGCGCCGTGTTGTGGCGGACCGTCGGGAGCAAAAAAAGTTACATGTAACGTTTTTTGCTGCCGACGGTCCACTTTTTCCGACCGTGCATGCGCGGCCGGAACTCCGCCCCCACCTCCCCGCACCTCACAATGGGGCAGCGGATGCGCTGGAAAAATGCATCCGCTGCCCCGTTGTGCGGCGCAGAGAACGCTAGCGTCGGTAACCTCGGCCCGACGCACTGCGACGGGCCGAGCCCGACGCTAGTGTGAAAGTAGCCTTACTGCGATCTTTGGGAGGCAGAGTGAACCAAACAGCAAGTAAAGAATTGGTTTTAATTATTTTTTATGCCGTTCCTTGTGCGGTATAAGTGATTAGACAACATTATTCTTCGGGTCGGTGCGATTACCATGCTACCGGATTTATATCTGGTTTTTATGTTTGTCGGCTGTCACACACTAAAAGATGCATTTTATTGCAAAAAGTAGTTTTTGCATCACCATATTTTGAGAGCTATAATTTTTTTCATATTTCAGCCTACAGAGCCATGTGATGGATTTTTTTTGTGGGATAAGTTGACTTTTTTATTGGTACCATTTTCGGGCACATGACATTTTTTGATTGCTTTGTATTCCAATTTTTGAACGTAGATTGAACAAAAAACACCAATTCAGGGTTTATATTTTTTTATATTGTTACGCTTGTGGTAAAATTGATAAGGCAGCTTTATTCTTCAGGTAAGTATTATTACAGCGTTACCACATTTATATCGTTTTTTTTTTTTTTAATGTAAATTTTTATTAAAGATTTTTCACATTAACAAAGATAGCAAAGTAAATACCGGCAATCAAGACAATGGTGCAATGTTTCACTTCTGAAGTTAAATGAATAATATAAATAAAATACACTGGCGAATAATAGCATCATGACCATTAACTTCATATCACACATAGTGAGAATGAAAGCTGAGAAACATCTGTCTCATGAGAGTGGTAACTTATCCTTGTAATGCACCATTTCCAATATAACAAAGCAAGAACCAGAGTAAAAGAAATAGAAAAAAGGGGGATGGGGGATCCTTCAATCATGCCTCATTTAATCATATCACCATTATGGCTCATCATCTTCCCACCCATCTCGAGCCTCCCACCAGTCAGCAGGGAATTTTAGTCTTCTATCCGAAGGCATCCTATATTATTTTTGAGACTTTCCGTTAAGTACCATTTCGTTGAAGTAAAAGGTTTGATTATTTTCTGTCTCTCCTCCATACTGCAAAATTTGCCAATAAATTGTCTCCATTTTGTTAAGAATTCTACTTGTGTCTCTTTATTCCTTAGTGTATCCCCTTGAACTATCATCATATAGTGATGTAATTGGGCCACCAGATCAGAAATTAATGGGGTGGAAGGACTGAGCCATTACTTAAGGATCAGCTTTTTAGCTAAAATCAGTATAGAGTGTATAAGTTTTTGAGAAATCTCTTTACCCTTCCCTATGCCCAGCTTGCCCCAAGAATGTAGGATTGCCGTCAGTGGAGCTAGCAACTGTACAGTGCTCCGTAGTTTACATATAAACTCTGATATTGTGTCCCAAAAAGGGGTGACAGAATGACATGACCACAATCCATGCAGTAGGTCCAATTTAGAAAGCTGACACCTGGGGCAGGCAGTAAGTCTGTCGAGAGTTAGGGTCTGGTTTGTGGATGTTAAAAGCGTATATAGCTCCATGCATGATTGTGAATTGAGTCTCCCTCCAAGATTACTTTATTATGTGTTTCTGAAAGGGGGACCATCCTTTTCTGATCCTGGAGGGAGCATCAACGTCACCTAGCTGTAGTCTCCAATATTTACAAAAAGTGTCTGGATGAGGTTCTATCAAATTCAGTTTTATTGTGGAGTTAATCGTAGATATCGAAGGAGTTTCCACAGGGTATTGGTGTATGTCATCTAGCTCGTTGCATCTTGATTCAAATGTGACATCTTGTAGAGCCGACATGATGGAGCGTTTGACCTGTTCGTATTGGAATGAGTGTGAGGGCTGAAGTTTACATTTTTTGAGTAATTCCTGCACATGTCAACCATCTGGATTCTGTTGGATGGAGGAGATGTGAGACAGTAAATATGCCCCTCTGTCTCCAGGAAACAAATAATCTATTTTCCATACCCTGGGGGAATTCAGGGTTTACCCTTAATGGTTAATGTTTGGAGATTCTAAATGAGAGGCTGTAATTTTTCCTCACTGCTTTCCTTGCCGAAATCATATCTCTGAATGTAACTGACCTCTTTAACGCCAGAGGCAGGGAGGAAAGATGAGAATGCAATATCACCGTCAGGTCTAGAGTATGAGCAAAGTCTGCTTCTAATGTGGAGTCAGCATAGGTGGGTCTATTGCAGAGGGGGGAAAAAGTTTTTAGTCGGCCACCAATTGTGCAAGTTTTCCCACTTAAAAGAAGAGAGAGGCCTGTAATTGACATCATAGGTATTTATGAGATAAGAAAAAAGTACATGCAGAACAAAGGTTGGAACTCCACAAATTGATTCTTATCAAAATATATCAAATTTTATTTATACACACAAAAAAATGCAACACACAATTAAAAACATCTAAAAAGTAACTCTGCAAAATAGAGAACTCCAATCTTCCATACTATAATATATATGTGAACTGGCCATGAATTATTATTTGCACCAAATACAAAAATACAAATGCTGCATATGCTGATAGCAAAAGGAAAATTCACAGATGAACTAAACCCAATTAGGGAGGCGCTGTTTTGGATTTAAAAGTGAAACACTCTATGTAAATACATATTGGGTAAAGAGAGCCTGAATGGATTGAAAGAAAGCCTTCTACTTGTGCTAAACCCTGTCAATAATGAATATGGTCAGGATACATGGTGATATGAATACATTGCTCAGATCAACCTGATAATTTACCCATAGAGATGCTCATACATGAATCAAGTCACCCGACAGGTACAGCACACAATTGGCACAGATAGACGATCAGCAATGGCTCAATACTTTACCCTAACCGGTCCACTACAGTCACCCCCTGGTCCTTATAGCAGCGGTGCAGCCAGTGTATGGAAGAGCGCAAGACCCACGCGTTCCGACACGCACACCGTGTCTTTCTCAAGGTGAGTGCACTCACCTTGAGAAAGACACGGTGTGCGTGTCGGAACGCGTGGGTCTTGCGCTCTTCCATACACTGGCTGCACCGCTGCTATAAGGACCAGGGGGTGACTGTAGTGGACCGGTTAGGGTAAAGTATTGAGCCATTGCTGATCGTCTATCTGTGCCAATTGTGTGCTGTACCTGTCGGGTGACTTGATTCATGTATGAGCATCTCTATGGGTAAATTATCAGGTTGATCTGAGCAATGTATTCATATCACCATGTATCCTGACCATATTCATTATTGACAGGGTTTAGCACAAGTAGAAGGCTTTCTTTCAATCCATTCAGGCTCTCTTTACCCAATATGTATTTACATAGAGTGTTTCACTTTTAAATCCAAAACAGCGCCTCCCTAATTGGGTTTAGTTCATCTGTGAATTTTCCTTTTGCTATCAGCATATGCAGCATTTGTATTTTTGTATTTGGTGCAAATAATAATTCATGGCCAGTTCACATATATATTATAGTATGGAAGATTGGAGTTCTCTATTTTGCAGAGTTACTTTTTAGATGTTTTTAATTGTGTGTTGCATTTTTTTGTGTGTATAAATAAAATTTGATATATTTTGATAAGAATCAATTTGTGGAGTTCCAACCTTTGTTCTGCATGTACTTTTTTCTTATCTCATAAATAGTATATATACTACATGCATGGTAGTGAACCCGGAATATTCAATAGTATCTGGATGGTGCCCACTTAAAGCTTTTTCTTTATGACATCATAGGTATACCACAACTATGAGAGTCAAAATTGAGAAAACAAATTCAAATAATCACCTTGTCTGATTTGGCAAGATTGTTTTGCAAATTATGGTGGAAAATAAGTATTTAGTCATTAACAAAAGTTCATCTCAATGTTTTGTTATATATCCTTTGTTGGCAATTACAGAAGTCAAAGTTTTCTGTAAGTCTTCACAAGGTTGGCAGACACTGTTGGTGGTATGTTGGCCCATTCCCCCATGCAGATCTCCTCTAGAGCAGTGATGTTTTGGGCCTGTTGCTGGGCAAAATGGACTTTCAACTCCCTCCAAAGGTTTTCTATGGGGTTGAGATCTGGGGACTGACTAGGCCACTCCAGGACCTTCTTATGCTTCTTACGAAGCCACTCCTTCCGTGCCCTGGCGGTGTGCTTGGGATCATTATTATGCTGAAAGACCCATCCACATTTCATCTTCAATGCCCTCGCTGATGGAAGAAGGTTTGCACTTAAAATCTCACGATACATGGCCCCATTCATTCTTTCATGTACACAGATGAGTAGTCCTGGTCCCTTTGCAGAGAAACAGCCCCAAAGCATGATGTTGCCAGTTGCCACCCCCATGCTTCACAGTAGATATGGTGTTCTTTGGATGCAACTCAGCATTCTGTCTCCTCCAAACATGACGAGTTTTGTTTCTACCAAACAGTTCTACTTTAGTTTCATCAGAACATATGACATTCTCCCAATACTCTACTGGATAATCCAAATGCTCTCTAGCAAACTTCAGACGGCCTGGACATGTACTGGCTTAAGCAGGGGGACACGTCTGGCACTGCAGGATCTGAGTCCCTGGCAGTGTAGTGTGTTACTGATGGTAGCGTTTGTTACAGTGGTCCCAGATCTATGCAGGTCATGCACTAGGTCCCCCCATGTGGTTCTGGGATTTTTGCTCACCATTCTTGTGATCATTTTGACCCCATGTGGTGAGATCTTGCATGGAGCCCCAGTTCGAGGGAGATTATCAGTGGTCTTATATGTCTTCCATTTTCTTATTATTGCTCCCACAGTTGATTTCATCACACCAAGCTGCTTACCTATTGCAGATTAAGTCTTCCCAGCATGGTGCAGGGCTACAATTTTGTTTCTGGTGTCCTTTGACAGCTCTTTTGTCTTCACCATAGTGGAGTTTGGAGTGTGACTGTTTGAGGTTGTGGACAGGTGTCTTTTATACTGATAACTTGTTCAAACAGGTGCCATTACTACAGGTAATGAGTGGAGGACAGAGGAGCCTCTTAAAGAAGAAGTTACAGGACTGTGAGAGCCAGAAATCTTGCATGTTTTTAGGTGGCCAAATACTTATCTTCTACCATAATTTGCAAAAAAATCTTGCTAAATCAGACAAGGTGATTTTCTGGATTTGTTTTCTCAATTTTGACTCTCATAGTTGTGGTCTACCTATGATGTCAATTACAGGCCACTCTCATCTTTTTAAGTGGGAGAACTTACACAATTGGTGGCTAACTAAATACTTTTTTTCCCCACTGTATGCATCCAGTCAATGACATATCGCGTGAGACAGGCTAGGTTATAATTCCTAGCGCTAGGTTTTTTTATGTTTTGACACTTTTACACTAAAACTTTTATAGAAAAAATAATTATTTTTGCATCACTTTATTCTAAGAGCTATAACGTTTTAATTTTTCCTCTGATGGAGCTGCATGATATCTTATTTTTGTGGGACAAGATGATGTTTTCAGCAAAACCATGTATATTTATATTCGTCTTTTTGTTCGGCGGTATGATGACAAAGCATTGTTTTTTACCTTGTTTTTTTTTTATGATGTTCTTTAAAGAGGTTAACTAGTGGGACAGTTTAATAGGTTGGGTATTTCCGAACACAGCTATACCAAATATGTGTGCTTTTATTGTTTTGTTGTATAATAAAAATATTTATTTATAAGTACAATATATTTTGATTTTTGTTACAATTATATTTTTTAAATTTTTTAAAAACTTTTTACTTTTTTTATTTTTTTTTTACTCTGTACCACTATGGGACTTTCATTTTTTGCAAGCTGATCGCTTGTATAGCATAGAGATGAAGCAGCATCCCTATGCTATGCACACTGTCAGCGCTGCACTGACAAACTTGCTTCTTCATGCTCTGAGCATGATCAAGCAGCTCTGCTAGCTCTGGTAACCCGGATATCATCACAACGACATTGGGTCACTATGACAATGAACGGGACCCCGCGATTGCATCGTGGGGTCCCGGATCCAAGGGCAGAGGGGCTGTCTTCACTCTGCCTGCTCCCGAAATGCTGCAATCGAGTTAGATCGGGGTTAAAGTGCCGGGAGCAGTGTGGGACCGCTCTTGGCACTGAGTGATGGGTGTCAGTTATCACAATTAGCTGACACTCGACGGCAATTATGCTTGCACAGCATCTGTGCGTGCAAAATCCCCGAGACGTAGCCACACAGCACACATCAATAAGTCCCAGGACACAGGGACCCATGGATACGTCTCGGGTGGGAAAGGGGTTGAACACAGGTTGTAATGTACCAAAATAGGTAAAAAGCCGAGGAGGTGAATATTTTCACAAGCCACTGTACTACTTTTGTTGTATAAATAGCTAGCATATTTTAACAGATTTTGGCCCAGTGAGATCAATATTACTCAACATTGTGTGAAAATGGCCAGTTGTTCTTGGGGTATTTGTACACACTACAACTCTCAAACAAAATTGTCTCTGCCCGTGCCATGCACACAAAATCCCATTTTCTAATTATCTGCAGTGTATAAAATTTGCATCTTTTCTGCTGAAAAATATAAAAATGTGTATCTGAAGACTTCCACTATCACTTTGATTTTAGAAATATCTGCAGCCTTACACACTACTGTATTGTGGAGAAAAGGTTGCTTTTTGTTTGTTTTGGCAATGTGGATGAAGTTAGTGAAAAAAACAGTTTTTACCCTCATTGCTCTTTACTAATATCTGTGTGTAAATGGCCAACTCGGGTCAATCATCGAAATAATAAAGGGAAGCTAACTTCAGAAAATGCTAAAAGGATTTAAAAATATATGGAACACAAAATTCTGACTTTATCAATAGGTCAATGTTTTTTCATTTTTTTTCATATCACGATCTTAAAAAAAAAAAAAACTAGTACCGTATATATTCGTGTATAAGCCGAGTTTTTCAGCACTTTTTTTTGTGTTAAAAACGCCCCCCTCGGCTTATACATGAGTCACGGTACAGAAAGCTGGAGGGGGAGGCAGAGCAGCAGGTGCCAGGAGCCAGCGCACACATCATATTTACCTACCTGCGCACCCTGGGTGCTCGTTCCGGCCACCTGTCTACAGCTCTTCCTGTGCTCAGTGGTCACGTGGTACCTCTCATTAAGGTGATGAATATGGACGCGTCTCCACTTCCATAGGGGTGGAGCACATATTCATCACCTTAATGAGCGGTACCATGTGACTGCTGAGCATAGGAAGAGCTGCAGGCAGGTGCCGGCGGCCAGAACGATATGCAGTGTCAGCACCGAGGGCGCGCAGGTAAGTGAGTATGATGTTTGTTTGTTTTTTTTTCTATAGGAAACATGCACACAGGGATAGGGGATAAGGAGGCATGCATACGGGGATGGAACTGGGAGGCATGCATAGAGGGATAGAACGGGGAGGCATTCATACCAGGACAGGGAAGGGGGAGGCATGCATTCAATCACAGGGAAGGGGGAGGCATGCATACAATGACAGGAAAGGGGGAGGCATGCATACAATGACAGGAAAGGGGGAGGCATGCATACAATGACAGGGACAGGGAAGGCATGCAGACAGGGACAGGGATGGGGAGGCATTCATATCAAGACAGGGAAGGGGGATCCATGCATAGCAGGACAGTGATAAGGGGACAATGCATACCCGGCTTATACTCGAGTCAATAAGCTTACCCAGTTTTCCGTGGCAAAAGTAGGTGCCTCGGCTACTCGGGTCGGCTTATACTCGAATATATACAGTAATTTTGCAATTTTCACACACAATTGGGCTGTTTCAGACCTTAAAGAGTATGTGCACACAATATCTTTTTCCAGTGGGTCCACTCAGAAATCCACCTGAAAAAGTGTCCAGAAATCGCTCAATAGAATGTACATATGCGTTTCTATGGAAAAATAACTTGTTGATATCTTCAATTTTTGATAGTCTTTTAACTTCTTCAGGTTGCCAAATAAATTAATCACTACCCTTCTAAATAAGGCCAGGTGCACACATTCAGGATTTGGTCAGTATTTTACATCAGAATTTGTAAGACAAAACCAGGAGCGGGTAAAAAGTGCCGAAGTGGTGACGTGTTTCTATTATACTTTTCATCTGATTGTTCCAATACTGTTTTGGCTTACTAATGCTGAGATAAAAAATTCACCAAATACTCAATGTGTGCACGTGGCATTCGGGTAAGGCCAGAAGCAGAAGATGAGTTTGAAAATCTCAGTGGACATTAGCAGCTCCTTGTGTTTGTATTTGAGCCAATTTGGAGACCAAACTAACTTTATACATGGTGTGGTCATTCGGTTGCTGATAGAGGTAGACACAGGAACACTGTCTCTTTAAATTTTCCACTGGTTTATTTGGGTGCAACATAAACACTGCCTTTCTGGCCTAAGTGGAGAACAAAACAAAACCAAATGGCAGAGTATGGGGATCCCGAGCTCAGGAAACAAACATTAAAAAAAAAGTTAAACTTTCCTTGTCCTCAGCTCTCATCTCCAGGCACATCCAAGACTGAATGAGCCAGAAAGCTGTATATTTATCCTCTGGAATCCACCTTGGGGTGGAAATATGGTGAACAGCCTCCCACCCACTCTACAGCTGTTCTCTAACCATAGCCCTAAACATGGCCGAATAACTCCTATCAGCACTTTGGAGCGTTTCCCTAGGTTCATATCACTAAAGCTAATAACCTCAGTGGTACTTTGCGCCCTCCAGTACTTTGCCAGTGACTTTGTCACAAAGGATAGAACACAGATAGCGTATGTATTTTGTCCTGTCTATTTGAAACATGGATGTGTGAATTTGATGTAGGGGCTCATTCAGACAAACATATTAAAAGTTTGTGTTCTGTTCTACATGCAAAACTGATATCTTTAGGAGAGCACACTGACCAATGCAATTCAGTTTGCTGGCTCACGTGAACATTTTTGTACCTTGACCAGAAGTCTTCATGTAAAAAAAATTGCTGTATGCACTACTTTTATCCATAGTCCGGATCAGACTCGCCCATTATAAAGCAATGGGTGCACAAGCAACACATCATATACGGGTTGCCATTCATGTCATGTGTTTTTCACAGATCTATTAGGCTATGTTCAGGATTTTTTAGGGTATGTGCACACGTTGCGGATTCTCTGCGGATTCGCAGCGTTTTTTTGCAGTGCAGAAACGCTGCAGATCCGCAATTGATTTACAGTACAATGTAAATCAATGAGAAAAAAAAAAGCTGTGCACACTTTGCGGAAATCAGCAGGGGTAAAAATCGCAGGAAATTCTAAAAAAAAAACGCAGCAAAAATGCACAAAAAACGCTGCGGATCCGCACAAAAAACGCAGCTGCGTTTTCTGCCAGGAGAGGCAGAATCCGCACCAGAAATTCCTAAGGCTAATCCGCAACATGTGCACATAGCCTTAGCGTTTTTTCAGCCTTTTTCCGCTGAAAAAACGCTAAAAAAACGCTTACATAAGCACGCCATCATTTTTAATGCATTCCGCATTTTTTGTGCACGTTACATTTTTTTCCGCGGCGGAATAGCATTCTGGAAAAAAACGCAGCATGTTCATTCTTTGTGCGGAATCTCGGGGATTCTGCACACATAGTAATGCATTGATCAGCTTACTTCCCGCATGTGGCTATGCCCATCATGCGGGAAGTAAGTGGATCATGTGCGGTTGGTACCCAGAGTGGAGGAGAGGGAACCATATACCTGGAAAAAAAAAACATTAAAATAAAAAATCGTAATTATTTTTAACAATGTATCTTTTTACTATTGAGGCTGCATAGGCAGCATCAATAGTAAAGAGTTGGTCACACTTGTCAAACACTATGTTTGACAAGTGTGACCAACCTGTCAATCAGTTTTCCAAGCGATGCTACAGATCGCTTGCAAAACGCTAGTGTTTAGCGGGAATATGCATGCTAATTCTGCATGCGTTATATCCGCGGCAGGGAGTTGCAGAATTTCCACGGAAATTCTGCAATGTGTGCACATAGCCTTACAATTACAAAGATATAAAAATGGATTTGTCCTTCATGATTCTTAGGCCGGCGTCACACTTGGCGTAAGACAATACGCCACGTATTATACGTCCGTACTACGGCCGTAATACGGAGAAATGTTCCCAAAATATTGATCCGTAGTCAGGGTGTTTCAGCGTATTTTGCGCATGGCATCCTCCGTATGTAATCCGTATGGCATCCGTACTGCGAGATTTTCGCGCAGGCTTGCAAAACCGACATCTAATGGATTTATGTGCTCAAATGTTAGGGAAAACATATATACAGCATATATATATATATATATATATATATATATATATATATATATATATATATATATGTCATTGTGACACATATATATATATTCTGTATTTAGATTTCAATCAGCGCGATCTATGTGAAAAGCCGGTAATTCAATTGCCGGCTTTTCATTTCTCCTGCACAAACCCGACAGGATATGAGACATGGTTTACATACAGTAAACCATCTCATATCCCCCTTTTTTTTGCATATTCCACACTACTAATGTTAGTAGTGTGTATGTGCAAAATTTTAGCGCTGTAGCTGCTTAAATAAAGGGTTAAATGGCGGAAAAAATTGGCGTGGGCTCCCGCGCAATTTTCTCCGCCAGAGCGGTAAAGCCAGTGACTGACGGCAGATATTAATAGCCAGGAGAGGGTCCATGGTTATTGGCCTCCCCCTGGCTACAAACATCTGCCCCCAGCCACCCCAGAAAAGGCACATCTGGAAGATGCGCCTATTCTGGCACTTGGCCACTCTCTTCCCACTCCCTGTAGCGGTGGGATATGGGGTAATGAAGGGTTAATGCCACCTTGCTATTGTAAGGTGACATTAAGCCAGATTAATGATGGAGAGGCGTCAATTATGACACCTATCCATTATTAATCCAATTGTAGGAAAGGGTTAAAAAACACACATTATTAAAAAGGATTTTAATGAAATAAACACAGCGGTTGTTGTAATAATTTATTGTTCTCTCAAATCCATTTGCAGTCCCTCGCTTGGCAACATAATAAACGCACAAGATACATACCTTCTGATGTACTGTCAGGTCCAACGATGTAATCCATCTGAAGGGGTTAACTAATATTACAAGCAGGAGCCCTGCTATAATGCAGCTGTGCTCCGTGCTTGTAATTCCCCTGCGAATGAATGAAATGTAGGTCATTGACCTACATTTCATTCATTCGCGGTGAGGCGCCCTCTGGTGGATGTTCTCATGAACTGCAGCCTGGGAACTTTTTCCCACGCTCCAGGTCATATGAGGACATCCACCAGGGGGCGCATCACCGCGACTGAATGAAATGTAGGTCAATGACCTACATTTCATTCATTCGCAGGGGAATTACAAGCACGGAGCACAGCTGCATTATAGCAGGGCTCCTGCTTGTAATATTAGTTAACCCCTTCAGATGGATTACATCGTTGGACCTGACAGTACATCAGAAGGTATGTATCTTGTGCGTTTATTATGTTGCCAAGCGAGGGACTGCAAATGGATTTGAGAGAACAATAAATTATTACAACAACCGCTGTGTTTATTTCATTAAAATCCTTTTTAATAATGTGTGTGTGTTTTTTAACCCTTTCCTACAATTGGATTAATAATGGATAGGTGTCATAATTGACGCCTCTCCATCATTAATCTGGCTTAATGTCACCTTACAATAGCAAGGTGGCATTAACCCTTCATTACCCCATATCCCACCGCTACAGGGAGTGGGAAGAGAGTGGCCAAGTGCCAGAATAGGCGCATCTTCCAGATGTGCCTTTTCTGGGGTGGCTGGGGGCAGATGTTTGTAGCCAGGGGGAGGCCAATAACCATGGACCCTCTCCTGGCTATTAATATCTGCCCTCAGTCACTGGCTTTACCGCTCTGGCGAAGAAAATTGCGCGGGAGCCCACGCCAATTTTTTCCGCCATTTAACCCTTTATTTAAGCAGCTACAGCGCTAAAATTTTGCACATACACACTACTAACATTAGTAGTGTGGAATATGCAAAAAAAAGGGGGATATGAGATGGTTTACTGTATGTAAACCATGTCTCATATCCTGTCGGGTTTGTGAAGGAGAAATGAAAAGCCGGCAATTGAATTACCGACTTTTCACTAACACCGCTGCGTATTTCTCGCAAGTCACACTGCTGGTCCGTGTGGAATCCGTATTTTTCTCGCCCCCATAGACTTTCATTGGCGATTTTTTAGCGCAGTACGCTGACAAACGCAGCATGCTGCGATTTTGTACGGCCCTAGAAAGCCGTATAAGGCCGGTTTCACAGGTCAGTGGCTCCGGTACGTGAGGTGACAGTTTCCTCACGTACCGGAGACACTGACACACGTAGACACATAAAAATCAATGCATCTGTTCAGATGTCATTGATTTTTTGCGGACCGTGTCTCCGTGTGCCAAACACGGAGACATGTCAGTGTTCGTGGGAGCGCACGTTTTACACGGACCCAATAGAGTCAATGGGTCCGCGTAAAACACGGACCTCACACGGACATTCTCCGTCTGGGGTCCGTGTGCGTGCAGGAGACAGCGCTACAGTAAGCGCTGTCCCCCCCACATGGTGCTGAAGCCGGTATTCATATCTTCCCTGTAGCAGCGTTTGCTGTAGAGAAAATATGAATAATAGTGTTAAAAATAAAGATCCATGTGTCCGCCGCCCCCCCACCCCCTGTGCGCCCCCCCCCCCCCGCTGGTCAGAAAATAGTTACCCGCTCCCTCGCTCCTTCCTGGTCTGGCCGCGCCTCCTACTGTATGCGGTCACGTGGGGCCGATCATTTACAATCATGACTAGTCGGCTCCGCCCCTATGGGAGGTGGAGCCACATATTCATGACTGTAAATGATCGGGCCCACGTGACCGCATGCAGGAGAAGCCGCGGCCAGACCAGGAAGCAGCGAGGGAGCGGGTAAGTATTCTCTGACCGGTGGGGGGGCGGCGGACACATGGATCTTTATTTTAAACACTATTCTTCATATTTTCTCTACAGCAAACGTTGCTGCAGGGAAGATATGAATCGCAGCTTCAGCACCATGCAGAGTGGGTACCACACGCTCCGTGTGGTACCCACTCGCCATACGGGCGGCACACGTGTGCCGCAGGTATGGCCTCCGTGAGTTCCCAGGCACACGGACACGGATAACTCCGGTACCGATTTATTCCGGTACCGGAATTATCTGGACGTGTGGGACAGCCCTAATACTGAACCGCAATATACGGCTAATAGGAGCAGCCCCATTGAGAATAATTGTGCCGTATGTTATGCGAGTTTTACGGACGTAGTTTCTGCGCTCTTACGTCCGTAAAACTCGCCAGTGTGACGCCGGCCTTATTGTTCATGTAAAAAATGGATCCCAGATGCATGCAAAAAATGGACACAGATTATGAACATATCTATGACATACATATGAAAAAGAATGTCATTTTGTTCTGTATGTAAAACAGGAGTTTGCATTTGCTCGTGTGAACCCCACCTGAGACCTCCCACCATATTTATTAACGGAGCCATTCAATACACATGGTGCATATTTGGTGTCTAGAAAATCTAATACAGTACCAGCAATGCAAATGAGATTTTAAAATGTCACCAACATATTTTGAACATTTTACACACATAAATTGACCTGCGGTGCAGATTTAAAGGGGCAGGTGGGCCTCATGATTGTCCTTTACTTATGCTACAGAGGTATGGGTGCTGATTTCTTTAACCCCTTTTCCCCCAAGGGTGGTTTGCACGTTAATGACCGGGCCAATTTTTACAATTCTGACCACTGTCCCTTTATGAGGATATAACTCTGGAACGCTTCAACGGATCCCGGTGATTCTGACATTGTTTTCTTGTGACATATTGTACTTCATGATCGTCATAAAATTTCTTTGATATTACCTGCGTTTACTTGTGAAAAAAAACGAAAATTTTGAAAATTTTGCAATTTTTCAACTTTGAATTTTTATGCAATTAAATCACAGAGATATGTCACACAAAATATTTAATAAGGAGGTAATAACTCAGGAATGCTTCAATGGATCCTAGCGGTTCTGAGATTGTTTTTTCGTGACATATTGAGTTTATTTGTGAAAAAAACGGAAATTTGGCGAAAATTTTGAAAATTTCGCAATTTTCACATTTAGAATTTTTATTCTGTTAAACCAGAGAGTTATGTGACACAAAATAGTTAATAAATAACATTTCCCACATGTCTACTTTACATCAGCACAATTTTGGAACCAACATTTTTTTTTGTTAGGGAGTTATAAGGGTTTAAAAGTTGACCAGCAATTTCTCATTTTTACAACACCATTTTTTTTTAGGGACCACATCTCATTTGAAGTCATTTTGAGGGGTCTATGTGATAGAAAATACCCAAGTGTGACACCATTCTAAAAACTGCACCCCTCAAGGTGCTCAAAACCACATTCAAGAAGTTTATTAACCCTTCAGGTGTTTCACAGGAATTTTTGGAATGTTTAAACAAAAATGAACATTTCACTTTTTTTCACAAAAAATTTACTTCAGCTCCAATTTGTTTTATTGTACCAAGGGTAACAGGAGAAAATGGACCCCAAAAGTTGTTGTACAATTTGTCCTGAGTACGCTGATACCCCATATGTGGGGGTAAACCACTGTTTGGGCGCATGGCAGAGCTTGGAAGGGAAGGAGCGCCATTTGACTTTTCAATGCAAAATTGACTGGAATTGAGATGGGACGCCATGTTGCGTTTAGAGAGCCACTGGTGTGCCTAAACATTGAAACCCCCCACAAGTGACACCATTTTGGAAAGTAGACCCCCTAAGGAACTTATCTAGATGTGTTGTGAGAGCTTTGAGCCCCCAAGTGTTTCACTACAGTTTATAACGCAGAGCAGTGAAAATAAAAATTCTTTTTTTTTCCCACAAAAATTATTTTTTAGCCCCCAGTTTTGTATTTTCCCAAGGGTAACAGGAGAAATTGGGCCCCAAAAGTTGTTGTCCAATGTGTCATGAGTATGCCGTTACCCCATATTTTGGGGTAAACCCCTGTTTGGGCTCACGGGAGAGCTCAGAAGGGAAGGAGCACTGCTTTACTTTTTCAATGCAGAATTGGCTGGAATTGAGCTCGGATGCCATGTCGCGTTTGGAGAGCCCCTGATGTGCCTAAACAGTGGAAACCCCCCAATTATAACTGAAACCCTAATCCAAACACACCCCTAACCCCAATGGTAACCCTAAACACACCCCTAACCCTGACACACCCCTAACCCTAATCCCAACCCTATTCCCAACCCTATTTCCAACCGTAATTGTAATCCAAACCCTAACTTTAGCCCCAACACTAACCCTAACCTTAACTTTAGCCCCAACCCTAACTGTAGCCTTAACCCTAGCCCTAACCGTAATGGGAAAAAAAAAATTTTTAGGAATTTTTTTTACACATGTGAATATTTTTTTTTTACACTACAACATTGCCCCGGGGGGGACATCATGTTATAGTGTAAGATTGCTGATCTGACACGTTGCTGTGCACTGTGTCAGATCAGCGATCTGACGTGCACTCCTGCAGGCTTACCAGTGCTTGCTCTGAGCAGGCACTGGTAAGCCACCTCCCTGCAGGACCTGGATGCAGCCCAGTGGCTATTTTGGATCCGGGGCCTGCAGGAAGGAGGAGATAGGAGACTCTCGGAGCAATGCGATCACATTGCGTTGCTCCGGGGGTCTCAGGGAAGCCCGCAGGGAGCCCCCTCCTTGAGCAATGCTTCCCTATACCGCCGGAACACTGCGATCATGTTTGATCGCAGTGTGCCGGGGGTTAATGTGCCAGGGGCAGTCCGTGACCGCTCCTGGCACATAGTGCCGGATGTCAGCTGCGATAGCCCCGTGAGCGTGGCCGATCGCTATGACGTACTATCCCGTCGGTGGGCATACGGGCCCACCCCACCTTGACGGGATAGTATGTCTAATGTTAGAAAGGGGATAAGGGAACCTGTCAGCAGGATTGTGCACAGTAAGCTACAGACACTGTTGGCGCCATTATACTGATTAAAATGATGCCTTGGGTGATGAAATCCATCTTGTGGTCGTTGTGTAATCTTTATTTTTAGTTTCAAGTTAATGATATGCTCGTGCCCCGGGGCGGCCTGTAGGGGGTTCTTTATATGGTGCTCTGATTAGGTATTCATAATGCAGCCTGCTGATAGGTCACTGATCCCTCAGTGACCTGCCCGCTAGTTTGCATAATGAATACATGTAACACCAAAACACATCAACCTTCACACCAAAGGCAAAAAGATAAAATAGATGTAATCTTTATTTAAATACAGTACATATATATATTAGAATAAAATATTGGCGAATGAAAAACTCAAGACACAGGACAAAAGGTGGGTAGCCCAGAGCAAAACTCCATACATAACATAATAAATGAAAAATAAACGTTAATCAAAGTGCAAATGTGCAATTACTCATATATGACACGTCACAATAGTGAATAGTAGCATAAACAGCATTACTACTAAAGGCAAGGTAAGCCAGTAAAGTGACAATGTGCAAAATCTTATATATAACACATGTGATAAAGGCAGACAATAATATGTATATTTACCAGCAGGAGCGCTCCTGGGGACCCACCACTCCCGACGCGCGTTTCGCACCGAAATGCTTCGTCTGGGGGTGGTTAGGTGTCCACCAGCAATCATATTTGAATACATGTACATACTGAGGAAAAGAAAACATTCTACAGGCAGGTGCCGGCCGTGGTGCCTGCGATGCAGCATAACCACTGTCCTTGATGTTATGCACTGCGCATAATCTAACTAACTTGCTAGTGCCTGATGACCCGGATGTCGTCAGGACATGGCAAAGATGCCATGGCAATGATCGGGACCGCATGATGACGTCGCGGGATCTCCGATCCAAGGGCAGAGGGGCTTTCTTCCCTCTGCCTGCTCTCTAAATGCTGTGATCTCACCATTTAGGGGGCTAAAGTGCCTGGAGCGGTGCGGGCACCCCTCCTGGCACTGAGCCAGGTGTCAGCTGTCAGAATCAAATGACACCTGGAGGTGATTGCCATGACGTATATATACTGCAAATTTCAGGAAGGGGTTAAATCATTTCCCTATTAGTGTTGAGCGATACCTTCCGATATCGGAAAGTATTGGTATCGGAAAGTATCGGCCGATACCGTCAAAGTATCGGATCTAATCCGATACCGATACCCGATCCCAATGCAAGTCAATGGGACGAAAATATCGGAATTAAAATAAACCCTTTCTTTCCTTGTAGGTTCATTCTACATGAAGGAAAACAACTAAGAATAATGTAGGATGTATTGGGGGAGGTGGCGGAGACATTAAAGGCACAGAGGTTTAGCCCAATCAAATAGAATAGCAGGATTTTGTGTTTTTTTTTATGACGTTCGGCGTTAGAAAGATTTTGACTATGTTATTATTTTTTTTTTATTTTGTCAGATATTGATGTTTCACTGCTTCCACGCCCTTCACCTTCTTTTTTACTTCTCCCACATTTTCTTCTTCATTATCCTCATCATCAGCTTCTTTGACATCAACTTCTTCACCTTATTCATCTTCTTCTTCATCTTCTACCTATAATTTTTTTTTTTTACATTGTTCATATTCTTTTTATTTAACTATTATCTTCTTCATATTCAACTTCTTCATCATATTCTTATTTGTGACAGGCATTCCCGTAGTTGTTATCTATAAAAGTTTGAAGATTACACCTTCCGTTCTGCCTGTCACAAAAGAGTTACATTTGTCCGCGTTCAGTTTGGCCTGCAGCATCAGGCTTTATCCAGGGGCACCACGAGGAGGAACGGACTCACCCCCATACACTGCTTAGTCTTCTTCTGCTTATAATTTAGATAATATCTTTTGCTCTGATATTTAGTGTTATGCTTAATGTTCTTCTGCTCTTTGTTCTGCAGCCTCTTGTTCTTCTGCTTCTCGGTCTCCCATGTCGTCGTCGTCTCCAGGGTCGTCGTCTCCAGGGTCGTCGTCTCCGGGGTCGTCGTCATCGGGGTGGTCTTCAGGGTCATCGTCTCCAGGGTCGTCGTCATCTCAGTGGTTGTCATCTCTGGTGTCGTCGTCATCTTAGGGGTGGTCTTCCGGGTCGTCGTCTTTAGGGTCTTGAACTTGGAAATGTAGCAGAAGGTACAAGAAGGCTGAGAAAATGCCGAGAAACAGCTGATGGAACTGGAACTCGGATGGCTACCCGAAGGTCCAAGAGCCAATGGAACTACCGAGGACCAGCTGACGTTACTGGAACCCGGTTACTAAGCAGGAGGTACCCGTGCCTGAAAGCACTACCAAGGACCACCTGACGTTGGTGGAACTCGGATACCCAGAGGGAGGCACCTAAGCCAAAGGCTCTGCCCGGAACCAGCTGACGGTACTGGAACCAGGATGGGGAGCAGAAGGTACAAGAGCAAAAGACACTGCCGAGAACCAGCTGACGGTACTGGAACCCGGATGGGTAGCCGAAGGTCCAAGAGCCAATGGAACTACCGAGGACCAGCTGACGTTACTGGAACCCGGTTACTAAGCAGGAGGTACCCGTGCCTGAAAGCACTACCAAGGACCACCTGACGTTGGTGGAACTCGGATACCCAGAAGGAGGCACCTAAGCCAAAGGCTCTGCCCGGAACCAGCTGATGGTACTGGAACCAGGATGGGGAGCAGAAGGTACAAGAGCAAAAGACACTGCCGAGAACCAGCTGACGGTACTGGAACCCGGATGGGTAGCCGAAGGTCCAAGAGCCAATGGAACTACCGAGGACCAGCTGACGTTACTGGAACCCGGTTACTAAGCAGGAGGTACCCGTGCCTGAAAGCACTACCAAGGACCACCTGACGTTGGTGGAACTCAGATACCCAGAAGGAGGCACCTAAGCCAAAGGCTCTGCCCGGAACCAGCTGACGGTGCTGGAACCAGGATGGGGACCTATTCAAGCTTATCTTCCTAGAGCCCCAACTAGCGGTTTTGGAGCAAAGGGTCAGCAGGGGGAGCAGAGTGTAGGCCGAAGCCTGCACTGGAGGCATTTGTAGGTCTGTTGTGTCTGCGTGGCATTTGCAGGACACGTTGCCGGCTACACAGCAGGGGAACAGCTGGCGGTGCTGAACCCCACTGACACATTGGCGAGGTGTTTTTCTCTGTGCAGCCAGCACTTCGGGGCACCAACTGGCGGTGTTGGAGCCCAGGCTCTGCAGGGGGAGCAGAGTGTAGGCCGAAGCCTAATTGAACCAATTTTAAAGGTAACCTTTAACCCCCCCTCAGGTGTTACAAACTAGAAGAGCCACGCCTTATGCAACAGTAGTGCTGCACAAGTCAAAGGTTGCTCTTTTAATTTTGTTCCATGCACAAGCTGAATGAAACACGTACAACATTTTGGCCCTTATACAGTCAATCTGTCTTGGAGGCGGGAGTTCCCTTCGTAATGAGACGCAGCACAGCTGGCAAAAATACCACCTTGGTGCTTGGTGCGGCCTCCTGAGCATCGCATTTTGATGTACAGGAGTCTGCGTTGTTGCGTTATCCCTTGGCCATGCGCTGCCCGTCTTCTGACATCATTTCATGTCGGCTGGTGCGGTTCGCGATGCCCATGAATCCCAGCCCCGCAGTGTCTTTACAGTGTTTCACACTGCGGGGCTGGGATTCATGGCCTGGCGCAGTACATATGTTCGCCTCTCGCTCGTGTCCTTACACCTGCTACAGACTGTGCGGCGTCAGCTGATCCCTTATCGCATGCCACGACCATGAAGCCGCACAGTGTGAAGAAGGCGGAAGGAGCTGAGTGACAGCCTGGCGAAGATATGCACTGCTCATGCCCGTCAATCACACCCTCGCAGTCAAAATAAATAAGACACCGAGGGGCGTTGTGTCGGGCAGGGCGGCCGCAGAGGCGCAGCCAGCCAAACAATGATGCCAGAAGACGGGCAGCGCTACCAAGGGGGTTGCAGCGTGTCATTACAAAGGAAAGTCACACCTCAGGGACAGTTTAATGGTCACAGAGGACACATTTTAGACGTGTTCAGTTCCACATGTGCAAGGAGAATAAGTTTCTGAGCCACCTTGCACACATGCAGCATTACTGCTGTACAAGGTGGCGGTGAAACATACAAACGCCTGGGGGAGGGGGGACAGGTTCCCTTCAATTTCAGTTCTTGTGTCTGCGTGGCTGTTGCAGGACACGTTGCCGGCTACACAGCAGGGGAACAGCTGGCGGTGCTGAACCCCACTGACACATTGGCTGGTGTTTTTCTCTGTGCAGCTAGCAGTACCGGGCACCAACTGGCGGTGTTAGAGCCCAGGGTCAGCAGGAGGAGAGGGAGCAGAGTGTAGGCCGAAGCCTGCACTGGCGGCAGCTTTGTGTCTGCGTGGCTGTTGCAGGACACGTTGCCGGCTACACAGCAGGGGAACAGCTGGCGGTGCTGAACCCCACTGACACATTGGCGAGGTGTTTTTCTCTGTGCAGCCAGCACTTCGGGGCACCAACTGGCGGTGTTGGAGCCCAGGCTCTGCAGGGGGAGCAGAGTGTAGGCCGAAGCCTAATTGAACCAATTTTAAAGGTAACCTTTAACCCCCCCTCAGGTGTTACAAACTAGAAGAGCCACGCCTTATGCAGCAGTAGTGCTGCACAAGTCAAAGGTTGCTCTTTTAATTTTGTTCCTTGCACAAGCTGAATGAAACACGTACAACATTTTGGCCCTTATACAGTCAATCTGTCTTGGAGGCGGGAGTTCCCTTCGTAATGAGACGCAGCACAGCTGGCAAAAATACCACCTTGGTGCTTGGTGCGGCCTCCTGAGCATCGCATTTTGATGTACAGGAGTCTGCGTTGTTGCGTTATCCCTTGGCCATGTGCTGCCCGTCTTCTGACATAATTTCATGTCGGCTGGTGCGGTTCGCGATGCCCATGAATCCCAGCCCCGCAGTGTCTTTACAGTGTTTCACACTGCGGGGCTGGGATTCATGGCCTGGCGCAGTACATATGTTCGCCTCTCGCTCGTGTCCTTACACTTGCTACAGACTGTGCGGCGTCAGCTGATCCCTTATCGCATGCCACGGCCATGAAGCCGCACAGTGTGAAGAAGGCGGAAGGAGCTGAGTGACAGCCTGGCGAAGATATGCACTGCTCATGCCCGTCAATCACACCCTCGCAGTCAAAATAAATAAGACACCGAGGGGCGTTGTGTCGGGCAGGGCGGCCGCAGAGGCGCAGCCAGCCAAACAATGATGCCAGAAGACGGGCAGCGCTACCAAGGGGGTTGCAGCGTGTCATTACAAAGGAAAGTCACACCTCAGGGACGGTTTAATGGTCACAGAGGACACATTTTAGACGTGTTCAGTTCCACATGTGCAAGGAGAATAAGTTTCTGAGCCACCTTGCACACATGCAGCATTACTGCTGTACAAGGTGGCAGTGAAACATACAAACGCCTGGGGGAGGGGGGACAGGTTCCCTTCAATTTCAGTTCTTGTGTCTGCGTGGCTGTTGCAGGACACGTTGCCGGCTACACAGCAGGGGAACAGCTGGCGGTGCTGAACCCCACTGACACATTGGCTGGTGTTTTTCTCTGTGCAGCTAGCAGTACCGGGCACCAACTGGCGGTGTTAGAGCCCAGGGTCAGCAGGAGGAGAGGGAGCAGAGTGTAGGCCGAAGCCTGCACTGGCAGCAGCTTTGTGTCTGCGTGGCTGTTGCAGGACACGTTGCCGGCTACACAGCAGGGGAACAGCTGGCGGTTCTGAACCCCACTGACACATTGGCGAGGTGTTTTTCTCTGTGCAGCCAGCACTTCGGGGCACCAACTGGCGGTGTTAGAGCCCAGGCTCTGCAGGGGGAGCAGAGTGTAGGCCGGAGCCTGCACTGGAGCAAGTTGAAAGGGAACCTTTAACCCCCCCCCCCAGGCGTTTGTAGCTGAAAGAGCCATCTTGTACAGCACTAATGCAGAAAAAGGTAAACTTATCTCTTTTAATTATGGTCCTTGCAAACGCTGAACTTGACACTTCTGAAATGTGTCCCCTCACACCGTTAAAGCATCCGGTTGGAGGGACTTTCCTTTGTCATGTGACGCAGCACAGCCGTCATTCTTACCACCTTGGCGATGTGCGCCGCCTCCTCAGCGTTGTTTGAATCTGTCCCGGAGCCTGCGCTGTTAGGTTAGCCCTTGGCCATGCACACATTTTGCGCTGCCCGTCTTCTGACATCATTTGGTGTCAGGCTGGCTGCGTCTGTGCGGCCGCGCTGGCCAAGATCCCACCTCGCAGTGTCGTCCAATGTAATCCCACTGCGGGCCTGGGATCCATGGGCATGCGCAGTGCATATCTTCGCCTCTCACTCCCCTCCTTCCAGCTTTTTCAGACTGTGCGGCGTCACGGCCGTGGCATGCTATTAGGGATCAGCTGACGGAGCACAGTCTGAAGAAGGCGGAGGGAGATGAGTGAGAGGCGGATGTTAAGATATACACTGTGCATGTCCATGGATCACAGGCCCACAGTGGGATTAAATCAGAAGACACTACGAGGCGGGATCTCGTCCAGCGCGGCCGCACAGGCGCAGGCAGCCTGACACCAAATTATGTCAGAAGACGGGCAGCACAAAATGTGTGCATGGCCAAGGGCTAACATAACAGCGCAGGCTCCGGGACAGATTCAAACAACGCTGAGGAGGCGGCACACATCGCCAAGGGGGTAAGAATGACGGCTGTGCTGCGTCACATGACAAAGGAAAGTCCCTCCGACCGGACGGTTTAACGGTGTGAGGGGACACATTTCAGAAGTGTTCGATTCAGCGTTTGCAAGGAGCACCACGAAAAGAGGCACTTTTCCCTTTTGCATCATTACTGCTGCACAAGGTGGCTCTTTCAGTAACAAACGCCTGGGGGGGGGGCAGGTTCCCTTAAATTTAAGTTGTTGTGCCTGCGTGGCGGTCGCATGACACGTTGCCGTATACACAGCAGGGGAGCAGCAGGCATTACTGAACCCCACTAACACATTGGCGAGGTGTTTGGCTCTGTGCGGACAGCACTTCCGGACAACAACTAGCGGTGTTGGAGCCCAGGGACAGAAGGAGGAGGAGGAGGTGGAGGAGAGAGGAGGGATTGCCACACACACAGCAGGGGAACAGCTGACGTTACTGAACCCCAATAACAGAGGAGCGACTGTTGACTGTGCGGACAGCACTTCCAGACAACAACTAGCGGTGTTGGAGCCCAGGGACAGCAGGATGAGGAGGAGGAGGTGGAGGAGATAGGAGGGATTGCCACACACACAGCTGACGTTACTGAACCCCAATAACAGAGGAGCGACTGTTGACTGTGCGGACAGCACTTCTGGACAACAACTAGCGGTGTTGGAGCCCAGGGACAGAAGGAGGAGGAGAAGGTGGAGGAGAGAGGAGGGATTGCCACACACACAGCAGGGGAACAGCTGACGTTACTGAACCCCAATAACAGAGGAGCGACTGTTGACTGTGCAGACAGCACTTCCAGACAACAACTAGCGGTGTTGGAGCCCAGGGACAGCAGGATGAGGAGGAGGAGGTGGAGGAGATAGGAGGGATTGCCACACACACAGCTGGGGAACAGCTGACGTTACTGAACCCCAATAACAGAGGAGCGACTGTTGACTGTGTGGACAGCACTTCCAGACAACAACTAGCAGTGTTGGAGCCCAGGGACAGCAGGATGAGGAGGAGGAGGTGGAGGAGATAGGAGGGATTGCCACACACACAGCTGGGGAACAGCTGACGTTACTGAACCCCAATAACAGAGGAGCGACTGTTGACTGTGCGGACAGCACTTCCGGACAACAACTAGCGGTGTTGGAGCCCAGGGACAGAAGGAGGAGGAGGAGGAGATAGGAGGGATTGCCACACACACAGCTGGGGAACAGCTGACGTTACTGAACCCCAATAACAGAGGAGCGACTGTTGACTGTGCGGACAGCACTTCCGGACAACAACTAGCGGTGTTGGAGCTCAGGGACAGCAGGAGGAGCAGAGGAACACAGTGTAGGCCGAAGCCCGATTGGAGAAAGTCGAAAGGGAACCTTTAACCCCCCCCCAAGGCGTTTGTAGCTGAAAGAGCCAGCTTGTGCAGCACAAAGGATGCAAAAGGAAAAGGTGGCTCTTTTCATTATGCTCCTTGCAAACACAGAACTAAACACATATTATAAAATGTGTCCACTGATACCGTAAAACCGTCCCGGAGGTGGGACTTTCCTTCGTAATGTGACGCAGCACAGCCGTCATTCTTACCCCCCCGGCGACGTGCGTCGGCTCCTCTGCGTTGTTTGATTCCGTCCCAGAGCCTGCGCTGTTATGTTATCCCTTGGCCAGGCACACTTAGCGCTGCCCATCTTCTGACATCATTTGGTGTCAGTCTGGCTGCGCCTGTGCGGACGCGCTGGCCGAGAGCCCACCTCGCAGTGTCAACTAATGTAATCCAACCGCGGGCCTGGGATCCGTGGCCATGCGCAGTGCATATCCTCGCCTCTCACTCCCCTCCCTATGGCTTCTTCAGACTGTGCGGCGTCACGGCCGTGGCATGCTATTAGGGATCAGCTGACGGCGCACAGTCTGAAGAAGGCGTAGGGAGATGAGTGAGAGGCGGAGGTTCAGATATGCACTGCGCATGTCCATGGATCTCAGGCCTGCAGTGGGATTAAATCAGAAGACACTGCGAGGTGGGATCTCGGCCAGCGCGGCCGCACAGGCGCAGCCAGCCTGACACCAAATGATGTCAGAAGACGGGCAGCGCTAAGTGTGCCTGGCCAAGGGATAACATAACAGCGCAGGCTTCGAGACAGAATCAAACAACGCTGAGGAGCCGGCGCACGTCGCCGGGGGGGGTAAGAATGACGGCTGTGCTGCGTCACATTACGAAGGAAAGTCCCACCTCCGGGACGGTTTTACGGTATCAGTGGACACATTTTATAAGTGTTAAGTTCTGCGCGTGCAAGGAGCAAAACAAAAATAGCTACCTTTTCCTTGTGCAGCATTACTGCTGCACAAGGTGGCTCTTTCAGTAACAAACGCCTTGGGGGGGGGGGGACAGGTTCCCTTACATTTAAGTTGTTGTGTCAGCGTGGCGGTCGCAGGACACATTGCCGGCTACACAGCTGGGGATCAGCTGACGTTACTGAAACCCAATAACACTGGGTCGTATGTTTTGACTGTGCAGACGGCACTTCTGAGCCTCAACTGGCGGTGTTGGAGCCCAGGAATTTAAGTTCAGGTGGTAGAAAGATGAACACAACAGGAGACCTGGATACTGTAGACAGTCACCTAATTATTTAATCAGGAAGAGGAGTGGCAAATTCCTGCGAGATCCAGGCCTTGTTCATTTTCAGGAAAGTAAGCCGGTCAACGTTATTGGCGGATAGTCGCATGCGACGGTCAGTTAGTACACCACCTGCAGCACTAAAGACGCATTCCGATAATACACTAGCCGCAGGGCAAGCCAGCACCTCCAATGCATACTGGCTTAGCTCTGGCCATGTATCCAGCTTTGAGACCCAAAACTTGAAAGGGGAAGAGCCGTCTGGGAGTACAGCAAGAGGGCAAGACATGTAGTCTGTCACCATCTGACGGAACCGTTGCCTCCTGCTGACCGGAGCCGTCTGTGATGGTGTAGACTTTTGTGGCAGGCACACAAAACTGTGCCACAGTTGGGCCATACTGGTCTTGCCTTGGGCAGAGGCACTGCTTCTGCTCCCTCTTTGTGCAGAGCCTCCTCCACTGCCTGGACGCACTGAGGTGCTTTGTAATGCACTAGCAGCACTTCTCTCAGTTGGAATGGAGAAGATGATGGAATTCACCAGTGTGTCTTGGTACTCCCGCATTTTTTGCTCCTGGTTCAACGGTGTGATGAGGCTTTCTACGTTATAACTCAGAAAAAGAAAGATCATGTCCATATAATTGGGAGCACCTCAAACCAATAACCAGATAATTTACAATAAAGGCTTTTATTAATAAATAACACAGCAACTAACACAGAAAACAGAATAAAAACATTTAAAAGTGCAAAATGCAACCAAAACCAGCACAAAAGTCATTCCCTGATGTAGGGGAAATGACAAAACCACAACCCTGCCCTCTTCCACTAAATACATATAAAGTGCAATAGCTAAAGCATTATAACAAGAAACCATACCAAGATTTTAAAAAAATACAAAAATATATATAAATGCTCCAACTAGAGCTCCGAATGCATGGCTGTATAGAAAAAAATTTATTTTTTTTTTTTTTTTTTTTTTTTTATATATATATATATATATACCTGGTATGTACATATATATACGCAGGGCGTTATCTGTATCACAATACCACCTGGCTGGCAAAATAATTCACAGTGAAGATTACCAATAAATAAGCAGTGTGTCAGGTGGACAAGATATACATACGCCCTATGGACCTCAATCTAGGCCTGGTAAATGCAGGACATGCTCGAGCAGATAGAGGAAAAAATAGTATGAGGGAAGGACAGGGACGTGGGGTGCGATCCCACGCGTATCGCCGCAAACCTAGCGGCTTCCTCAGGGATGCTATTCTTTCCCTGAGGAAGCCGCTAGGTTTGCGGCGATACGCGTGGGATCGCACCCCACGTCCCTGTCCTTCCCTCATACTATTTTTTCCTCTATCTGCTCGAGCATGTCCTGCATTTACCAGGCCTAGATTGAGGTCCATAGGGCGTATGTATATCTTGTCCACCTGACACACTGCTTATTTATTGGTAATCTTCACTGTGAATTATTTTGCCAGCCAGGTGGTATTGTGATACAGATAACGCCCTGCGTATATATATGTACATACCAGGTATATATATATATATAAAAAAAAAATTTTTTTCTATACAGCCATGCATTCGGAGCTCTAGTTGGAGCATTTATATATATTTTTGTATTTTTTTAAAATCTTGGTATGGTTTCTTGTTATAATGCTCTAGCTATTGCACTTTATATGTATTTAGTGGAAGAGGGCAGGGTTGTGGTTTTGTCATTTCCCCTACATCAGGGAATGACTTTTGTGCTGGTTTTGGTTGCATTTTGCACTTTTAAATGTTTTTATTCTGTTTTCTGTGTTAGTTGCTGTGTTATTTATTAATAAAAGCCTTTATTGTAAATTATCTGGTTATTGGTTTGAGGTGCTCCCAATTATATGGACATGATCTTTCTTTTTCTGAGTTATTTCTGGTCTTTCCTTGTCCATGGTGAGCCCCAATATCTTTGCACTTAGTGGTGCCCTCCGTTTCTTTTCAATTATATGAGGCTTTCTACGTTGTCCCGGTAGCGAGGATCGAGGAGGGTGAACACCCAATAATTAGACATGTTGAGAATGTGGGCGATGCGGCGGTCGTTTCTCAGGCACTGCAGCATGTAATCCACCATGTGCTGCAGACTGCCAACTGGCCAAGAAACGCTGTCCCCTGCTGGAGGCGTGATCTCTGCCCGCTCGTCATCACCCCACCCTCGCTGTACACACTGAGTACTGGACAATTGTGTAACTCCCTCCTCTGGACGGATGTCTTCCTCCTCCATTGACTTCTCCTCATCCTCCTCACAAAGTGTCCCCTGCCTACGCGTTTGTGAGGAACCACGTGGCGCTGACTGTCCAGAAGATGATGGAAATGGTGAATCCTCATCCTCCACCTCTTCCACAACATCATCCCTTAGCGCTTGCAGTGATTTTTCAAGCAGGCAGATAAGGGGGACAGTCATGCTGACTAGTGCATCATCTGCACTCGCCATCCGCGTGGAATAATCGAAGGGACGCAAAACCTGGCAGACGTCCTTCATAGTGGCCCACTCTGTGGTTGTGAAGTCTGAACGGCGCGGAGTGCGACTTCTTTGCGCCTGATGCAGCTGGTACTCCATTACAGCTTGCTGCTGCTCACACAACCGCTCCAACATATGTAACGTGGAATTCCACCTGGTAGGTAGGTCACATATGATGCGATGTTCCGGCAGGCGGTGTCGGCGCTGCAGAGCCGCAATGCGCGATTTTGCCGTGCTGGAACGCCGCAAGTGAGCACACTCTAGGCGGACCTTGTGCAGCAGTGCATCAAGATCCGGATAGTCCCTCAAAAAACTCTGCACGACCAAATTGAGCACATGTGCCAGACATGGGATGTGAGTGAGGTTGCCGAGGCCCAGAGCTGCCACCAGATTTCGGCCATTATCACACACTACCATGCCTGGCTGGAGATTCGCTGGCACAAACCACACATCGCTCTCCTGCTTGATGGCATTCCAGAGCTCCTGCGCTGTGTGGCTTCGATTCCCCAAAGAAATTAATTTCAAGACGGCCTGTTGACGTTTGGCCACGGCTGTGCTCATATCGGTCGGAACAGGTAAACGTTCATCACGGGTCCATGTGGAGGTGGACTGTGACGGCTCCTGCAGCGATGATTCTGAGGAACTGGTGTAAGAGGAGGAGTCAATGCATACAGAATGGATTCCTGCAATCCTTGGAGTGGGCAGGACACGTCCTGCGCCACTCGCACGATCTGTACCCGGTTCAACAACATTAACCCAATGGGCAGTGAGGGAAAGGTATCGCCCCTGTCCATGTTGACTGGTCCACGCATCGGTGGTGAGGTGGACCTTGCTACTGACGGCGTTCAGTAGCGCGTGTTTTATGTGTCCCTCCACATGCTTGTGCAGGGCAGGGACAGCTTGCCTGCTGAAGTAAAAGCGGCTGGGCACATTGTACTGTGGGACTGCCAATGACATCAAGTCACGGAAGCTGTCAGTCTCCACCAGCCTGAATGACAGCATTTCCAGTGACAGAAGTTTGGCAATGCCTGCAGTCAGAGCCTGTGCTCGTGGGTGGTTTGACGAGAAAGGCCGCCTTTTCTCCCATGCCTGTACTACCGATGGCTGTAGACTGGGCTGGGAGTGTGTGGATGACTGGGAACGTGGTGCTGTGGGTGGAATTACTGTGGGTCTCTGGACAACAGGGCTAGAGGTTCTTCCACGGCGATCCTGGGAGGAAGCCGAACCAGCTGCGTGTGAGCTGGAGGAAGAGGCAACACGAGCTGAAGAGGTGGTAGCTGCCGCTGTTGGTTGGCCTAGCTCTTCAGTGTGTTTTTCTAACTCCGCCGCGTGCCTGGTGTGCACATGTTTCCACATGTTGGAGGTATTGAGGTTGCTGACATTTCAACCTCTTTTGACTTTGTGATGACACACCTTGCATTTGACATAGCAAATGTCATCTGCAACTGTGTCAAAAAAGGACCAGGCACTGCGAGTCTTGGGAGCGCCCTTTTTGGCTTTTGGAAGAGACATGCTCCAAACGGGTGCCAAAGTGGAGGCTGCAGGATCCGCAGTCTTCCCCCTCCCTCTCTCTCTTTGGCCCGTTTGGGGAATCTCTTCCTCAGAGCTGCTCCCACCACCTTCCTGTCCCTCACGCCAAGATGGATCAAGGACCTCATCATCTACACTACCCTCTGCCATCAACTGCTCCTCCTGGGTAGTCTCAGCTGGATACAACCAGGCTATGGCTGCTCACAGACTACAGGGCGAGCTGCAGTCACACGGAGACCGTGCAGACAGCCGTAAACGGCGCTGCAAGGCCCAAAAACCCTCCTCTACTTTATCCTATGTAGTGTTTTTCCACAAGTTAGCTGGATACGGGTGGAAAGACACTAATAGGAATTTTTTGAAAAAATGTGCAGCAGCCTGCACTACTTAAAACAAAAGGAAAATTGATTTTACGGTATGACGCAGTGAAGAACCCTGAGCTGGATACAACCAGGCTATGGCTGCTCACAGACTACAGGGCGAGCTGCAGTCACACGAAGACCGTGCAGACAGCCGTAAACGGCGCTGCAAGGCCCAAAAAACCTCCTCTACTTTATCCTATGTAGTGTTTTTCCACAAGTTAGCTGGATACGGGTGGAAAGACACTAACAGGAATTTTTTGAAAAAATGTGCAGCAGCCTGCACTACTTAAAACAAAAGGAAAATTGATTTTACGGTATGACGCAGTGAAGAACCCTGAGCTGGATACAACCAGGCTATGGCTGCTCACAGACTACAGGGCGAGCTGCAGTCACACGGAGACCGTGCAGACAGCCGTAAACGGCGCTGCAAGGCCCAAAAAAAATCCTCTACTTTATCCTATGTAGTGTTTTTCCACAAGTTAGCTGGATACGGGTGGAAAGTCACTAATAGGAATTATTAGAAAAAATGAGCAGCAGACTACACTACTTGAAAAAAAATAAAAAAAATTGAACAGTATGAGGCAATGAACCACCCTCCCTGAACTGAATACAACCAGCTATGGCCTATTGGCTGCACACAGACTAGAGAGTGGGCTGCACTCATACACACACACACACAGACCTTGCAGATCGCTGTGAAAACAGCGCTGCAAGGCAAAAGCAAGGTGATTAGTAGGTGAACACAGCAGTTGCTAAATTAGCCTTGGAAAAGAACAATGAAGCAAATCGCTATCTCTAAACTGGCCCTCAGTCAGCAAACAGCGTCCTGTCACTAACTGAATTCACAGCAGAGTGAGCGCAAAATGGCGCCAGCGACTTTTAAACTGCAGCATGACATCATTTCAGCAGCCAATCACAGCCTTGCCAGTAGTTTCATGCCCTCCATGCTGAACAGGATGTGCCCACACTTGGAATCATTCTCATTGGCTGAATTCGTGCAAATTTGTGCAGTTTGAATCATGGGGAACTTCCGATTCCGGTATCCGATACGCGGCAAGTATCGGATCTCGGTATCGGAATTCCGATACCGCTAAGTATCGGCCGATACCCGATACTTGCGGTATCGGAATGCTCAACACTATTCCCTATGTACATTTGTTTGCAGGGCAATTGTCCTGATTTTACCCCATTTAGCTTCCTTTTGCAGCCCCCTAGCCCTTACTCTGACCATTTTACAGCAATGAGGTTCAGGTCCCCATTGAATTATATGGGATTTGGAGTCAGAGGTCAAGTTCGGGTCCCAAATCGGACTTTTTAAAAAGTTTGTCCAATCCCAGCAAACCATCCATAGGTCCACTCATCACTAATTGTGATATTATTCAGTTACAGAACAAATACTCACCATATGTATCTGTATAATCTATATCCTGGCTGCTGCATTAACTCACATTCACCGCCCTTGCATAAACTCTTTACACTCCATCCATATCGGCCCCTCTGTCCTTGCCTTTCCTATGTATAGCACTCATGCTCTGTTCACATTGGTTAATAGCGCAGATCCATTTAGTCCCACCATCCAACACAAGAAACGCTCTCACAAATCACTTGACCACGCTGACGATCTGGCCAATTACTTCAAAGAAAAAATTGACCACATTCGACAGGAAATCATCTCCCAATCTCTTCATACCATGCGCTGTCCTCCCTCCCCCACTGCATCTAGTTCACTCTCTGACTTTGAACCAGTTACAGAAGAAGTAAGAAGGCTACTTGCATCTTCTCGCCCGACCACTTGCACAAGTGACCCCATTCTGTCACATCTCCTCCAGTCTCTTTCCCCGGCTGTCACCTCTCACCTAACAAAAATATTCAACCTTTCCCTCACTTCCGGTATTTTTCCCTCCTCATTTAAGCATGCCATCATACATCCATTACTTAAAAAAACCTCCCTCGACCAAAATTGTGCCGCTAATTATAGACCTGTCTCTAATCTTCCCTTCATCTCTAAACTCCTCGAATGCCTGGTCCACTCCCATCTTATCTGCCATCTCTCAGATAACTTCTCGACCCTCTTCAATCTGGCTTCCGCTCTTTACACTCTACTGAAACTGCCCTCACTAAAGTCTCTAATGACCTACTAACAGCTAAATCTAATGGTCACTACTCCATGCTAATTCTCTTGGATCTCTCCGCAGCATTCGACACTGTGGATCATCAGCTCCTCCTCACTATGCTCCATCGGCCTCAAGGACACCATTCTCTCCTGGTTCTCCTCCAATCTCTCTGACCGATCCTTCACTATGTTTTGCTGGCTCCTCCTCTCACCTTCCCCTTACTGTTGGGCTTCCTCAAGGATTAGTCCTAGGCCCCCTCTTCTCTTTGTATACTGCCCCTATTGGACAAATCAGTAGACTTGGGTTCCAGTACCATCTCTATGCTGACGACACCCAATTATACACCTCTTCTCCTGTTATCACGCCGACCTTTTTAGAAAACACCAGTGATTATCTTACCGCTGTCTCTAACATCATGTCCTCCCTCTGTCTGAAACTGAACCTGTCAAAATTGTTACCATCCACCTCTCGTGTCTCCCATTTTCCTCATAGTTTGTAAGCTTGCGAGCAGGGCCCTCATTCCTACTGGTATCTATTTTGAACTGTGATTTGTTCTGCTGTAATGTCTATTGTCTGTACAAGTCCCCTCTATAATTTGTAAAGCGCTGCGGAATATGTTGGCGCTATATAAATAAAAATTATTATAGTTACTATGTGGGTGGTAATATGTAGTCTGATCATGGTGTGGCGTTATTTTTCCTTGTATGTGGTACTATGTGGTCTGGTCACAGTGTGCCGGTATTTTGCACATATTTGGCTTGTGGCTGCTGAGGCCAGAAAATAGGCACAGCAGACCGTTGAGGTGACAGATGGTCATCCTATACAAATTTATTGATTAGGGTTTCTCTAGTACTAATTTTCAAAAGTTGTAGAGAAAAACAAAAAAAAAAAAACAAACCAACCTTGTACACCAAACCAAGACGATACTGACAGTTTAATTGGAACATGTGCTTGACAGGAGGCAATGAGACTATAGGTGTGGGTAGGCTGAGAAGGGTAAAGTTCTTTTACATTTAGCTACTGTTACTTATATTTTGTGGTTGAGGAAAGTGTGAACCGATGTGTGGCTTTAAATGGGCGTTATTTTCCAAGACAGAGAACCTCTTAAAAACTTTGAATCCTGACACCCACCCAGTTCACTGCCTGCCACTGTGCCCACAAGATCTCAAGCAGGATAATTGCTGTAGTTGTTTCTATGTTTGGAGCAAATTGCACGGAGTTAGCAAGTTAGTTTTCACAGGCACAGGACCCCTTGTATAGTTAACTGCTAGAGATGCCTTGAATGAGTAGTCAACTGGTGCAGTAATAAAAAAAAAAATTATATATATATATATATATAATATGTCACAAATTGTTCTAGTGTCTCGTCTGGAGGTTCTATGTTTCACATTTTGTGGGATTGTCCACTGCTTAAACCCTTCTGGGTGATAGTCCAACCCCTCATAAAGCGAGTTTTTGGAGTGGATCTCCCATTAATTCCTCAGCTCTTTTTAAATATTTTCCCTGAATCCATTTCCAGGAGATCCAATAGATTACAGCAGCACACTGTCTGCCTTCCACTGGAAGAAAACCTTGATGTTAGAATATAGATCTAGTTGGGAAGGTGGAGAGGTTATTAGGAACTTTGACTACCGGGCAGCCCTTAATGACAATACTGGGGAGAGATTTACCCTTGTTTGGTCTCCTTGGGATTCCTTTTGGTTCATGTTAAATATTTGATCTAAATGTGATAGATACAAGTAGGTCATAACATCCATTATCTCCCCCCACCCCCCTACTTTTGTCTGAGTCTGTAAAAATGTTACTCTATCTACTTGAAAATGATTACTAGAGTATAAGATTGGTTCTTAACCTATGAATGATAGATATTTTAGTGAAAATCTAATTTCTCTTCCTGTAATTTAAAGAAAATAATTCTTTTTTTTTTTTTTTAAAGTTCCTGAACATGGAGTATTTCTCCCAGAAAATTATTGCAATTACACACATTCCTTTGAGGATTGGAACTTCAAACAGGAAAACAAATAGGCAAATTGGACAGAAATTAACAGAAAACCCCCAAAATGAGCCTGACGTTGTTGGCACACCCTTTGGAATAATTCGAAGTTTGGGGAATCTTCAGACTGTAGTACACCTACTAGTTGGCCAGTTTTGCACAACATATTGCCCCCATACCTGTTAGATTAGCATGCAAGATTTTTTTTTTCCAGAAACATAGTACATGCAACATTGGGGCAGTAGTTACTGTTAGTCACATGGATGACTGCTGTATTTTAAAGACACCAGCTATAAATATGCTTAGTTTAGTTTTTAAAAAAAATTTTATTGGCAGAATTTCAGGAAGATTGCAGCAACTCCTATTTTCAGACAGTTTATGTACTGTTTGAAATGGGTTGGACCCTAGAAGGTAATCGTTACAGCCGCATGTTTGCTAAAAGTTGGGAAGTCATGAAAATAGTGACCCCTTTCCATCCTTCAGAAACTGTTTAAGGGTTCACACCACCCGGCCATTTAAGAGGGGGCTATTTTCCCCACTTAAGGAACGTCCAAGGGCATTTTGAATAAAGAGGCGAAGAGATGGACGATCAGGAAACCAGTTCACCGATTGTTCTGTTCTGAGAGGTGTGTAGGTCTTCAAATGCCTAAAGTGTGAGGAAAAAAAATAAATAAATATTGCATAGTTGTACAAGAAAATAGCTCCATATGCCACAAGTTTATTACATGTACTCCAAGTGAATATGCCCCCCATAAATACCCTCCCTTTGCAGAAAACCCTTCATGTCTAGTTCTGGGACATTGGTGTGTAACAACTCCAGCCTAATCTGCAGACAATGGCTTCACAAGTTTATCCCTCCCTAAAAGAATACTACCTCTCACCTGTATGTGTAAGCTACGGTAGCTACTGCCAGAGCAACTAGTAGTACACCGACTGTAACAGCAATTCCACTCACTGAAGAGGCTGCACCTGTACAGATAGACATTTGGGAATTTAGTATGCTCATCAGAAACACTAATGTTGCTACAGTATTTTTTGGACACTGGATTTATTTGCATGGGGCCTAGAATTACACTTTAGTTACATGTAAAATACAAGATATTGCTCTGGCACAAGGTCATAAACTCACCTGATGGCACACTAACTTGTGCACTAGCAACAGCCAAGCTAACATCATCGGTCAAGGACACATTTACACAGTAGACTCCAGTATCATTGAAGACTTGACGCAGTACTAGCTGGCAGCCAGATGAGGGCTCCACTGGGTTACATACAGTCTCTTGTGGATTCTCACAGTTCAGGTCAGAAATGACAGTACAGGCTTCTCTTGGTACACTAAAATACACAATTAAACAAGTTTCTAGGACAGGTGACACGTCTTGAGGAAATTAAAGTGGTGTTTGTGCAGGGAAGAACACACTAAGGGTATGTCTCCACGTTCAGGATTTTCCATCAGTATTTGTAAGCCAAAACCAGGAGTGGGTGATAAATGCAGAAGTGGTGCATATGCTTCTATTATACTTTTCCTCTGATTATTTGTAAGCCAAAACCAGGAGTGGAACAATCAGAGGAAAAGTATAATAGAAGCATATGCACCACTTCTGCATTTATCACCCACTCCTGGTTTTGGCTTACAAATACTGATGGAAAATCCTGACCAAATCCTGATGCAATCCTGAACGTGGAGACATACCCTAACACTCAAGTAGAGGACATGATTTTTTTTTTTTAAAAACCAGACAAAGAATTAAAGGCCATGAACACCTTTACACCGAATTTGCCCCTTCAATAGTTTGCCAGATGGAAACAAGCAACTTTAATACTAATAAAGCAGTTACACACACACACACACACACACTAAACCCTATGATGGGGCTTTGCTACCCATAGCTTATTTTGTTCTTGAAAATGGGAAATGTCCAGGTTGTAAGTGGAAAGAAATCATGATTTTTATGAAATGCAGAACAAGGACTGAAGCTGTACTGACACACGAGAGCTAGTGAGGAATCTGAGGACCATCACACCCATGGAAACCGGACATTCAATACTAATATCTTCTCAGCTGATCCACACACCCAGCACTGGGGCAAGACGTGCAGCTGGTTGTAAAAGTTTCTGAAGCATTTCAGGTGCCAAGTTTGCATCTTTTAATAAGGGAATGACTTCATGTACAGAACTGGGAAGAAACTATTGTTATTCATTTTTACCATCAACTCTGTACCAAGTGTTTATTGACATACAGAAGTGTATGTATGGCAGTGAACACCACGTCAGCAGATGTTGTGTCCAGGACATCTATACATTGCCACATGGAATATGAGGGGGACTGATGTGCGTCTGATTGCTGGATGCAGAGTGTGGACACTGACAATACAGGGAAAGATGTGACATTAATGATTTGATCATAGGCCATTTCTTTGCAGTTTACCCATTTTGAGTTCTGCTACAATAATTCTTTGAAGACAGTCCAAAAAAAAAAAAAATTATGTAATTACGGTGACATTTTTCTTAGCGTATTGCATCTACGCTAGTTCTACATAAAATCTATGTAGAAAAGAACCAGACTGTAACAAGGGTTCCTAAAGTGAAAGATGGCAGACAAACTCAGTACAGTGCTATCTGAAAGGTAACCACCAATACACACAATTACTTTTGTTTACCTTCCCTGGCATGTAACCACGAGATCCACAGCATTCTCGAGCCCAGCAGCCACAATTGGCTCCACTTGCACAATCTGTACACTTTCAATGCCAGCTGCAAAGGTAGAGTGTAACACATTAGTTGGGTTTGATGAGGTCATATGTCTTAGTGGGTATAACTAGCATCAGAAATGCTAATGGGGGGGGTCCCACTTAATTACTAGGGTGCTCTTTTCTTTAAGTGACATATCTAGCACTGCCCTATGGGTTCTGGTTATCGGTACCTTTAATACTTCTGCTGTGTCATTTGGTGGGGGGGGGACTAAATCCTTGTGTGCCTCCTATTATACAAGATACTTACAGACAATCTCCAGGTCACTAGCAAATGTTCCATATCTATACATTAGGCACCCAACATTTGGCCCCTCAGGAGCCTGTCGCTTGGCAAGCAATAGGACTTCTCCATTAGCTTCTGTGACTTGTACAACTTCACTGGATGCAGCCAGATCAGTTACTGAAAAATAAACGTTTTAGCAAATTGGTCAGAGGCAGACCATAAAATACAAGGAGTATCTAAGCAATATTGCTAGAGGAAAGCCAGCTGTAGGGAACAAGTCTTCCATTTGTAAGAGTGAGAACATAAGGCAAATACACAGGATCTGGTACTTTGTCATGTAGTAACAGATGCAATCTACTGAGCTAGAGTGCCATTATACATAACCACCAAGATGTATACATTACATTGAGACATGCATTGTGACTACCATGAGCCTTTATGGCCATGCCAAGAATTCTGCAGCAAGTATACCTTCAGCTGGTGCTAGTGTAGAGGAACCTTCATTTGTGGCACTTGGTGCAGCACTTTCCACAATGTCCTCAGAAAGCTGTGTTCCAGTTTCTGCAACCACTTCTGTTGGTAAGACTCCTGTTGCAGCTGCTGCATTACTTGGAATGACTTCCTGGGTAGTCGGCATGGCATCAGGTAAAGCTTCTGTTACAGCATCTTCAGCATTGACCACAGGGACTTGTGAAGTTTCATCTTCAAGGATAGCATTTGGTAGAGTTTCAGTTTCTTGATCTGTTCCTGGTTCTACAGATGCAGAATCTATGGCCACCTCATCGTTAACAGAAGTCTCCGTTACAGACAGATCAGCTTCATCAAGTGACAATGTGGAGTTAACTGGAACCAATACTGTTGTGCCACTGGGAATCACTACAAAAAAAAAAAAAAAAAATTTCCATACATATCTAGATTATGAAATTACTTATTCCCTAATAGCATTTAGGTCCAAGTTGAGTAAAAGTAAATTTGAATCTGTTGAAGATGGTCTACAAGTGTTTATGCATGTTGCTTTTTTGTATCCCATCTCTAAAGTTATGGTAGACAGACCCGAATACTATGCACATACTGAAATTTTACAATATTTCTGCTTCTTATAGTAGTCGTGCTGCATGGACATACCAGTCAGTTGTCCATTTGTTGTAGCTGCTCCAGTTGTGGGTTCTGCTGGTTGATTTGTCGTCACACCCTCCTGGGCAGATGTCACCACGGGAGCAGCACTGCCACATGGAGAGATTGGAATAGCAGCCTGAAGAACAACTTTTGCCTTGAATAGACCAGGAGTCACATATGTATGAGTAACGCCTGTATTCCGTGTTATAAGTGTACCACTCTCATCTCCAAAATCCCAGGAGAAAGATATGTCAGATGTCTCGAGATAATTGCTTGGGTCATGAACTGCTACAGAGAAGGACACTGCTCTGTTCTGGATGAAGCGCTTGTCCTCCTGGTCCAGATCAAGTACTTGCGATATGGAAACCGAGACTGGTATCTGATCTATAACATACAAGATTAAGAATTATGTCTAAAACAAGCCACCAGGACAATTTAGGTTATCTGTACATGGTGGTGTCATTGGTTACATTAACAAGTTCTCATCATCTCAACTGGACAATGCCTTAAAAAAAAAAAAAAAAGTAATAATTGTTTATATTCTAGAACACAAAGAAAAGTTTATACAGAGAAGCCATTTCATACCAGTGATTGCAAACTGGGAGGATGTACTGCCAATGGGGATGAATTTCTGTCTCCCTCGATAATGGTATACAACAACATCCATCGTGTATGAGCCAAGTGGAATGCTGTCTGTCTCTACAGTTAGATTGGAAGAAGGACCATCTACCGCCTGCCAGTACTTGCCTAGAAGAAATTATATTTTTATGTCATCTCTTCACATAAAAAAAAAAAAAAAAAAAGTGTAACAAGTTTAAGAAACCAACCCCATGCTTGCCAGACATAAACAAATTTGCTTTGTTTCTTCTCTGCTTCACGTGGGAAGGGACGTCCATCTGGAAAGGTACATTTAGAACCTTCTGCTGACTCATCAGGGTAGACTGGTTCACCTGCTGACACCCAGGTACCTACATAAAAAGAGATTGAACACTAGTTTCTGCCAAAGAAAGCCCTTAAAATCCAGTAAAGAATTTTCTCAGCACCAAGGTTTTCATTTAAGGGCTGCTTACTGTTGTCAGTGCAGTTTTGGCTCCATACAACCTGTCCATTAGGCAATATAGTCTGATTGTGGGGGAAATTCAGCTGGATAGAGAATGTAACTTTAGCACCAGTCAACGTTGGGGCATCATTTTGGATAGTAAATGTCACCTGGCCTCCTGTGAAGCAGAAGATGGGAAGAACACTTGTATTACCTTTGTGAACTAGTATATAAACACTTCTAAAAGCAAAATGCATGATATAAATGCCGATCATGCTCAAAAGTAATAAGGCTACATTCCATTGTTTTCATTTGAGGCTAAGTGAATTTATCTTAAATCTAGCTGGATTATTCAATGTTTTAGCACCTCAAATTTCGTCCCACAGCGTTTTGCAGCCATTTGAGTATAAGCTTTAATGTGGATTCCACCTCCAAGTAGTGACATGTCACCCTCTCAACCTGGCCAGATTAACAAAGCCTCAAGGTAGGGTGATGGGGCAATATTTATTTTGCCCTATGAAAAGCAATGTTAAGTGGAAAATCCAGGGAGTATTATATCATTTATTTGCATCTTGTCTAAGACCACTCAGTTTTCTGACCTGTCCAACAATCTCTTTTCTGGGCTTCACTTCCTTTCCAGACAGGGTACATCTGGCTGTTCCATGACTTGAAGGGCAGACGTTTCTTACTTTGCACCTCTAAAGCATTCTGTTGGATGCTGTTTCGAGACCCTAAAACAAAACAAAAAAAAAAAAGTTTAGATTGACATTGTTATGTGCCCTACTAAGCACAATACTAATGTATGACCAGAAGTCAAGAGTCACATGAGATAGTTTAATCCCCTGAGTTTGATTTAGAGGTTCTTCTGCCGTATGCTCAAGAATGTGCAGTCAGACTTTTTAGCTTAGAAAGCCCCTTTGTACCAGCATGTGATGCGTGATCTGGAGTCGTGCTGAGGGGCTCTAGGCAAAGTTGGTCACATGTAGGATTCCAAGGAGGATTGAGTTTCCATGTGACCCTCAGCTGAGGTGTCTAACCTGAGGATTTATGGGACCATGGTTATTTGTCCAGTGATACTATGATAAACTGTTGGTATACATTTATACTGAGGCAAGAGAACATTTATGCAATAACTGCAGTAGCAGAGATACAAGATTGTTTTAAGCTAGTTATCCTGATCACACACGTTCCAAGTGTCTGCACATCCCTTAGTGTTGTCCAGGATTTGACAAGTTACCCCTCAGAAAATGAGTCACTTGACCATAGGCCATGTCTAGTATTGCAATTCAACCCCATTTAAGTACAACTCATAGTCAAGGGTGGTGTTATTTCTTAAAGTTTCCTCTTCTAATCCTGAACATCCCCTTTAGAGCTTTATGCAAGTTTCTTTTTTCAGATATGACAGGTATTCTAGGCTTAATGCTCCATAAGGATGACCCTCCAGAAAGCTTGGAAGCCCCAGACCTCAATCACAGGTATTCAAGTGTGCTTGTTCTTCACCCATCTGACTGGCTTGGAGGTCAGTGCTAGGAATGGCATGTTCCTGACCCTCATGGAGTTATTCTACCTGAACCCTAGTGGCAATTTACATGCAGAAGTGATCAGACGTGAGGACTGAGGAGACATTTATGCGATGTTCTTTACATGTACCAGACTGAAATACATATACATTTTTTGAATTTTTAACCTATTGCCATCATGAACACAAATGACTTGGGTTTGTTTTCTTTTTAATGGTATTCATTAACTAGTGAGACTCAGGGACATGAGAGAGATTCAGGGATAGTATAAGTGAAACCAGACCATTTTTTATTTTTTATTTATTTTTTTATTTTAGGAGGTGTGAGTAGAACCTGATATTTTCCCCCATTGCAATGAGGCCAATTAAAATTGTAATTGTATGTGCCTTGCTGTACAGGCAGCCCTTGTAAAAATCAAATCTATACACATGCAAGCATGGCAGTAGTCATACACTACAGACCGAGTACTGCAAAGAACAAAGCAGCAGTAGAGCCAATACTGAAATTTATAAATGCATGCCAGTGTACAGCTGATTGAAGAAAAACTTTAAATGACATCTATAGTTACAGCCCCTTAAAGATGCTCCTCTTTGGTACATGGGACATTATGACATGCAAACCTGCGATGTGCCATGGCCAAAGGGCAGAAGATGATAGGAATCTCATCAGACCACATTGCCAGGGAGGACAGTCAGGCTCCACCAGTGGGAGCTGGGATTAATCCGTTACCAAGTACTTACGTTCCCATGATAGAACAAGACCTCTAAAGGGTTTAAGAGTGTGAACACAGCCTAAAAGGAGTTCCCTACCACTTTAATATTTTCTTTGCTGCCAAGAGAAACTGACATTTTAGATCTTTAGGCTACCGCACACTATATAATCTGTCATTGAATGTTGAGGATAAACTTAGTGTGAACCACCGAGTAACTAGACACAGGTCTATAGAACTACATACATAAATGCATTCTAGATATCGCAAACCTGCTTTAAACAATTAATGAGTGGGGAAACTTTTTTGGCACCCTGTTAAAAGTTAAGGCATTGCTACATTAGCTAGGGTCCTTAAAGGTTATTATTACATATCAAGCCAAGATATCCAGGCTGTCAGTACTCACTGTTCTGCGCCTCTATCCCAGCACACAGCAGCCACAAGACAGACAGCTGCCAGATTGCTCTCATCTCTGCTGTTGTCTTGATCCTCCAGCACAATGGAAGAGGAAAGTCAGGGGAACTTACTATAAAATACCCAACAAGTGGTCATTAGCATAATCATACCTCCCCCTGTGACTTTACATGGATTAATACATTCCAGTTCATCTCACAAGCCTCCCTACCCACAGAGGACAGAGTAAACGTTAGACCTCAGGCAAGGTATTTCATGTGATCACCATCAATTCTTATATAGAAGTGGGAACTTGAGAATCTGCCCAATTACAAGAACTACAGAGAGGAAAGAGGAACCATAATTTGCCCATTGAGTATCTCAGATGAGTTACATACAACGTGATCTGGCAACACAAATTGCCAAGAACTGGCATGCAGTATGCAAGCTTGGCCATGTGATATGCCTGTTCACACCAGTCACCTGGGGTACAGTCCATGCAGTTATAAACACTATTAAGTGTAACATGCTAATCCAGTCAGCCAAAGTTTGGAACAAGGTGTGCCATTCAGAAGGCTTCCACAACTGGTCTAACTTAACAGTTAGCAAGGCCAAAAAAAAAAAAAAAAACAAACATTTGTCCATTCAGTTCAGCCTATATTCCATCAGAATAAATCCCCAGATCTATGTCCTTCTAAGAACCTAATAACTAAGATACAATATTGTTACACTCCAGGAAGACATCCAGGCCTCTCTTGAACCCCTCAACTGAGTTCACTATCACCACCTCCTCAGGCAAGGAATTCCAGATTCTCACTGCCCTAACCGTAAAGAATCCTCTTCTATGTTGGTGGAATTATCTTCTCTCCTCCAGACGCAGAGAATGAACCCTTGTGACCATCACCTTCCTTGGTATAAGCAGATCCTCAGAGAGATATCTATATTGTCCCCTTATATACTCATACATGGTTATTAGATCACCCCTCAGTCATCTTTTTTCTAGATGAAATAAAACTAATCTCTCTGGATATTGTAGTTCCCCACATAGTCTTATCTTTATCCCAGACAAGATTAGTTACTATAACCACAGACGCACAAAGAGGACTTAAATATCCTCCAGAAAATTGACAAAAAAAAAAATCAGAGAAAAAAGCAGAGATGGTTACCAGGAGGTAACCATCTCTGCTTTTTTCTCTGATTTTTTTTGTCAATTTTCTGGAGGATTTTTAAGTCCTCTTTGTGCGTCTGTGAGCTTTTACTCAATGTTTAGCGTTAGGACCGGCAAAAATGTAAGGACCCTTGACGTGGGTTGCCGGCTTACGTATTGAGGCCCCAATATAAACGAATACCTTACATAAATTGATATGTTTTTTGTTTTTTTTTTGCACTTTATCTTGCAGGGCGCAGTCGGACCAAGATGGCTCTATAAGCTGTAGGCCTCTATTCACACAGCATGCATTTTGTAGCACTGGGCAGCCCGCCTGTATGTGCGTTAGTAATAGGCTGTAGACCAGATGCTCTGCATTGCTTGTGTGAACAATGCCACATACAGACTATTATCGCTTATCTTTTTGTGCACTAATGCCAAACAACCAATACTGGATTGAAAGTGGTTGTTTCATCAGTATTTTTTGCACCTGTTTTGTTGCCATCATTTATCGGGTCCGATGCGCCCAGCTGGTGCATTTCTTTGGAGGCTTCAGCAGGTAACCATCTCTGCTTTTTTTCTCTGTGATTTTTTTTTAGTTACTATAACCACCACACCAGGCACATGCCTGACAATCACATCACTGCCCCACCATTACCTGCACCTATACAGCCACTCACCTCATCCCAGGACATAAGGATCTACTATGAGTTTCCCATTTATATCTAAGCCCTGTAAGCTCAGCCCGGCTTCACCTGCTCATTTACACCTCATTAACCTGACAGCTAATGAAAGACTTTTGCTCTGATTGGAGGTCATGTGATCCTTTGATGCCTCTGAACTGTGACAAGCTGCCTGGATAATACATTCTTTTTATCTTTCAGAAAACTTGCAAAGCATGCCTATGTTGCAATTAGCCACACGGAGGGGTCCAGGGGTCTATATGCACAAGATGCACCTCTATATCACATGTAGGGGGATTTTTCATTCCCCCTCCATCAGTTTACTGGCATCAAAAAGTCACAACATTTTGCATAGGTTATAATAGTGCAAAAATGTGCAAGTTTCTGCTCTTTTGTGCCAAACCTAGAACTTTTGTTTAGGCCTCCTTCACACATCCGTGTGTCCAGTACATGTGCTGTCCTCTTTTTTATGGGTACCACACGTACCATATATATGCTATGCACTTGTCCATTTTTTTTACACGGACCATGTGTCCATGCAAAACTCACTCAGACATGTCTGTTTTTTACCGGCAGCATGGACGCCAAGGATCTGTAAAAAACACGTACAGCACACAGATGGCATCCATGTTCTGACCGTGTTTAACATTGCAAAGTATAGGAGAAGCTTTGTCATTTATTTTTATATTATCCGTACAAAACCCCCCCACTGATGACAGTCATTAAAAACAGACACACAAATGACACGCTGATGACACCAGTACTGTTTTTTCACATACGTGTTTTATATGGACGTCTGAAGGTGGGTGAGGAATGGCAGACGGTATTGTGTCCAGCCACCACGCAACAAATTTATTGGAAAAGTATGTGAATATAGCGTCTTTTAGGCTATGTGCACACGTATTTTTGAGGTCTGTGGATTTTTTCGCTGCGGACTTCTCAAATCCGCTGCGAAAAAATCCACAGACCTCAAAAATACCCTGCGTTTTACCTGCGGATCTACTGTAAACTCATGGAAAACTGCTGCGGACCCGCTGCGGATCTGCAGCAAAATCCACAACGTGTGCACATAGCCTTAGATGCTGAGATTTCCTAGGTGAAGCCGCTTCTGATAAATGATGGCGGCAGTTTCCTAAAGTGGCTTCACCGAAAGTTTTGCTCTCATACTTGCAGCGTCTTTCAATCTATACTTTCAAGTATAGAGAGCTTCCATTAGGCTAAGGTCACACCAGCATATATTCTCTCATCTGAGAAAATCACCCTGATCAGACTGTGATCGGACATGGCTGTGCACTAGGTTCATTTCTTGATCTGGGTTTGTAGTGCTTTTTCAGGGGAACACCATGTGGAATTTGACTAAGGCCACATTCACACGCTCAGTATTTGGTCAGTATTTTCCCTCAGTATTTGTAAGCCAAAACCAGGAGTGGTGATGTGTTTCTATTATACTTTTCCACTGATTGTTCCACTCCTGGTTTTGGCTTACAAATACTGAGGTAAAAACCTCACCAAATACTGATAGTGTGCACATGGCCTAAGAATGCAACAGTGTTTTTTTACGTGCGTTTTTTCAGGCTCCCCATAGAAGTTTAGAAAGAAAAAAATGCACCAAAAACTACACAATTGAACAGTGTCTTTACACTCACTGAGAGCAGAATATGGACACGGTTGCGTTGTGTTGTGTCGGACCGTCGCCACCAAAAAACATTGCATGTAACGTTTTTTGGTGCGTCGTCTGCAGCATTTCCGACCACGCATGCGCGGCCGGAACTCCGCCCCCTCCTCCCCGCATCTCACAATGGGGCAGCGGATGCGTTGAAAAACAGCATCCGCTGCCCCCGTTGTGCGGCGCTTCCACACTATGCGTCAGTGCGCTGCAACGTCACATATCGACGTGCAGTGCACGACGCTAGTGTGAAAGTAGCCTAAGCCAAAACCAGGAGTGGAACAATCTGAGGAAAAGTATTAAAGAAACACTTCACCACTTCTGTATTTTTCACCCACATTTTGGCTTACAAATACTGATGTAAAATACTGCCCAAATACTGAATGTGTGAACTTAGCCTTGAGGGCTCATACTCGTCAGTTTTAATAAAATCGGTCTGATGTTATTCCTGAAAGGTCGGACGTGTCATGCAAGTGTCATATATATGAGTGCAGTGTAATTTTTCTCACCTAGCATCCATATGACATGCATATGCAAACCCCAACACACCACAGTTCAGCAGCATCTTTAAACACACAGTGGACGCAGTTTTCTTGAAATCACATATGATTTACTTGGACAATTAGGCTATGTGCACACGCTGCAAATCCACAGCGGATTTGACGCTGCGGATCTGCAGCAGTTTTCCATGAGTTTACAGTACCATGTAAACCTATGGAAAACAAAATCCGCAGTGCACATGCTGCGGAAAAAAACACACGGAAATGCAGCGGTTTATATTCCGCAGCATGTCAATTCTTTGTGCGGATTCCGCAGCGGTTTACACCTGCTCCTCAATAGGAATCCGCAGGTGTAAAACCGCAGGTGGAATCCGCACAAAATCCACGGTAAAAAAGCAGTAAATCCACGGTAATTCTGCGGTAAATCCGCAGTGCGGTTTACCTGTGGATTTACCAAAATCAGTGCGGAAAAATCCGCACACCATTCCGCAGCGTGTGCACATACCCTTAACCCCTTTCTGACCTCGGACGGGATAGTACGTCCGAGGTCAGAAGCCCCGCTTTGATGCGGGCTCCGGTGGTGAGCCCGCATCAAAGCCGGAACATGTCAGCTGTTTTGAACAGCTGACATGTGCCCGCAATAGCGGCGGGTGAAATCGCGATTCACCCGCCGCTATTAACTAGTTAAATGCCGCTGTCAAACGCAGACAGCGGCATTTAACGGCGCTTCTGGACGGGCGGCCGGAAATGAGAGCATCGCCGACCCGTCACATGATCGGGGGTCGGCGATGCTTCTGTATAGTAACCATAGAGGTCCTTGAGACCTCTGTGGTTACTGATACCCGCTCACAGCACACCTGCATTTCTGCTGCATAGCAGCAATCTGATGATCGCTGCAATGTAGCAGAGCCGATCGCGTTGTGCCAGCTTCTAGCCTCCCATGGTGGCTATTGAAGCATGGCAAAAGTAAAAAAAAAGTAAAAAAAAATGTAAAAAAAATATAAAAGTTTAAATCACCCCCCTTTCACCCCAATCAAAATAAATCAATAAAAAAAAAATCAAACCTACACATATTTGGTATCGCCGAGTTCAGAATTGCCCGATCTATCAATAAAAAAAAAGCATTAACCTGATCGCTAAATGGCATAGCGAGAAAAAAATTTGAAACGCCAGAATTACGTTTTTTTGGTCGCTGCGACATTGCATTAAAATGCAATAACGGGCGATCAAAAGAAAGTATCTGCACCGAAATGGTATCATTAAAAACGCCAGCTCGGCACGCAAAAAATAAGCCCTCACCTGACCCCAGATCACGAAAAATGGAGATGCTACGAGTATCGGAAAATGGCGCAATTTTTTTTTTTTTTTTAGCAAAGTTTGGAATTTTTTTTCACCACTTAGATAAAAGATAACCTAGTCATGTTAGGTGTCTATGAACTCGTACTGACCTGGTGGGTGAATCATAATGGCAGGTCAGTTTTAGCATTTAGTGAACCTAGCAAAAAAGCCAAACAAAAAACAAGTGTGGGTCTGCACTTTTTTTGCAATTTCACCGCACTTGGAATTTTTTTCCCGTTTTCTAGTACATGACATGGTAAAACCAATGATGTTGTTCAAAAGTACAACTCGTCCCGCAAAAAATAAGCCCTCACATGGCCAAATTGACGGAAGATAAAAAAGTTATGGTTCTGGGAAGGAGGGGAGCGAAAAACGAACACGGAAAAATGGAAAATCCCAAGGTCATGAAGGGGTTAAACAAAATAGCGCACATCTCTCTGTTAGGCCGGTTTCACACGTCCTGATATTTCCGGTACCGGAGATATCAGTGTCCGTGTGTGTACTACATGCGCACACGTGTGGCTATCGTGTGCCCCATCAGTACCACACGGACGGCTGCCGGGGAAGTAGCGCTACTGTAAGTGCTGTTCCCAAGCAGCTGGTGCTGAACGCGGCTGTCATCTGTTTTCCCCTGATCGGCCAGCGAGCATGGGAGAATGAATGAATGATATGTAGCGGGCACAGGCTCAGTAACTAGTGCTGACGTCACCGAGTCTGTGCTCGCTCGCCGGCATGAACTCCTGTGACCTCAGGACCATGGGAGAATGCAAGTGATGAGCTCACGGCAGTTCAAGCTCTGTCACAGTAACCTCATGACTTGCTCGCTGGCATGAACTACTGTGACATCAGGTCCGTGGGAGAATGCGAGCACAGACTCAGTGACGTCACCGCTAGTTACAGAGCCTGTGCCCGCTGAATATCATTCATTCCCCAGTAGTTTACAGCCAGGCTGGTCGCATTAACACCACTCCCGGTTGTAAACTGAATATACTCCAGATATGGATTACGGTGTGGAACTGACTGTACGCTGGACAGGTATGGGTATATTGTTAGTTTGTTATTTTTTTTACAGGAGGGTCAAGGGCGTAGCTTGGATTACCAGTACAATAAAGATGGCAAAACTGTGTGGGGTATGATTTCGTAAAAATACTGCATGTGTGTTTAATTAACCCTTTACCAACTATAGGATTAGTAATGGATAGGTGTCTTATTGACATCTCTCCATTACTAAGCCGGCTTAATGTCACCTTACAATAGGAAGGTGACATTAACCCCTCATTACCCCACTTGCCACCGCTACAGGGCAAGTGGGAAAAACCAAAGCTCCAGAATTGGCATATCTAATAGATGTGCCTTTTCTGGGGAGCTGCGGGCTGCTGTTTTTAGGCTGGGGGGGCCATATCCATGGCCCTTTATCAGCCTGAGAATAGCAGCCCGCACCCGTGAGTTTTGGCGGGTTGGTTTAAAAACATAGAGGGACCCCACGTTGGGTTTTTCAGTCATTCGTTCTCCCCCGTTCACGCTGCTCGCCGGCACAGCAGGGGAGAGTGGATGAAAGCCGCGTTCAGCACCACACGCAGAGGAACAGCGCTTGCAGTAGCGCTACTTCCCCGGCGGCCGTCTGTGCACATGGAGGACAGTGTGCACTGTTCTCCATGTGCACCTGTGTGGCACGTTTTGTGGCCCGTGTGTCCGGGTAAAAATAGACATGTCTGCGTGTTTTGCACATGGACACATGGTTTCAGGACTCTGAACATTTTTTATTACCTTTTTGTGCATTACTGCCCTTTTCCAAGATGGCGTCTTTGGTCTCATGTGCAGTGTGTCTTCCTGCTATAAAACTCCACCCCAGCCTTCAGTCTGTGCTAGAGTATTCTGCCTTGCATCCAGCTCCTGACCTCTGGTTACTCTCTGGCTATATACCTGCTCCTGTGAAGTTATCCTGCTACTCTGTTCTGAGTTCCTGCTGCATACACCAGTTCCAGTAATCCTCCTTCATCTGCTGCTCTGTTTACTTCCATCTGCTTTTGCTGGACATGTAAGCTGTTGCTGCTCTGCAGGAACCTGAGACTATTACCCAGACCTCCCTGGTTGAGCTAAGATATTATTTGAACTGCCTTATAAGCATATCTATCTGTGTTTTGGACTAAGCAAGGACTTATTCATGTCAAGTATCCTCAAGAATAATTTTGCTTCATAGACTTTCTGCGTGATTGCATTTTCCTCTGAAGTTTCATATAGACTGCTGAGCTGCATTTGATATTTGCACCAAGTGTTGTGGACTTGAGTTTCTCTCTGCACCTGTTTGAATCACCGTGTGATAATATAGACTTTACCACTTATAAAACTGTGTCCTGTAGTTGTCTTGTTCCACGCAAAGAGTCTCCTGAGTTATCCCCTATAATTATTACACATGGTCCATGAAAACACATTGACATGTGCATAGAACCATTCATTTGAATGGGTCTACGTGTGTCAGTGTCTCATGTACGTGAGAAAACTGTCACCACACGTACTGGAGACACTGATGTGTGAAACCGGCCTTAGGAGGATCTTAACTACTGTGGGTGTGAAACATAACATCCAACAGGATTAAGGAAGGTGGGCTGCTGTATCTGAGACCGCTGATCATTGTAACAGGATAGTAGTTGCATTCCAAATTTCGGAAATGACGCGGTTATGCGTGTCATTTAACTGGAAGTGAGGTCAGAGGGAGGCTGCCGCCCTGTGTTCTATGATACCGGAAGCGACTCTGTTGTGTGTTGCAACGACTGGAAGTACAACTAATTTGAATCCAGAGTCATATTCTGGTTACACAAGAAGTATGGGAGTTGTTCTTTTGGAGCGGGACCTCTCAGAATAAGCTGGACAATTGGGGGTAAGTCCCTGAAAATGTCACTCAATTTCACTAATTGTCCACCATATATATACGGCCATTTGGTTACCTCACTCTCTGCAGGATTAGACAGAGAATGAAGGGACCCATTTTCACTCTGCATCTAGCACTTAGAAATCTATTCTAAAATACAAGTGTAAAGTCCCCTGAGGAATTTACTTGGTAGAATTGCGTTGGGACGTTCAATAAGTGAAAGTGCAGGGCCCCCAATGTAGGGCTAGCTGTAGACTGCCCTTGTCAGGGTAGGAGAACTTGGTGTTTCAACCAAATGTAGCCATTATAGGGATCTGTAGGGCTAGCATGCACGCCTTTTCTCCTGGATGATTCCTACCTGGATGAAGGACACTCCCACCTGCGGCAAAGAACACGGAATGTGTGAGAACGTTCCTTATATCTAACCATTTGGTGTTCTTAAATGTATCAGGGACCATATATAGGCTATAACCCCTCTGCTTGCCTGCTTGATAATCTTGGGCTTACCACTGTCAGCTTTTGACTTATGACAATGATATCTTGGGTAGAAACAACAAGAACTTTATGAATAATTGTCCTATAATTGTTTTGCAACAGGATATTACTGTCTCTAGGATTTGGATGGGCCATTTTGCAGTGAACACCTAGCTGTCCCTGTGTCCTACTCTATCCACGACACAACTGTTTGGACTTTCATGATCTGGACCTCCTTACTGCAGGGTCGTCTAGATCATTGTTTTTGAATCTCGTTTTACTAAGAGAGGTAGACCTCCATATCCCACAAATGGTCAGTTATACCTTGGGTGGTATCTACCCTCTTATTAGGCAGCACTGTGATTTTTTAAGTATTGAACTATTAAAAGTTAAGTCTGAAAGGGGTTGTCTGGTCAAAACAGATAAGCCTGCAGTCACTCTGTGTGACTGCAGATTTATAAATCCCCGGTTTCAGACCCAGGAACGGAGGGTATATATAACTTATACATACCCCTGGCCAGTGGGCATGGCCTTGCTCCATACACTTGTATTGAGCAGAGGCCAAGCCCCATCGAGTGACGGGGCTGTCTAGTAAGTGTGGCCTACTAGAGAGACCGGCCTCGGCCGATACAAGGGTATGGAGTGAGACTGCGCCCACTGGCCGGGGGGTATGTGTAACTCATACATACCCTCCAATCCCTGGTCTGAAACCGGCGAATCGTGTACTGGAGCGATTTATACGTCTGCAGTCACACAAAGCGACTGCAAACTTATCTGTTTTGACCAGACAACCCCTTTAATGTAACTCTCACATATTGCTATATTTGATATAATACAGTGAGGCGTCTTTCTTTGCAAGTGGTCTATTTATTCCCACTATCCTTGCTTTTCCTGAGGCTTGCTAATACTAGGAAATATCAAAAACAAAACAACTTTATTCAAATTATCACCTACCAAAATGAAACAAAAACAGCAGCATTAAAAACACATGAAAGGCCACATTCACACTTTGAGTATTTGGTGAATTTTTTACCTCAGTATTCGTAAGTCAAAACCAGGAGTGGGTGATAAATACAGAAGTGGCGAACTGGGAGAATATTGTGCACCACATTTTCTAAGGCTACGTTCGCATGTTGAGTTTTTCCATGTTGTATATTTTCTGCAGCATTTCTAGACCTATTCGGTATATTAGAAACTTGAGGTGTTTTTTCATTTTTTTTTTTTTGAGTACATTGTTTAATGAGGCAATGTTCACATGTTGAATATTTGGTCAGCATTTCACCTCAGTATTTGTAAGCCAAAACCAGGAGTGGGTGATAAATCCAGAAGTGGTGACGTGTTTATATTATACTTTTCCTCTGATTGTTCCTCTCCTTGTTACTGAGGTAAAAACTCACTCTGAAGAATATTGGAGATATAATTTCATGTCAATCATTTGCATCCTATTTGGCATGGGATTCTAATACCCGCCGTCAGTTGTGCAGCTGTAACAGGACACCTAGCTCAGCAGCACGGGTCAAGCATCAAAAGGCTGTAACAGAACTCACACCTTGAGCCAGCTAAGCTCAGAACAAGTAGTAGGAGCCAGGTAGCCAAGCTGTGTTTGGTCTCAATGCATAGCAGGGGCCTAGCTGGATCCGATGGCACTAAAACTGCCCCCCCTAGAAACGTCCATTAAGGCTGAGTGCGCCTCTTATTCCTGCACGCCCCTCAGTAAGGCCTGTTTCACACATCCTGATATTTCCAATACCGGAAACACCAGTACCGTGTCCGTGTGTGCACGACGTGTGGCAACCGTGTGCCACATCAGTACCACACGGACAGCCGTCAGGGAAGAAGCGCTACAGTAAGCGCTGTTCCCTGGCGACTGGTGCTGAAGCCGGCTGTCATAATTGTCCCCTGCTCTGCCGGCGAGCAGAGGACAATGATGAGCGTTAAATTAAAGTCCGAACGACAGCAGGTGGCAGCTTTTGGAGCTGTTACCCCCATTATCCGACACCTGCTGTCGCTAATAACAGTGACAGTAGGTGCGGAGGATGGGGGTATTCCACAGCTGCTGGCTGCGATCGTTCAGAAATAAATGAATGAAAAACCTGATGTGGGTTCCCCCCTATATTATTAACCAACCAGACAAAACTCACAACTGGGGGCTACAACCCTCAGCTGTCAGCTTCTGCAAGGTTGGTTATCAAGAATAGAGGGGTATATAAATAATTTAAAAAACGGTGTGGGGGTCCCCCCCCATTTTTGACAACCAGCCTTGCTAAAGCTCACAGCTGGGGGCTGCTATCCTCGGACTGGTAAGGGGTCATTGATATAGCCCCCCAGCCTAAAAACAGCAGCCCAGAAAAGGCATATCTATTAGATGCGCCTTTTCTGGTGCTTTGCCCGACTCCTCCTACTTGCCCTGTAGCGATAACCAATCTAGCTGAAGTTGGGGGATTGCAGCCCCCAGCTGTGAGTTTTGTCTGCTTGGTTAATATATAGGGGAACCTACCTCAGGTTTTTCATTTATTTCTGAACAATCGCAGGTGGCGGCTGTGGAATACCCCCATCCTCCGCACCTACTGTCACTGTTATTAGCGGCAGCAGGTGTGGGATGATGGGGGTAAGGCTATGTGCACACGTTCAGGTTTTTTTGCATTTTTTTCACGATAAAAACGCTATAAAAACTCATTAAAAACGCATGCATTATGCATCCTATCATTTAGAATGCATTCTGCATGTTTTGTGCACACGGTGCGTTTTTTTTTCCGTGAAAAAAAACGCATCGCGGTAAAAAAGCAGCGTGTTCATTAATTTTGCAGATTTTCTGCGTTTTTCCCGCAATTCTCTGCATTTGGAAAAAAAACGAGTCAAAAACGCGGTAAAATCGCATGCGGATTTCTGGCAGAAATGTCCGGTTTTTGTCAGGAAAATTTCTGCCAGAAATCGTGACGTGTGCACATAGCCTAACAGTCCCAAAAGCCACCACGTGCTGTCGTTCCGACTTTATTTTAACAGTCATCATTGTCCTCTGCTCGCCGGCAGAGGAGGGGGGAATGATGAGAGCCGGCTTCAGCACCAGCCGCCGGGGAACAGCGCTTACAGTAGCGTTTCTTCCCCGGCGGCCGTCCGTGTCACACGGAGGACATCAATGTGTTTTCTGTGTGCGGGACGTTCTGCTGTCCGTGATGATGGCAAAATACGGACATGTCAGAATGATTTGCCCACGGACACACGGTCTGAGGAAACACATTGATATGTGCATAGACCCAATCATTTGAATAGGTCTATGTGTGTATGTGCCTCCGGTATGTGTGAAAACTGTCACTACACATACCGGAAACACTGATGGTTTAGGAAGCCTAACATTGGTGTATGAAGTGCAGAACACAGATGCGGGGTGCGCCTCTTATTCCTGCACGATTAGTAAACGCTGCGGGTTGGACGCTGTGTACTTGTGCAGTGTCCAGATGTTACAGCATAGTGGATGGGATTTCAAGAAACCCCATGCCCACTATGCATGCACAGATGCCTGTGAGCCCCTGTGGAGACGGACATGTGGCGCGTCTTTCCAGACCACAGCACGTCTATTTATCTTTCGGAGACATCTCACCCATAGTGTATTGGACGCAGTGAATCTGCACGGTTCAGTGATCACATGCGGAATCACCTGCGCTCAATAGATAGCAGCGCTCCGGATGAGGCGAACATACACTGCGGCCAAAGCGCGGCCTCAGTGTGAACAGGGCATATAAGCACATGCAGATTATACAGCTTTTTGATCAGATCAGTTTAAAAACCCAACTCAGACTCTTCCTATTCATTTCTATGGGAATTCCACTTTGATGTTCGTGTGATTTTTTAGGTGTGGAGACGGTGGAGTGCCTGTCCCCGCTGTGGAGATGATCCTGACGGTATCCGTACGCTGGACAGTCAGGCTATGTTCACACGATCCTTTTTTTGATCCTTTTTTTTTCAGGTCCTTTTTCCATGCAGGGTACAGTCCAATGTTACTCTATGGAAAACAAAAACCGCTGTGCCCACTATCCTTTTTTTCTCAGGCACATCCGCGAGGATTTGCCTGCAGAAAAAAAGAAGTACCATGTCACTTCTTTCTGCGGATTCAGCTCCTGTTTTCAACAGGCACCAATAGGAAAGTGCTGTTGAAAACCCGCAGAGGAATCTGCAGAAGAAACTGCAGGAAAATCAGCAGTGCAGTTTTGCACTGCGGGTTTTCCAAATCAGGACCTGAAAAAAAAAGGATCAAAAAAAGGATCAAAAAAAGGATCATGTGAACATGGCCTTACCTATCAGGAAAAAACGCTTCAGTAAAAAAGAAAAACTTCACGCAGGAGCGCGGAGCGGTTTCCATTTCAAAAGTATTTGTGCAATAAGTGAGCGATGCGGATGACGTGACGCAGTCGGTGGCGGCAGTGTGTGGCCGCTCCTGGCGGAATTATTACTACGCGCGCGCCATTCAGAGCCTGACGTCACCGCAAGGTCTCCTGCTCGACCAATCGGAAGTTGCCGGGGCGTGGCTGACCGGTGGCGGGAAGTTTTCGGGGTCTGCATTGTAGGAATTCCGGAAGGCTCCGTTACCGATTCCAAACGAGTTTCCGGTCAGGCCCGGGTCCAACTGTACGGTCCTTGGCCTCAGCTGTCATGGATAACTTCCAGAAGGTGGAGAAGATTGGGGAGGGCACGTACGGGGTCGTGTACAAAGCTCGAAACCGGGAGACCGGGGAGGTGGTGGCGCTGAAGAAGATCCGCCTGGACACGTAAGTGCAGAGACGTGGGGGACTGGTCCTCAGTGCAGGGGAACTACAAGCAACAGCATGCTCTACTCAATGATAAGGGCTGTATCCTGCCCCCTGTGTACCTGCTGTAGTGATCGTCCACATGTATAATGGCCCCAGCCCTGTGCCATCCTCCCCCCCCCCCCCAGCCCTGTGCCATCCTCCCCCCCCCCCCCAGCCCTGTGCCATCCTCCCCCCCCCCCCCCAGCCCTGTGCCATCCTCCCCCCCCCCAGCCCTGTGCCATCCTCCCCCCCCAGCCCTGTGCCATCCTCCCCCCCCCCCCCAGCCCTGTGCCATCCTCCCCCCCCAGCCCTGTGCCATCCTCCCCCCCCCGCCCTGTGCCATCCTCCCCCCCCCCAGCCCTGTGCCATCCTCCCCCCCCCAGCCCTGTGCCATCATCCTCCCCCCAGCCCCGTGCCTCCCTCTCCTCCCCCGCCCCGTGCCTCCCCCTCCTCCCCCCGTGCCTCCCCCTCCTCCCCCCCTCCCCCCGTGCCTCCCTCTCCCCCCCGCCCCGCGCCTCCCTCTCCCCCCCGCCCCGTGCCTCCCTCTCCCCCCCCGCCCCGTGCCTCCCTCTCCCCCCCCGTGCCTCCCTCTCCCCCCCCGCCCCGTGCCTCCCTCTCCCCCCCCGTGCCTCCCTCCCCCCCCCCCCCCCGTGCCTCCCTCCCCCCCCCGTGCCTCCCTCTCCCCCCCCCGTGCCTCCCTCTCCCTCCCCCCCGTGCCTCCCTCGCCTCCGCCATCCTCCCCCCAGCCCCGTGCCTCCCTCTCCTCCCCCGCCCCGTGCCTCCCCCTCCCCCCCACGCCTCCCTCTCCCCCCCGCCCCGTGCCTCCCTCTCCCCCCCGCCCCGTGCCTCCCTCTCCCCCCCGCCCCGTGCCTCCCTCTCCCCCCCGCCCCGTGCCTCCCTCTCCCCCCCGCCCCGTGCCTCCCTCTCCCCCCCGCCCCGTGCCTCCCTCTCCCCCCCCGTGCCTCCCTCTCACCCCCCCCCCCCCCCCCCCCCCCCGGTGCCTCCCTCTCACCCCCCCCAAACCCCCCCCGTGCCTCCCTCGCCTCCGCCTCCCTCCCCCCCGTGCCTCCCTCGCCTCCCTCTCCCCCCCGTGCCTCCCTCTCCCCCTCCCCGTGCCTCCCTCTCCCTCGCCTCCGCCTCTCCCCCCCCGTGCCTCCCTCTCCCCCCCCCGTGCCTCCCTCTCCCCCTCCCCGTGCCTCCCTCCCCCCCCCGTGCCTCCCTCTCCCCCCCCCCCCCATGCCTCCCTCTCCCCCTCCCCGTGCCTCCCTCTCCTCCCCCCCGCCCCTAGGGGTTGAATAATAATTGACCCACACTTTTATGTTTAAAATTTATAAAAATTTAACTGAGCAACAAAACTTTTTGGTTTGTAAGATTTATGCATCTGTTAATAAATCCTGCTCTTGTTTGAAGTTTGAAGGCTCTAACTTATTTGCATCTTATTAAACCTGCTAAATCTGCAGGGGGTTGAATACTACTTGTAGGCACTTAGTGTGTGTGTGTGTGTGTGTGTATATATATACATATATCTATCTCATTAATTGGTGGTGAAAATGTGTCCGATAAAGGGTTTGTTTTTTTGTGTATGCCACAAACCTGTTTTATTATTTGTGCAATGGAAATGTCACTTTATTTGCTCCCGACTTGGTAGCATATCCGTCTGCTAGAGAGCTCTGCGAGTTCTTTGTCCTGGTTTCCTGTTGACTGCAGTAGACCATAGTTCAGTCATTCTTGTGCTTATTTGTTAGGCCTCTTTCACACTTCCGTCTTGGCTGCTCTGTCGCAATCCGTCGTTTTGGGGAAAAAAACGCATCCTGCAAATGTGCCCGCAGGATGCTTTTTTTTCCCATAGACTTGTATTGCCGACGGATCGCGACGTATGGACATACGCCGTGCACTGGATCTGCCTTTTTTTGGCGGACCATCAGCACAAAAAAAAACACGTTTTTTCATACGTCGGATCTGCCATTTCTGACCGCGCATACGCGGCCGGAACTCCGCCCCCTCCTCCCCGGACTTTAGAATGAGCAGCGGATGCGTTGAAAAACTGCATCCGCTGCCCACATTGTGCAGAAATTTCACAATGTGCGTCTGTATGTCGCGCCGACGGACCCGTACCGACGCTAGTGTGAAAGAGGCCTTAGCTACTGATGTTTCCATTACAAGAAATGCCAATGTCTGCATTTTGTGTTTTGGCTGGTACTTTCTAATAAAATATGCCTGCAAGAGTCGAAATATCATAGGAAGGTTTTCCCTTAAGTTGTTTACACTGCACCATGTTACTGGTCACATTATACCCAGTCTTCAGACAATGCAGCTGTGGTGCAGGTTGTTACCCTGTAACTTTGCTAATTTTTTTTCATCACCAAAAACTGCACTTGATCGAAAAGGCAGTATGATTGGTTACACGGTAATATAATTCTGCTAGACTTTTACCAAAATATGTACACATTAAAGAGAAGGTGCCGTGATTTGAATTTTTGTCTTCATAATTATTGATTATCACAATCAACTATTTTTTAATATAAAATTAAATTAACTACTTTCATAGTGTTTTTTTTTTTTTTTTTTAAATTTACCTTTATATTTGCAACTGGGGGCTGCCATTTTCATTAGTGTGGGCGTAAGTGTCCGGGCACAACACTTGTACACCTCACTTACCGCAGCCGACCGCATGTCTTGCTTTGAGGCCGCTCCTCCTGCCTCTTAGCTGTGACCTGGGCATGCCCTCCTGGGCTGTCCAGGTCACAGCTGTGGGAGGAGATCACGGCCATTTTGTTGTAGCCCGCAGCGTATATTGTGGGCTTTATTTTCCCGTCATCGCAAACACTGCTCAGTGTGTGCGATGACAGGAGCTGCCGGTCAGAGTGCTGCGGGGTCATGCTTTCACTTACGGCACCGATGCGTGAGAACTTTCCCACGCAGCGGTGGTGTCGTAAGTGAGCGCACCAGAGCTGATGAACTCCGGTGACTGCTCACGGCAGCTCAATGTTACACACTGACAGGAGGTAATCGCTCACGCAGTATCGTCGTCTGTCTTTGAGAGCAGTCACATCACTGATGTGATCACTGCGGACAGGTGAGGAATATTGTGGTTTATTTTTATTGCAGGAGACATTGGCTTCGCTGGATTAGGCGTTCGGTGAGTAGGGCTTAATTAAGATTATTAAAGGAGTCTGTGTTTTTATACAATATCACTATGGGGTTAGTAACGGATAGGTGTCTTATAGGGCTTGATGTCACCTGACAATACAAAGGTGATATGAACCCCACTTGCTACCGTTACAGCGAGGCTAAGCACCAAATTTAGCGCATCTTACAGATGCGCCTTTTCTGGGGCAACGGAGAGCTGATGTTTTTAGCCTGGGGGCAATATCCATGGCCCCTTCGTAGGCTATTAATATCAGCCCACAGCTGTCTGCAAAGCCTTCGCTGGTTATTATAGGGGTACCCCACGTTTTTGTTTTTTTTTGTGGGGGGGGTCCTCCATCTTAATAGCCAGTAAAGGCTAAGTATACAGCTGTGAGCTGATATTAATAGCCTAGAAAGCTCCATGGGTATTACCCCCTTCCCAGGCTATAAACATCTGCCCCTTGTCTTTCCCTCTGCTGGTTATTGAAATTACGCATGAGCTCACGCAATTTTTTTTTTTTTTTCACTTTTCTTTAAAATTAACAGTTAATAATAATAATAATCTTTATTTATATAGCGCCAACATATTCCGCAGCGCTTTACAGTTTAACAGTTTCAAACACAACAGTCATAGGTAACAATGTTAACAATACAGCAATAAAGCAAAATAAGATGACCCTGCTCGTGAGAGCTTACAATCTACAATGAGGTGGGGAGATACAAAGTACAGGTGTGTATTTACAATGATGTATTTACAATGATGGTCCAGCCATCTTCAGGGGGTGGGGGGTAGATGAGAGTGAATGGGCTACACACACACACAAACATAAAATGACTGATTAGGGAACGTGATAGGCCGCTCTGAACAAATGAGTTTTGAGTGAGCGCCTAAAGCTATGCAAGTTGTGGATGGTCCTAATATCTTGGGGTAGAGCATTCCAGAGGATTGGCGCAGCACGGGAGAAGTCTTGGAGGTGGGAGTGGGAGGTACGGATTAGTGCAGAGGTTAGTCGAAAGTCGTTTGCAGAGTGCAGCGGTCGGCTAGGCCGATAGACAGAAATGAGGGAGGAGATGTAAGGGGGTGCCGCACTGTGGAGAGCTTTGTGGGTGAGAACAAGTGCTTTGAATTGTATCCTGTAATGAATGGGCAGCCAGTGTAATGACTGGCGAAGAGCGGACACGTCCGAGTAACGATTAGCCAGATGGACGACCCTGGCTGCTGCATTAAGGATAGACTGGTGAGGGGAGAGTCGCGTGAGGGGGAGGCCAATTAAAAGAGAGTTACAGTAGTCCAGGCGGGAGTGGATTAGGGCGACAGTGAGAGTTTTTGTTGTCTCCATGGTGAGAAAAGGGCGGATTCTAGAGATGTTCTTTAGGTGTAAGCGGCACGAGCGGGCAAGAGATTGTATGTGGGAGGTGAAGGAGAGATCGGAGTCAAACATGACACCCAGACAGCGTGCTCTCTGGTTACAGCCTATGTACATTCGTTCTGTTAACGCTCCTACATAGGCTGGTGACAATGTGTGCGTAGGTTTGTGTGTGTGTTTGTGTTTACTTAGGCTACTTTCACACTAGCGTTGTGCACTGCACGTTGCTATGTGTCTTTTTGTAGAAAAAACGCATCCTGCAAAAGTGCTTGCAGGATGGTTTTTTTCTACATAGACTTGCATTAACGACGTAGTGCGACGCATTGCCACACGTCGCCACCGTCGTGCGACGGTTGCGTCGGACCGTCGCCACCAAAAAACGTTGCATGTAACTTTTTTTGGTGCGTCGTGCCCATTTTTTCAAGTCTGCCCCCGCCTCCCCACACCTCACAATGGGGCAGCGGATGCATTGAAAAACAGCATCCGCTGCCCCCGTTGTGTGGTGCTTTCACTGCTTGCGTCGGTATGTCGCAACGACACAATTCGTCGTACGACGCTAGTGTGAAAGTAGCCTTATCGGCTTAGTAATGAGTGTTTGAGTGCATGTGTTTTTCGCAGTTTGATACAGCGAGCAGCACCAACTAACAGAATCCTTGCTGCCTGCCATACTCGGTGACTGTCTATTTTTCAGTATAACTTTGTCACCGAGAAAATGGCTCCACCCTGTGTTCCTAAATGTCATCCTCTCTTAGGCTGGTTTCACACTTGCGTTTTTATCTGCATGCATTTTAAAAAAAAAACGCATGTGTGAAAAACGCATGTAAACGCGGTAAAACACATGCGTTTTTTAGACGCATGCGTTTTTATAGAAAAACACAAGAAAACACAAGAAAACCCTAACCCTACCCCTACCCCTAACCGTGACTGAAATACGTGGCACTTAAATACGTGGCACTTAAATACGTGGCACTTAAATACGTGGCACTTAAATACGTGGCACTTAAATACGTGGCACTTAAATACGTGGCACTTAAATACGTGGCACTTAAATACGTGGCACTTAAATACGTGGCACTTAAATATGTGGCACGTGGCACTTAAATACGTGGCATGTGGCACTTAAATACGTGGCATGTGGCACTTAAATACGTGGCATGTGGCACTTAAATACGTGGCATGTGGCACTTAAATACGTGGCATGTGGCACTTAAATACGTGGCACTTAAATACGTGGCACTTAAATACGTGGCACTTAAATACGTGGCACTTAAATACGTGGCACTTAAATACGTGGCACTTAAATACGTGGCACTTAAATACGTGGCACTTAAATACGTGGCACTTAAATACGTGGCACTTAAATACGTGGCACTTAAATACGTGGCACGTGGCACTTAAATATGTGGCACGTGGCACTTAAATATGTGGCACGTGGCACTTAAATATGTGGCACGTGGCACTTAAATACGTGGCACGTGGCATACGTGGCACTGAAATACGTGATACTTAAATACGTGGCAATATGACTGTCAGAAAATGTTCATTAAACGGTTAGGGGTGAGGTTAGGGGTAGAGTTAGGGTTAGGGTTTGGATCCCTTTATCACCTTGATGGTGGTGGGTGGCTTTTCAGTGTTTTCTGGTTTTTTTCTATAAAAACGCATGCGTTTTTAGCGCAAACAAACGCATGTGCTTAAAAACGCATGCGTTTACATAGACAGCAATGCATTTTTTTGCCGCGAAAAAACGCATGCGTTTTTTCGCGGCAAAAAAAGCGCAAGAAAATACTGCAGGTAGCATTTTTGAAAATGAACGCATGCAGACAAAAAACCCATGCGTTTGAAAACGCAACCAAACGCATGTGCAAAAAAACGCATGCGTTTTCAATGTTAAATATAGGGGAAAAAAACGCATGCGTTTTTTGTGCAAAAAACGCTGCAGACAAAAACGCAAGTGTGAAACCAGCCTTATCCCTTAGCAAACACGCAGAAGGGGAGGAGAGGAGTGACATCGCACCCATGTGAGCAGATTCAGTCGATATTTACTGCAGTCGTAATGTGAGCTAGTTGTACAGTAGGTTTTTGTCAAATTTCAGTAGCTGCTCCCCCTAGTGTTTAAAAGTGGAAATACCAAACCTTTTACAATTATTTTTCATATTTTACTAAATTATAAACAAATTATAATTTTTAGCAAAATGTAAACATTAATTCTTTACATTTTTTTTTTTTTTCCAATTGCTGAAAGAAAACATTTTTTGGGTGGCACCTTTCCTTTTAATATGTTATTTAACTGGATTGGAACGCCTAAGCCAGTTGCCGGTGTTGGTAAAATTGACAATGAAAATCCTAACTAGTGGATCCTCACATGATTGGACACTTGTAAAAAATCAAACACCGATGGTACTCTCCCTTAACAGGTCGTTGTGCTTTGGGTGAAGCGGTGACTAGAGCACACATCATGATTGGAGTACACATCACTGCATCATATCGCTGAGCTCGGTCATGCATCAGCAGAGTCTTCGAACTTGATTGGCTGCAGTGTTGATGTGCGCTGTAGTCGTCACCACTGCTGCAGCCAAAATGGAGAGACTGGTGCAGCAGCTGGAAGCCAGCGCTCTATTGGGGGAGGATGAGTAAGGTTATGTGCACACACATCGTCTTTTTAAAGCAGATTCTGGATATAAAGCGCTCAAAAAACACTGAAATATAAACATGCATTTCTATGTAAATAGACTTGCTGTTCATATGTTCGGGCATTTGAGCGTTATTTAACCACTCTAGGTTTCAAAAGATGCCAAGTGGCTAAATGAAGTCACCTGCCAATTGTTTACTCATTTTCCACCTAGTAGACTAGCTATACTTTACAATACCAGGGAATAGGAAAGCTCATGAGAAACCCAGCATCTGTTTTTACATCTCCACAACTTTTTTGTACAAAACCATACGTTAGAAAGCATGCTATTCTTTGGGACACTATTGTACCTTCCTTTTGATTAGAGCTTCCGATTTCACAGAGGCGCATTCGTAAGTGCTGATTTACTAAGCTAGTTTTGCAAAAAATTTGGCTAAGGCCAAATTCATATGTCCGTGAAACGTGGTTTGTGTGAATACTGTGATGTAGAAGACTGGCTGCTGGTCTGCCATCTTGAATGGCATACATGACTGAGTATAATTCAGGAAGCCCACTGTCGGTACATACATCCCCGACCATTTTGTATGGACGTATGAATTCGGGGGGACTTTGGGCGAGAGCTTCTTTAATTTTATTTAATAAAAAAAAAGTCTTTCATGGGCACGGCAAATTTATGGCAGCGGCATTCCTTAAAATTTATGGTGCAGTGCACACAGTCACCCATCACTTTTCAGATGCATCAAATTCATTAACAGGTATACGTGTCTTAATGAATCAGGAGTGTCTGACTCCAGCATGCCCCTTCATCCATATCGGGGTGAACAGTGCTGAATCGGGACCTTGGACTAAACAGTACACAGATGTGCCAGTTTTTTTCAGCCATCGCGATGAGCCACTTTGGTAAATTTGGTGCATTTTAGGTCTGTCTAGTCTCTAAATTAGCATTGTCTAAAAGTTAAGCTGGCTTTAGTAAATGAGCCCCAGAGTGCTTTTATTTTTTTGTTGGCCGAAAGAAAATGGTTGCATGATCTATTGGATGCCACATTATGGAGCTACAGTATTGTCCTCTAGAAAGAAGCTCTGCCCAGCAACTCATGTGCTAGCTTATTTTATTTTTGTAGTGCAGAAAAAAAATAAAAGCTTTACTGAGAAGAAAATGTTCACTTGTGATTTTTCTCCTAGGGAAACAGAAGGCGTACCAAGCACTGCCATCAGAGAAATCTCACTCCTCAAGGAACTTAACCATCCCAACATAGTCAAGTCAGTGGCTCCTCAACGTATCTGTGAACTTGTGTGCATTATTTGTTTGTAGGTTTTATTCATAGGTGTCTACTCTTGCTAGGCTACTGGATGTCATTCACACCGAGAACAAGCTGTATCTGGTCTTTGAGTTTCTTAACCAGGATCTGAAGAAATTTATGGACAGCTCTAATATAACAGGGATCCCATTGGCTCTTGTTAAAGTGAGTTCCAAGTATTGTCAGCTACACGGAACTTTAGACTGCTTGGCAAGTGTTATGTATGTATGTTTGTTTTGTGATGTGTGGTTTTGTTTTTTAACACTGACCTCCTGTAATAAAATTACCATTCTTTGAAACGTTTAGGATTTTTTGTGAGATTCCATTTATTTAGTGGTTTATCTTCTTGCTTTCTCAAACTTCTGACTTTCTAAAACTGTTCTTGCAGTCATGCATCGCAAGCTCTAACTTTGCTTCATAAAGTGACTCTGGCATATGATTCAATGCTGCTCGAACCACAGCAAGCATCCATCTGACTTCATCATGTGTGTGTTGAAGAGGGGGGAAAAAAAAGGGGGGTTTGGTACCATGTTAGCCAGTTGAAAAAAGAGACCTCTTAATGGAGGAAGCCATCCTCTTGGACTAGAGTCTCAAGCTGCGTAGTGCCCAGCAAGCCTTTAAACGTACGAGGGGCGTTCATTAAAGATTTCTCCTGACCCACTTCCTGTGGACTGAGAGCAATGAAACTTGGCACTGTTATTAGTCTTTCTCTACATAAGTGCCACCTAGGGACACACACTTCTCCCATCTCTTTAAGCATCTGTGGACACCGCTTGTAGTAGACAGGTTGCTTCAAAAGCCATATTGTGACATCAGAAATCAGTCTCCTATCTGGAAAATGCATGCCCTTCAAAAATAACTTCATTGTTGGAAAGAGGTGGAAGTCTGGTGCAGGGTTGGGTGAATAAAGGGGATGTGGTAGAATTTTAAAGCCACAGCAGCATGCTTCCATTTGGGCAACATGTGAGTTGTGAACTGGTGCATTGACTTGGAGAAGCTGGACGCCTTTTGGAGAGCATGCCACGTCTCTTGGTTTTGATGCTACAATTTCTCAGCAGTGAAGCATAGTATGCCCCAGTGATCATGGTTCCCTTTGCTAGGAAATCCATCAATACTACTCCGTGCTGGTCCCAAAATACTGTGAGTATGCCCTTGCCTGCTGAGGGTTGGCACATGCCTTCTTTGGAGGTGGTGAGTCATGATGCTTCCATTGCATCGACTGGATTTTAGTCTCCGGATCACAGTGATGGACCCAGCTTTCTTTCTGTGATGATCAGTCTGCTGAAAAAAGTCTTCCTAGTTTCCATGGCACATCTTCAATAGAGCCTGAGAACATTTGACTCTTTCCTGCTTTTGGGAAAGGTGTGAGCAGTCAGGAAACCCAGCGAACAGATACCTTATGCATGTGAAGATGGTCTTGGATGATTTTTTTTCCACGGACGCTACACTAATCTTGACATTTTGGGCTAGGTTTCGAATGGTTAGGTGGCGATTTTCCAAAATGGCGACCTCCGCTTGCTGGATGGTGTGTTCATCAGTAGCAGAGTTGGAGTTACCCTGGCATTGGAGCGGTTTGCCAGTTCTTGACTACATCATATGATGGGGAATCATCACCATAAACCTTTCATCTCATTGAGCGTCACCTTTGGTGTGCGGCCTTTCACTAAAGGAACTTGATGACTGCTCTGTATTCCACTGGGTCCATTATCAAACCTCCCAGCGCTTCACACCTGTAAAATCAAGACCGTTATCAGTTCTGAGTTACAAATTAGCACGTAAAGTATAGAGACTTATATCATTACACGTGGAGTTTCAGAGTCCTGAGATAAATAGAAGTGTGTCAGGGGAAATCTTTAATCACCGCCCCTCATATGTCCTCTCTGAAATACCAGAGCAAGTGTCTGATTCTTGCTGCCTGTGGTTTGGAACACATGAATCGGCTGTCCGGTACACTGAAGTCTGCATAAGAAAGAAAGTGAATCTGTGAATTTGTGTGCGTTTCTGTATGTTTACTAGGTTTAATTCATACATGTCTAGGCTACTGGAAGTCATTTCACACTGAGAAGAAGCTGGGTGTAGTGGGGACAGACAATTTCTTATTGGGGTTTCTAATTCACATTAGTTGGCTTAACAAGGAGATAACAATGAGCTCATGATTTATAGTCAAGTGGTATTAAAGATTGTCCAACCATACTCCCATCCAATCTGAGATCGGGCAGAGTGTTGCCTCTCAATGCACAATGTCAGGTCGGATAGTTTATGATTTATTATTGATAGGCTATATTCTGACTCATGGGTATGTAGAACGCAGTGGTGCCTGGATAGACCTATTCTTTTGGGCGCTTCCGTATTGACCTGTACTCACGTTCATACCGATTTATCAGATAGCTTAACTCAGCCACGATCTCATGTAAGAAGACTCCAGGAAAAGAGGATTGCTTTAACCGAAATTCTTGTATTATGATGAAAGTAGCAGGTAAAAAGGAATATTCAACAGAGGACATGTAGAAGATGCATACAGATATGGTGATGATGACAAAATGGAGAATAAGGGCGTGAACAAACATACATCACAGGACTACAGTGAGAGAGTTGGGACAAAATAAAGGGAAAGGCAAACTTCTGCCTAGAAAGAAGGATAGAACACAAGCAATGCAAAACATTGAATGATTTCCCAAGTCGTGGGACATGACACTCCCCGTCTGAAATCCTTGGATTTCACGATGTCCGTAATTCTTCGAAGTCGTACGAACCTGAAAAAAACAAGAGGAAGAAAACGTGCATGCAATAATAAAACATAAAAGATTTTTAAGTCCAACTCGTTGTTGTTGACCCGTAGATCACACCGAAAGATAAGTTCAAGTATATAAAACCCATCTTCAGATTGGGGAAGCCGCAAACATGCAAACTCTTCCACCAACCCAGAATCCAATGGGAATGTTAAGGGTTCAATCCAATGGAAAATGTCAACATTCAATAAACTGGGGAATGAGGAGGAATGCTCCCCGCCGTGAACAACGTCCAGGAGCATGTTCAGTTCATGTGATGTCCTCCTTTCGTAGAAGCAACACGAGTTCAGTGACCGGGCGGAAGAAGGTTCGGGTAGAGCCCCCTTTTGTCACCTTAACTTCTACCTTACGAGTCTTTCCGTCCTCACTGGGTAGGACCTTGGTGATAAGTCCCATTGGCCAGTCATTACGATGAGCCTCTTTGTCCTTTAAGAGAACAAGGTCTTCTTCTTGGATATTGGGACTGGGCGTCTGCCATTTGTGACGGTTTTGAAGCAAGTGTAAATATTTGGTCTTCCATCGATGCCAAAACACGTTAGCCAGGTGTTGTACTTGCCTCCACTGACGTCTGTAAATGTCCTTGTTATCGAAGTTCCCAGGTGGAACTGTAGCAGCTCCAATCTTCTGTGTGAGAAGTGTGGCTGGAGAAATATCAGAACCCAAGTTGAGGTCCTTTAGGTTTGTGGCGTGGTCCTCAGATGGAAACGCGTTCATTACGTCTTGTACAACTTCAGCAATTTCTACTGCCAATACCGCAGCGCAAAGCTCGAGTCTGGGTACAGAGTGTGCAGGCTTTGGAGTTAATTTGGCTTTACCCAGGATGAAACCACAGTGTACCTTGTTAGCTCCTAAGGTCATCAGATAAGCTACTGCGGCTATGGCTTCTGTAGATGCGTCAGAGAAAATATGGACTTCTCTTCTGATTGCAGTCAAAGGTGATCTTGGAGAATAACAACGTGGGACTTGGAGTTGCGCTAAGAACTTCAGAGACTTCTTCCACGCCTCCCACCTTTGCTGTTTCTGAGTTGGGAGCGGGGTGTCCCAATCCGTGTTCTCGGCCGTAAGCTGTCTTAACAGTATCTTGCCTTGAATAGTGATGGGTGCTACAAACCCGAGAGGATCATAGATGCTATTTATGACAGATAGGACTCCTCGTTTGGTAAAGGGTTTGTCATAGGGTGACACTTGGAAAGTGAAGGTGTCCCGTTTGATATCCCACAGTAGACCAAGGCTGCGCTGTGTTGGAGGAACATCGGAACCCAAGTTGAGGTCCTTTAGGTTTGTGGCATGGTCCTCAGATGGAAACGCGTTCATTACCTCTTGACTGTTAGAGATAATCTTGTGGAGTCTGAGGTTTGATGTGGATAGCATTTCCTGTGTCCTGGAGAGTAGGTCAATTGCATCTTCGCTTGTGGGCAAGGACTTGAGCCCATCGTCCACGTAGAAGTTCTTCTCTACAAATTGCCGAGCATCGGAACCGTACTCTCTCTCACCTTCCTGGGCTGTCCGTCTCAGTCCATAGATCGCCACAGCAGGTGAGGGACTGTTGCCGAAGACATGGACCTTCATCCGGTAGTCTATGACCTGATTGTTGACGTTGTTGTCCTTGTGCCATAGGAACCTAAGATAGTTTCTGTTGTCTTCTTTCACAATGAAGCAATGAAACATCTGCTGAATGTCGGCCATTATGGCAACAGGTTCTTGTCTGAAGCGGATCAATACTCCAAGGAGGCTGTTGTTCAGGTTGGGCCCAGTTAGGAGCAGGTTATTGAGAGAGAGGCCTTCAAACTGAGCACTGGAGTCAAACACCACTCTGATCTGATTAGGCTTGCGAGGGTGATAGACACCAAAGGATGGAAGATACCAACATTCTTCTCCCTCCCTCAGTGGTGGCGCAGGTTCAGCATGATTTCTGTCAAAGATGTTCTGCATAAAGTCAATGAAATGCTTCTCCATCTCTGGTTTCCTCTTTAGGGTACGCTTTAAGGATGAGAACCTTGCAGTTGCTTGCTGCAGGTTGTTCGGCAACCTCACTCTTGGGAAACGAAAGGGTAAAGGAGCTACCCAACTGTTGGAGTCGTCTTGAACAAATTCTTTATCCATAACCTTTATAAATTCTTTATCTTCCCTTGTGGGTGCCAACTTGTTGTCATTACTTGTGGAATCGAACACTGATGACCCGAGGTTTTCTTCCCAGGACTGGAGTGTGTTCATGTTGTTGAAGGATTCCTGTTGCCACTTGGTGTTGCTCACTTTCTCTTTCACCCAGTAGTGATGTGGGCATGGTTGGAAATGGGTGCTGCGACCATTTGACAAAATGTGTGTCTTGTAAGAGGAGATGTTGTTAGGTCTCTTCATCTTGTGTATGCAAACATTGCCTATGATTACCCAGCCTAGATCTAAGCGTTGGGCAAATGGTGCATCGTGTGGTCCATTAATTTGCTGACGCACCTTGTGCAGCCGGAGGATGTCTCTGCCTAGCAGAATCAGGATATCTGCACTGTTGTTGAGGGCTGGTATCTTGTTTGCTATCCCCTTGAGATGTTGGTGATGAAGAGCAGCCTCTGGCGTTGGGATCTCTTCTCGATTGGATGGAATCTGGTTGCACTCGACCAGTGTAGGTAACGGTATCTCGACGGTGTTCTCGAGAGATGTCGCTGTAAGACCACTGGCCCTTCTCCCATAAACCTCTGTAACACCACTGCAGGTACCTAAGGTGTAAGGGTAGGCATTTCCCTTTAAGTTAAACATATCAAAGAGTTCTGACCTTGCAAGTGATCGGTTGCTCTGATCATCCAGAAGGACGTACACCTTCACGGCTTTCTCTGGGTGACCGTTGGGATATACGTTCACCAGGCAAATCTTCGCACAGGACTTGTCCCAGAGGTCTTCTCCGCAGACTTCTGTGCATGAAGAAGATATTGTGGTATGGCTTGCAGTTTGAGCTGCGTCCTCCCCGCCATGGCTCGTGGTGGGGGAAGGAGTAAGTGTAGAGTCAGGACGGAATGGGTGGAGTGCTTGTACGTGGTCCTCACTGTCACACTCCATGCACTTAATTGTAGTTTTACAGTCTTTAGCAAGGTGTTCAGTAGAAGCACAACATCTGTAGCATACCCCGAACCTCTTTAGAAGCTCCTTGCGTTCCTGGAGCGGTTTCTTCCTGAAGCCGATGCACTTTTTTAAGGGATGTGGCTTCTTGTGGATGGGACATTCACGATTTGGGTTCTCTATCTTTTCACCTTTGTTACTCTTGTCTGGGGCTGGTGTTGGTAAGGGAAGAATATCCGTCTTCTTCACTGACACTGGACCTCTGCGGTTTCTGTCGTTCGAGCGTGCGCTGACGTATTTAGAAGGAGGTGAAGCTGGGCCACTGGATTCTTGGTAAGAAAAGCTTGGGTCGTTCTTGCGCTCTGCCACGTCTTTTATAAACTCACAGAAGTAGGAGAATGGAGGAAATGACACTTGATGGTCTTTCTTGTATTTTGACCCTAGTGTAGTCCACCTTTCTTGCACGTTGTACGGTAGCTTGGAGATAATGGGATTTACTCCACGAGCAGTGTCCAGGTAGCTGAGGCCAGGTAGGTGGGTGTCTGCCTTGGCCAGCTGGAGCTCTAACAGCAAGTCACTGAGCTCCAGGAACTTTGAACTGTCTTTGCTTGCTATCTTTGGAAAACTCTGTAGACGCTTGAACAGTGCATCCTCTATGGCTTCTGGACTGCCAAAGTTTTTCTCTAGTCTTTCCCATGCAGCCATGAGACCAGCCATTGGATTACTGATATGTACAGACCTGAGTCTCTTGACACGCTCTGTGGATTGTGGTCCTAGCCATCTGATTAGCAGGTCCAGCTCTTCGGCAGCAGTGATGCCGAGGTCACTAGTTACGGTTCTAAAGGCATTTTTCCAACCTCTGTAATTTTCAGGTTGGTCGTCAAACCTTGTGAGACCGGTTTTAGTAAGTTCGCGGCGAATCATGTACCTTGCGAAGTCAGACATGTCTGTTCTTTCTGACTTAGGATGCACGAATGTGGGCTGAGCGGTGTTGTACATAGGAGTGGAGACGTCTTGGCCTTGAAACGTGGGTAAGTATGGAGTGGCATATGCATTTAGTCCAGCAACCGGTTTGGTGGGTATAGTCTCTGCTACATGCGGAGCTGGCACTATGCGGTTGTCGAGAGTATAATGACCTGCCGGTATATTGGGTTGCGTGTAGATAATAGCCTGTGGAGTTTGATGAGATGCAGGGTCTTGGCGCATACCGGAATACGAAGGAAGTTCAAGTTCGGGAGCATTGTACTGACCTTGAGTGTAGGGTTCTGTAAGTGGATAGGCATCCTGGTGCCCTGGAGAAGCATGAACGCCATCAGGAGTGTTAGTGATGATCTGCGGTTCGCCATTTTGGCTTAGCACGTAGTCTCTTGTGCGTTCAATAGGGTCCTCTGCCTCCACTTCACACAAACTGATGCTGTCTCTTTGACTCCCACTGATAGCTCGCTCCAGGATCCTTAACTCCGCCATGGCTGTTGCATGCTCACATTCCTTCTCCAGAGCTTCCTTGCGTGCTGCATCCGCATCCATGTCTGCTCTCCTTTGTGCTGCATCCATTTCTGCTCTCTTTTGTGCTGCATCCATTTCTGCTCTCTTTTGTGCTGTGGCTGCGTCCATATCTGCTCTCCTTTGCGCAAAGGCTGCTTGTATCTTAGACGTTTCTGCCTTAGCACGTGCCCTTATAAGCTGCTGGCTGAGAGTGGAATATTTTGATGAACTTGACCTAGATGAGCGTTTTGAGTGCTTAGACGATTTGGATGAGCGAGATGATGCATCTGGTGTCCGTGCAATTTTAGCCTCTATCTTTGTCTTAATGTCGCGTACGGTGTAGTCCCTTTCAGAATTAAGTTGCTGGAAACTTTGCAATTCTTTTAAAGTCTCTGGCAGATTCAGTTTTTTCAGGAGAGTAATGTATTGGTCAGTCTTCTCCATATACCTTTGGTATGCTGTGCATAATTGTTCTAGGACTCCCTCTAGTGGTAACTCATGAGAAGCAGGCCTTGATACAGTGTCTATGTGACTCAGCACTTTCTCCCATAGTGAAGACACATCACGATATACAACACCTTTTTCAGTCTCTAAATTCTCCATGACTTTCCATGTAGGTTTAACTGTACGTTTTCCCCTTTCACTAGCTGGTGGATGGGGATCTAGGTCTCTTTCCTGTGTCTGTAAGTCTGGTAGGGACATTGTATACCTCGCTTCAGACATGATTTGTTTGCAGGCAGGAAGAGTGGATGATGAGGGTTATACTTCTCACTGTTTATCTGCAGTGTGTGCTTCTATGCACGCTGGGGTCTGGCTGGGAACTGGGTTACTGTGTATCTGGGAAATGTCCTTTTCCACTGAGGTTCAGCACAGACCTTGAGTTACTGTCTCTGAAGGCAGGTTATTCCTTTTTACTATTCTGACTCATGGGTATGTAGAACGCAGTGGTGCCTGGATAGACCTATTCTTTTGGGCGCTTCCGTATTGACCTGTACTCACGTTCATACCGATTTATCAGATAGCTTAACTCAGCCACGATCTCATGTAAGAAGACTCCAGGAAAAGAGGATTGCTTTAACCGAAATTCTTGTATTATGATGAAAGTAGCAGGTAAAAAGGAATATTCAACAGAGGACATGTAGAAGATGCATACAGATATGGTGATGATGACAAAATGGAGAATAAGGGCGTGAACAAACATACATCACAGGACTACAGTGAGAGAGTTGGGACAAAATAAAGGGAAAGGCAAACTTCTGCCTAGAAAGAAGGATAGAACACAAGCAATGCAAAACATTGAATGATTTCCCAAGTCGTGGGACATGACAGGCTATCAATTTTCAGAACCTGATAAATATCAAACGTGATAAACATGCTATTGCAGACTACAGTATAAGTATGGTTCTTGGTTGTAGATGATTGTTGTTTTTGAATGAGATGTAATCTGTGCCTTGTACATTTTCAGAGTTATATGTTCCAGCTTTTACAAGGCTTAGCCTTCTGCCATTCACATCGCATCTTGCACCGTGACTTAAAGCCACAAAATTTACTTATTAACTCCGATGGAGCGATCAAACTTGCAGACTTTGGGCTGGCTCGAGCCTTTGGTGTGCCAGTCAGAACCTACACACATGAGGTGAGCAGAGTCCATCTTTATCTCCACTAACAAATAGTTATGTTTTGCTTGTTGTACTTTTTTTCAACCTGTCTTGTACAATACTCCATGTTTTCTTTTACTAGGTGGTGACCCTTTGGTACAGAGCTCCAGAAATTCTTCTTGGCTGTAAGTACTACTCCACAGCGGTGGATATTTGGAGCCTTGGTTGCATCTTTGCAGAAATGGTATGTATATGTTAACTAATTGCATCGCGTAAACATATAAGTTGACTACGGCGCTGTCCATGTCACCTCTTTTGTCACTTTATGAAATTTTCCATGAATGAAAGTCTTTCTGTATGGTTCTGCCTCTTTTGTGTATATGAATAATGCAATAATTGGCTAAATATTTTCCTTAATAAGCAAAAGAAACGAATGAGGAAATGCTTGCCATAATGTTAGTTTTTCTAACAATTTGCGAGGAAGAATACAGCAGATAATATAATATTTCTGGCATACGGATTAGATGTTTCCTGGTCAAAATTAATGCAACTGCCAAGTCTTTGACATGAGCAAATATTATACAAGATGCAAAAAACAATGATCAAATTTAATTGCCAATCAAACTACCCACAGCCTCAGAGTGGAAAGCATTTTGAGCAGACTATATACAGGGGATGCTTCTGTAGACCAATGTTGTAAGCTTGACTTATGAGTTGGCTGCAGTGAAGTCTTGTTCACAATGGTTCCTGGACTTCCCCCCCCCCCCCCCCCCTTGCTCCCTTTTAAAAGCTTGGTAGGCAAATGCTGCTCCTAGAATTCCTGACCCATTTGAAATCCTGTGTGTTCCCAAAGACACATCTATCTACAGAAGAGCCACTGTTAGCAGTGAGGTGGCCATGCATGCCTGGAGCTCTCCCATTTATTTTGAACCATGTCATATGTGTCCACATGGGACAACCCCTCTTGGGGGGAATGTCTTAGGAAGTACTATGAACACATGCTTTCTCTAGTGATTACACCCCCCCCCCCCTCCCGCACAACCCAATAACTCCTTAAGAACTGGGCGCAAGTTTTTGTTCTTGTTCTTCCACCGCATTCTTTGTGTTAAATTCCCTGAATCCTGATTATACTCGGAGGACTTGATCCTGCGATCATCTGATTGCTTATACCTATATACTGCAGTATTGTAGTGTACTGTGAAAATCTCAATCCCCTATAGCTGGCCTTCGTAAGTATACCAATATGGCCGTGACATGGACCCCAGCTGTCATAGTAACCCATTGGTGCACCGTGATTGTGACGTGGGGGCTGATGGGAAGCAGTGCTTGCAAGCATCAGTTTTATTAAATGATGTTGTGAGAGATTGACAGCAGCATTTAAATAGTTAGAAGTAGCGACCAGAGCTCAGCTCTGCTTGCTGCTGTTAGTGATACATGCCAGCTATTTATTATTATAGCACCATTTATTCCATGGTGCTTTACATGTGAAAAGGGGTATACATAATTAAAAAAAAAAAAAAAAAAGTACAATCTTAAACAATACAAGCCCCTGACTGGTACAGGAGGAGAGAGGGCTCTGCTCGTGAGGGCTTAGTCTACAAGTGATGGGTGAGAATACAGTAGGCGAAGGTATAGGTGGTTGTGCAGAGTTATAGTGAAGCACTGCAGGTTGTAGGCTTGTCTCAAGAGGTAGGTCTTGAGGGGGGATGATGCACAGGAGAAATCTTTTATTTAAATGTGGGAAGGGGAGATAAGAGGGAAGTAGAGAAAGAGATCTTGTGAGTATTGGAGGTTGCGTGCAGGTAAGTACCGGGAGTATGGAGGAGACAGGTTGTGTATGACATGGTTAGGGTTTTGAACTGGAGTCTCTGGGCAATGGGGGAGCCAGTGAAGGGATTGATAGATAGGAGAAGCCAGTGAATAGTGGAGGGGCAGGTGGATTAGTTGGGCTGCAGAGTTCAGGATAGATTGGAGGGGAGGCCACAGAGCAGGAGGTTGTATAGTCGAGGCGGGAGATGAGGATGTACACAAGTGTTTTTGCAGATTCTTGATTAAGGAATGTGGATCTGCAAAATGTTGGAGTTGGCAGGAAGTGGAAAAGGCTGATATGTGGTTTGATCAGAGTCAAGGATTACCTCGAGGCTGCAAGCTTGCGGAACTTGGGAGAGTGAGCAGCCATTAATGTCGATAGATAGATCTGTTTGGGGGCAGGGAGGGGGTTGAGTGAGATGGGGGACAGATGATGTATTCAGTTTTAGGAATTAAGCAGAGATAAAAGATGAAATGGCAGATATATATGGTGGGATTCTAGTTAGTAAGGAGGTGATATCGGGTGCAGAGGTAGATCTGTGTGTCAGCATAGAGGTGATACTGAAAGCCGTGGGACTCTGTTGTGCCACACCAAAGGTATAGATGGAGAAGAGCAGTGGTCCTAGAACTGAACCTTGGGGGACACTGACAGACGGGGTGAGATGAGGAGGTGGTGTGTGAGTGGGAAACGCTGAATGTCTGGTCTGTTGGGTATGAAGAGATCCAAGGTAGGGCCAAGTCTGATGCCAAGAGACTAATCCGTAGTAAGAGGGAATGGTCCACTGTGTCGAAGGCAGATGACAGCGTAGTGTCGCTTGGATTTGGCAGTTAGTAGGTCATTGGTGATTTTAGTCATGGCAATTTCAGTGGAATGATGCAGTCGAAGAGGAAAGGCGGGAAGACAGTTCGTAATGGAGGTGTTGTTCCAGTAGTTTTGAAGCATAGCGGAGAAGAGATATGGGATGGTAGCTAGACAGAGGATGGGTAAAGGGAAGGCTTTTTGAGGATGGTGTGATCGAGACCTGTGGGAAGAAAGAGGGGAAGACACCAGTTGTTAGTGACAGGTTGAAGAGATCGGTAAGGTTTGAGATGAAGACTGAGATGAGGTGGGACAGGAATCGGGTCAAATGCACAGGTGGTGAGATGTGATCTGGAGAGTAGAGAGGAAAATTGATATTTCGTAATGGTGGAGAAGCTGTTTTTGGTGGAGGAAGGCTGTGGGGGACTGCAGGCCAAAGCTGCTTTGATTTATAGCAATCTTCCGCTTGAAAAATGAGGCAAAGTCTTCAGTTGGGATGGGAGGAGAGGGAGGAGGTGGTGAAGGATGGATGAGAGAATTGAAAAGGTTGAATAGCTGTCAGGGTTGAGACAGGTAGGATATGAGAGATGAGAAGTAGGTTTGTTTTGCTGCAGTGAGTGTTGACTTGAAAGTAGTGAGAGAGTGTTTGAATGCGATGAAGTGCTCGATGGAATGTGATCTTTTCCATCTCCGCTCAGCAACCCTGGAAACCCTCCACAGCAAATATAGTGTTAGAAGGTGGGAGCAGGAGAGGGCATGAGTTGGTTGTCTGTGTTTTGAAGACACAGGATTTTTTGTTGAGGAACATTTCTGAGGAACAGTTCTGAGGAGGTGAGATGGAGAGAGAGAACCAGTTTAGTGATGAGCGAATGTGCTCGGATAACGTCTGATCTGAGCATATGGTTTTGCTTGTATACTATGTTAGAATTCCTTCCGCCAATCACACAGCCGCTGTTAGACATCCTCAACACGTGGGGATTCCCTAACAAACAGGCAAACCCCACATGTGTTGGCTGTCTATCAGTCGCAAACCATGCTGCCGCAGGGACTCTTAACATACTAAACGAGCACGCCCAGATGCTCGGATAACACCCGAGCATGCTTGGATAACACGTTATCCGAGCATATTCTCTCCTCTCTAAGGCTAAGTTCACACTTGCGTTTGGCTGGTCTGCGTATGGCTGCGTACTTCCTCCCTTAAGCTCCGCCTACTTCCGCATGTGTCCTGCGTGCCTATCTTTAACATTGGGTACGCAGGGACATGTGCACGCACAGGAACGTCAAAACGACGCATGCGGACGTATCCGCATACCAAGCATGTCCCTGCGTACCCAATGTTAAAGGTAGGTACGCAGGACACATGCGGAAGTAGGTGGAGCTTAAGGGAGGATGTACGCCGACATACGCAGACCAGCCAAACGCAAGTGTGAACCCGGCCTAACCCAGTTAATTACTAGGTGTAGAGAATAGGGGGTTAGTAGGAAGTGAAAGACTATGGGCGAGAGTGGAAATAAACATTGTTTACTGTGCCTATCCAGTTACCTTCAGTTCCCCTCTGGTCTAATTCCGTGCAGCACACTTAGCCAGTGTCTGCCCAGTGCATCACCCATGTAATATAGCCAGCATCGATTGCTTGTTTGTGTTGCCTAGCTCCTTGGCTTCCTACACCGTGGTAACCTCTGTATTCATGTACTTGTATGTGATATTACAGTAAGTGGTTAAACACCGCATACACTATAAAATGTATTTGTTTTTTCATGCTATCACAATTTTTTTTTTTTTTTTCCCATAAGTGAAATCCTAGAAAAAAAGCAGTAAAACTTCAGACATGAATTTACCACACTTACCACAGTAATTATTGTTTATAGTTCTGTACCTTGTGTGCCACTGTAATGTCGGCAGTGCATTTCTGGTTGTGTGACGGTATGTCATACAGTGTTGGAAGTTTTTACCCAGGAACAAATAAAATGTAAAATCTGAATTACTGAAAAAAGTGTAGTCATCTGAGATACAAATACAGAATGGAGCTTTTGTGTATTCATATGGTGTGACTTGAATGTGGCTTCCACCACAGTCATGACCCTCTGCTTCCGTCCCCCTGGGGTAGGGATGGTATTCATGATTGTGAATAACCCTTCATATTAGGCTCTTCTCTGATAAAAGAATGCTCCTCACGGCACAATTCCTTGAACTTGCGATAGCAGCATGTGATTGGTGTATTCAGAATCTGAGACACTAAAGGAGCGGGCAGTTTGGCATGTAGACCTTTCAAGGATGTAATATATAACAAAGCAAATCTCTCATGAGCGTGGCAAAATGGCATAGTTCAAAGCCATAGAGTCAGCATCCATCCAGCAAAAGGCACCTCTGCAGGACCCTGTATTGAAGGGGCAAAAACTTAGTAATATTTGACATTCAGAAATTGCAATCAGATGGCGGTACAGACTGTTCCCATAGCACTGTGTTGTATCACTCGTAGCATATTTTGTACCAGGCAATGGGTTAATACAGTGGTGTGGATGACCATCAAGACAGCAGACTGTGACACACTACCACATAAAAAGGAGAACTTGTCAAAAGAAGGTGGAATGTGGTCCAGTCGTTGATTTCTGTACTGTTCACTGGATTGTATTAAATAGGCACATCTAGATATCATTTTCTGATATAAAAACTGTAGCGTTTCACCTACTACGTGTCTTGGGGAACACTCGCTTGGCACGGGATTAACGCACTCGGGCACGATTTTCTTACAAAACACAGTCTCTTAGGTTTTATTTCACATCAGCAAAACCACATCCACAGGAACCTGATAACAGCATGAACACCGTCTGCATATATTCAGCTTTACCACAGTTCGTCTCTGACCCCGGTCAGCATAAGCCACAGACTTCGTCCGTTACCTGCTGGTGACCTTCACAGGTTCCTGGACACCTCTTGGCCTCAGAGGTGCCCCATACACAATGTCTCTCTCTGACCCCGGTCAGTATCACACAGATCCCTTTCCGTTACCTGTTGGTGCTGCACAGGTTCTTTCCTTCACAGAGGTATCATTCAGACGTTCTCACTGACCCCGGTCAGTATTACCCACAGTTATCAGACCGTTCCACACACTGCCATATGCCAGGTCCAAAGCCCCACCATGTGCTCTCCAGGACCTTCCAGCACAGACCATTCAGGTCCACACCCAGAGCTCATGTGACCAGACCTCAGTCACATTATATGGTACGAACCACTCCCCTAGATGGGAGTGTGTGTGGCTAGTTTGACCCTCCCATCTCTCATAACTAGCCCTGACAGCCTCCCTAGTTGAACAACACAATTTACTTGTGGGACTACAGGTCCCAGCACATCAACCTAACTTCAGACTGACAGCGCAGAGTGTCTTCCTCTGCAACACACACACTGGCCATTTACACTCCTGCCGGATTTTGTCTCATCACATTTATGCCTCCAAGCGCATCTTGAAGCACATACACAGCGCCCCCTGGCTGTAACATTGGTCACTACACCACAAGACGTAAACCCCTCCCCTGATCCGTATGGAAACCTGTAAGGTAACCGGATCAATGCCTGCATCCTCCAATGTTTAATCACATGGAGCGAACAATTTGTTTTCCTAACTGGTGGAGAAAGGTTCAAATTGATGCACCTGGGTCTTTTTTTTTTTTTTTTTTTCTTTCTTTTTCTTTTTTCAACCTATCTAAAGTGTCGGTACTCTGTGCTCCGATCCTCCAATATAAAAGAATCGCTAAAAGAACATTTTTGTGGAAAAAAGTTAATGTTCACTTTTTTTTTTTTTTTCCTTCCACATTGCTTCAGTTCCTGTGAAGCACCTGAAAGCTTAATAAACTTGAATGTGGTTTTGAGCACTTGAGTTTTTAGGATGGTGTCACTTTTTGAGTATTTCCTGTCTTATAGGCCCTTCAAAGTCACTTCAAATGTGATATGGTCCCTTTAAAAAAAAAAAAAAAAAAAATTTGATGGAGAAATAAGAACACTGATCAACCTTTAACCCTTATAGCTTCCTAACAAAAAAAAGTTGTTTCCAAAATTGTGCTGATGTAAAGTAGACTTGTGGGAAATGTAATTTATTAACTACTAGCTGAAGAGCCCGGCGTTGCCAGGGCTTAGTAAATATCTGTGGTTAGTTATAGCACCTCACTTCTCTTATTTTCCCATCACGCCTCTCGTTTTCTCCCTTACACTTCTCATTCCCCCCTAACACTTGTCATTTCGACCTCACATCTGTCATTTTCCGATGAATCCACTATTTTCCCTCACTCCTCTCATTTTGCGCTCACACCTTTTCATTTTCACCTCACACCTCATTTTCCCCTCAGTATATACATGTTTGTCATCTCCCTTATATATAGTATACACCTGTATGTCATCTCCTGTATCTAGTATATACCTGTATGTCATCTCCCCTGTAAATGGTATATACCTGCTGTATGTCATCTCCTCCTCTATATACCTGTCATCTTTTATATAGTATATACCTGTAAGTCATCTCCTCCTGTATATAGTATATACCTGTCATCTGCTCCTGTATATAGTATATACCTGTCATCTGCTCCTGTATATAGTATATACCTGTCATCTCCTCCTGTATATAGTATATACGTGTGTCATCTCCCCTGTATATAGTATATACCTGTGTCATCTCCCCTGTATATAGTATGTACCTGTATGTCATCTCCCCTGTATATAGTATATACCAGTGTCATCTCCTCCTGTATATAGTATATACCAGTGTCATCTCCTCCTGTATATAGTATATACCTGTCATCTCCTGTATATAGTATATACCTGTGTCATCTGCTCCTGTATATAGTATGTACCTGTATGTCATCTCCTGTATATAGTATGTACCTGTATGTCATCTCCCCTGTATATAGTATATACCAGTGTGTTCTCTCCTCCTGTATATAGTATATACCAGTGTGTCATCTCCTCCTGTGTATATAGTATATACCTGTATGTCATCTCTCCTGTATATAGTATATACCAGTGTGTCATCTCCTCCTGTATATAGTCAGGGCCGGTTTTAGACAAAGTGGGGCCCTAGGCAAAAATTTAAAGTGGGGCCCCAAATGCTAACATTGCAAAATCACACAAACATTTAAGTTACATTACATGAGCAGGATGCGGATACAGTTGGTGGAGGGGCCTGGAGCCAGTGCTCACACTGTGGCCCCCATATTTAGGGGCCTTATATCAGCCAACAGGTCTGCCACTAGTAGCTGTATGCAGGGGCATTGCTAGGGTCAGAAAAGATTGTGAGCCCAAGACAAAGAGTTGCCCCCAACCCCCTCTTAATTTTTTTTTTAACACCACAGATAATACAGTGATAACTCTCTGAGTACAGATAATTTAGTAGATGTCACTTGCAGTCCTATGTAACACCACAGATAGACATAGCGTTTCAGAGTAGGACTATGTTCAGATGCAGCATTGTTTTCAGTAGCCAAAACCTTTTCTATTAGCAGTAAAAACGTTGCGTTCAAAGCACCTGTTTTTCAGCTTGTTTTGTGGTGTTCTTCACACTTTTTTCAGCTTTTTTTTTTTGGAGTGAGGATGTTTGCTTTGTCTACAGTATGTTTACAACCACATTCATGCGATCAGTATTTGGTCAGTATTTCACATCAGTATGTGTAAGCCAAAACCAGGAGGGTGATAAATACCAAAGTGGTGACGTGTTTCTCAGGGTATGTGCACACGTTGCGGATTTTGCTGTGGATCTGCAGCAGTTTTCCATGCGTTGTACAGCACCATGTAAACCTATGGTAAACAAAATCCGCCATACACATGCTGTGGAAAATACCGCGCAGAAAGCTGTGTTGTATTTTCTGCAGCATGTCAATTCTTTGTTCAGATTCCGCAGCTTTTTACACCTGCTCCATAATGGGAATCCGCAGGGGTAAAAATGCTGTTGAAAACCGCACAAAAAACGTGGTAATTCCGCCGTAAATTTGCTGGTAAAACGCAGGGCATTTTACCTGCAGATTATTAGGAATCTGCATGTAAAAATCCACGGCAGATTCGCAAGGTGTGCACATAGCCTCATTGTTCCACTGCTGTTTCTGCATTACAAATACTGATGTGAAATACTGAACATGTGAACGAGACCTAATAGTTTAATTCACCAAAACCACTTAAAAAATTGCAGTGAAAAATGCCGTTGCAATATCTGCAGCTTTTTTATTCTTTCATTGCTTTTTACAGGTGAAAACACACTGAAAGAAGTGACACGCTACAGATTTAAAAAGCGCTACTGTAATGAAATCCAGTCAGAAAAAAACAAGCGCATGCAGGAGATTTCGGAAATCTCCTATGTTTTGCTTGCACTTTGAAAAGCAGCTTTTCACCATGTTCATATGCAGAATTTTTGCAGCTTTTTCTTCTGCAATTAAGAAGTTTACAGCATTTTACAGCACAAGCAAAAACTGAGATTTTCAGAAAGACCCTGCACACCCTTTTATTTTCTCCTGACTGAATTTCAAAACTGCAACGTTTTTTTAAGTCTGCAGCATGTCACTTTCAGCAATTTTTTTCACCCATAGAAAGCAATGAAAAAGTTTTAAAAAAAAATGCTGCAAATGTTGCAACAAAGTTTTTTTTATTTTTTTTTCGCTGCTTTTTTTGTGAATAACACTAACTTTATTAACCCCTTCCCGACCTTTGACGCCACGTAGGTGTCATGAAAGTCAGTGCCAATCCGACCTGTGACGCCTATGTGGCGTCATGGAATGATCGCGTCCCTGCAGATCGGGTGAAAGGGTTAACTCCAATTTCACCCGATCTGTAGGGACAGGGGGAGTGGTACTTCAGCCCATCTTCCAAAATGGCGGGCGCATGCGCAGTGCGCCCGCCGAATCTGCCGGCCGGCAGATTCGTTCCAGCTACATTTTGATCACTGTGATAGGTTTTATCACAGTGATCAAAATATAAAAAATAGTAAATGACCCCCCCCCCCCTTTATCACCCCCATACGTAGGGACAATAATAAAATAAAGAAAATATATATTTTTTTTCCACTAGGGGTAGGGTTAGGGTTAGAACTAGGGTTAGCGTTAGAATTAGGCTATGTGCACACGGTGCGGATTTGGCTGCAGATCCGCAGCGGATTGGCCGCTGCGGATTCGTAGCAGTGTTCCATCAGGTTTACAGTACCATCCGCTGTGCCCATGGTGCGGAAAATACCGCGTGGAAATGCGTTGTATTTTCCGCAGCATGTTAATTCTTTGTGCGGATTCCGCAGCGTTTTACACCTGTTACTCAATAGGAATCCGCAGGTGAAATCTGCATAAAAAACACTAGAAATCCGTTGTAAATCCGCAGGTAAAACGCAGTGCCTTTTACCTGTGGATTTTTCAAATATGGTGCGGAAAAATCTCACACGAATCCGCAACGTGGGCACATAGCCTTAGGGTTGGAATTAGAGTTAGGGTTGGAAATGGGGTTAAGAATAGGCTTGTCGTTAGGGGTGTGTTGGGGTTAAAGTTGGGGTTAGGATTGGGATTAGGGTTAGGGTTGTGGTTAGGAGTGTGTTGGGGTTAGGGTTGTGATTAGGGTTATGGCTAGAGTTGGGATTAGGGTTAGGGGTGTGTTTGGGTTAGTGTTGGAGTTAGAATTGAGGGGTTTCCACTGTTAAGGCACATCAGGGGTCTCCGAACGCAACATGGCGCCACCATTGATTCCAGCCAATCTTGCGTTCAAAAAGTCAAATGGTGCTCCCTCCCTTCCGAGCCCTGACGTGCTCCCAAACAGTGGTTTACCCCCACATATGGGGTACCAGCATACTCAGGACAAACTGGGCAACAACTATTGGGGTCCAATTTCTCCTGTTACCCTTGCGAAAATAAAAAATTGCTTGCTAAAACATAATATTAGAGGAATGAAAAATTATTTTTTATTTTCTCTTCGCCACGACAGCACCCACTTGAGAGAGGGGATCCGCCCCTAGGAACAGGAAACCCTATGGAGAGATAAAAGGGGCGGTCCCCCTCGCTCCCACAGTTGGTTTCCTGTTCCTACGGGAGACGCTTGGAGAGAAGAGGATACCCAGCCTGGATGCCGCTTGCGCAGTTTACCTTTATGGGACGGCAAGGGCTCCAGAAGCTGGAAGCAGCGTCGGGGGTCCTATGGCAGCTTCCCCCCTCTGCTGGCAGGTACCGTGAGGCCGGGTCCGGGGAGTCGCCTGGCTCACGAAGATCTACCCAGCGGACCTGCAGGGACCGACTCGCTGGGGTAAGGTGATCCTGCGGCGCCATCTCGCATGGTGCGCAGGCAGCGTGGGTCCGGTGTATTGTCCCCCGGAAGCAGTATTGCGAACTTCCGGGGTGATTCAGGAGAGACGGCGCCTGCGCTGACGCTGGTGGGTGCGCAGGCGCATACAGATGGCCGCGACCCGGATGTAGCGGTCACTTCCGGGTGCGGCAGGAAGCAAGATGGCGGGATCAGTTTGTAACACCATGGGTATTGAGGACACGAAAACCCCTAAAACCCCACAGGACGTGATGTTTGCAGGCCTGTCAGAGAAGAAAAAACCTTCCTTTCCTGTAATTCCAGCAATAAAAAATGTAGTAAAAAAGGAGTGGGAAAGCCAGGGACAAAGAGGATTACCGTCTTCGTCAAAAAGACGCTATCCCTTTAATGATGAAGATTTCTCCATATGGTTAAAAGCCCCGAAGGTGGATGCAGCAGTGGCCTCCACTTCTAGGAAATCTTTGCTACCCGTGGAAGATTCCGGCTCCTTGCAAGACCCGCTGGACCGCAAGGCGGATACCCTCCTAAAAAGAGCATGGGAATCCTGTACGGGAGCCTTCAGGCCGGCTATATCAGCCACTTGCACTGCCAGGTCCATGTTGGTCTGGTTGAACGATTTAGAAGAAGGATTAAAAAGCGGCCTTTCCCGAGATAGATTAATCTCTTCCATGCCGTTAATTAGGGGAGCTACAGCCTTTTTAGCGGATTCTTCAGCTGATTCCATACGACTAGCGGCCAAATCGGCAGGTCTGACTAACGCGGCTCGTCGAGCCATATGGCTAAAGGGGTGGAAAGGAGATCCCCAAACAAAGTCTAAATTATGTGGTCTTCCATGCCAGGGTGAGTACCTATTTGGTACTAAGTTAGATGAAATACTAACTAAAGCGGGTGAGAGGAAGAAGGGGTTCCCCAATAACTCTTATCTTCCATCCTACAGGAGAGCGTTCCGAAAGCCCATCTTTAATAGGAGAAAGGACTATAAAAACCAAGACCGCTGGGCTAATAAAGATTTTAAACAAAAAGGAGCGTTTTTTGGGAAACGTCCATTCAAACCTGAGGATAAACCCCGTTAGGACAGATCTACCCGTTGGTGGTAGGTTGTCTTTTTTCTCATCACAATGGCTGACAATAACTTCCAATCCGTGGGCAACTAGCCTTATATCTACGGGTCTAAAATTAAAGTTTGCCCGAGTCCCTCCGGACTCATTCTTATTGACTTCCTTAAGGTCTCAATCACAACAAGAGGCCTTGGAACAAGAAATAACAAATCTACTGTCCAAAGGGGTACTAGTGGAAGTACCTTTTCATAAAAAAGGAAGGGGTTTTTATTCCCCTTTATTTTTGATTCCGAAACCAGACGGATCGTTTAGAACAATAATTAACCTGAAGAGACTAAACGTCTTCTTAGAAAACCAAACCTTTAAAATGGAATCTATACGATCAACCATTAAGCTTATTTTTCCCCATTGCTTTATGGCAGTGCTTGACCTTAAAGATGCGTATTATCATCTACCAATCTTCATCGAACATCAGCAATATCTTCGGGTGGCAGTTACGATGGGAGGTCAAGTAAGGCATTATCAGTATACAGCAATGCCCTTTGGACTGTCGATAGCCCCGAGAGTCTTCACAAAATTAATGTCGGAAGTGATGTCATATTTGAGATTAAAAGACACACTTGTAATACCATATTTAGATGACCTTTTGATAGTGGGTAACTCCTTTTCCCAATGCCATCAGTGAGTACTTCATACAATTTCGTCCCTGCAGGAATTGGGGTGGTTAGTAAACTGGGAAAAATCCAGATTATCCCCCACAACTCGTCAAACATTCCTGGGGCTTATTCTAGATTCTACAAGTCAGAGGTGCTTTCTTCCCGACTCTAAACAAATAACAATTATAAACAAAGTACATTCGGTGATTAATAACCCCCTAATCTCCCTAAGAGAAGGGATGTCTCTTCTTGGTTCTTTTACATCGTGTATCCCGGCTGTCCCCTGGGCCCAATACCATACTAGAAAATTACAGTATAAAATTCTACAAGAAGAAGAGAGGTTACAGGGCCAATTAGATAGTCGGTTATCTTTACCAACAGACGTGTTAAATTCTCTTACCTGGTGGTTAGATCAGAGTCATTTTACCAGTGGGGTTCCCTGGGTGGTTAAACCTTCAAGAACAATCTTTACCGATGCCAGTCCTAGTGGTTGGGGAGCACACTTAGGAGATCAAATAGTTCAAGGTCTGTGGTCTCTTGAAGATTCGAACGATTCTTCTAATAAAAAAGAACTGAAGGCTATCTATCATGCCATATGTAAATTTCTTCCACAGCTACACGGAAAGCATACAAGAATCCTTTCAGACAACATGACAGCGGTGGCATACTTAAATCACCAAGGGGGAACAAGATCAGAAGCTCTCATGTTTATAGCCGCCGACATTCTATCCATAGCAGAGGAGCACCTCCTATCCTTGTCTGCACTACACGTGAGAGGAGTCGACAATCCAAAAGCGGATTTCCTCAGCCGCCACACTCTCCGCCAAGGAGAGTGGGTTCTCAGCCGACGTATCTTTTTAATGATAGTCAAAAAACGGGGCACTCCCGAAATAGACCTCTTTGCGACGAGATGAAACAGACAAGTCAAAAGGTTCGCTTCATTGTTCCGATCCGACAATCCAGATATCTTCGATGCTCTGCAAGTCCCATGGACATTCCAGAAAGCATATGCCTTTCCCCCACTAATACTTCTTCCAACAGTGATCAGGAAGATAAGGGAAGACAGAGCTCATGTGATCTTAATAGCTCCATTTTGGCCCAAGAGGCCATGGTTTTCCTGGCTGAGTGCCATGTCAATCTCAGACCCGTGGATCCTTCCGGAGGATCAGGATCTTCTCTATCAAGGCCCCTTCAACCACCCTCAGGTGAAGGGACTGCGGTTGACAGCCTGGCATTTGAGAGGCAGCTGCTAAAAATGAGAGGGTTTTCTAACAAAGTAATTGACACTCTGCTACTAAGTAGGAAAAAATCCACCACATCCATTTATGTGAGAGTGTGGAAACAATTTTTAAACCTCTACCCAACAGCACTATCAAACAAAATTCATATCCCTATGGTCCTAGAATTTCTTCAAAAAGGGCGCGATTTAGGTCTGGCAGTCAGTACCTTAAAAGTACATATTTCTGCGCTTGGTGCTTTATATGGTCACGATATTGCAGGTGACAGGTGGGTAGCTAGGTTTATCGCAGCTTGCCAAAGGTCAGAGACAGTCCAAATTCCCCATGTACCACCTTGGGATGTTAATTTGATCCTCGAAGCTCTAACAGACCACCCCTTTGAGCCACTACATTCAGCTCACATAAAACATGTCTCCATCAAGACAGCTCTTCTTGTTGCTTTGGTATCAGCTAGAAGAGTAAGTGACATACAGGCATTATCGATAGATCCACCGTTTATGTCTATATTTCCAGATAGAATTGTCCTAAAAACAGACCCTTCCTACTTGCCCAAAGTATGTACTAAATTCCATAGGTCACAAGAAATTTTTCTTCCCTCCTTCTATGATAACCCTACGAATCAGGAAGAACAAAAATACCACACATTAGATGTGAGGAGAGCCATATTAGCCTATTTAGACAGAACTAGCACCTGGAGGAAGAGCAGGGCTCTCTTTATTTCTTTCCAGGGCCATAAGAAAGGAGATGGAATCACGAAGGGTACCTTATCTCGGTGGATTCGGGATGCAATATGTCTGGCCTATTCATCCAAAGGGGAGAACCCGCCTGAGACCGTAAAAGCACATTCCACTCGTGCGATAGCATCATCCTGGGCCGAGCGAGCGGAAGTTCCAATAGAACTAATATGTAAGGCCGCAACCTGGGCTTCTCCTACTACATTCTATAATCACTATAGATTGGATTTGTCTTCTTCATCTGACCTGTCCTTTGGTAGATCAGTTCTTAACACTGTGATCCCTCCCAAATGACTATCTCTGAAAGTCTCTCAAGTGGGTGCTGTCGTGGCGAAGAGAAAACACCGGATTACGTACCGGTAATGCTCTTTTATAGAGCCACGACAGCACCCCTTTACTTCCCACCCTATTAAGTTATTTTTATAAAAGCACGATTAAGGGTGTTTTTTTTTTTTTTGGTTCTTGTAGTTAGCCATACTAAGTTAACTAATGATAAATGATGAAATCAAATTGCATACTAAATCTGGTGGGCGGTTCCTCGCAATCTCTGTAACCCAACTGTGGGAGCGAGGGGGACCGCCCCTTTTATCTCTCCATAGGGTTTCCTGTTCCTAGGGGCGGATCCCCTCTCTCAAGTGGGTGCTGTCGTGGCTCTATAAAAGAGCATTACCGGTACGTAATCCGGTGTTTTCACGGCTCTGCGTTATAAACTTCTGTGAAGCACTTGGGGGTTCAATGTGCTCACTACACATCTAGATAAGTTCCTTTGGGGGTCTAGTTTACAAAATGGGTCACTTGGGAGTTTCTACTGTTTAGGCACATCAGGGGCTCTGCAAACGCAACGTGACGCCCGCAGAGCATTCCATCAAAGTCTGCATTTCAAAACGTCACTACTTCCCTTCCAAACCCCGACGTGTGCCAAAACAGTAGTTTACCCCCACATATGGGGTATCCGCGTACTCAGGAGAAACTGGACAACAACTTTTGGGGTCCAATTTCTCCTGTTACCCTTGGGAAAATAAAAAATTGTGGGCTAAAAAATCATTTTTGAGAAAATAAAAATTATTTTTTATTTTCATGGCTCTGCGTTATAAACTTCTGTGAAGCACCTGGGGGTTTAAAGTGCTCACTATGCATCTAGATAAGTTCCTTGGGGGGTCTAGTTTCCAAAATGGGGTCATTTGTAGGGGAGCTCCAATGTTTATTCACACAGGGGCTCTCCAAACGCGACATGGTGTCCGCTAATGATTGGAGCTAATTTTCCATTCAAAAAGTCAAATGGCGCGCCTTCTCTTCCGAGCCTTGCCGTGCACCCAAACAGTGGTTTACCCACACATATGAGGTATCGGCGTACTCAGGAGAAATTGCCCAATAAATTTTAGGATCCATTTTATCCTGTTGCCCATGTGAAAATGAAAAAATTGAGGCTAAAATAATTTTTGTGTGGGGAAAAAAAAGTACTTTTTCATTTTTACAGATCAATTTGTGAAGCACCTGAGGGTTTAAAGTGCTCACTATGCTTATAGATAAGTTCCTTGGGGGGTCTAGTTTCCAAAATGGGGTCACTTGTGGGGAAGCTCCAATGTTTAGGCACACGGGGGCTCTCCAAACGCGACATGGTGTCCGCTAAAGATTGGAGCCAATTTTTCATTCAAAAAGTCAAATGGCGCTCCTTCCCTTCCGAGCCCTGCCGTGCGCCCAAACAGTGGTTTACCCCCACATATGAGGTATCAGCGTACTCAGGACAAATTGGACAACAACGTTCGTGGTCCAGTTTCTCCTTTTACCCTTGGGAAAATAAAAAAATTGTTGCTAAAAGATCATTTTTGTAACTAAAAAGTTAAATGTTCATTTTTTACTTCCATGTTGCTTCTGCTGCTGTGAAACTTCTTGAATGTGGTTTTGAGCACCTTGAGGGGTGCAGTTGTGTCACTTTTGGGTATTTTCAGCCATATAGAACCCTCAAACTGACTTCAAATGTGAGGTGGTCCCTAAAAAAAATGGTTTTGTAAATTTTGTTGTAAAAATGAGAAATCACTGGTCAAATTTTAACCCTTGTAACTTCCTAGCAAAAAAAAAAAATTGTTTCCAAAATTATGCTAATGTAAAGTAGACATGTGGGAAATGTTATTTATTAACTATTTTGTGTCACATAACTCTCTGGTTTAACAGAATAAAAATTCAAAATGTGAAAATTGCGAAATTTTCGCCAAATTTCCGTTTTTTTTACAAATAAACTCAATATGTCACGAAAAAACAATCTCAGAACCGCTAGGATCCGTTGAAGCATTCCTGAGTTATTACCTCATAAAGGGACACTGGTCAGAATTGCAAAAAACGGCCAGGTCATTAAGATCAAAATAGGCTGGGTAATGAAGGGGTTAAACATGTACTGTAGACAAAATGCATACTGTAAAAAACGAACAGCAAAAGCTCTAAGGGTGTATGCACACAGTCGGTAAACGCTGCGGGTTGGCTGCTGTGTACTTGTACAGCTTCCAACCCGCAGCGGCCAGATGTTACAGCATAGTGGAGGGGATTTCAAGAAATTCCATCTCTACTATGCGCGCACCGACACCCGAACCTCACCCGCAGAGACTGATATGCGGCGCGTCTGTCCAGGCTGCAGCATGCTAATTTATATGGCGCAGACGCGAGTCTCCACCAGAGAAATCTCACCCTTGCAATGTATAGGATGCAGGGATTCCGCACAGATCAATGAACAGATGCGGAATCACCTGTGTTCAAAAGATGGCAGCACTTTGGACGCAGCACATGTCCACTGCATCCAAAGGGCTGCCATTTCCGGATCCTCTGCACATTCCCTAAAAAAATGGGTGCTTTGAAAGCAGTGTTTCTCTAGTCCCCTTCCACGACAGCCACTTCGGAGGTTGTCTTCCCCGCCCTAATAGGGGACAGGAACACAAAGAGGTTAAATACCCCTCCCCTTCCTGCACCGTCAGTGTTTTCCTGTCCCCTATGGGGCATGAAGAGATTCTGAAGGGGCTGCCGTGGGCGGCGACCGGAGCTCCACTTACCAGAAGCCGGGCAGCATGAGGTCGGGCGTCCCTCCTCAAAAGAACGCTGCTCCCGCCTCCTCTCTTTGGAGGGACTCTGGACCTTCCCGCCCCTCCTGCGCTCCCTTCGTGGGGTAATGCGGGGCGGTGAGGTGCGTACCGGGGGCCACCTGCAGCCCCCCGGTTTCCTCCTCCCTGGCTGCAGCGCTGGAGGTGGCGCGCGTTCCGGAGTCTGTAGCCGGCCGACGGCTGGGTCACTTCCGGGTTGACGCGCGTCACTTCCGGTTCACTCAGGTGCGCTCCAGGGAGCACGCACCGGCCGGCAATGGCGTCCGAAGCAGCAAACACGCCATACAGCAGCGGTTTCGGGGGCGTTCCAGGACCCTACCCCAATCGGGCAATGGGGTGGGGGGAGCACCATGGCGCTGGCCCTTCGATCCTTCATAAGAGATCCGGGTAGCAAGGTAAGCTGTCTGACTGTTCACTACGTGACGGACATGGACGGTGACAGACCCCCTTGCTCTGCTTCTGCAGATGCGAGCGTTCCCCCTCCTACCAAAGTAAGTAGCAGGTGTTGGGCCCAGCTATCCCGTATATACACATATGTATATATAAGTATATACCCTTAAGTGGCTTAGCAATCCCTCTTTCTCTCTTTTATAGGGAGAAAAGATTTCTGATCCTAGAAAATCAAGCCGCAAATGTAAAGTGTGTGCGACCAAACTCCCATTAACATACGGGAAAAAGCTCAGCCAATCCTGTACGGATGAGGTCCTACGCGCTGAACAGCCCTCGCTGCTGGATAGCATTAGATCCCTCATTAAAGATGAGGTCCGTTCCTCTATGGCCACCTTCTCACAGATGTCGGTGCCTCAGCCACCCCCTCCAAAGAAGAGGAAAAAAGACCCAGTAGAATCCGACCCAGACTCAGGGGAAATCCAGTCCTCGGGTTCGGAAGATAACTGGGAAAATGAAGGCTCCACTTCAACTCCCACCCTTAAATCAGAAAACAAAAAAGTACTACTTTAATTCTGAGGACATGAGTGACCTAATCAGTTTAGTACGAGGCACCATGTGGGTAGAGGATGAAGAAGTTACACTCACAGTACAAGATGAGATGTTTGAGGGTCTGAAACCCAAAGATCAAAAAGGGTTTCCAGTACATAAGAATTTACGAGATCTAATTCTTCATGAATGGGACCTCCCTGAAAAGGGTCTGACTGTGCCATCAGAGCTAAAAAACCGGTGTCCATTGGACGGGGATAACTCTCTATGGGAAACCCCGAAAGTGGATGTGCAGGTCTCCAGGGTAACTCAGAAAACAGCCCTTCCATTTGAGGACTCTTCGCAACTCAAGGATCCGATGGATCGTAAAATAGAGAGTTTGTTAAAGTCCTGGGACACCTCCACAAATTTACTAAAATCCAATATAGCCTCCACTTGCGTGGCCAGATCGCTATTTGTCTGGTTACGCAAGCTTGAGGATCACTTGACACAGAGTACCCCAAGAGAGGAGATTTTAGACTCCCTACCCTTGCTACAGAAGGCAACGGGATTCCTAGCTGATGCTTCTGCTGAATCGGTCCGAGTAGCCGCAAAAGCTGCCGTCCTTTCTAACTCATCCAGGAGAGCACTTTGGATAAAATCCTGGGGAGGCGATTTTGTCTCCAAGTCCAAATTATGTAGCATACCCTTTCAGGGTCATAATGTGTTTGGACCCGTTCTGGATGACATTTTGGATAAGGCGGCAGATAAAAAGAAATCTCTCCCTGAGCAGAAGATTCCTAAAAAACGCTTTTTTCGTCCCTCCCGTGACCAATCTTCACAGAGAGGAAAAGGCAAAACGGGAAGGTGGAGCTATCCCAAGGGAGGCAGGGGAAAAAATATCCTGGCCCCTCAGGCCCAACAGACCCCAGATAAGCAATGACTGTGCTCCGGTCGGGGGTCGACTCTCACGTTTTTTCACCAAGTGGCAGAACATCTCCACAAATAAGTGGGTCCTTCGTACAGTTCAAGAGGGACTAAAAATAGAATTCGTGAGACAACCCCCTCAATGCCTAAAGATAACCTCCCTTCAAAACCCAGACCTCCAAAACTCCTTGTTACAAGATCTACAAAAACTACTGCGGTCAAATGTGATCTCGCAGGTACTGAAATTGGAGGAAGGACGTGGTCATTATTCACGCCTTTTTCTGATAACCAAGCCATCGGGGAAGAACAGAATTATCATAAATTTGAAACCCTTGAACGAATCAGTCCGGTACAGGAGATTCAAAATGGAGACAGTCAAATCCGTAATCCCCCTCATCGGTCAAAATTGGATGATGGCGACTGTGGATCTGAGGGATGCGTATTACCATGTGCCAATCCACCCAGAGCACAGGAAATTCCTCAGATTCGCAGTCTCCAAGGGTCACCAGATCGAACATTTCCAGTTCAATGTCCTCCCCTTCGGCATCTCATCAGCCCCACGGGTTTTCACGAAAATTATGGCAGAAGCAATAATCTTCATCCGTCAACAAGGAATATGCATCGTCCCGTATTTAGACGACTTCCTGATTATGGCTCCATCTGCCCTCCGTCTGGAAACAGACGTATCAAAGACCCTAGAGATATTACAAACTCTGGGTTGGATCCCAAATCTGGAGAAGTCAGAGATCCGTCCCTCCACAAGGAGAAAATGTCTGGGGGTGCTACTGGACTCGGAAGTAAGAACATCTTTTCTGCCCAAAGATCATCAAATCAGGGGGGCGTGGTTTGCCAAGGGAAAGGAGTGGACGTGCTTTTGCTGGGCTCCTGTTAATCCCTTAATTGCTACTAATTCAGCCTACTTAATTCTGGACTATCCTATTCCCCAACATATATAAACATGCCAGGATCAAGAGGGAAGAGGAAAATCGCTGGCACACCTAAGAATTCTCCCTCATTTGGGCAGAGGAATACCCGGGAGAAGAACAATGGCGGCAGCAGCAGGCTTCCCCCTGGTGAGGAAGAAAGAAGTCCCGGGAGCCAAAGCAATGGAGCTAACGGCCGAAAACCAGAGGTCCTGCAACACCAAAGTGTACAGAAAATCACCCAGACAGCAGCTCTGGGGTCCCCTGCCCCTGCACCAACTCTGACAAAGACTGCAGGTACGTCGGTGGGAGGCAGAGGAACCGCTGAGATCCACAACGCAGCGATGCGGCGGAGGGATACCTTGAACAACGCTGGAGCGCCGGCTACAAGAATCCCGACGCCGGTCAAATCTACGACGCCGGGCAAATCAGCGACGCCGGTCGGTGAGGACAGGAGAGGGAACCGAGGATCCATGTCAGCGGCGCCAGCCACCGCGCCGTTGTGGGAGCCAAGAGCGGAGTTACCAACGGAGCGACAGTTCAGGCGCGGAGGGATCCCTCCGATACAGAGCGGCACACTGAGGAGCGACGCGAAGGAGTTCGTTCCCGGAAGTAAGTGGAACAGGGGACGCCAGACTCCGGGAGCCGCAGCAGGGGGCAGAGAGTTCACAGAGCAGCGGTGGGACTCGCCCGCTGCATTAAATTCAGAAGGAGAGTGCTGTGGGAGCCGATCGCCCCCCCAGAGCAAGGGGGGAAGGTTGCTCCCCAACAAAAAGAATGAGAACGATAATAATAAAAGCAACTACAAGCAAAATAATTCAAAAGGGGACAGGCTCATGGGAGATGGGGCGGAGCCATATTTCCAGCAGGGGCCCAACCACAGATATGGCTCCTATTCACCCCCACTGTTGTGCAATGATAAGAAGGAGGCAATAAAAATGGAATTAGGCAGCCAAATGAACTCCACCAATGACTGCATACCATCATTATGTAATAAAACAGCAGAACATGCTGTGTTGTTGCCCAAGTCACTTATGAAATCTTTGGCCACAGGGCTTGAAAAGAAAATCAAAGAACAGTTTAATTTTGATAACCCCTATTTGACCCCGGATCTTTCTATGACATCAATGGAAGAGAAAGGTGCACACTCAGACAATCATACAGATTCCTCAGCTTCCTCTGACCACGATTTTAAAGATTTTATGGTTGACTGTGACAATGAGGGGCTATCAGATCTAGAGGGATTCTCAGAGGAGTCCAGTGATTTTGAGGATTTTATTGGTTCAGATAATACGTCAAAAACCTCAGATGTGAGCGACATGGAGCAAGAGCAGCCATGCAGGGAGGTCCCTATTCACTCCCCGATTGATAACATTAAGGCCTCTGACGAGTATCCCTCTATGAAATTCATGGTTAACCTGTGTAAGGCTCTTCTGTCATCTATGGAGCTAAAGGGAACTAGGTCATCTGAAAAAATATTCAAAAAACTATTCAGAGAAGTTTTTTCGCAAATTGGCGGTGCCCCATTCTCTAACATCAACATGACCTCTGATGATTCTCCCAACATCCCGAATAAATCCTACTCTCCAAACAAACACCAAAGGTTGGCGTTTTGTAATGATGCGGAGGGCGAGCCTGCATGTCCAGATCCCCTGGTCAATCTAAAAAACGATATAGACTCCTTCAGGGCCAAATTAACTGATTTTGAAAATTACAAAAGAAAAAACAACTTGAAAGTCCGTGGTATCCCGGAATCGGTGGGGAAACTTCAGTTAGAAAAATATATCTCATCTATGATATCTTACATGCTCCCCGAGACTAAAGGTAAAAACCTAATAGTGAAAGCATTTAGGATACGGAGACCTCCCTTTCTCCCGCCCAATACTGCCGCTGATGTCATCGTCTCACTATATCCCAATTGGCTAAGAGACTCGCTGCTAGTCGCCGCAAGGGAGCCAAGGTTTCTCTCGTCTCAATATGGACACTTGACCTTGTACAGGGATCTGTGCAAGGACACTATGCAAAAACGTAAACGGTTTCAGTTCGTCACCAATAAACTGCAACAGGCTGGAATGCAATATAATTGGCACCAGTTCTCTAGTCTAAGATTCCTCTTCGCGGCAAAATGGCGTACTTTTACTTCTCCAGCAGTTGCGATGGACTTCCTAGATCGTGCGGGTATAGGACTTCCCAGATCTTCTTCTGACCCTACTTCCAAACCCAAAATTAACTCCTGAATGTTTCTCTTCTCTTTGTATAGTCCAGGTCACAACATGTGATTGAACCGAACTTGTTGCCCAATTAGTCTTGGACCATTAAATGGTCCTACTCCTAAGGTCATCTGGAGATGACCCAGAACTGACAGGCCTTCATATGTTATTCAAGTTTACTGGACTGCTTTAGAATATTATTGCATTACGTATGTCATTGCATTCTTTAACCATCTCCTTTTATTCTAGGTTTTTCTCTTCGTTAAGCTACAGCGTATTACATAAGGCCTACTACGGTGTTTCAGCCATACCAAGCTATAGCATTACATATAACCTAGATTCTATTGCCTATTACAACTAAGTTATTACTTTTTTGGTTTAAAAGAGCTACGTTTACCCTACTTAAAATCTACTTTGTATTATTTTATGATGCCACACCTATTTTGTAATTTTTACAATACTATGATTGCCTGTATCCCCTATCTTCATAGGGGATCTTTCCCTAGCCTCTTATCCCTCCCTCCCTTCCTTCCCTCCCTCGTTTACCCTTCCCGGTTAAATACAAAATTTAATAAAACGTTTGGAAAAACAAAGATCATCAAATCAACCTTGTCCACAAAGTAGCCAAATTCAGGGGCCAGCGTACACCGACCCTCAGAGAATCAATGTCTGTACTGGGGTCCCTGACCGCATGTATACAATCAGTGTCCTGGGCCCAGGCTCACACACGAGCTCTCCAGACTTACGTACTCCTACATTCCAGGAGACGACAGATTCCACGGAGTCAAAAGATTCCTCTTCCTGGCCATGTAAAAGCATCTCTAAAATGGTGGCTAGATTCCCAAAATCTCCAGAGAGGAGTCAGCTGGGATCACCTTCCCCTAAAAACACTCTGCTCAGATGCCAGCAAAAGAGGCTGGGGTGCAGTGGTAGAGGGTTTCCACTTTCAGGGACAATGGGCATCGAATATCAGCAGCAGCTCCTCGAATCTAAGGGAACTAAAAGCTGTAGAGGAAGCCCTAAAAGCGTCATTTTCGCTGATCAAGAATCATCACGTTCGTATTTACTCGGACAATATGACCACGGTAGCCTATCTACGACACCAGGGAGGAACGAAGTATGCCTCTCTGAAGGAAGTAGCTGCAAGAATATTTTTCTGGGCAGAGAAAAACCTTCTATCGGTCACAGCGGTACATCTGAGGGGGTTAGACAACACTCAGGCAGATTTCCTCAGCAGGAAAGACGTTCATCCAGGAGAGTGGTCCCTAGACCAAACAGTGTTTCAATCCCTAACCTCAAAATGGGGTACTCCAGAGGTGGATCTATTCGCCAACAGACAAAATGCGAAGGTAGAAACATTTTTCTCCCTTCATCACAAAGACAAGGCACAGGGAATAGATGCCTTCTCACAGCAGTGGAAGTTCAACCTTGCATATGCTTTTCCTCCCATTCCCATGCTGGCGAAAACTCTGCAAAAGATCAGAGCAGATGGAGTGACCACAATTTTGATTGCCCCATTATGGCCCGGGAGGAGTTGGTGCGGCGCCCTGTTAGATATGGCCCTGGAAGGTCCCTGCCTTCTACCTCAAAAGCTCGATCTCTACACCAGGGTCCCCTACTACATCCAGTCCTAAACAGGTTGAACTTGGCAGCATGGCTACTGAAGCCACAATCCTAAAAGCTAAAGGTCTCTCGGATGACGTAATTCAGACCCTTCAAAAAAGCAGGAAAGCGGTAACCAACGCCATCCATACTAAGGTCTGGAAAAAATTTACGTCCTGGTGCTCCCCAGAAGTTCCAGACCCCTTCAATCCTGATATAGCAAAAATCTTACAATTTTTACAGAAGGGCTTGGAAATGGGCCTTACCCCTAGCACACTCAAAGTGCAAGTATCGGCCCTTAGTAGCTTTTTTGATTTCAGCTTAGCCAATCACCGCTGGATCAAGCGATTTATGACAGCAGCATCCAGAATTCGTCCTACGCTCCGTAGTAAGGTGCCTTCCTGGGACCTCAATACAGTACTTAACGCACTAACCCAGAGTCCATTTGAACCCCTGGATGCTATAACCATAAAGAACTTAACTTTGAGAACAGTCTTTCTAGTTGCAATCACTACGGCTAGACGGATTGGTGAGTTACAGGCCCTGTCGATACAGGAGCCTTATCTAACGGTCACTGCGGATAGCATTATACTAAAACTAGACCGGTCCTTTTTACCTAAAGTGGTCTCGAATTTCCACAGAGATCAGGACATTCTACTACCTTCATTTTGCCCAAGCCCCTCCAACCCTAAAGAACAGGCCTTCCACACCTTGGATGTTCGCAGGGTGGTCTTATCTTACTTACAACAGACTGAAGCCTGGCGAATTGATCAAAATTTATTCATCCAGTTCTCGGGACGAAACAAGGGAAAGAAAGTGGCAAAAAACACTATTGCAAGATGGATTAAACAGTCTATTTGTCTGGCATATTCATCACAGGGACTGGATCCACCTGCCTCTCTAAAAGCACACTCTACCCGAGCGATGGCAACATCATGGGCAGAGAGGGGGAATGCCTCATCAGAGCAGATTTGCAGAGCCGCCACCTGGTCGTCCATCCATACGTTCACCAGACATTACCGGCTTAATTTCAATAGGGATTTAACATTTGGCAGACGTGTTCTGCAGGCTGTGGTCCCTCCCTAGAGAAATTAGTTGTTGCTACTACTCCGAAGTGGCTGTCGTGGAAGGTGACTAGAGAAAATAGAATTAGTTCTTACCGGTAATTCGGTTTCTAGGAACCTTCCACGACAGCACTAATTTCCCTCCCTATCTGATATTCTTATTGGATGATTCCTGCACTTTTGTGGTAATTATACATGCTACGGTGTCCAGGAAAACACTGGCGGTGCCGGAAGGGGAGGGGTATTTAACCTCTTATTGTTCCTGTCCCCTATTAGGGCGGGGAAGACAACCTCCGAAGTGGCTGTCGTGGAAGGTTCCTAGAAACCGAATTACCGGTAAGAACTAATTCTATTTTTCACTGCCAAGAGAGCAGGTTTTGGCTGCAAAAAAAATGCACCAAAAACGCTGATTCCTATGCACACCTGTGCTATATATGTGTATAGTTTACCCTTATTGTTTCACGTGGAATTAATTTATTTCTATATAATAAATGCCCTGATTCAGCAGACAATATTCCTGTCTTGTGTCATCCAGACAGTAGTGACAGCAGGTCGCCCTGTCAGATTGCAAGCAATGATTCAGTGATTGTGGTCAGAGCCTATGCTGATGGCTGCTGTATGTGACTGTGAAACCTGATCCTACAGCAATCAGCACAGAGCTCACTGCACTGAGGGGGTCTCAAGGGGGTTTGGGAGACACGTTCTGGGACTACAGAGCAATGCACAGCATTATTCGCTGCTGAAAACCCTCTGGGCACTTCTTACAGGGGTTGCAGATGCAGGGGGCTCCCTTGTAGGTGGGGGCCCCAGGCGTCTGCCTGTGCCAAACGCCGGCCCTGTATATAGTATATATCTGTTATCTCCCCTATATATAGTATATATGCGTGTTATCTCCTCCTGTATATAGTATATACCTGTCATCTCCTGTATATAGTATATACCTATGTCATCTCCCCTGTATATAGTATATACGTGTGTCATCTCTCCTGTATATAGTACATATCTTTGTGTCATCTCCCCTGTTTATAGTATATATCTGTATGTCATCTCCTCCTGTATTAGACCGCGTTCACACGTTATTTGGTCAGTATTTTTACCTCAGTATTTGTAAGCTAAATTGGCAGCCTGATAAATCCCCAGCCAACAGGAAGCCCTCCCCCCTGGCAGTATATATTAGCTCACACATACACATAATAGACAGGTCATGTGACTGACAGCTGTCGTATTTCCTATATGGTACATTTGTTGCTCTTGTAGTTTGTCTGCTTATTAATCAGATTTTTATTTTTGAAGGGTAATACCAGACTTGTGTGTGTTTTAGGGCGAGTTTCATGTGTCAAGTTGTGTGTGTTGAGGTGCGTGTGGCGACATGCATGTAGCGACTTTTGTGAGATGAGTTTTGTGTGGCGACATGCGTGTAGAAACTTTTTGTGTGTCGAGTTGCATGTGACAGGTTAGTGTAGCAAGTTGTGTGCAGCAAGTTTTGCGCATGGCGCGTTCTGCGCGTGGCGAGTTTTATGTGTGGTGCGTTTTGAGTATGTGCAAGTTTTGTGTGAGGCAACTTTTGCATGTGTTGCAACTTTTGTGCATGTGGCAATTTTTCCGCGTGTGCAAGTTTTGCGTGTGGCGAGTTTTCCATGAGGTGAGTTTTGCACGTGTGGCTAGTTTTGCATGTGGCGAGTTTTGCGCGGCGACTTTTGTGTTTCGACTTTTATGTGGCAAGGTTGGTGTATGTGTGGTGAAATGTGTGCTGAGGGTGATATGTGTTCAAGCACGTGGTAGTGTGTGGCGCATTTTGTGTTTGTGTTCATATCCCCGTGTGTGGTGAGTATCCCATGTCGGGGCCCCACCTTAGCAACTGTACGGTATATACTCTTTGGCGCCATCGCTCTCATTCTTTAAGTCCCCCTTGTTCACATCCGGCAGCTGTCAATTTGCCTCCAACACTTTTCATTTCACTTTTTCCCCATTATGTAGATGGGGGCAAAATTGTTTGGTGAATTGGAAAGCGCGAGGTTAAAATTTCCCCTCACAACATAGCCTATGACGCTCTCGGGGTCCAGACGTGTGACTGCGCGCACACACACACACACACACACACACACACACACACACACACACACACACACACACACACACACACACACACACACACACACACACACAGCTTTATATATTAGATTTTGTGTGACTGATTTAACCCCTTTCTGACCTCGGATGGGATAGTACGTCCGAGGTCGGATCCCCTGCTTTGATGCGGGCTCCAGCGGTGAGCCCGCATCAAAGCCGGGACATGTCAGCTATTTTGTACAGCTGACATGTGCCCGCAATAGCGGCAGGTGGAATCGCGATCCACCCACCGCTATTAACTAGTTAAATGCCGCTGTCAAACACTGACAGCGGCATTCAACTAGTGCTTCTGGCCAGAAATGCATGCATCGCTGACCCTCGTCATGTGATCGGGGGTCAGCGATGCGTCGGCATGACAACCAGAGGTCTCCTGTAGTCAGCGCTCATAGCAAAGCAACAATTCTGCTACATAGGGGTGATCTGAGCTTCGCTCCTATGTAGCAGAGCCGATCAGATTATGCCAGCTTCTAGCATCCCATGGGGGCTATTGAAGCATGTAAAAAAAAAAATGTTTTAAAAATATAAAAGTTTAAATCCCCCCCCCTTCACCCCATTCAAAATAAAACAATAAAAAAAACAAACCTCATATTTGGCATTGCCGTGTTCAGAATCGCCCGATCTATCAATAAAAAAGGATTAAACTGATCGTTGAACGGCGAAGCGAGAAGAAAACTCGAAACGTCAGAATTGCGATTTTTGGTCGCCATGACATTTATATTAAAATGCAATAACGGGCGATCAAAACAACGTATTTGCACCAAAATGGTATCATTAAAAATGTCAGCTCGGCGCGCAAAAAGTAAGCCCTCACCCGACCCCAGATCACGAACAATGGAGACGCTACGGGTATCAGAAAATGACGCTTTTTTTTTTTTTCTTTAGCAAAGTTTGGAATTTTTTTTCACCACTTAGATGAAAAATAACCTAGACATGTTTGGTGTCTATGAACTCGTAATTACCTGGAGAATCATAATGGCAGGTCAGTTTTAGCATTTAGTGAACCTAGCAAAAAAGCCAAACAAAAAACAAGTGTGGGATTGCACTTTTTTGCAATTTCACCGCACTTGGAATTTTTTTTCCAGTTTTCTAGTACATGACATGCTAAAATCAATGATGTTGTTCACAAGTACAACTCGTCCCGCAAAAAATAAGCCCTCACATGGCCATATTGACGAAGAATTAAAAAAGTTATGGCTCTGGGAAGGAGGGGAGCGAAAAACGAAAATATCCCGGGTCATGACTGGGTTAAGGGCATAAAAAGTAAAAAAAAAATTCTAACTTTTTTCCCCCCAACAAATAAATGCAAGTCTTATTAAATACATTTTACCATGATCATGAAGTAAAATGTCAGGAGAAAAACAAATCTCAATCAGTGGTATCCGTTGAAGCGTGCAGAGTCACTAGTCAGAGTTGTAAAATTTGGCCTGGTCATGAAGGTTCAAACAGCCAAGGGGCGTAAAGGGGTTAATATTTTTTTATTTTTTTTTCAGAAAACTACAGTGAGTATTTATATATTGACGCAGTAATTTTTTCGGTTATTCAGGTTTTCTGCATCCTTTTCATCTACTACCCATTCCTTTTCTCATGCCTTCCTTTGGTTTGGTTTGCTATTCAGTTCAAACCCAATTATAGTACTCGCAAAATGTGGACAGTTAAAGTTAACAAGTTTACACATACATGATTATGCATTAAGGAGTTTTGTGCCCATGCCATCCACAGTGGTAGCAATATACAGTTGGGATCTGAGCTACCGTATATACTCGAGTATAAGCAGAGGCACCTAATATTGACACAAAATACTGGGTAAGCTTATTGACTCAAATATAAGCCGGGTATGCATTGTCCCCTAATACCTGTCCTTGTATGCATGGCTCCCCCGTCCCTGTCTCCTTATCCCCTATCTATGTATGTATGACTCCTGTTAAAAAAAACTAAACAAAAAAACATCCTACTTTCACACCCACAGTGGCACTGTATCTCGTTCGTTCTGGCGCCAGCAGCTCTTCAGGCCGAGCGATCATGTGGCCCGGCTCATTAAGGTAATAAATATGCGCTCCACACCTATGGGAGTGGAGAGACGTGCTTATGCATTGCCTTTAATGTGCAGGGCCACGTGATCGCTTGGCCGGAAGAGCTGCTGGCGCCAGATCGAAGGAGATGCAGTGCTACTGAGGGTGCGCCAGTAGGTGAGTATGGTATGTGCTGGAAGCCTGTGGCTGGGGCTGTGCACTATTACAGCAGCAGCACAGGCTTTAGCCACAGCCGCTGGCTCCTGCCCCTGTGACCTGTGGCTCCGCCGCTCCCTCTCCCCAGACGGCCCTCTGGGACAATTGACTCGTGTATAAGCCGGGGGGGGGGGGGTTTTCAGCACAAAAAAATGTTCTGGAAAACTCCGCTTACACACAAGTATATACGGTATATCTGAGTCTCCAGCACTTGGACTCCTCAGATGCCTTGTGAAGGAGGGAGAAAGTTTCCTGTGTCAGCAGCGTGATTGCGGGGTATCGATTGGTTCCACAGCAACCTCCAGGTCTGCCATATATCTAAAGGCTATTGAATTCAGGCTTGGTTCATTGTCTTATCCCCCAAACGCTCTTGAACCTGCAGTTAATGGATTAACTGCATTCCAAAGCTGCCCGACTGCTGTACTGAAAGCCAGGCTGCCGAGAGAAAATTAACTTTATTCCTGCGGGTAGCCTCTGGCTTTCAGTTATAGAGGCGCCACAGACACCGCTTCAGTCACAGCTCAGTACATAGAGAGCGGCAGCTGTATCCAAACCCCCAAAAACTATAAATTGGGTATAACTGTAATCGCATCAACCCATACTGTAAAACTATTTTAATGTTGATTCTGCTCAGTGATGGCCTAAAAGACAAAACTGTCTAAATTACTTTGATGGTTTGTTTGTTTTGTGTGCAGAATTGGTAAAACAAAATTACATTTTCAAATACAGAATAAAGTTAACCTGTGAATGGCGAACAGTTTAATAAAAGAAGAAAATTACAGAATTGCTGTTTTTTTGCTTTGTTCCACCTCTCAAAAAGTAGTATTGAAAAATGACACGCTGTGTTACAGGGTTAAAATGACACTCCATAAGTAAAGGATGTTCTAATGACCTTTGCAAGCACCGATGGAAGTGGCAGCCTCCGTCATTGAGACTTCAGCAACCAAGCCAACACTGCCTAGAATAGCTCTGGTATAGGTCTATGGAGACTGGCATTTTTTTCTCTCATTAAGCTTTTTACTGATTTTGATTATTTGCTTTATATTTTGATTGAGATTTCACAAATGCAGCAATACAAAGTATGTTTTTTTGTTTTTTTTTCTTATTTTTAGTTTTAATTTTCAATTGGGCAATTTCTTTTACTCTATTTAATAGTCCCCTTAAGGGACTTGAAGCTGTGATCATCTGATCGCTTGTACTATATGTAGTTTGAATAGCTAAAATCACGATCTATGAATGCCAGCTAAAAGCTCAGGGGTCATCAGCAGATCCCCAGCTGTCATGACAACCCATCGGCACCCCGCGATCGTGTCACGGTCGCTGCATTGGGCAGGTGGCATGACACTGCCCACTTCTGGCATGTATTAAGTGCCACTGTTACTTATTGAGGTGGCATTTAACAGCTCTGCCCCACCCACGGCTGACAAAGGCATATGATAGCTGATTAAATGAATAATCATCTGCTGGGAGCAATGGGGGATCGGCGTGCGAGCCCGCATCAAAGTCATGGACACGACTCCTGACACACTTGTACGTCAAAGGGCATGAAGGCGTTGGTGTAATGTAAGTGCATGATATTTTGGAAAATGTAGCCTTATAATTTTTCTTTTATTTTTTGCACTCTTAGATAACACGAAGAGCTCTGTTTCCTGGGGACTCTGAAATTGATCAACTTTTCCGTATTTTCCGAACATTGGGAACTCCTGATGAGACTACATGGCCAGGAGTGACTACTATGCCAGACTATAAGTCCACATTCCCCAAATGGGCTCGGCAAGAATTTAGTAAAGTGGTACCACCACTGGATGACGATGGTAGAGAGCTTTTGGCTGTAAGTGTCATCAGTTATCTGTTTGTTTTGGCTTTCTTTAATGGCTATCAAAATTCTACTTTAAAACAATCTGTACAATGTGAGATGCCAGACATGGTGTAACTTATATTAGTTATTTAAATTTTTCTTACAAATCTTGCTTTTTCTGTTCTAGTCATGTTCATACACCATGTCCAATACCATAAGTTACAATTGCTGCAGTATTTCCTGTCCTCTTTGAAACATGAACAGCGGACATTGTTTTTTTGCCTACATGGTACAATACCTTACAATATTAAGGGAACCAGACCACTGATACGTGCTGCCTGATATACGGGCAGTATCTATTAGACTGTGGCTGTAAAACTTCAGCTATATATGTTGCAAATCTGTAATGCTGCACATTAAAGAGCCGCTCGGGAGACTAGTCAGATAGGCAGGTCCCCGGTGATCTGTCACCGGCTGCGGGTGGGGAGAATATGCCGAGGACCAGTCAGTCTCCTGTGCTGCTTGGTCCCTGGCAGCTATTACACTGTTTTTCTCTGAAATGTTGCAGTGTTTCAGGGAATTGTAAATGGCGCTAAAAAGTTCCCCAGTACTGAAAGTGTGGCTACCTGGAGAAAATGAACCTTATTCCACCTGGTAGCCACCCGCTTTCAGCCGTAGAGGCGGTGCCTAAGGCGCCTTCAGTCACTGCTCACAGCACGCTCAGGACTTGAATGCCCATATGTGCACTGTGATTACAGCCTCCATACATAGTATACATAGTGACTGTAGCAGCTCCACCGTCTCAGTCATGGGGACGTACACGGAGGGGCTTCAGTCACTGCTCACTATGCTGTGAAAAGTCTAGTTAGCGTTTCCAGACCTAGCTACATAATTGCTCCATGTGTCACTCATGGGATGAATTTCTGCTACGTACAGTTTGCACAATGAAAGAGATGAGCTCTAATATTTATTGGTGCCATTGACGCTTGTTAGTTGGTGTACTATGCTTCTGATCTCATAATCGGCATCATCTTCTTTACAGCTAATGCTCCAATACGATTCCAACAAGAGGATCTCTGCGAAGGCCGCCCTAACACACGCGTTCTTCCGTGATGTCAGCAGACCAACTCCACATCTTAACTAACCTGGTTGTGAGAGGAGATTGTCCATTGAATGAGTAATGGCACAGCAATGTAAAATAAGACTTTCTGCTTTAAGAATAGTACATGTATAATACCTCACTATTTATTACCATGGCGTTTAATGTGCCATTTAAATAAAACTTTTTTTTTTTTTTAAAGAATTGTCCTTTTACAGGTGACTGTCCAGATTTTATATCCTGGATTGATTCTGCAGTGTAGTTGAGAAATAACAAGTTTTAATATTTATGAAGCCTTGAGAATGTCTTTGCATTGATTTCATGCTTTTTGTAAGATCTGTGCAGAAAACCATTATTGCTTGTGGGAATGCCTCCAGTCTATACTGAAGGTTTCATGAATTGAGGATGAACAGAACTTGACAGCAACTGCTCGGAGATGAAGCTTCTTGGACCCTACATTTTTGGCGCTATAAGGCTTGACATCGCCAGAAATCTCCCCTTCCGTATGAGCCTGCTGAAGACCTAAGTGGCTTTCACATCTAACCATATTTCTATACAAGTCTGAGCTGGAACCTAGCCGAACAGTGTGATTTTCTCATTTTAATACATCAAGGACACGCCAGCAATTTTAATATATTCAGAATTTTTTTTCCCCTAAGTTTCTTGTTGCACAGATCTTTTAAAAATTGTTTAATACTAAAGTCTGCACCTTGTCTCTGATATGCATACCACCGTTTTCATGTATTTTTAATATAGATGTTTCGTTTTAGTGTATTTGCTTGTTCATTTAGTTAATTAAAATATTTTATTTCACCTTTGTCCCTATCACAAGCACATAAGGCCTCACTTTATTGTATTGCTTTCCTGGGTCTGTATACAGTTTTATGTGTGTGAGAAATTTCCGTGTAAATTATATAATTCATCTAATGGTATGTCTCCATCGATTACTTGTACACAATTCCCCAACACAAGGAATTATTAATGCACTTACATAGTTTATCTTTACGCAAAACATCTGACTTTCACTATTCGAAAGCTGTTCATTGCAATAGTAAGATATCCGCTGTTGAATTAATGCCAATGCTTGTAATGCATAGACTGGCGAGGCCTGCCACACTGGAGCTTTCTCCATATTCTCTGTACTGGGATGCTGCGTTAATAATCATGTCATGTTGCACAACTGCAGTACAAGGCTCTGTTCGCACTTAGCGCTCCTCTTACATTTCTCTACAGTCAGAGTATGCCCTGAAAACAAAACCTTACACATTTCCCAATATACTGTAACTTGAATCTCATTTATCTTCTAAATTCATAGGGCCACTTACAAATGTCCATGTTCGAATTTAATACCCAGCCTGACCAGCGGGTCTCCGGACCTGAATTATCCTAGGCTTGAAAAAGGCAATTACCATGTTTGCCTTACTTGGTGAATGACATCTGAGTGAGTATGGTGTCTATGGGAGTTGGGGTGGCAGCGTAGTCCGGCTGATCCCATAGCTAAGCCTCCAGGGGTCAGAGCTGGACAGAGTTCTTCCAATCTCCTCCATGACATTCTGAGATGGGATTAATTCTTAATGTCAGCTGGTGCTGTAAGGGGCAGAACTCTTATCGTTTGGCATATTTGAGAAGCGCCATGTAGAACCTATTACTCAAGGAGGGACTTTGTTGTGTAATTCACCAGATTTCCACATTTTGGTGTAAAACTGAAATGTTGCAGAAATTGTCCATAGTTCAGTTGCACAATAAAATGTTTGGCTTTTCCCATCTTATGCCAGTTCTTCTCACTATTCAAATGGATGCTTCTTGCCTTACAGTGAGGAGTGAAGTGGTGTAAATTAAGACAGAAATTCAGCGAATCCTTGCCTCCAGTGCACTCTTCATGAAGACTGGTATGTGCGAAAAATCAGTCTTGACTTGACCCCCCCCCCCCCCCCCCCGACTGTATGATGGCTTTAAGTAGCCCCCAACACTGAATGGATGGCCCTCAGTAGTCGCTCCACGAGCACTATTTAATGAAAAAAAATAAATTTTATACTCTCCTAACCATGAATCCTGATGTAGAAAAGCCGCGGAGACACCATCACGTGTTTCTCAACGCAAGCAATGAATAGCCCGGTCTTTCACCGGGAAGGAACAACCACAGGAAGGGCAGCATCCAATAAAGGACAACTACCTATGCCAAAATGCTGTGGATGGATACCATGTTTTGGCATAGGTGGTTGTCCTTTATTGGATGCTGCCCTTCCCGTGGTTGTTCCTTCCCAGTGAAAGACCTGGCTATTCATTGCTTGCGTTGAGAAACACGTGATGGTGTCTCCGCGGCTTTTCTACATGCATTTGCATATTTCTCATAAGGGATGGGGGGCAGTGTTCTGGATCACTGCGTTGAGAAATACGTGATGGTGTCTCCGTGGTGTTGGATGTTTTGATCTCCCCGAGGTCATTCATCCTTATGTTTATAATCATGAATCCTGATGTGTCTGCTGGCAGATAGGACCAAGGCGTGGGCAGACCAATTCAGTAATGTGGGAAATGTGCAGTCCAGTGTGACGACGTCACCAAGACATCCAACCTTGTCCCTGCTTTTCTGTAGACCATAAGCATAAATCAACCTGCGGTCTACAGAATGTGGAGTAGTAGTGCAGGCCTGCTCCAATGCCGTGTTTAACTGTATCTGTGTGCTCCACAGTACGCTGATAGTTTAGAGTGGCGGTAGCTCTGGATGGGTCCCTCTGACTAGCCATCCACCCCGATCGCCCTTTGTTTGACGAGATTTTGCATAAGAAGTGACCCGTCAGTCTAGGGGATCAGGGCAGGAAGAAGCAACAGGGGCGGCCTGCCTTGGTCTTAGTGATACCTCAAAAATAAAGCCGCAGCGACTCCCACATTGAGTATCTTCGGCATTCTCAAATACTATTAGCACACAAGCATGCATGCTCAGATAACCTTATACGTGCACGTTCAGATGCAGTCATATACAACAGTGACAAAGAATGTCTCCTTAAGTTGTCACGCTGTGGCCAGAGAGGACATGAACTCTGTGCAGAAGACTGTGTTCTCTAAGTACTATTAGCACTCCAAATGTTGGAATGTGAGTGGCTAATTGGGGGACAAAGTGTAAATCCCATTCTCGAGATCAATGGGGCTTCCAATGGTCAGACCAGAGATCTATAAGTTAGCTTTGAAAATGACACCATAGCTTTGCCCCTCTAAGGCTATGTGCACACGCTGCGGATTTTGATGTGGATCCGGAGCGTTTTGGACATGCGGAATTGCATCAAATCCGCAGTGTAGTGCACAAGCACATGCTGAAGAAAAAACGCACGGAGTCGCAGCAGGTTTTTTTTTTTGCAGCATGTCAATTTTTTTTTTTTGCGGATCTGCAGCGTTTGTGCGCCCATTGACTTCCATTGTGTCAGGCCAATCCACAGCAAAACCGCAGGTTTAAAAAAAGATCTGCAGTTGTGCCTGCAAGAAACGCTGCAGATTGGGAGGGGAAGAGAGTGTGGGCGGAGACTGTGCAAGTGTGCGTTTATCTGTGTGGGTGTAGGCAGGCATCGTCCGATGGGACTACTAGTCTCATCCGGCTATGCCTGCTACAGTGACAGGTAGCCGGATGATGGGACAGTAGTAGTCCCATTATCTGGCTACTGTGTTCAAATGTAAAAAAAACAGACATGCAGTACATACAACATACAGTACATACTCACCAATCACCTACACTGTGAAATCCAATTCGCATAATAACTTGGAACAGTGTCAAAACGATTTGTTTTCTTTTTCAAATAAACTCATGGATGGTATTGTGTCTCAGGGCTCAATGGATTACTGAAATCAATCTTAAACACATGTGATAATTAGTTTTCCAGGTGATTCTAATTAAAGGAAAACTACTTAAAAATGATGTTCCACATTATTAAGCAGGCCACAGTTTTCAAGTAACATGGGAAAGAAAAAGGATCTCTCTGCTGCCGAAAAGCATCAAATAGTGCAATGCCTTGGACAAAGGATGAAAACATTAGATATTTCTTGAAAATTTAAGCGTGATCCTCTTAGGCTAGGGTCACATTGCGTTAGGGCAATCCGTTAAGCGCAATGTCTTTTTCGGGGTCGCGTTAAACGTCCCCGCTAGCGCAGATCCCCGATCTGCGAGAGTGGGGAACGGACCTCGGGCGTGCCGCGGACGCTGCAAGCAGCGTCCGAGGCGTACTACAAAAGACCGGCACATCGCTAGCGCGTGCCGAAAATGACACGCGCTAGCACATTGCGGGCAATGGGAGCGCTAACGGACGCGGTGCACGGCGTTAATTTCCCCGTGCAACGCTGTCCGTTAGCGCTCAGCCATAAACGCAATGTGACCCTAGCCTTACTGTTAAGAGATTTGTGGCTGAATCTGAGCACAGCCGTGTTCGTGCTGATAAAGGCATAATGAGGAAGGTTTCTGCCAGGCAAGTTCATCGGATAAAGAGAGCAGCTGCTAAAAAGCCATTACAAACCAGCAAACAGATATTTGAAGCCGCTGATGCCTCTGGAGTCCTTGAACCTCAAGGTGTAGGATCCTACTATTCGGCCACCCCTAAACAGTGTTCACAAGCAGAAACGGTTGTAGTGGGCCCAGACATACATGAAGACTAATTTTCAAACAGCTTTGTTTACTGATGAGTGTCGAGCAACCCTGGATGGTCCAGATGGATGGAGTAATGGATGGCCACCATGTCCCAACAAGGCTGCGACATCAGCAAGGAGGCGGAGGAGTCATGTTTTGCGACGGAATCATGGGGAAACAGCTGGTAGGGCCCCTTAAAATACCTGAAGATGTGAAAATGATCTCTGCAAAGTGTATAGAGTTTCTGACTAACAACTTTCTTCCATGGTATAAAAAGCAGAAACATGCCTTCAGGAGCGAAATCATCTTCATGCATGACAATGCACCATCTCATGCTGCAAAGAATACATCTGAGTCATTGGCTGCTATGGGTATAAAAGGAGATAAACTCATGGTGTGGCCACCATCTTCCCCTGTCCTCAACCCTATAGAGAACTTTTGGAGTATCATCAAGCAAAAGATCTATGAGGGTGGGAGGCAGTTCACATCAAAACAGCAGCTCTGGGAGGCTATTCTGACTTCATGCAAAGAAATACAAGCAGAAATTCTCCAAAAACTCACAAGTTCAATGGATGCAAGAATTGTGAAGGTGATATCAAAGAAAGGTTCCTATGTTAACATGTAACTTGGCCTGTTAGGATGTTTTGGAATAGCTTTTTTGTTCAGTGAATGTGACCTCTTAATGCTGCAAATTCCACAAATGAGCATTTTCAGTTCTTTAAAACATATCAAATGTCTAGAAATTCTACTGTGCCTAATAATTTGGAACAGTGCATTTTGAGGTTTTATTCATTTTGGAGATTATACTCTTATCATTGGGATGTTTCTTCAATAAAATTCGATGTATACTCTAAAGTGTGATGACTTTTATTAGACTGACTGTTATTTGGACCGACCATTTAGGAAAATCCGGGAAAAATATCATTTGCATAATAATTTGGAACATAGTGTAAAAGTGAAGCCCTCGATCACCTGTAAAGAAAAAAAAAATTTTTTTAAACAACCTAACAGTATACTCCCTCATCCGATGTAACACATTTAATAACGAGTGTCCCACGACGATCTCCTGTGGAGAGCTGTCACATCGGCAGATGCGACTGCTCTCCAGGGGCTCCGGTGATACAATGACGGAAGGTATCCTTCCGCACTGTATCCCTCTGCTGTTGTGAGTACAGTATAGTTCATACTGTCACTTGCGGCACCGCTGCATGGGAAAATTCTCTCGCAGCAGTTCCATAAAGTGAGAGGCCATTGAACCCTCAGTGATAACACTGCAGGAGCCATTTTCTCCTGTCAGCGTGTCACTGGAGGCCTATGGAGCTGTCAAATCTCCTGATGTGACAGCTCTATAGGGGATCTCATCGTGGGACTCTCGTTATTAAATGGACTGTGTCGGACTAGGGAGTATTTGTTAATTATTTTTTTTATTTTTTTTTCCAGGAGATCGAGGGCGTCGCATGGATTGGCAGAACAATAAAGATGGCAAAACTGTAGTGTTTTATTTCATTAAAATACTTCATTCTGCGTGTGTGTGTGTGTGTGTGTGTGTATTTAACCCATTAACAACTATAGGATCAGTAATGGATAGGTGTCTTATTGACTTCTCTCCATTACCAAGCCGGCTTGTTGTCACCTTGCAATTCAAAGGTGACATTAACCCCCTATTATCCCATATGCCACTGCTACAGGGCAGTGGGAAGAGAGAGGCTAAGTGCCGGAATTGGTGCATCTTACAGATGCCCCATTTCTGGGGTGGCTGAGTGCGGGTGTTTGCAGCTTGGGGGGGTCCTATAACCATGGTCCCTTCCTGGCTATGAATAACAACCCGCAACTGTCTACATAGCCTCTTCTGGCTATTATAGGGGGACCCCATGGCATTTTTTTTTTTCCTTGGGGGGGGGGGGGGGTTAATAGCCAGTAAGGGCTAAATATACAGCTGCAGGCTGATACTCATAGCCTGGGAAGATCCATGGGTATTAAGCCCTTCCCAGGCTATAAACATCGGCCCCTAGTCGCTAGCTTTCCCTCTCTGGCGCAGAAAATGGCATGGGATCCTGCGCCATTTTTATTTTTATTTTTTTTACTTTTTTTTAATAAACATTGCGTTTATTAAGGCCGGGGTCACACTTGTGAGAAACTTACACGGTCTCTCAGATCAATACCCGGCACTTGGGACTGGATCATGCGGCTGCATGTATTTCTATGTAGCTGAAAGCTCCGGTCCCGAGTGCCAGGTATTGATGTGAGAGACTCGTGCGAGTTTCTCACAAGTGTGACCCTGGCCTAATGCAGATTTTGTGTGTGTCTTTATTTAACTCTTTATGTACCATTTTATTATGTTTATTACTAAACACCGGCCTTGGAATTATCTATCCATATACACTGCTCGAAAAAATAAAGGGAACACTCAAATAACACATCCGAGATCTGAATGAATGACTGAAATATTCTCATTGAATACTTTGTTCTGTACAAAGTTGAATGTGCTGACAACAGCCTCACACAATCATCAATGGAAATCAAATGTATTAGCCAATGGAGGCCTGGATTTGGAACGATACTCAAAATCAAAGTGGAAAATCAAATTACAGGCTGATCCAACTTCAGTAGAAATGCCTCAAAACAAAGAAATGATGCTCAGTATTGTGTGTGGCCTCCAAGTGCCTGTATGACCTCCCTACAACGCCTGGGCATGCTCCTGATGAGGCGGCTGATGGTCTGAGGGATCTGTTGTGAATTCTGCTTTTGGGCTCCCTCCGGTGGTTGTAGGTGGTAATGCAGTTGCCCCTGAGTTGCAGTCCTGGTCAGGTGTATCTGCTGATTGCAGATCTGACTGGGGTATTTAGGCATGCAGGATTCATTAGTCCTTGCCAGTTGTCAATTGTTGGGAGGTGTAGGACCTCTGCCTGGTTCCTCCTGCCTTTCTGCCAAATCAGCAAAGATAAGTGTCTGGTTCTTTTTCCCTGTGGCACACATGTTGTGTGCTTCACAATTAAGTGCTATTCTTTGTGTTTTCTTGTCCAGCTTAGATTGTGTCAGTATTTTCTCAGTCTTGCTGGATTCTCTGGAGTGGCAGATATACATTCCATGTCTTTAGTTAGATTGTGGAACTTTTTGTATTATCTGCTGTGGATATTTTTGGAAGGGTTTTAATACTGACCGCCTAGTAATCTGTCCTATCCTTTCCTATTTAGCTAGAGTGGCCTCTTTTGCTAAATCCTGTTTTCTACCTGCGTTTGTCTATTCTCTTACTCACAGTCATTATTCGTGGGGGGCTGCCTATCCTTTGGGGGTCTGCTCTGAGGCAAGATAGCATTCCCATTTCCATCTATAGGGGTATTTAGTCCTCCGGCTGTGTCAAGGTGTCTAGGGTATGTTAGGCACACCCCACGGCTACTTCTAGTTGCGGTGTTAGTTCAGGATTGCGGTCAGTACAGGTTCCACCGACTCCAGAGAAAGTTTCATGCGGCTCCAAGGTCACCAGATCATAACAGATCTCCCAGACCTGGACTAAAGCATTCGCCAACTCCTGGACTGTCTGCGGTGCAACGTGACGTTGGTGGATGGTGCGAGACATGCTGTCCCAGATGTGCTCAATCTGATTCAGGTCTGGGGAATGCGCGGGCCAGTCCATAGCTTCAATGCCTTCATATTGCAGGAACTGCTAACACTCCAGCCACATTAGGGAGGTCTGGCATTGTCCTGCAATCCAGGGCCAACCACCAGCATATGGTCTCACAAGGTGTCTGAGGATCTCATCTCGGTACCTAATGGCAGTCAGGCTACCTCTGGCGAGCACATGGAGGGCTGTGCGGCCCTTCAAATCAATGTCACCCCACACCATTACTGACCCACTGCCAAACTAGTCATGCTGAAGGATGTTACAGGCAGCAGATCGCTCTCCACGGTGTCTCCAGACTCTGTCACATGTGCTCAGTGTGAACCTGCTTTCATCTGTGAAGAGCACAGGGCACCAGGGGCGAATTTGCCGATCCTGGTGTTCTGTGACAAATGCCAAGCCTCCTGCATGGTGTTGGGCTGTGAGCACAACCCTCATCTGTGGACGTCGGACACTCAGGCCATCCTCATGGAGTCGGTTTCTAACCGTTTGTGCAGACACATGCACATTTGTGGCCTGCTGGAGGTCATTTTGCAAAATTCACTGGCGCCCTGTGCTCTTCACAGATGAAAGCAGGTTCACACTGAGCACGACTGACGTGACAGTCTGGAGAAGCCATGGAGAGCGATCTGCCTGCAACATCCTTCAGCATGACCGGTTTGGCAGTGGGTCAGTAATGGTGTGGGGTGGCATTTCTTTGGAGGGCCGCACAACCCTCCATCTGCTCGCCAGAGGTAGCCTGACTACCATTAGGTACCGAGATGAGATCCTCAGACCCCTTGTGAGACCATATGCTGATGCAGTTGGCCCTGGGTTCCTCATGCAGGACAACGCCAGACCTCATGTGGCTGGAACGTGGCAGCAGTTACTGCAAGATGAAAGCATTGAAGCTATGGACTGGCCCGCCCGTTCCTAAGACCTGAATCCGATTGAACACATCTGGGACATCATGTCTCAAACCATCCACCAACGTCAAGTTGCACCTCAGACTGTCCAGGAGTTGGCGGATGCTTTAGTCCAGGTCTGGGAGGATATCCCTCAGGAAACCATCTGCTGCCTCATCAGGAGCATGCCCAGGCGTCGTAGGGAGGTCATACAGGCACGTGGAGACAACACACACACACTACTGAGAATCATTCCCTTGTCTTGAGGCATTTCCACTGAAGTTGGATCAGCCTGTAACTTCATTTTCCACTTTGATTTTGTGCAGCATTCCAACTCCAGACCTTCATGAGATATTAGTTGTGATTTACTTTTGATAATTTTTCAGTTTTATTCAACACATTCCACTATGTAATGGATAAAGATTTACAACTGGAATATTTCATTCAGTGATATAGCGTTCCCTTTATTTTTTTGAGCAGTACATACATATATAATACATACATACATACACACGTATATATACATACACACGTGTGTGTGTGTATATATATATATATATACATACACACGTATACATACATACACACGTATACATATATACACACACGTATATATACATACATACATACACACAACCGTATACATACACACACGTATACATATATATACATACATATATACATACATATATATTAGGGTGTTTCATTTTTCCAAAGTTATGATTTTCATATGACTTTGCTTGAATCCTTGATCTAAGTCATCTAAAAGATCCATGTAAAAATTTTTAGCGAAATCAATTAATATTTAGAGGTTGCACACTTTGATCACTTTTATCTGAAAGTGCCAAAATTCATGAAAATGTATCATCGACATCACACTAATGTGTATGTTGTGTTTCTATTGTTTTGCGGGTAGTTTAACTGAAAAAGAGTACTAGAAAGGGAATTTGGTTACTTGAAAAGGTGCCTGGTGGAGAATTTTTGGGAGCTCAACTCCCTCCCAAGGAACACGTGCTTTTAGTTTTTATTTACCATCACAAGGAAATGAAAGAAACACTCTCCTGTGCTGCTAAATCCACAAGTATTAAACTAAAGGAAGTGTGGAAGAAAGCAAGTATCCCTGTCATGACAGAGGAGAATATCCAAACTCGTATACAGAAGTTATACAAGGAATATCAACATCTGGGTAAAGAGAAATCAAGAAACATTGACAAAGTAAATATGAAGCGGCAGATTTGGCAAGGTGATCTTGTTGAACTATTTGATATTGCCAGGCACAATGTGATCTCCATGAATAGCGTACTAGAAGACGATAAAGCATTCCTTATGTCACAAAGGATTATATGAGTTTATCAATGAGTGGTGTAGATAAGGTTCTTGCCTCACAAATTAAAAAGAAGAAAATAAATGCAGAAAAAAAAGGCATACAAGGAGAAACATAAAGAAATTGCCAAAATGAACAGTGGAACACTCAGTCTCATCTCCATCATCATCAATTCACGAAGAGGACAAATTTTCTGCACCACCAGTGAAAAAATTTTGTGCAGGTCGTAGATTAAAACCTCTTGATCAGACACTCACGGCTACATGGGATCGAGAACAACTCTCCATTCGACAAGCAAGTACTTCATTTATTGCAACTGCAAAAAGCCTTGGTCACGATGTTTCATGCATTTCCATATCTCCATCTACCATTTTCCGATCTCGGGCGATTAACAGAAGACAAATGGCTGAGAACATGGAGAAGTCACTGTTTGAAAATCCTCCTCAGTTAATCTTACATTGGGATAGTGAATTGTTGCCTGAGGGAGTGTCAAAACTCTAGAAGATAGAGCTGCTGTTCTTGAAACTGGAAAAGATTTTGAGCATTTGCTTGGCGTACCTGTTGCCCAGAAAGGTACTGGTGAGCTAATGGCTGAAGTTGTTATTCAGGAGGTGGACCGATTCGTGCTACATGACCTTATCATTGGTATATCTTTCGATACAACTGCATCTAATACAGGAATGATCCAAGGAGCATGTATCAGAATTGAAACTGAATTTGGGAGACCATTGTTGTGGTTGGCTTGCCGCCACCACACCCACAAATTAATCTTGAAAGGAGTGTTTGGTAACTGTTGTAACATCCCATCAAGTTGTCCTGACATCCAGGTTTTCCGAAAGTTCCAAAATCAGTCGAATTCAGTTAATAAGAAGTCCTATTTCACGATGTTAGATGAAGAAAATCCCATTCAAGGTTTTCTAGAAGAACGTGTGAAAATAGTGGACTACCTCAACAATGTCTTGCAAGATGGCGGTCATCCAAGAGAAGATTACAAAGAGCTATTAGAACTATCATTTCTATATCTTGGAGGCTGGGATGAAAACTATTTTGAATTTAGGGTTCCAGGGGCTCTGACTGAAGCATGGTGGATGGCAAAGGTCATATATGTACTCAAAATTGTGCTATTCACTCAACAATTGCATATTTCTAATACCGAATTGAAAGGAATAAGAAAAGTAGTGCGTTTTGTCTGTCTAATATACAGTATGTCCGCTTTTGGCACGAGGCAGTTGTAAGTCGATGGGCTCCAAAGAATGATTTGGAGATGCTACAGCTTTTGCAATATTATCCAGATAAAGATGTCAGAGAAAGTGCCCTCACAGTGGCTAAGAGACACATTTGGTATCTGTCAGAAACTAACATAGGATTGGCATTTTTGGATGAACGTATCAGTCAGGCTGAGAAGGATAATATGTTTGAAAATTTAAGAGTGAAACCTGCAAAGAAAAAGGAGCTGAAACAGTTGGAAGGTAAAAAACTAGTTTTTGAAGGAAAAGACCTCAGCGATTTTGTTACAAGTAAAACAAAGACATTCTTTGAATTGTTTGGGATCCACGACGTAGAAGAATATTGCAGTGATACTCTAAGAAGCTCCATCAATGCTCTTAAGGTGGTGAATGACACCACAGAAAGGGGCATTTCTCTGATAAAGAAGTTTAATAATTCAATCAGAGATGAACAACCGAAACAGTTCTTGTTAAGAGTTGTCGAGTATCATAGAAAAGCGGTCACCAAGCGAACAAAAGGAGTTGCATCTTTCACAGCACATTAGTGTAAATCATTTAATACGTATGATACTGCCTATCAATGTTACTGTTTATTGTCACTATTATTCTAAGTTTTTAATTGTTTGAATTTGTAATAAAAAATATTTAACATTGAAAATCAGTTTTTTTGCGTGCTTTTATTAAACTGATAAAAGTGTGCAACCTCTAAACATAATTCGATCATCTTGATAATTGGCATATATACTTTTTACATTAGTGAGACTCGGGGCGTAAGCAAAGTCTGCAAAAATTTGACATTTTAATTTTTACCATACAAAATGAAACACCCTAATATACATACATACATAGCCCCCACAACGGATCTGCCACCATCCACCTTCCCTATGCCATGGACTATAGCCCCCACAATGGATCTGCCCCATCCACCTCCCCTATGCCATGGACTATAGCCCCCACCCTGGATCTGCCCCCATCCACCTCCCCTACAGCTCCTACCCAACATCCCCACAGTCCCTATCCCTATTGCCTTTATACACTTGCTTTGGCAAAACTGATGTGTATTTGGTCCTGCCAATAAAGCTTCTTTGAATCATACATACATACAATGGACACACCTCATTTAAAGATTATTCTGTATTTTCATGACTATGAAAATTGTACATTCACACTGAAGGCATCAAAAGTATGAATTAACACATGCGGAATTATATACTTAAAGTGTGAAACAACTGAAAATATGTCTTATATTCTAGGTTCTTCAAAGTAGCCACCTTTTGCTTTGATGACCGCTTTGCGCACTCTTGGCATTCTCTTGATGAGCTTCAAGAGGTAGTCACCGGGAATGGTTTTCACTTCACAGGTGTGCCCTGTCAGTCTTAATAAGTGGGATTTCTTGCCTTATAAATGGTGTTGGGACCATCAGTTGTGTTGTGCAGTCTGGTGGATACATAGCTGATAGTCCTACTGAATAGACTGTTAGCTGCTTTTTTCTTGCCATAATACAAATTCTAAGTAAAGAAAAACGAGTGGCCATCATTACTTTAAGAAATGAAGGTCAGTCAGTCCGAAAAATTGAAAAACTTTGAAAGTGTCCCCAAGTGCAGTGGCAAAAACCATCAAGCGCTACAAAGAAACTGGCTCACATGAGGACCTCCCCAGGAAAGGAACACCAAGAGTCACCTCTGCTTCTGAGGATAAGTTTATCCGAGTCACCAGCCTCAGAAATCGCAGGTTAACAGCAGCTCAGATTAGAGACCAGGTCAATGCCACACAGAGTTCTAGCAGCAGACACATCTCTACAACAACTGTTAGGAGGAGACTTTGTGCAGCAGGCCTTCATGGTAAAATAGCTGCTAGGAAACCACTGCTAATGACAGGCAACAAGCAGAAGAGACTTGTTTGGGCTAAAGAACACAAGGAATGGACATTAGACCAGTGGAAATCTGTGCTTTGTTCTGATAAGTCCAAATTTGAGATCTTTGGTTCCAACCACCGTATCTTTGTGCGACACAGAAAAGGTGAACGGATGGACTCTACATGCCAGGTTCCCACCGTGAAGCATGGAGGAGGAGGTGTGGGGGTGCTATGCTGGTGACACTGTTGGGGATTTATTCAAAATTGAAGGCATACTGAGCCAGCATGGCTACCACAGCATCTTGCAGCGGCATGCTATTCCATCCGGTTTGCGTTTAGTTGGACTATCATTTATTTTTCAACAGGACAATGACCCCACACACACCTCCAGGCTGTGTAAGGGCTATTTGACCAAGAAGGAGAGTGATGGGGTGCTACGCCAGATGACCTGGCCTCCACAGTCACCAAACCTGAACCCAATCGAGATGGTTTGGGGTGAGCTGGACCGCAGAGTGAAGGCAAAAGGGCCAACAAGTGCTAAGCATCTCTGGGAACTCCTTCAAGATTGTTGGAAGACCATTCCCTGTGACTACCTCTTGAAGCTCATCAAGAGAATGCCAAGAGTGTGCAAAGCAGTCATGAAAGCAAAAGGCGGCTACTTTGAAGAACCTAGAATATAAGACATAATTTCAGTTGTTTCACACTTTTTTTGTTAAGTATATAATTCCATATGTGTTAATTCATAGTTTTGATGCCTTCAGTGTGAATTTCCAATATTCATAGTCATGAAAATACAGAAAAATCTTTAAATGAGAAGGTGTGTCCAAACTTTTGGTCTGTACTGTACATATATATATATATATATATATATATATATATATATATATATATATACACTAGACTGTGGCCCGATTCTAATGCATCGGGTATTCTAGAATATGCATGTCCCCGTAGTATATGGACAATGATGATTCCAGAATTCGCGGCAGACTGTGCCCGTCGCTGATTGGTCGAGGCAACCTTTATGACATCATCGTCGCCATGGCAACCATTATGACATCTACATCGATACTGTGCCCGTCGCTGATTGGTCGAGGCCTGGCGGCCTCGACCAATCAGAGACACAGGATTTCCAGGACAGACAGAAAAACCCTTAGACAATTATATATATATATATATATATATATATATATATATATATATATATATATATATATATATATATATATATATATATACATATATATATACTGTGGTGCAGTGACCAATCTTACAGCCAGGGGGCGCTGTGTGTGCGCTGCAGGATGCGCTTGGATGTATAACTGTGTTGGTGAAAGTCCGGCAGGATTATAATTGGCCGGTATGTGTGTCGCAGAGGAGGACACTGCGCTGTCCGTCTAAAGATATGTTGTGTTCTGGGACCTGTAGTCCCACAAGTAATTGTATAGTTCTGATGGGAGACTGGCGGGGCTAGTTGTGAGAGATGGGAGGGTCAAACTAGCCACACACCCATGGGAGTGGTTACAGGTATGTAGTGTGACCAGGGTGTGGGTCACATGTTCCTGTGTAGGGAGCCGTTTGTTCCTGTGCAAGGTCCTGGACGGTCAGTGTTGGAGACTCCTGGGAGTGGAGTCGTCCTGGAAGCACATGGAGACCGTAGACCTGGACAGTCTGTGTTGAGGACCTGGGACTGATGTGAAATCAGCATGAGGAGTGGAACTCCTGAAAGGTAAACCCGGACAAGAGGATTGTAATATATGGCAGAGAAGTTTGTCTGCTGCATGAACAGACTGGTGGTCGTGATAAGTTCATGGACATAATGAAATAGACTGTATGTCATGGGGTTTATGACGTTTAATAAACCAGATTTGTGTGAGGTACCGTGCCTGAGTGCTTGAATCCTATGCCAAGCGAGTGTCCCCCAACACACTCAGGTAGCGTATCACCACAATACATATATATACATATATATATACAGACACATACATACTGAAGACTAAGAACACAATAGTGTTTGAAACACGTTCAGTGAGGGCTGTTATGTGATCCTCTTTTCAGCCACTTCTTGGGATTTTTATCATGTTATTTAAAATAAAATTTGGATTTTAACTAAACATATTTCTTTCTCCTGGAGCTGGATTTTTTCAAGTTTTTTCCTGCAGGAAACTAATGTGACTGGATGGAACATCATTGCTAAACCAGTCAGAGATCCGGTGTGTCCTACACAGCCACACTCATTACAAGGTATACACACACAAGTGATATATTAAAAAAATGACTTCACTTAAAATTAGCAGCTGGAACATCCAAGGCCTGAACACCTCTGTGTTTGGATGTAAAACAAATGACCCAGATTTTATACAAAGACTGAAAAGCATAGACATTCAGATTCTCCTAGAAACATGGACCAGGGCCGAAAATGAATCCCTGGTGCCCGTCGGATACAGGGAAATCTGTGTCCCTGCCCTGAAAAATAAGAACATTAAACGGCCGCTGCTCAGGAGGAATATTGATCTGGCATAAAGAAGAGCTCCGCCAGTACATCAAACCGGTGAAAAGAGGAGACAGCCACATATGGTTTAGAATCAGCAGCTCCATCCTCACCTGTCAGTCTGATTTCTATGTCTGCGCCATCTATATACCACCACCAGAATCACCCTACTTCAATCCAGAGAGCTTTGAGATCTTACAAGGAGAAGCCGCCCATTTTCAGGCCCTGGGCAAAGTTCTCATCATCGGAGACCTCGACGCAAGAACTGGAAGAGAAAAAGACTTTCTGACGACGGATGGAAACATCTACATTCTTGGAGCAGAGGCTGACAGCCATGACTCAGTATACGTGGAGAGAAACAGCTATGACAGTACAGTCAACAAAAGTGGCAAAAAGATCCTGAACCTATGTAGAAGTTTAGGACTTCATATTCTTAATGGCCGTACCAAGGGAGACTCCCTGGGAACATATAAATTAGACTCCCATGTAGGAAGGAGTGTAGTAGATTACGCCATTACAGATATGGACATGGAAAATATCGGCGGCTTCATAGTCACCCCACAAACGCACCTGTCAGATCACAGCCAACTTCTTCTGTACATAAAATCTACAGAGAAACCATCGACACAAAAGCCTCAGCAGAGCGGCCTCTTCAACCTGCTTCCATCCTATAAATGGTCCAAGACGTCAGCAATAAAATATCAAGAGGCTCCCAGCAGACCCAGAATACAGGAGATGCTCCACCACTTCTACAACTACGAGTACAAGCCTAACCCAGAAGGAGTGAACCAAGCTACAAAAGACCTCAATGATATATTCTACACCATGGTAGAACTGTCCGACCTTAAAAAAGTCAACTATAAAAGGCCAAAAGAAAAACAGACCAACGGTTGGTTTGACAGAATGTAAAGCCATACGGAAGATCCTGAGAACAGCCTCAAACAAGAAACACAGAGACCCCAACCATCCGGGTTTGAGGGTTGCCTATGACACCATACAAAGGCAATACAAAACCACCCTCAAGAGGAAGAAGCAGAATTACATCTCCACCAAACTTAACCAACTGGAAGACGCCCTCCAAGACAACTCCTTCTGGGAACTATGGAACCACATGGGCACAAAAAACAAGAAAAACAACATCCATATCCAAAATGGCAATATCTGGCTTCAGTACTTCAGAGACCTCTACAAAGACATCCCGAAGGAAGCACTAAACCAAGAACACAAAAACATAACGGAAAAACTAAAAGCTATGGAGGAAAAAGTCAAACATTTCCAAAACCCACTGAATACACCAATCACACTACAGGAAGTTACAGAGAGAATATCTTCCATAAGGTGTAGAAAAGCCAGTGGCCCAGAATCCCACCAGAAATGCTGAAATACAGCCCACCAGGAATACAGGCAGCAATGGTCAAATTGTTCAATATTGTGCTGAGTGCTGGCTACTTTCTTTGTACCTGGAATCAAGGCCTCATCTCACCCATTCACAAGAGTGGGGACAGGTACGACCCTGCCAACTACAGAGGAATATGTGTCAGCAGCAACCTGGGGAAACTGTTCAATAGCATCCTGAACAAAAGGATCCTTAATTTCCTCACCGAGCATAACGTCCTCAGCAAAAGCCAAGTGGGGTTCATGCCAAACCATCGCACTACCGACCACATCTACACCCTGCACAGCCTAATTCAGAGCAATGTCCACAACACAAAGCACGGGAAAATATACGCTTGTTTTGTGGATTTCAGAAAGGCTCTTGACTCAGTGTGGCATCCAGGCCTGTTACTGAAACTGCTGGAGAGCGGAATAGGAGGCAAGACCTACGATGTCATCAAAAGCTCCTACACTGAGAACCGCTGCAGTGTGAGTGTGAACGGTAGAAGAACGGCTGATTTCCAGCAGAGCCGCGGAGTCAGACAGGGCTGCACCCTAAGCCCAACGCTCTTCAATATCTACATCAATGAGCTGGCCACCACTCTGGAATCTTCCATGGCACCAGGTCTCACACTCCATGATGCCCAGGTGAAATTCTTGCTGTATGCAGATGACCTATTGCTGCTGTCACCAACTGAGAAAGGTCTCCAAGAAAACCTGAAAATCCTGGAGAAATTCAGCTCCACGTGGGCACTACCGATCAATGCAAAGAAAACCAACATCATGGTGTTCCAGAAGAGAAAGCCAAGACCGAACCAGCACCTTCCATTCATGCTCAACAACTGCGCTCTTACAGAAACGGAGAAATATACCTACCTGGGCCTGGAAATTTACCAGTCAGGGAGCTTCAAACAAGCCATAGAGACACTGAAGGACAAGGCCTGCAAAACCTATGCCATCCGAAGGAAGCTCTACCATCTGAAGCCACCAGTGAGGGTCTGGCTAAAAGTCTTTGATGCCATAATCACCCCAATCCTCCTATACGGCAGTGAAGTCTGGGGCCCTCACACATACCCAGACTGGTCAAAGTGGGATTTCAGTCCAACAGAAATATTCCACCTGGAATTCTGTAAACACCTTCTCCAGGTCCATCGGAGCACCACCAACAATGCCTGCCGAGCTGAGCTGGGCAGATTCCCACTGCACCTAGCATTCCTGAAGAGGGTGCTGTCCTTCCAGGCTCACCTACAGAGTAGCAACCCAAGCTCCCATCACCATAAAGCCATGCTACATATAGGTGGTCTCCTCAAACCAGGACCCCCGGAACAGCTCACCCAAACCCAACCTGACCGACCCGTCAACCAAAACAACTTGACAAAAGCCACAATCAGGAAGATGGTAGAGGAGGGGCAGGAGAGGTACGTCAATGTCTGGAGGAACGAGATCAGCAGCTCACAGAAACTGTCCATGTACCAGAGTCTACAGAGAGACTACAGACTGGCTCCATATCTGGAGAAACTCTCGAACCCCAGAGACCGCCAGATCCTGAGCCGGTATAGACTCAGTGCCCACAATCTGGCCATCGAGGTCGGCCGGCACAGACAGAGCTACAAGCCCAGGGAGGACAGACTGTGCGTACACTGTAACCTCGAAGCCTTTGGAGGATGAGAACCACTTCCTGCTACACTGCCCCAAATACTCAGCAGTGAGGGACACACTTCAGGAGACTCTCCGATCTCTTCCCGGATTTCAGCACTATGAAGGAGAACAGAGAAAAGAGAAAACATATCCTGCTGGGAGAAGATGAGAGCACGGTGGAGATAGCAGCGCAGTATGTGAGCGCGTGCCATAGACTGCAAGAAAGACAGCCATGATATGCCATGGACTTCCTTACCCCCACCCTGCACCCCATCCATCGTTCCCACAGTCACCATCCATCGTCCCCACAGTCCCTACCCATTATCCCCACAGTCCCTACTCCCTACTGTACTTGTGCTTTGGCAAAACTGATGTTTATTTGGTCCTGCCAATAAAGCTTCTTTGAATTTGAATTTATACACATATATATATATACTAGATTGTGGCCCGATTCTAACGCATCGGGTATTCTAGAATATGCATGTCCCCGTAGTATATGGACAATGATGATTCCGACTGTGCCCGTCGCTGATTGGTCGAAGCAACCTTTTTTACATCATCGTCGCCATGGCAACCATTATGACATCTACGTCGATACTGTGCCCGTCGCTGATTGGTCGAGGCCTGGCGGCCTCGACCAATCAGAGACGCGGGATTTCCATTATGACATCATCGTCGCCATGCTATGCCCGTCGCTGATTGGTCGAGGCCCAGGCGGCCTCGACCAATCAGCGAATGAATAAACGGGACAGACAGACAGACAGAAAAACCATTAGACAATTATATATATAGATATATACATATATATACACACACACTATATATATATATATATATATATACACTAGATGGTGGCCCGATTCTAATGCATCGGGTATTCTAGAATATGTATGCGTAGTGTATAGTACAGGCCACGTAGTACATTGCGCAGCCCACGCAGTACATTGCGCAGCCCACGCAGTACATTGCGCAGCCCATGTTATACATTGCGTAGCCCACGTTGTACATTGCGTAGCCCACGTTGTACATTGCGCAGCCCACTTTGTACATTGCGCAGCCCACGTATATTGCGCAGCCCACGAAGTATATTGCGCAGCCCACATAGTATATTGCGCAGACCACATAGTATATTGCCCAGCCACGTAGTATATAGCACAGCCCATGTAGTATATTGCGCAGCCACGTAGTATATTGCCCAGCCCATGTAGTATATTGCGCAGCCACGTAGTATATTGCCCAGCCACGTAGTATATTGCCCAGCCCATGTAGTATATTGCCCAGCCACGTAGTATATAGCACAGCCCATGTAGTATATTGCCCAGCCACAGTATATAGCACAGCCCATGTAGTATATAGCACAGCCCATGTAGTATATTGCCCTGCCACATACTATATTGCCCAGCCCATGTAGTATATTGCCCAGCCACGTAGTATATAGCACAGCCCATGTAGTATATTGCCCAGCCACGTAGTATATAGCACAGCCCATGTAGTATATAGCACAGCCCATGTAGTATATTGCCCAGCCACATACTATATTGCCCAGCCCATGTAGTATATTGCGCAGCCACGTAGTATATTGCCCAACCCATGTAGTATATTGCACAGCCACGTAGTATATAGCACAGCCCATGTAGTATATTGCCCAGCCCATGTAGTATATTGCGCAGCCACGTAGTATATTGCCCAACCCATATAGTATATAGCACAGCCCATGTAGTATATAGCACAGCCCATGTAGTATATTGCCCAGCCACGTAGTATATTGCACAGCCCATGTACTATATTGCACAGCCCACGTAGTATATTGCACAGCCCACGTAGCAATGTGGGCATCACGTCCCTGTTAAAAAAAAGAAATAAAATAAAAAATAGTTATATACTCACCTTCCGGAGCCCCGGATCCAAGCGAAGCGGTTACTGACGCTCCTCGTGCGCTCCGGTCCCAAGAGTGCATTGCGGTCTCGCGAGATGATGACGTAGCGGTCTCGCGAGATCGCAGCATGGACCGGTTACCGTAGCGTCGCGAGCAGGAAAGGCCTGTTGTCGATCCGGGGGCCGACAGACGGTGAGTATATAATGATTTTTTATTTTTTCATTATTTTTAACAGATCGTTTTACCATTCATGCTGCATAGGCAGCAAGAATAGTAAAAAGTTGGTCTCACAGGGTTAATTGCGGTGGTAACGGAGTGCATTACACCGCGGCATAACGCGGTCCGTTAGCGCTGCCATTAACCCTGTGTGAGGGCAGACTGGAGGGGAGTACGGAGCGGGCACTGACTGCGGGGAGGAAGGAGCGGCCATTTTTCCGCCGGACTGTGCCTGTCGCTGATTGGTCGTGGCTGTTTTGCCACGACCAATCAGCTACTTGGGTTCCATGACAGACAAGAGGCCGCGACCAATGAATATCCGTGACAGACAGAAAGACAGACAGAAGGACAGACAGAAGGACAGACAGAAAGACGGAAGTGACCCTTAGACAATTATATAGCAGATATACACATATATACATACAGTATATATATATACACATATATATATATATATATATATATATATATATATACACATACATATATATACACATACATACAGTGGGGCAAAAAAGTATTTAGTCAGTCAGCAACAGTGCAAGTTCCACCACTTAAAAAGATGAGAGGCGTCTGTAATTTACATCATAGGTAGACCTCAACTATGGGAGACAAACTGAGAAAAAAAAATCCAGAAAATCACATTGTCTGTTTTTTTATCATTTTATTTGCATATTATGGTGGAAAATAAGTATTTGGTCAGAAACAAAATTTCATCTCAATACTTTGTAATATATCCTTTGTTGGCAATGACAGAGGTCAAACGTTTTCTGTAAGGCCATGTGCACACGTTAAGTATTTTTCGCGTTTTTTTCGCGTTTTTTTTCTATAAAAACGTGATAAAAACGCGAAAAAAACGCTTACATATGCCTCCCATTATTTTAAGTGTATTCCGCATTTTTTGTGCAAATGTAGCCTTTTTTTCCGCGAAAAAATCGCATCGCGGAAAAAAAAGCAACATGTTCATTAAAATGCGGAATTGCAGGGGATTCCGCACACCTAGGGGTCCATTGATCTGCTTACTTCCCGCACGGGGCTGTGCCCACGATGCGGGAAGTAAGCAGATTATGTGCGGTTGGTACCCAGGGTGGAGGACAGGAGACTCTCCTCCACGCACTGGGCACCATATAAGTGGTCAAAAAATAAGAATTAAAATAAAAAATAGCGATATACTCACCCTCGATGTCTTCCCGCCTCCACTGCATGCTGCCGCTTCGGTTCCTGTAGCTGATGTGCGGCGAAGGACCTTGCCGATGACGTCACTGTCCTGTGATTGGTCGTGAGCGGTCATGTGACCGCTCACGTGACCGTGACGTCACACTAGGTCCTGTGCGCACAGACCAGCTATAGGAAGACGAACGGACGCCGCTGATGAGATGTCTGGGTGAGTATAAGCATTTTATTATTTTTAAACATTCTATCTTTTACTATAGATGCTGCATAAGCAGCATCTATAGTAAAAAGTTGGTCACACTTGTCAAACAGTATGTTTGACAAGTGTGACCAACTTGTCAGTCAGTTTTCCAAGCGATGCTACAGATCGCTTGGAAAACTTTAGCATTCTGCAAGCTAATTACGCTTGCAGAATGCTAAAAAAACGCGAAAAAAACGGAAAAAAAACGCAAAAAAAAAAATGCGGATTTCTTGCAGAAAATTTCCGGTTTTCTTCAGGAAATTTCTGCAAGAAATCCTGAACGTGTGCACATACCCTCAGTCTTCACAAGGTTGCCACACACTGTTGTTGGTATGTTGGCCCATTCCTCCATGCAGATCTCCTCTAGAGCAGTGATGTTTTTGGCTTTTCGCTTGGCAACACGGACTTTCAACTCCCTCCAAAGGTTTTCTATAGGGTTGAGATCTGGAGACTGGCTAGGCCACTCCAGGACCTTGAAATGCTTCTTACGAAGCCACTCCTTCGTTGCCCTGGCGGTGTGCTTTGGATCATTGTCATGTTGAAAGACCCAGCCACGTTTCATCTTCAATGCCCTTGCTGATGGAAGGAGGTTTGCACTCAAAATCTCACGATACATGGCCCCATTCATTCTTTCATGTACCCGGATCAGTCGTCCTGGCCCCTTTGCAGAGAAACAGCCCCAAAGCATGATGTTTCCACCACCATGCTTTTCAGTAGGTATGGTGTTTGATGGATGCAACTCAGTATTCTTTTTCCTCCAAACACGACAAGTTGTGTTTCTACCAAACAGTTCCAGTTTGGTTTCATCAGACCATAGGACATTCTCCCAAAACTCCTCTGGATCATCCAAATGCTCTCTAGCAAACTTCAGACGGGCCCGGACATGTACTGGCTTAAGCAGTGGGACACGTCTGGCACTGCAGGATCTGAGTCCATGGTGGCGTAGTGTGTTACTTATGGTAGGCCTTGTTACATTGGTCCCAGCTCTCTGCAGTTCATTCACTAGGTCCCCCCGCGTGGTTCTGGGATTTGTGCTCACCGTTCTTGTGATCATTCTGACCCCACGGGGTGGGATTTTGCGTGGAGCCCCAGATCGAGGGAGATTATCAGTGGTCTTGTATGTCTTCCATTTTCTAATTATTGCTCCCACTGTTGATTTCTTCACTCCAAGCTGGTTGGCTATTGCAGATTCAGTCTTCCCAGCCTGGTGCAGGGCTACAATTTTGTTTCTGGTGTCCTTTGACAGCTCTTTGGTCTTCACCATAGTGGAGTTTGGAGTCAGACTGTTTGAGGGTGTGCACAGGTGTCTTTTTATACTGATAACAAGTTTAAACAGGTGCCATTACTACAGGTAATGAGTGGAGGAAAGAGGAGACTCTTAAAGAAGAAGTTACAGGTCTGTGAGAGCCAGAAATCTTGATTGTTTGTTTCTGACCAAATACTTATTTTCCACCATAATATGCAAATAAAATGTTAAAAAAACAGACAATGTGATTTTCTGGATTTTTTTTTCTCAGTTGGTCTCCCATAGTCAGGCTTGGACTGGCCCACCGGGAAATCGGTGGATCCCCCGGTGGGCCCCTGACTCTGACAGTGTCTGGCTTCACAGCATCGCTGCATGCACGATTTAAGGCCCCCCATCCCCACTCAACAGAAGAGGAGAGAAAGGCTGAGCCCTTGCATTGCGGTGTATAACGTAGGGTGGGAATCAGAGGCTCAGCTACAGCATAGGAGTGTGCGGGCTGGATCTCTTCCCTCTCTGGCTGGCTAGGATGTAGGGGGGATGCTCAGCACAGCCATTCCCCCATCTGCACGCACTATGCTGTTCCTGGAGCTTCACAGCTTTAAGCCCCGCCCACCAGCACGGACTGGGTCAGGCTGATGGAGCATGCGTGCAATCATCACTGCTCCTGAAGAAAGTGCTAATGGAAGCGAATGACGGCCTCTGTCTGCGGCACTGCTGTCTGCCAAACTCTAAGCTCTGTCGTCGGCACTGTCAGGAGGGGGAGGGGAGGCTCAGGAGGAGCAAAGTGCTGGGCTGAAGTGAGTACTGGAGCTTCCTGTTTATGTCTCTATCCTGACTCTCTGCTGTTCTCGATTCCTGTTTGCCCCACACACATACCTCCCAACTTTAGGGGAAGGGAAAGAGGGACAAAGTCAGCGGCGCGCGTAGCGCGTCGCGGCAAATTTTAGGCCACACCCATTTCACAACTAGCCACGCCCCAACCACACCCATTTAGCACTTCTGATCACAATGTTTCGTTAACAATAATTATGAACAAAAAAATATGGCCACACACGACGCTCCATACTGTACAATGGCCATTGGCCACATTATGCTCCATACTGTATAATGGCCCCACATGATGCTGCGTACAGTATACTTGCCCCACGTGATGGTCCATACAGTATAATGGCGCCACATGATGCTTTGTACAGTATAATGGCCCCACACGATGCTGGGTATAGTATAATGGCCCCACACAATGCTGGGTGCAGTATAATGGCCACACATGGTTACCCCACCCCCATCATTGCCTTCTCCATCAGTACACACAAACACCTTTCACCGCGCTCCCTCGCAGCAGCCGGCAGCTTCCACTCCCACGGCGCTGAATGGTGTCATCCAGCTGCGCCGCTGACTGCTGTATCCAGCATTACAGCTCAGTCCCCATAGAATGTAATACAGCACAGCCCATAGAATATAATGCTGCACAGCCCCCATAGAATGTAATGCAGGCAGGTGGCAGCCCCCATAGAATGTAACGCAGGCAGGTGGCAGCCCCCATAGAATGTAACGCAGGCAGGTGGCAGCCCCCATAGAATGTAAGGGGTGCTGCACCAGGTTGGTGGAGAATCCGATGGATGGGTACCAGGGGGAGAGTGGGAGCGGGGTGCGCGCACCATGGGGAGACAAAGTTTAGTTTGTCAGTCCTCCTATGCTGTCAGAGTCTCTGCTGTAACCGCAGCAGGGCAGCGCTGCATGGAGAGGGGGAGAGACACATACATTCACTTACAGTCTGGAGATCCGCTCGCTGCTCCCGCGGTCACACAGACACGGAGTGTCTCACAACTCTGCCCCCGTGCCAGAAACCAGTCCGGGTGCTGCCGCTCTGTCCTCAGAGTCCGCCCACGTCTATAGTTGAGGAGGAAGCCGGAGGCGGGCGGTGAGGCAACTCAAGGGGGCGTGGCTACAACGCAGTCCCAGGGAACGGAACGAACAGCGGGTACTAATCGGGCTCTCTCTACGTCCCGGAAGTGGGCGGGGCTTCACCGGCGGCCGCAAATTCGGGATTTTAAATGCCCGAAGCGGGACAGCGGGACCCCGGTGCCAAAGCGGGACTGTCACGCTGAAATCGGGACGGTTGGGAGGTATGCACACAGCTGTGCTCTCCCTGCCCCCTCTACCCTGCCTTATAATTGATGATAATACCTTCCTCCACTGCTGTTCTGTGATGGTGACTGGGGGTCCCATCTTCATGGCGCTTGCTGCCAGAGATCCATCTTACTTCTGTGTGTAGAAGGGTATGTTTCCACGCTAAGTATTGGTAGCGCTTTTGCACGCACGGTGATTCCGCATGTGTTCATTGAACCGTGCGGAATAGCCGCATCTCCGTAAGATAAATAGACGTGCTGCGGTCTGGAAAGACGCGCCACATGTCCGTTTACGCAGGGAAGCCAGAGGCATCCGTACATGCATAGTGGAGATGAGATTTCATAAAATCCCCTCCACTATGCTGTAACATCTGGAGGCTTCGGATGTACGCAGCGTCCAACCTGCAGCGTTTCTTGACCGTGGAAACATACCCTAAGATGTACAAATCGCATGTATACACTATTAGGGCCCCTTTCCACTTGCGAGATAAACATCTGTGTCTCGCATGTGAAAACCAAGCTCTGGAGCCGGCACTTGGGAGCGGAACATGCAGCCGCACTCTCCGCTCCCAAGTGCCGGCGCCACAGCTTGGTTTTCACATGCGAGACAAGGACGTTTATATCGCAAGTGGAAAGGAGCCCTAAAACTAAGTGCAGTGTGTGTGTCTGCAATGCATTTATGTCAATAAGTGAATACTTGTGACATTTCTAGTGATAGACATTAAAAAGCATACATGGTTTAGGTAAAAGCGCCACAAAAAATGTACCTTTAAAAAAAATACCTGCCATTTTTATATGCAGAATGAATAATTAATATATCTATAATGTTATTTATAGAAAAAATATAATCGTAAAAAAAATTGCCACCTCCCATGCCCCAAGAAGTTAATAAAAGTAGATAATTAAAAGGGTTGTCCCATTTCAAAAATTACTCCATAAGCTCAGGGGTATAAAAAAAAAAAACCAAGCCATATACAACTGAGGCTATGTGCACACACTGCGGATTTGACACTGCGGATTTGCAGCAGTTTTTTCTGAGTTTACAGTACAATGTAAACCTATGGAAAACAAAATCCGCAGTGCCCATGCTGCGGAAAAAACTGCGCGGAAACGTAGCGGTTTACATTCCACAGTATGTCAATTCTTTGTGCAGATTCGGTTTACACTTGCTCCATAATAGGAATCCGCAGGTGTAAAACCGCAGGTGGAATCCGCGGAAAAAAATGTGGTAAATCCGCAATGCGGTTTACCTGCACATTAACCAAAATCAGAGAGGAAAAACCTACACACCTTTTCACAGCGTGTGCACATAACCTGAGATTTAGGCTATGTGCACACGCTGCCGAAAGGTGTGCGGATTTTTCAGCACTGATTTTGGTAAATCCGCAGGTAAACCGCACTGCGGATTTACAGTGGATTTTCTGCGGTTTTTGTGCGGATTCCAGCTGTGTTTTTCACCTGCGGATTCCTATTATGGAGCAGGTGTAAACCGCTGCGGAATCCACACAAAGAATTGACATGCTGCGGAATGTAAACCACAGGCTTCCGCGCAGTTTTTTTCTGCAGCATGTGCACTGCGGATTTTGTTTTCAATTGGTTTACATTGTACTGTAAACTCAGGGAAAATTGCTGTGAATCCACAGCCGCCAATCCGCAACGTGTGCACATAGCCTAAAAGACTGCGCACATCCCAGTAGCTCAGGTTTTTTTTTGTGTCCCTGAACCTACAGAGTAATAATCTTTTAAACAGGACAACCGCATTGTCACAATCAAGCCCTTATATAAACTTAAAAATAAAAGAGTGGTCTCTGGGAAACTAAAAAAAAATACTGAATCTTGACGGCCTAAAAGTGCACAGGTGTAGCTAGGATCCCATCAGTATGTGTAGCCAAAATCGGGAAAGGATCAATCAGAGGAGAAGTATCATAGAAACACGTCACCACTTCTGTGTTTATCACCCACTCCTGGTTTCGGCTGCCAAATTCTGATGTAAAATACTGACCGAATACTGACCGTGTGAACGTGGCCTTAAAGAAATGGATCTGTCACATAACAGACAAAAATGGTGACTGACAGAACCAATGAAATACAGTACTCAGGTCTTTGTTGTTTCTGTTACAGTGTCCACCTTCTAGGAGGAAAAAATGTGCAGCATGTTGTACCTGTTTTTGTATTGAATATAAATGAAACTTAGGGTACCGTCACACAGTGCAATTTTGATCGCTACGACGGCACGAATCGTGACGTTGCAGCGTCGTATGATTATCGCTCCAGCGTCGTAGACTGCGGTCACACTGTGCAATCACGGCGCTGGAGCGATGCCGAAGTCCCCGGGTAACCAGGGTAAACATCAGGTTACTAAGCGCAGGGCTGCGCTTAGTAACCCGATGTTTACCGTGGTTACCAGCGTAAAAGTAAAAAAAAACAAACCGTACATACTTACCATCTGATGTCCGTCAGGTCCCTTGCCGTCCGCTTCCTGCTCTGAGTGTCTGCCGGCCGGAAAGTGAGAGCAGATCACAGCAGTGACGTCACCTCTGCGCTCTGCTCTCACTGTACGGCGGCACTCAGTCAGAGCAGGAAGCGGACGGCAAGGGACCTGACGGACATCAGATGGTGAGTATGTACGTTTTTTGTTTTTTTTTTTACTTTTACGCTGGTAACCACGGTAAACATCGGGTTACTAAGTGCGGCCCTGCGCTTAGTAACTTGATGTTTACCCTGGTTACCAGCGAACGCATCGCTGGATCGCTGTCACACACAACGATCCAGCGACAGCGGGAGATCCAGCGACGAAAGAAAGTTTCAAACGATCTGCTACGACGTACGATTCTCAGCAGGGTCCCTGATCGCAGTAGCGTGTCAGACACTGCGAGATCGTAACGATATCGCTAGAACGTCACGAATCGTGCCGTCGTAGCGACCAAAGTGCCACTGTGTGACAGTACCCTTACTCCTAACAAATACTACAACACAAAGGTGTACCTAGCCTGAGCATTGAAATGTAGAGTGGGCCCCTGGAGTCAATTCGACTGGTGGGCCCTAGGCACCCCAGTCCGACACTGCCCATAGTTGAGGTCTACCTATGATGTAATTTACAGACGCCTCTAATCTTTTTAAGTGGTAGAACATGCACTATTGCTGACTGACTAAATACTTTTTTGCCCCACTGTACATATATATATATATATATATATATATATATATATATATATATATATATATATATACACACACACACACACACACATATAGATTCAAGATTCAAAGAAGCTTTATTGGCAGGACCAAATACACATCAGTTTTGCCGAAGCAAGTGTATAAAGGCAATTGGAATAGGGACTGTGGGGATGTTGGGTAGGAGCTGTAGGGGAGGTGGATGGGGGCAGATCCAGGGTAGGGGCTATAGTCCATGGCATAGGGGTGGTGGATGGGGGCAGATCCAGGGTGGGGGCTATAGTCCATGGCATAGGGAAGGTGGATGGGGGCAGATCAATTGTGGGGGCTATAGTCCATGGCATCATGGCTGTCTTTCTCGCAGTCTATGACATTCGCTCACATAACGCGCTGCGATCTCCACTGCTCTCTCTTCTCCCAGCAGGATATATGTCTTCTCTTCCTCCTTCATGGTGATGAAGTCCGGGAAGAGATGTGAGAGTCTCCTGAAGTGAGTGTCCCTCACTGCTGAGTATTTGGAGCAGTGTAGCAGGAAGTGGGTTTCGTCCTCTATGGCCTCCTGATCACAGTGTTGGCACAGTCTTTCCTCCCTGGGCTTGTAGTTCTGCCTGTGTCGGCCACATTCGATGGCCAGACTGTGGGCACTGAATCTATATCGGCTCAGGATCTTGCGATCTCTGGGGTCCGGGAGTTTCTCCAGATATGGGGCCAGTCTGTAGTCTCTCTGTAGGCTCCGGTACATGATCAGTTTCTATGAGTTGTTGATATCATTCTTCCAGTCACTGACATACCTCTCCTGGCCTTCTTCTGCCATCTTCCTGATTCCGGCTTTTGTCAGGTTTTTATGATTGGTGTTCTGGTCCGGTTGGGTTTGGCTTGGCTGTTCCGAGGGTTCTGGTTTTTCTGTTTCACCTACATGTATCAGGGCTTTATGGTGATGGGAGCTTGGATTGCTCCTATGCAGGTGAGCCCGGAATGACAGCGCCCTCTTTAGAACTGTTAGGTGTAGAGGGAATCTGCCCAGCTCGGCCCGACAAGCACTGTTGGAGGTGCTCCAAAGGACCTGGAGAAGGTGCTTGCAGAATTCCAGGTGGAATATTTCTGTTGGACTGGAATCCCACCTTGACCAGTCTGGGTAGGTGTGAGGACCCCAGACTTCGCTGCCATACAGGAGGATTGGGGCGATGATGGAGTCAAAGATTTTTAGCCAGACCCTCACTGGTGGCTTCAGATGGTAGTTTCCTTTGGATGGCATAGAAGGTTTTGCAGGCCTTGTCTTTCAGGGTCTCTATGGCTTGTTTGAAGCTCCCTGACCGGTGAATCTCTAGGCCCAGGTAGGTATATTTGTCCGTTCCTGGGAGGTCGCAGTTGTTGAGGACAAATGATGGGTGCTGGTCTGATTTTCTCTTTCTCCTCTGGAACACCATGGTGTTGGTTTTCTTTAGGTTGACCGGTAGAGCCCTGGTGGAGCTGAATTTCTCTAGGATTTTCAGGTTGTCCTGGAGGCCTTTCTCGGTTGGTGACAGCAGCAGCAGGTCATCTGCATACAGCAGGAATTTCACCTGCGTGTCGTGGAGGGTGAGACCTGGTGCTGAGGAGGATTCCAGGGCGGTAGCCAGCTCATTGATGTAAATGTTGAAGAGTGTTGGACTTAGGCTGCAGCCTTGTCTGACCCCGCGGCTCTGCTGGAAATAAGCCGTTCTTCTGCCGTTCACACTCATGCTGCAGCGGTTCTCGGTGTAGGAGCTTTTGATGACATCATAGGTCTTTCCTCCTATTCCGCTCTCCAGCAGTTTCAGGAATAAGCCCGGGTGCCACACTGAATCAAAGGCCTTTTTAAAGGCCACAAAGCAGGCGTATATCTTCCCATTCTTTGTATTGTAGACGCGTCTCTGAATGAGGCTGTGCAGAGTGTAGATGTGGTCAGTGGTTTGGTGGTTCGGCATGAACCCTGCTTGGCTCTTGCTGAGGACGTTGTGCTCGGTGAGGAAGGTGAGGATCCTCTTGTTCAGGATACTGTTGAACAGTTTTCCCAGGTTGCTGCTGACACATATGCCTCTGTAGTTGGCTGGGTCATACCTGTCCCCACTCTTGTGGATGGGTGTGATGAGGCCTTGGTTCCAGGTACGAGGGAAGTAGCCAGCACTCAGCACAATATTGAAGAGTTTAACCTTTGCAGCCTGTATTTCTGGTGGGCTGTACTTCAGCATTTCTGGTAGGATTCCATCCAGGCCACCGGCTTTTCTACATCTTATGGAGGAGAGTCTCTCGGCTACTTCCTGTAGCGTTATAGGTGTATCCACCGGGTTTTGGAAGTTTTTGATTTTTTCCTCCATTGCTTTTAGTTTCGCCATTATGTTTTCCTGTTCTTGGCTTAGTTCTTCCTTTGGAATGTCTTTATAGAGGTCTCTGAAGTATTGGAGCCAGAGGTTGCCATTTTGGATATGGGTGTTGTTTTTCTTGTCTTTGGTGCCCATGTGGTTCCATAGTTCCCAGAAGGAGTTGTCTTGGAGGGCGTCTTGGAGTTGGTTAAGCTTGGTAGAGATGTAACTCTGCTTCTTCCTCCTGAGGAGGGTTTTGTACTGCCTTTGTATGGAGTCATAGGCTTCCCTCAGACCCAGGTGGTTGGGGTCTCTGTGTTTCTTGTTGGAGGCTGTTCTCAGGGTCTTCCGTACAGCTTTACATTCTTTGTCAAACCAGCCATTGACCTGTGTTTCTTTTGGTCTCTTGTAGTCGACTTTTTTAAGGTCGGACAGTCTGGCCATTGCGTAGAATATATTGTTGAGGTCCTTTGCGGCTTGGCTCACTCCCTCTGGGTTTGGCTTATACTCGAGGTTGTAGAAGTGGTGGAGCATCCGCTGTATTTCAGGTCTGCTGGAAGCTTCTTTATACTTTAGTGCCGACATTTTGGACCATTTATAGGATGGAGGCCGAGTGAAGAGGCCGCTCTGCTGTGGCTTCTGAGTGGATGGTTTCTCTGTAGATTTCATGTACAGAAGAAGTTGGCTGTGGTCTGACAGGTGCGTTTGTGGGGTGACTATGAGGGCGCTGACATCTGCCAGGTTCAGATCTGTAATGGCGTAGTCTACTACACTCCTCCCTACATGGGAGTTTAGTGTATACCTTCCTAAGGAGTCACCCTTGCTTCGTCCATTAAGGATATGAAGTCCTAAACTTCTACATACTTTCAGGAGCTTTCTGCCACTTTTGTTGACTGTACTGTCATAGCTGTTTCTCTCAGTGTGTACATGGTCTTGGCCGTCATTCTCTGCTCCAAGTATGTAGATGTTTCCATCCGTGGTCAGGAAGTCTCTCTCCCTGTTCTTGCATTGAGGTCTCCAAAGATGAGAACTTTGCCCAGGGCCTGATAATGGGCGGCTTCTCTTTGTAAGATCTCGAAGCAGTCTGGATTGAAGTAGGGGGACTCTGGCGGTGGTATATAGGTGGCACAGAGGTGGACATCAGACTGGCAGGTGAGGATGGAGCTGCTGATTCTGATCCATATGTGGCTGCCTCTTTTCTTCACCGGTTTGATGTACTGGTGGAGCTCCTCTTTATACCAGATCAATACTCCTCCTGAGCCCCGGCCCTGTTTGATGTTTTTATTTTTCTGGGAATGGACCGAGAATTCCTTGTATCCAATAGGCACCAGGGATTCGTTTTCGGCTCTGGTCCATGTTTCCAGGAGGATCTGAATGTCTATATTTTTCAGTCTTTGTATAAAATCAGGGTCCTTTGTTTTAGATCCAAAGGTTGAGGCGTTGAGACCCTGGATATTCCAGCTGCTGATTGTAAGTGAAGACATTCTTCTGTGTATTTTGTGTGTATATACCTTGTAATGAGTATAGCTGTGTGGGACAAACTGGATTTCTGACTGTTTTATAGAAGTGCTTGGTTCCATCCAGTCACATTAGTCTTCTGCACAGTGCATTGAGCAGGTTCTTTATCTCATCCCTATCTCTGCTCTGCATGTGTACGTGCGGGCTCGGTGGTCTCCTCCGTGGAGGTCTCCTCCTCTGATGGTCTGACACTGGGTGAAGAGCTTTGTTTCCCGCTTCAGGAGGAAGCGTTGGGGTTTTCTGCTCTTTCGTTCTCGGGGGGTCTTTCAGTGTGATTATGGCCACTGTTGGATCCAGGCCTGGGGTCTCTGTTTAGCACGATGTCCTTCAGCTCTTTGGCCAGGAGGCTGACCCCTTGTTTGTTGAGATGTTTATTATCATGCAGGTGACTGATGTTTATGGAGAGGTGTTGTGCCAGGGTCACGTTTGGCACAGTCTTGATACTTTCAGTCAGTTCTGTATTGATGGTTTGGGTGTTTTGCCTGGGTATGTCCTTTCTTGGGAGCAGCGATGACAGAATGATTTTACTGTCCGGGAATTTTAGTTTTGCCATCTTTGCCAGTTTGATCAGTTGTTCTGCGATCTGCTGGTGCTGGTCTGGCAGATTGTTTGTACCCGTGTGTATAATAATATGCTTTGGATTGGTAAACCGTGGTTTACTGATAACCTCTGTCACCTGTTCAATATTTGTACAGCGGATTGTACGGACCTGTTTTCCTGGGAATAGCCGCTGTGTGTTTAAGTACTTCCCATTTGAGTCCATTATTAGGACAATATCAGGACTTTGTGATGTCTTTAGTGGGCTACGGTGCTGCTGACGGGGGTCTGTGATGCTGGCTTTGCTGGTG